>NC_054472.1:151857969-152457969 GCF_017639515.1 Carcharodon carcharias
GGTTTCAGTGGCGGGGGTCGGCTGTTCGCCCGCTGCCGAGCTGGTGGGGCCCGCACGCCATCCGAGGGCAAGACTCTGCCCATTGTTTGTTTCTGCTTCCATCATCTTTGTTGGCAGTGAGTTCCAGGTCTTTACCGTTTGCTGCGTAAAAAAAGGTTCTTCCTCATGCCCCCTGTATCACTTTGCCCAAAAAATCTAAATCTGTATCCTTTAGTCTTTTTGACCATCAGCTTATGAGAACAGCTTCTCTTTGTCTACCTTTTCTAAACCTGTCATAACCTTGTACACCTCTATCAGATCCAGCTTCAACTTATCTTGCTCCAAGGAGAGCTCCTCTAATCTAAACTTGTAGCTAAATTTCTTTACCCCTGGAGCTATTCTGGTGAATTTCCTCTGCACTATCTCAAGGACCCTCACATCCTTCCTAAAAGTATGGTGATCAGAAGTAACACAATGCTCTGGTTATGGCCTAATTAGATCTTTATAAAGGTTCATCACTCCTTCCATGCATTTGTACTTAAATGCCTTCACTTATGAAGTTCAAGATCCCACTACTCTCTCAGTATGTCCTGACACTTTCAAAGATCTGTGCACAAATGTCTTCAGGTCCCTTTGTCCTTGCACATTCTGTAGAATTGCTATTAAGTATGTTTTGCATCCCCCTATCCCTTCTGCCAAAATGCATAACCAAAATGCATGATATTTGTTAATGGGAGAAGGCGAAAAGAGATTTGACTCAGTCACAATGTTTGGTCGTATCATAATTACATTCAGAAAACGATTGTTTTATGAAAAGGGTTATGATGTAATTAGAAATAAAGACCAGAGGAAATATTTCTGACGGCACTATCTATTCCATCCAGAGCAATTCTTCCCCACACCTTTTCAGTTTTTAAAGTTTATATATTGCTCTAAAACTATTCACATAGTATTTTAGAATCAGTTGGCTCCAATATTAACATAAAGGCGGTTGCCTAACAGAGGGGTGGAATTGAGTGGCGGAAACCAGGAAATCAACTAAGCAGGTCAGAAATTGTGTTTGCAACTGAATTGAATTAATTAATTTTGGGGTTTTGCACATCCAAGCTGCACAGTGGATAAGAAGTACAATCACAATGACCTGATCTAAGCTGTATTTTAAAGTGTTAGTGCACAAGCGGAAGTTAGAGGTGTTCAAAATGATAGATGGTGGATATTAAGCAAATTAGAACCCAGATTATGTGATGCCTTGTTGGAAAAACTGTTGGGTGCAGACAGGAGGAGTGCAGGCATACTTTTCCCCCAAAGTAGGAACAGGAAACATTCTGCTCCTGCCAAGATGGCATGTTTGAAAGTCCTTAAGGAGATGAGCAGCAGGAATGTTATGCTAGGTCATCGATGCGATGTAGGAATTGGTTTAATGATCTAACCAGGTCAGGAAAAATGAGTGTGTTTGCTGATTTAGCTGCAGCCTGTGCTTCAAGGCCACCGCAACCCCCCCTCCCACACTTTCATTCCGTCTTGCTAAGCGTTCTCCTCACATCATTCCTCACATCAATTTAACTTTCAGCAGTACCCAACTTTCACTTTCCATATATGCCATCAACTCCCCATTTATCCTTATGGTACATTATCCTTCCTCATCCTTCTCGACCTATCTGCGGCTTTGGTCATGTCATCTCCGTCCAACTCCTCTCCACCATTAACCAGCCTACTAACTCGCCTGCTTCCAATCTTATTTATCCAATTGTAGCCAGAGAATGACTGCAATGGATCTCTTCCTGATCCCATAGAATTACCTCTGGTATCCCCCATGTGACTGTACTCTATCCACTCTAATTTCTTATCAATATGCTGCTCCTTGTTACCAAATCTGAAAACACAACCTCAATTTCCACATGTACATGGAAGATACCAAGCTTTACTTCACCATCACTTCTCTCAATCCCTTTATTGTCCCTTAAATTGTCAGGTTGCTTGTCCAACATCTTGTACTGGATGAACAGAATTTTCCTCCGCCCAAATATCGGAACAATTGAAGCCATTGTTTTCAGCACCCACCACAAACTCCATTCCCTAGCCACTAATTCCATTTCTTTCCCAGCAACTGTTTGAGGTTGAACCAGACTGTTTGTAAACTTGGTGTCATAGTTGATCCTGAGATGAGATTTAAATCATATATCCATGCCATCATTAAGACCTTTTATTCCAACCTTAAAAACATCGCCCAACTCTGCATCACCTGAGCTCATCATTCCCCACACCATTTGAAACTCTTGTCTATGTTTTTATTAACTCCAGATGAGACTATTAAAATGCACTGATAAAAACAAAAAAACTGCGGATGCTGGAAATCCAAAACAAAAACAGAATTACCTGGAAAAACTCAGCAGGTCTGGCAGCATCGGCGGAGAAGAAAAGAGTTGACGTTTCGAGTCCTCATGACCCTTCGACAGAACTGTCGAAGGGTCATGAGGACTCGAAACGTCAACTCTTTTCTTCTCCGCCGATGCTGCCAGACCTGCTGAGTTTTTCCAGGTAATTCTGTTTTTCTATTAAAATGCACTGTTGGCTGGTCCCCCACATTGTATCCTCCATAAACTTGAGGTCATCCAAAATTCTGCTGCCTGTGTTTTCCCATTCACCCATGACCCGTGTGCTTGCTGACCCACACAGCCCTGATTGTAAAATTCTCAAACTTGTTTTCAAATTCCTCCATGGCCTCGCCCTTCCTATCTATGTAATCTGCAGCCTCCCACCCTCAGAGATGTCTGCACTCATCTAATTCTGGCCTCTTGAGCATCCCTGTTTTTAATCACACCACCATTTGTGGTTTTGTCTTCAGCTGCCTGGGCTCTAATCTTTGGAATTCCCTCATTGATACAAACATGCCAATTAGGAGCAAGAGTAGGCCATTCGGCCCCTCAATCCTGCACTGCCATTCAATAAAATCATGGCTGATCAACTCCACAGTCTGCCTACTACCGATAATCTTTGACTCCCTTGTTAGCCAAGAACCTATCTACCTCTGCCTTTAAAATATTCAATGGCCCTAACTCCACCACTCTTCAGGAAACAGAGTTCCTCCCTAAGCATTTTTGCCTCTTTATGTTGTTTTCAGTCTTTAAGACACTCTTTAAAGCCTACCTCTTTGACCAAATTTCTGATCATCAACTCTAATATCTCATTATGAGTCTTGGTTATTATATTTTATTTAATAATGCCATGGGATATTATTATGTTAAATGTGCTACATAAATACACGTTGTTGTTGCTGATGTGCATTCTATTGCCTTTCATGCATTGAATCCATCTGGTGAATACCTCACATTTGCTCACTCTTGGGTCTGTTTCTCACCCCTTGTAGGAGAAGAGGGCATGGTAAACAAGAAAGAGGGACAGGACTTGAGAAGAATCACAACAAGTAGTTACTGATGCAGAAGAAGAACCCTAGAGATGGTGGTCGATCCCTATCTCAATCGGAGCTAGCAAGTTCATAAGTAACTGGTGACAGAATTACAAATGCCTCTGACATGCATATATTAACACTTCACAACATTAACATTTTATCAAAGACTGAACTATAAGTATACTAAGGTGATTGTCAAATTTGTGACTTTGCCATGACTAAATCCTATCCCTTTCTCTTGTCTTCCAGTATGCACAGCAATTATCACAGTACATCGATGAGGATCATTTTTCAGAGGAGCTTATTTCTTCCCAGGATATATTTTCAGAGGAGGTGTCTAAGAACTTGCATTTTGCAGGCTCCACTTAAACATTTAGATGGGTTTTTACTTACTTATTCACACCACACAAGTAAATACTGGTAGCAGCGTCAGATCTGAAGAGTCGGCTGCAGGGCTGAAGTCCTTTCCAAGATCTACGCAGCTGGAAAAAGGTGTTGGAACCTGGGGGCGCGGTGGGGTTGTGGGTGTGCTATAGCTGAGAAGGATGCTGTAAGGTGTTGAGCATAATTCAATAGGTCGTATCAAGGTATTTGTAGTCTTAGGTCGTTCAATAATAATTATTTATTAACTACTAAAACTATGTACATAGATACAGTAAAGTTCCAAGCTAGGAGCTGTGATTGCTTCTATGTACAGCTCTGTCCAACGCTACACTGACCCCTAGATGCAGATCGTATGTTCTCTTACCTCACTATGCAGGTAGCACTGTACTTAGTCCCACATTAACCCTTTGTGTGCCAGACCATTATACTATAAAGGAGAATGCAAGCAGTGCATCAGCAACTTATATAGACAGATGTGCCTTTCACACTCACCACAATTGCAATGATAATGGAGGAGTCTTACACAATTGCAAGTGGATTGGTCACAGAGGGAATTGCAAGAACGTCCACCATGGAGAGAGAGAGAGGCCACCACCTTGAAGCTTCAAGAACCCAATTGAGTTGAAACAGGCCCTGACCATGCATCCAGACTTTGAATATCAGCATGTCTGCCGCTTTAACCAGGATGACAGATATCTGTGCCCTCACAATGCATCACTGATCTTCCCTATGCTGGTGGGCAGAAAAGTGGTAGGAGTGAAGCAGCGTTGGCCCAGGAGAAGGATGGTGATGAAAGTGGACATAGCAGTAGGAACTCCACTCATAGCACTTATCATGTTTCCCCGCCCTTAGCCAGTACCTCTCCAGTTGGGAGAGTCTGCCCCTGAACTGGTGCAGGTGGAGCAGCGTGTGACAGACATCAGGGCATGGGCAAAAGCACCTCAGCAGCCAAGGCAGAGATCTCAGTAGTCTTCATCTACCTATGCTGAAGCTACACAGGATGTGCCACATAGGAGTGGTAAGAAGCAAAAATTCAAGAAATTGTAATTAACCCAGGATATACACAAGGATGTTTTTCAAAATGTTACACTGTTAAATTTCCTTAATAATATCGCATAAAATTTATTGATTTCCAAGATTCCCAAGTCATGCCCATCATTATGTCCGAGAGCCAACTTACCTTTTCTCTTGTTTTATGATGATGCCATGAAACTCTATGGCTTTGTTTTCTCTTCAACATATAGGAAACACTTATTGCCTTACAAATTTAGCAGGTACCAATTATCCGGTTTAAATAAAGTGCAGTGAAGAGCTTACAGAATTAAAAGGCTGTGAAGGGTCAATCTATAGATATGATAATTGCACAATGAAGAATGAGCAAGCACCAAGTTAATCCCTAACTCCCGATTTCTTTATTGGTTTATTTATTTGCTTAACTGAGGTGAAGGTTCAAATCACAGAGTACAGATTACCAAGATTGAGAAGACAACAGATAAATCAAGGAGTAGCAATTAGGTAAGGTTGCTTGTTTTTTAAAAAAATATCCATGTGGTGTGGTATGAGAAAAGGGAGACTAAGGAAGACAACCAATTGCACCACTTTAATTCTTGGGAAAGACTGAGCAAGAGATGGTGCAAATAAATCTTGATTTGAACAAAAATGGAGAGGAAGAATGGGTAGAAAAGCATAATTTAGGAATGTGGGAATGGGAGACGGCCATTCAACTCCTTGTATCTACTCCATCAATTTTCATTAAGATCATGGTTGACTTGAATTCCATTTACCCATCTTTGTTCTATATACCTTGCTACCCTTGCTTAACAATCTATCTAATTTAGTGTGATATCTGTCTGATATCGCATGGATGGGAATCTGCCCAATCTAAGATGACTCCAGGCAAAGGCCAAGGTCTTCAAGGACATACTTGATGGATTCCTGTTTGCCAATGCCTGTGGACTAGCTGCCAGTTCAGAGATAGACATGGATTAATGTGGGTTTGTTCTCCAATGCATGCAACAACTTTGGCCTTACGATCAGCACAAAGAAAACTGAAGTAACATTCCATACTGCTCCAGAAAAGCCCTATCTCGAGCTCAAGGTTTCAGTCCATAACCAGAACTTGTCAGCAGTGGATAAGTTCACTTATCTCAGCAGCACAGTCTCTCAAGCTGTCTTTATTGACGATGGGTAGCATGCAAGAATTGCCAAAGTAAGTATAGTCTTCGGCTAACTTTGAACATCAATCTGGGAATGAAGAGGAGTAAGTCTGCTATCAAACAAAGTCCATAGAACTATAGTCCTGCCCACTCTTCTCTACACACCTGAGACTTGGATTGTGTCCCAGTCATGCCAGGAAGCTCAATCACTTTCACTTGAGCTGCCTTCGGAAACTTCTGAAGATCAGGTGGTAGGACAAAATACCAGACATTGAGGTGCTCACCCGAGTTGCTACACCAGACATCCACACTATATTGAGACAGTCACAACTGAGTTGGGCTGATCATGTAGCCAGAATGCCTGGCACTCACTTATCAACGTGAATATTCTATGGAGAGCTTGAGTTTGGGTGTGCCATGAGGGAAGTGCTACAAGGACACTCAGAAGGCTGCACCTAGGAGATTTGCTGTTACGGAATCATAGATGGTTACAGCACAAAAGGAAAGTTATTCAGTTCATTGTCTCTGTGCTGGCTTTCTGAAGGAACAATTCACCTAGTGTGAATCCCCCATCTTCACCCCATAGCCTCACACATCCTTCCTCTTCAGATAATAACCTAATTCTCTCTTGAATGCCTCGATTGAAACTGCCTCTGCCACACTCTCAGGCAGTGCATTCCCGATCCTAACTACTTGATGAGTGAAAAAGATTTTCCTCATGTCACCATTGCTTGTTTGGCCAATTACCTTAAACCCTTTAATTCTCGATCCTTCCACCAATGGGAACAGCTTTCTCTAACTACTGTGTCCACGCCCCTTGGGCAGCATATTATGGTGGGGGTGGGAGTGGGATTGTCAGCCCCCCCTCCAACTCCGAGATGCAATGTTGGCATAGAGCCAACTTGCTCTACATCAACCCAAGCACAGCATGATGCACTCTAGAGGGGCTAAATTGGTGCAGTGTAGCTTTTCCCTCCCTCACTGGGGAGGAAGACTCACCTTTGTGAGCTGTAGGACAATTGGATTGGCTGGCGGCTCCAGCAGTGCCAAGAGCGCAATAGTGGGAGCTGCTAGGACTACAAACAGGCCCATAGATCCCAGAGCAAGGTAAGTTCAGGGTAATGGGCAGGGGAGGTTTGGATACTTTAGTGAGGGGGTGTGTGGGTGGTGGGTTTTACAGAGCAGACAGGTAGGAAGAAAGGGGGGGGTTCTATTTTAGGGGGGCTGCTCCCTCAATGCACAAAGGGCAAACCCGTGAAGATAGTAATACCCCGCTTCCTTCTCACCCTTTTAAAAAGTTTTCAAAAAGTGGTCAGCCCACTCCTGCCCAACTGCCCATATTATGGCATAGGCAGTGTATTAGCTTGCTAACAAGCCAATTGACCCATAATTATTTATTTAAATATGACGGGTGGGCTGCCAATTTCAGGGGGGCTTTTATGAGTGTAAGCTTTGGGGTGGTGGGAAAGTGGTGGGGTTGGCACCCAACTTATTTTATCTGCCCCTCCGCCAAAAACAAGACCAGCAGGGGCATGTAAAATCCAGCCCCTCATGATTTGGAACACCTCTATCAAATGTCCTCTCAGCCTTGTCTTCTCCAAGGAAAACAGTCTCAACTTCTTCAATCTATCTGCCTAACTGACGTTCCTCATCCCTGGAATCGTTCTCATGAATCTGTTCTATACTCTGTCTAATGCCTTCACATCTTTCCTAAAGTGTGGCATCCAGAACTGGGCACAATATTTCAGTTGAGGCTGAAATAGTGTTAAAATATAGTTAAATTTAGCATAACCTCCTTGCTCTTGTACTCTATGCCCCTATTAATAAAGCCTAGGACACTATGCTTTATTAACAGTTCTCTCAACTTGCCCTGCCAACTTCATGCACATTAACATCCAGGTCCCTCTGCTCCTCTACCCCCGTTAGAATTATACCCTTTATTTTGCAGTGTTTTTCCATGTTCTTCCTACCAAAATGAGTCACTTCACACTTCTCTGCAATAAATTTCATCTGCCACCTGTCCACCCATTCCACCAATCGGTCTATGTCCTTTAGAAGTTCTAGCCTATCCTCCTCACAGTTTACAATTCTTCCAAGTTTTGAATCATCTGCAAATTTTGAAATTATTCCCTGTACACCAAGATCTATGTCATTAATGGGTATCAGGAAGAGCAGGGATCCTAACACTGATCCTTGGGGAACTCAACTGTAAACCTTCCACCATATCACCACTAGTCTTTGTTTCCTGACACTCAGCCAGTTTCATAACCATGTTGCAACCATCCCTTTTATTCTATGAGCCCTAAGATTGTTATGAATCTGTTGCAAAGCACTGTATCAAATGCTTTTTTGAAGTCCTTGTACACCACATCAAAAACATTGACTTCAGCCATCCTCTCTGTTACCTCATTTAATAAACTCAGCAAGTTAAATGCAATTTGCCCTTATTTGCCAAATTGGTGCTGGCTTCCCTTAATTAACCTGCATTTGCCCAACTGAGTATTAATTTTGTCCTAAATTATCGTTCTGAGGAGCTTCCCCACCACCGACGTTAAACTGACTGGCCTGTAGGTGCTTACCCTTACAACATTTTTTGAACAAGGGCATAACATTTGCAATTGTCCAGTTCTCTGGCACCACCTCTAAGGAAGAGAGGAAAATTATGGCCAGTCTCTCCGCAATTTCCACTCTCAGTTCCCTTAGTATCCTTGGATGCACCTCATCTGGTCCTGGTGTCTTATCAACTTTAAGTACAGACAGCCTATCCAATAATTCCTCCTTATCAATTTTAAATCCTTCAAGTGTCTGAATTATGTCCTCTTTCCTCAAGACCTGCCAGGCATTTTCTTCCTTGGTGAAGACAGGCGCAACATATTCATTTAATATCTCAGCCACGCCCCTGCATCCATGCGTAAACCTTCTTTTTGGTCCATAATCAGCCCCACTCCTCCTTTTTCCATATTTCTATTATTTTTGTATATGTAGAAGAATTTTGATTTCCCTTTTATGTTAGCTGCCAGTCTCTTCTCAGACTCTCACTTTGCTTCTCTTGTGTGCTTTTTCATTTCCCCTCTGAACCTTCTACATTTAGCCTGGTTCTTGATTGTATGTTCCATCTGGCATCTGTCGTAAGCACGCTTTTTATTATTCTTCTTCCTAATCCCTATATCTTTTGTCATCCAGGCAACTCTGGATTTGTTTACCCTATCATTCCCTTTCGAGGGCATATACCTTGATGGCGCCCGACCTATCTCTTCTTTAAAGGCAGCCCATTGTTCAGCTACATTTTTCCCTGCCAGTCTTTGATTCCAATTGATCTGGCCCAGATCCATTCTTACCCCATTGAAGTTGGCTTTCCCCAAGTTAATTATTTTTACCCTGGGTAGTTCCTTGTCCTTTTCCAAAGCCAACCTAAACCTTATGACACAATGATCACTGTCCCCTAACTGTCCCCTTACTTGATCTACTTGACGTACCTCATTTTCAAGAACCAGGTCCAGCACTGTAAACTGGATTAGAAAAATACTGCTGTAGAAACTTTTCCTGAATACACTCTAGGAATGCTTGCTCCTCTCCTTTACATAACTATCTCAGTCTTAATGCAGAGAATTAAAATCCACCATTATTACTACTCTAATTCTTGCACCTCTGCATAATGCCCTTGCAAATTGTTTCTCTACATATTTCCCACTAACTTGTGGCCTGTAGAATACACTGAGCATCTTTTTTTGTTCCTTAGCAATAGGCAAATAGATTCAGTCCTTGACCTCTCTGGGACATCCTCTCTCTCTAACACTGCAATGTTCTCATTAACTAATACTGCCACTGCTCCCCCTTTCCTTCCTTTCCTATCTTTCCTGAACACCTTATGTTACTCCTGAGGTTGGTTATTACAGAGTTGTGATTTTTCAATTCAGTATGAACTTGATCATAAGTAAAACTACATGAAGAAATAAGCCAGCCAGATCTCTTGAGTTAGCAAGTAAGGAGTTAGTTTTATTGTTAAAAGTCACTCAGGTAAAAGCATAAGGCTTATTAAGAAGGTAAAAACACATCCTGAATCCCATGACATCCACATAGACACACACACACTAGCATGCAGGACACATACAGGATGGAGGAAGCAGAACTGATAAGAGTTAAAGTGCATAAGAAGAAAAATACATATATATTCTGATGTACCTTTTGGTGGACTTGAAATTCTAGTGACGTTCCAAAGGTTGTTTCTCTGGGGACAGTCTTTTTTAAACTGTAATCCATCTTTTCCCAAAATGGAAAGTTCTTTTCAATTGAAATTTTCTATTCCTGTGAAGTATTCCAAATGCAAGTTCCTGAACTTGAGAATAGCAAGAAGAGAGAGATGATGCATTCTACAGTATTCTTGATGTTACTGGTGTACTCTGCAGACCCCTTTTTTTGCTGTAACAGACAAGGTTATAGTCATAACCTTTTCACAAGTGGGGTTTTGATGATGTAACAGCTGGCTATTGGCACACAATGGAGGGCAATCCATGTAAACAAAGGAGCTTCGATCTCCCATTGCCAAAGCTATCAAGATGCCATCAAACAGATTTGAGGTTCTTAGCACCATTCTTACATAATGAGCTTCTTTAGTCTTTTGTTCCTGGCAGTTTCTGGATTCAGAAAGTCTGGTGGTCTATTGTCCTTATGTTTTGCAGAGAATTCAGACAGGTGTAAAGTCCATCAGGTGAATGCCTAGACATGTCCCCTGGTTAACCCCTTTCAGAGGCTTCTTGAAACTTGGCCAAGTTGTAGTTTAGGTAACTTCTGCAGCCATTTTAAGACAGAGTGTCTCTGCAGATCTAGCTGTTTCTTTCCTTGTTAAAAAACAATCCAGGGTATTACGCCTGCCAATGAAACTGTTTCACATTGCACATGACACATTGGCGTGACACTTGTATCCAGACATATTTAATAACCAGTCCCATCCTTCTTTGAACAAGGTCTCTGTTACAGCCACAACATCATATTTCCACTTGGCAATCTGTGTCTGAGATTTACCAATCGTAGTTACCATACTTACATTCACATATATGCACAGTAAACCTAATTTAGATTTCATTACTTTCTCCCTTACTTTGAATCCACCTAATAATTTATTATATCATACTGTAGTAATATCTGCCTCTCTCAGTATTCTGTGAACTTTGGTTATTTCTCTCTGATATTACCTCCTGGTTCCCATACTTTTGCCAAGCTACCATCCCCAATTGCACGAGTAAATCACCCTACTGTGCATCGACTTGCTTTATCCTCCCATTTCTATATTCACTTACGGGTGGTACCAGGAATAATTTGGAGACTACTACTTTTGAGATCCTCCTTGTTAATTGCCTACCTAGCTCCCTAAATTCTGACTGCAAGATCACATCCCTCTTTCTGCTAATGTTGTTCATACTAGTGCGGACCATTCTGCTGGCTGTTCACCCTTTTCCCCCTGGGTGCTCTGCAACCAGTGACATCCTTGACCCTGGAACCAAGGAAGTAACATGCCATCCTGGATTCAGGATCATCCATGGCCACAAAACACTTTTCTGTTCCCCTAAATATCGAATCTCCTATCACTATTGCGCTTCCAGTCTTTTGTGTCCCCTTGTACTGCTGAGCCAACCGTAGTGCCATGCTCTTGGCTCAGGCTGCACTCCCCAAATGAACCATCACTTTCATAAGCATTCAGAACTGAATAGTGGTTGGAGAGTGGGTTGCACTCAGGGACTCCTGCACTACCTTCCTGTTTCTTCTTCACTGCCTGGTGGTCAAGGAGCCTGAGCAAAACTGGAGTTAATGGGAATCAGGGGGAAAACTCTCCACTAGTTGGAGTCATACCTAGCGCAAAGGAAGATGGTTTTGGTTGTTGGAGGTAAATCATCTCAGTTCCAGGACATCACTGCAGGATTTCCTCAGGGTACTGTCCTAGGCCCAGCCATCTTCACCTGCTTCACCAATGACCTTCCTTCCATCATAAGGTCAGAAGTGGGGATGTTTGCTGATGATTGCACAATGTTGAGCATCATTCGCAACTCCTCAGATACTGAAGCAGTCCATGTCCAAATGCAGCAAGACCTGGACAATATCCAGACTTGGGCTGACAAGTGGCAAGTAACATTCACATCACACAAGTGCCAGGCAATGACCATCTCCAATAAAAGAGAATCTAATCATCGCCCCTTGACGTTCAATGGCTTTACCATCTCTGAATCCCCCATTGTCAACATTCTGGAGTTACCATTGACCAGAACCTGAACTGAACTAGCCATGTAAATACTGTGGCTACATAAGCAGGTCACAGACTAAGAATTCTGCAGTGCATAACTCACCTCCTGACTCCCCAAAGCCTGTCCACCACCTACAAGCCACAAGTCAGGAGTGTGATGGAATACTCCCCACTTGCCTGGATGAGTGCAGCTCCCACAACACTCAAGAAGCTTGACACCATCCAGGACAAAACAGCCCACTTGATTGGCACCACATCCACAAACATTCACTCCCTCAACCACTGACGCACAGTAGCAGCAGTGTGTACCATCTACAAGATGCACTGCAGGAATTCACCAAGGCTCCTTAGACAGCACCTTCCAAACCTACAACAACTACCATCTAAAAGGACAAGGGCAGCAGTTAATGGGAACACCATCACCTGGAAGTTTCCCTCCAAGTCACTCACATCCTGACTTGGAAATATATCGTTGTTCCTTCACTGCCACTGAGTCAAAGTCCTGGAACTCCCTTCCTAACAGCACTGTGGGTGTACCTACACCACATGAACTGCTGCAATTCAAGAAGGCAGCTAACTCTCAAGGACAACGAGGGATAGGTAATAAATACTGGCCCAGCCAGCGAAGCCCACATCCTGTTACTGTCTTACCAAGTAAGTGATAGGCCCCGATCCTGGACCTCAATTTATTTTCTTCCCAGTGCTCCCAATTCCTCCCAGGTTCACCGCTGTTGCTATCTCCTTCGGTAAGTCGATATCGACTTTGAGCCCTGGGAGAAGTGCCCAGGATCAATATAGATGGTGCAATCAACTGAAAAACACAGGACAGCTTCCTCCAAAAACAAGCACGTATGCAAGGAGGGCAAGTCCCAAGCCAGGAACTCATCCAAACTCAATCGTGTATAGTACCCTCTCCTATTTGCAGTGGAATCTTTCAAGTGCAGATCAGTTTTAGCAGTCACCCAAGTGTCCACTGGAACCTTACCAAACACTCCAGATGATGAACATGACCATCTTCATCCCAAAGGATGAACAGGAAAGAATTTAGTTCAATCTTAAAAATTCCAATTGACTTAGCATTTTTTGAAGGAGAGAGTTCTAAATTTCTACTAATTGCTTCCTAATTCATTTCCTGAATAACCTAACTGTAATTTTGAGATTATGTCCCCTTCTTCCTGATTCAAATCCTTTGATAAGATGTCAGCAGTTAGCCTTGCAAACAATGCAAATATGAAGTGTGCTTCATCACTTAGCCCTAGTAATTGCCGTAAGCTGAAGGCTGCTTCTGGTATTCTCATGAAGCTTCCAGCAAGCCCATTGAGGCAGTTGTGAAGATGGAGTCCTGAGGGCAAGTTGCCTTTTGGTTACCTTATTATAATGCTGAGATCTAGAAGTAGGTTACCAATGAAACCGCAGAAAAGAGACTATATCCAAGAGTCGAAGAACTGATGTAGGAGAATCCTTCATATTTTCAAGCACAATCTATATGTTAATTTAAAATCTGCAGGTCACTTGGTAACAATATAAACCTTTGCAGTACTGGCTGGGTACTAGTTATAAGAGTTATTTCAGCATGAAGGAAGAATTGAGTGGAATATTTATTTTCTTCCAAAAGGAAAAGTCAGAAAACAAAATCATAACATTATTGCATGAACATGTTGGACGCTGATTCCCCTTGGGGTGCTTACTGTTTGTGGAAGACCGTCAGTAAATCAGAGGCCACCACGTGCTCCCTTTTTAATGTTTCTTGGACCACAGACAAGGCAACAGAAGAGAGGAGTGTAGCTAAAACATGTCCAGCCTCCATGGGCTGTGTCCATCCTAAACCTGCAAATCACCATCATAGCCAGGGCCAGGAACATGTTCTCTGACTTACCCACTGCCAAATATTAGGAGCATATGGCTGAGATGCATCCAAAAACTGAAGAGCAGCCTCCTCAGATATATAGAGATTAATATTAGGATCCTATTGTTTTTAGTTTGCATCAGTGACTTGAATTCAGAAACTCAAGTAATTAGAAAATGATGCCAATCTGGGAAAGGTGACTGATTCTTAGCGGTTAGCTCTAGAACCACAGAAGGAGTTGGATTAATATATATATAAGCTAAATAAAAGGCAGATGAAATTTAATATAGAGAAGTGAAAAGTACAGTACATCGAGACAATCAGGTAAGACATGTCCTGGGGGAATGGTATTGAAATTGCTAAAAATGAAGTTGAAAAACATCCAGGCATCTTAATGAATTTGATAAGTGACATACTGCACTGTTGTAATCAACAAGAATGTTGATCCCCGCAGGATTTTTCTTGCCACCGATCTCAGGAAATAGACTTTACAGAACTTTTAATATGCTTTAGTACCTAAGATATCCTGCAAACTCTTCCAAAATAGTGCCCTAGTGATATTGGAATCTGATAGATCCTGCAGTCATATGTTCCTGGCCCTAGCTATGATGGTGATTTGCAGGTTTAGGATGGACACAGCCCATGGGAGGCTGGACATGTTTTAGCTACACTCCTCTCTTCTGTTGCCTTGTCTGTGATCCAAGAGACATTAAAAAGGGAGCACGTGGTGGCCTCTGATTTACTGATGGTCTTCCGCAAACAGTAAGCACCCCAAGGGGAATCAGAGTCCAACATGTTCATGCAATAATGTTATGATTTTGTTTTCTGACTTTTCCTTTTGGAAGAAAATAGAGTCAAACAATGTCTGCCTGTCCCCAGCCAAAGTCTTCACGGTAAAGGGACTTGTTTGCCTCCAGGCTTCTGGAAATCCTGATTCTGATTCCGCAAATCAGAGATTCCTGCAGCTAGCACCCTCTCCAGATGTTGTATATTTTTGAGAATATCCATCTGATATTGTTATAAGGGAAGGCATTGGACTCTGCCTTAATACCTGCTGCAAGAGCCCAATAGCTTTCTTCAACCATGTTTATCTTATTATCTTGTGATGTGTTTAGTTGCATATCTGAGAAGTTTGCTGCTATGGGGGGGTTGGAACTGCAACACAGTTTTTGGCGTGCACACTTGCTCACAATTGTGCCAAAAACAGGAAGTTGCATTGCACATCAATGTGCCTCTCCAGAACTCCCGCTGATGGTCCTACCAATTCCACTCTGTAAAACAATAGGGCCTGTACTTTGTGAATTTGTGCTGATTGCCCACAAGAAATGCTGATATGTGATTTAAATCAGAGCTGATGTTAGCAGGTGTAAAACCTGCTGGGGCACAGATCAGTCAGAATAGGATCTGGAGTTTATGCTGGAGTTTAAACTTTGATTCCTTGGACCAGTTTCTCCAGTCACTCACCCCACGTCCCCATCAACCCTTCCTTTACTGAATGGAAGTTTGCATTTTCAAATAAGTCCTCAAAACTCAATAAACTCAAGATCAAAAACTAGACACTGGACATTAATAAAATCATCACTGTTTTCATGTTTGCAAATTTTTTAAAAAGTCACCACTTCAGTTACAGCTAAAACAATAAGAATTCTCTTCCTTTTTAGATGTATGTTTGGTGGGAGGGGAAGGAACAATGTGACATTTTATCTTGTTAAATCAATGGAGTACAAGCATAATTGATTATGAACTGATAGTTGGAGTAATATGCAGATCAATTATAAATAGTCAAAATGCGCCTTACTTCTCTGCAATGTCCAAAATGTACCAAATTCAGTAAAACAAGGAGCTGTTAGTAAACCCTAGTTTGAAAGCAGCATCCTGTTTTTTAGTCATTGTATCCTTCAATCTTTTCCAGAATAAAAATGATACCCTTGTGTTTGGAAATGTAGCTAGCCCTTTATGAACTATCACAGTTAGCACAATATTTTAGTTTACAACCTTTGCAATGTTATTGCAAGTAAAAACATGATATTAGCAATTTGTTTCTTGAAAAAAAATGTCTAGTAACAAATTCAGAGAGAGAGAATATGTATAAATAGAATAGATGTCTTTAATAAATTGAAAATGAATATTCTGCAATCTTCACAATTACTCTTTGTATTCCACATAGGGTATATTTGCTGTTTCTTTTCTGCTAAACTAAATAAATTGGAATTGCTTTTCAATAATCTTTTTAAATTCAAAATGCTGACTTGTAAACATGAACCATGAGTCTACACAAAGTTTATTTGTGGAGCAGAAATTATGATCACTGTCCTTTTGGAGTTTTGTTTTCTATGAATTCACTGCAACTGTTTAATTGAATGAGATAAACTGGTTTGTTCATTTATAAAGATTGTAGTTATTAGCTGTCTTTTTAGGGGAAGCATTGGAACTAGGGAATCATAGTTATAGCACAGAGGGAGACCATTCAGACCATCATGTCCCTGCTGGTTCTCTGCTGTAAGAGCATCACACCTGGTCCCACTCCCCCAGCTACTTCGTGACAGCCGTCTACTCACAGGGACCACCACTGATCAGGCAACCAGACTTTTCAAGATTTGGTTCTAGTTCTTGGACCAATTGGGTTACGCCCCACAATAGATTCCTGCTAGGGCCTCGCTCATTGTGATGGTCTGCTGCACACTCCCTAATATGGCCCTCAGAGAAGAGTAGACTCTGGCCCTGGAACAAGGTAGCTCATTGGAGGAAGAGTTAGAGCATGAGGTGGGAGATGAGGAAGAAGTGTAGACAGAGATGGAGGTTGCAGAACACCAAGGTGCCCTGGCTGCATCTGGAGGTGACCAGACATGATGCAGGGCGAAAAGGTCTCTTCAGGATGTCATGAATATCACGGGCCATTTGATTCAGGAATGTTTCAACTGAGACCCTCTGAACCAGGATAACGGGCATGGGTTGCAGTGGAGCCTGAGGTGACCGCTCAAAAATCTAGTGAAGATGAAGACTGGAACATCTAAACTCTTGCTGCAAATGAAGGATGCACATCTCCCCAGAGCCTTTGACCTTTCTTTGATCGCACCCTTGATCTCATTCCCCACATCCTACCACTTTTTCTGTCAAACTGCTAATTAAAGGATGTGTGACTTAATGGAGGATTATTAATAAACTGATGACAAAGGGAAACAATGCACGTAGTCAGCAAGAAGATACACCAGCCTATCGATACTTTCCTGACGTGTATGCCTGCGTATTTCTGGTATCATCCTTGTAGATCTTCTCTGTACCCACTCTAGTGCCTCTACATCCTTTTTATAATATGGTGACCAGAACTGCTCACAGTATTCAAGGTGTGGTCTAACTAAGGTTCGATACAGTTTTAGCATAACTTCCTTACATTTTGATTCTACCTGTCTAGAATTAAAGACAAATGCTGGGTTTGCTTTTTTATGGTCTTGCTAACCTGTGGCTTAAAATTTAGTGATTGATGCATTTGTACTCCAAAATTCCTTTTTCCTCTATCCCACTTAACCCAACACCTTCCCTATTCTTCTTATCAAAATGTACTATTTTACATCTGTGTGGCTAATTATTTTCCCATTCTGCAATCTGTTCCTATAATTTGTTGCAGTTCTCCTCAGTATTGACTATTCCCCCCAAGTATCCACATATTTAGAAATGGTGTTCAGTTATCTCTTCTTGTTTTGTACCATGATTCCTTCTATCAGTTAATCACTCCTGTTTTCCAACCTATCACAGACCTACCCTTTTGTTCTTTCCTCCCTCTCTTTATCCAACACTGTACTTATTTAAAGACTATTAAATGTGTACAGGAGTCTACCGTGGATTTTGACTCCATTGTTAAAGACTTCAACATCTATTTTAGCCTAAAGTAAAATTTAGTAGTTGAACGAGCATGTTTTAACCAGTGCTCACAACGACCTGGGGAATTGACTGAATTATTCTTAACCAACCTATATGAGGCGCTAAAGGACGAGCTAACCCGTGATCATATAGTCGTGGGTGTTGGGGATGAATAACTCTCTAACTTTCTGCAGACCAAAGATGATCTTAATTTGGATCAAGAAGTCCAGTATGCAAGGCAGACCAAGCTTAGAGCATTTCATCCGGCTATAATTTGTGGCAACCCTGAGGCTTCACATGACTCCATAGATTAGGTAGGCTCACGGGCAGAAGCCCCACCCATTTGAAAACCCACCAAATCAACCAAAAGGGCAGGAAAATCCACGCCTGCAGCCATTTTGAGATGATTGCGTTATGGTGCGAAAACCCAGCGTAGATGCTAAGACTGCCCAACTGGGGTGGGGGGAGGGGGGATGGGGTGGAATGCTTCCACTGTGGCAAAACTGGACATTTCAAGCGTTTTTGCAAATTCAGTAATTTTAATCAAAGTCGCAGACCAGAATTGACAACCCTACAGAGTTCCTGGGGGAAGTGGATAGTCTTAACCCAGACTACTAATCTGTTATAGTTAAAGTTCAAGACTTTGGTACGTCTTTTAAAATTGATACTGTTAACATGTTAGCAGATGACCTCGACTGGCTTCAGCAATAACCCTTTATCCATCAAACATCAAGTTACAAGGTACAGACGGCATAGACCTTGTGGAATAAAGGCAGGGTTATTGCTCCTCTTAGCTATAAGTAGTGGCAATCAACAAACTGTCTCCATGCTATTCACAATCAATGTAGATCCTTGTTAAGTGGTGATGTTCGTATACTTCTAGGAATCATAGAAAAAACAGACAAGGCTTATCATTTGAATGACTCACTGTCTTTCATGCAATGGTCTTCAGCCTTTTATTTAAAAGCAGTGGAAATTCAGCCTTTAGAAACTGAGGAAGTTTATACACTCAACAATAAGTTCCTTTGTTTCACAAAAGCACCATCCACTAGACCCATGGCAGACTTGGAAGTTATGAATCTCTCAGTTCTCCATGAAGTAAGGCCAGAGGTGACAGATACACAAGGCACTGCAGCAGACAGTGACTCACCATGAAGACCTGCTGGACCTGAATTGGCTCTTCCTAGAGAGTGATGAGGATGAATCCCTTACAGTACTGAGTGCTGTCTTGCAGATGGAGGCCCCAGAGAATGGTTTGCCTTTCCCATTGATGGGTGCACCTTATGATGTCTCTGTAATTTTTTAGAAGAAGCAACTTTGCTTGAGTTGCTGAGCAGCATTAAGATCCTAGTTCCACTAAATCTATTGATGTATTGGTTGCTTTAGCTCCTGTTGTTCATGAAGAATGCCTTGCTTGAGTCCAGGTTAGAGTCCATAGAGGATCACGCTGCTGAAGAGCTGGTACTTCTCCAGGGTGAAAGTCAATTGGCACCCATACTTCAGTCCCAACTGAAAGTTGTCTCCTCTTCAGAGCTGGAGGTCAGCACAGAAGCTGTGGCAGAATCTTTAGCACTTCTGAAGCTGCAGAGCTCTGTACAGCAATCATGTCCCAGAGTTAACTGTATATAGGAAATTTCTCTCACTACAGAAGATGATGCTGACTTGTCTCCATTTTCTTTGCAATTCTTCCCATTGCCCATAGTGGAGCAACCTCGCAGACAAAGAAGTGTGGCTGTCTTAACACTGCCTACAGAAAGTAGAAGGTCCTCCCAAAATATCATTTGGAAATCATCTCTTCTTCTTTTCCTGAAAGTCTTACAGGGAGTTGGATGTTTTTTTCTTAACCAACTAAGTTCAAGAAATCTCAAATCTCCAATGCCTTTTCAGTCTTTGATACAGCAATCGATGATACAGCTGTGATGGTCCTTCCTGGAGTTAAAGATCATTTCTCTTCTGAAGCTTCTTCCCAGGATTCTTCAGGGGAGCAACAGGTTCCTCAGATGTCCTGAGTTCTTCTCTCCTGGTCCCAGAAAGTCCAGAGGTCGATTGCCTTCAGTCTTCTCTTTTGGATCAGTCTTTCAGTGAAAAGTCTTTGTTGTCCTCGCAGTTCAGTCATCCTGAAACCTACTCTCTTGCTTCCCAGCAATGCAGACACCAACAATGCTAAAGTGTTGTCTTATTCTGCAGATGATGATGTCCTACTAAGTGCATACGAAAGCTCTCCTGTCTCCATGACATCTTCCCTAAGGGTCGAGAGAACTGAGGGAGTTTGAATCCCCAAGGACTGTCTCTTGGGGAGGGGAGGTATCAGAGCTGGAGTTGAGTAGAATCTGTAGTTGCAAAAAAGGAAGTTACCAAAATGCAGCATAAATAGTTAGAGACATAGTTTCATGTTGTTGTTAATAAGTCGGCTAGCAAACTATAGGGGAAGTTTAGTATAAAGGGTTAACAGATGGGATATGCTAATGTATGGCGTAGATGATGATATACCACTGACACTTCTGGACACTGATACCGAAGCTGGATGAAAGCAACAGTTTTGTAACTACATTCTAGACACCGTTCGGGAGATACAGATGGTCACGCATGCTGTTTTGCATTTCCAGGGCTCCGTGTATCAGGCTCTCTCTCTCTCTCTTAAAAGCGAGAGAGAGAGGTTGGAATCATGCCTAGACATTACATGCCTACTCTGTAACCTGTTTAGAAGTAGCATTAGTTTTAAGCAGGTACTGGAGTATATCTACAGTCTGTCTACTAACCCAAGTCCCATGCCTAGAGTCCAAGACAGAAGGACCTAATCACAGAACACACAGAAGCAACAATGAGCTGATGTACTGTGATCCTGGATGTGAGAACTAGGATGGGCTGAATGACTTTCCTCATCCGTAGTTATCTAGTGATTCGTCCTAGTAGCTGCATAGTGTAAGCCACTGTTTACAAAGAGCCCTTTACCTATGATTTGACACTTCAAATTATAAGCTGTACTCATGTACACAAACAGCCTTTCTTGAAGAATGCAACATGTGAAAACAAGACGGAAAAATCCGTAAACATACTTTTTGCGAAGATCATAATTTGAAGTGTGTTGTAATTTGATTATAAATTAAATCCTTTTCTAGACATCATTGGAAAACTCTTCACAAGCCTGGATGGGGGCAGTCGCAACAAGGCATGAAGCTTGACACCATTCAGGCCAGAGCAACATATCTGATAGATGCCCGCTCCACCGGCTCAAACACCCATTCCATCTACTACCATAGTCGCATTGTGCACTATTACCAAATGCACTGCAGTTACCTAATGATGATTCACCTTGAACTATTGCAGTTCATTTAGGATAGGTACATGCACTGTGCTGTGGGGAAGGGAGTTTCAGGATTTTGACCCAGCCACGTGAAGAAATAGCAATATATTTCCAAGATAGGATGCTATATGACTTGGAGGGGAACTTGCAGGTGGTGATGTTCCTATGCACCTGCTGCCCTTATTCTTCTAGATGGTATAGGTCATGGGTTTGGAAGGTGCTGTTGAAGGAGCCTTGGTGAGTTTCTACAGTGCGTCTTGTAAATGGTAAACACTGTTGCCACCATGTGTCAATGGTGGAGAGAGTGAAAGTTTATTTTGGGGGAAGGGCATAAACCAAGTGAGCTGCTTTATGCTGGACAGTGTCGAGATTCTCGAGAGTTGTTGGAGCTGCAGTCATCGAGGCAAGTGGAGAATACTCCATCATACTCCTGACTTGTGCCTTGCAGATGGTGGATAGGCTTTGGAGAGTCAGGAGGTGAGTTACATGCCACAGGATTCCCACCTCTGACCTGCTGTTGTAGTCATGGTATTTATATGGCTGGTCCAGTTCAGTTTCTGGTCAATGGTAACCCCCAGGAGGTTGATGGTGGGGGACTCTATGATGGTAATTGTTTGGATTGAAATGCAATATGTACAAAAGGTCTGACAAGGCTTGCTGTAGTCATGTGACCTCTGCTATGAGGCACTGACTGAAAGGAGCATGTTACAAGCAGTTCTAATAAGGACACAGTACAAGAAACATTATGCTCTTTGAGCTTATAACATGGTATCAGGAGTGGAACTGTGATTGAGTTTTGAAGAGCTGTAAAGAAGCACAGCTACTAAAAGAAGAAAACAGAAATGAAACTGCTGAAAGCCGCTAAAAAGCCACTGAAGAGGAAAAGTAAACAAAGGAAGTAGGCTGCAAGTAAATCATTGGGTGAGTCACAATGGCTGTCAATTTTCCTCTCTCTGCTCCTGTCGAAGTGAAAGGCAATACGTGGCAGAACTGGCATTTTTTCCATTTGCAATGGCAAAACTACAAGATTGCGACAGATTTAAGTTACAAGCCAGAGCAAATACAAATAGGAAGTACTTTTAAAGCTGTTGAGGAGAGACTTCTACAAATTGTATTCCACCTTAAATCTCTCTGAAGAACAGAGAAAAAAAAATAGACTGCAGAAATTTTGAAAGCCTTGAAGGCATGCTTTGAACCCCAAGTGAACATAACTTATGAATGATATGTGTTCAACATTGGAACTCAAGGTGAAAAGAGTCTATTGATCAGTATGTGACTGCAAACCTCAGCTCGCAGAATCCTGTGAATTCAGGCAACTAAAAGACCATCTGGATTTAAGAAAGGATTGTCTTAGGCATAAGAGATCCTGCATTGAGAGTATGTCGACTGAGAGAGGACAACTTACTCTCAAGAAAGCAATTGATGTGCAGAAGTGCTTAGCTTGTAAATCTTCAGCTAAAACATATTCATGGCAGAACAGACCGGGCTTTGCATTATGCTGATAGACATTCCAGATTGAAAGAGCAGAAAGATCTTGGACAAAGGGAAGGATGCAAATACTGCAGAGGATATCACACAAAGGAAAAGAAGGCTTGTTTTAACTGCAAGAAGCCGAATAATTTTGGGCATGAACATTTGGCTAGAAAGAAGCAAAAAAGCCAATTCAGATGGTCTTTGCAGAGATATTAGTCGAATATTCTGATGAAGCACTATACACCATACAACAGGTTGGCTCCATCAGTTCTGTAGGTGATAAATGGTTTGTGGCTGTTAGAATAATGACCACAGAAGGAGAGCATCAAGTGAACATGAGAAGTCAGATAGACATTGGTATGTCAAGCAACATCATGACCTTCACAGACGTGTATAAAATGGCTCAACATGGCAATCCAAAAATGAAACTCTTGAAAGTAAGTTTGAGGCTAAATGTTGGCATGATACTGATACCGAGAGGACAAATTAGTCTGAGAGCCCAATGCAATGGGAAGGAGGAAGGTCTGGAGTTCCAGATGATAGACGATAAGCAAAAGCCACTCATCGCATCCAGAGCAAGTCCAAAGCTTGTACTTGAAATCCCAAATATGCCAAAAGAGATTTGCAACATGTCGCAGCACACAAAACCATTCACCGCTGAATAGGTAGTAGAGTGCAAAGATGTATTTACATGGTTTGGATGCCCATCCGGTGAATATCATCTTGAAGTAGATGAGAGTCTAAGACCAATTCATGATCAGCTGAGAAAAGTTCCAATTGCCCTCAAGTTAAGCCGAAAAGACAAGGTAGAAGAGCTGGAAAAGAAGGGAGTAGTCAAGAAAGTGACAACTCCCACAGGCTGGATTAACAGCATGGTATCAGTGAAACAACATTAAACGCTAAAAGTATGCATAGGCCCAAAGAATCTAAATAAAACTTTGAAGAGATCTCACTACCCCATGCCAACCATTGAAGGCACAGTTTGCCAAGGCAAAGATCTTTACCACCCTAGATGTGGAGGATGGTTACCGGCAAGTGAAGCTGGATGAAAGCAGCAGATTTCTAACTATGTTCTGGATGCCATTTGGGAGATAGATGGTTGCACATGACATTTTTCATTTCCATGGTCCCAGAAGAGTATCAACATAGACAACACGAGATAGTCAGTGATCTTTCCAGAGTGGAAGCTATAGTGGATGATCTACTAGTCTATGGATGTGGAGACAGAATGGAGGAAGATATTGCTGACCACAATCAGAATCTAGTGTGACTGCTAGAGAGAGCTCGCCAGATGAACCTAAAGCTAAACAAGAAAAGATTGCAATTGAAGGTGCCTGAAGTCAAATTCTTAGGTCATGTACTGACAACAAAATATCTTCACTCAGATCCTGACAAGGTGAGAGCTGGAGCAACAACACAGCAACCAACAGATGTGAAAGCAGTGCAACAATTTGTTGGATTCATGAAGTATTTAGCAATTTTGTCATTGGAGTATGAACCAAAATGCAAGCTCACTGCCAAGCATGTGCAGTGGTATTGGGGCATAGAACAACAAGCAGTGTTCTTAAACAACTAGTGATGGCAACCAGTGCTGAAGTACTATGCCGTCAATGATGAAGTCATCTTGCAGTTTGACACCAGCAAGACAGGTCTTGGAGCAACCCAATTGCAGTAAGGATAACCTTTGCATCCAGGGTACAAATATAAACTGAACAACACTATGCTCAGATCGAGAAAAAGTGCCTGGCTATCATCTTTGCTTGTCAATATAAATGCCATGAAGCATTGACAATCAGCATTTTCATCATTACCTGCTTGGGAGAGACATGGCAGCGAAGTCTGGCCAATAGCCTCTTTAAAGCATTTTCCTCAAAATGCTACTATCTGATCTAAAGCGCCTGCAAAGAATGTTCCTTCATTTACAGAGATGTAACCTACAAGCAAGGGAAACAGATGTAAATCACTGACATGCGATTGAGAGCAGCACCCCATATGAAGAACGTTGAGGATTCTAAAACGGAATGTGAAATCTTTCAGACTCAACATGAGGCAGCAGCTCAACATGCTGTGGAAGTCATCAACCCAGCAGAGATATTGGGCTGCAACTTCCGGTTGGCGAACAGGGGGCAGGGCCCGTTTGCCAACGTGTAAAGTGATGCGGGGTGACATTGGGCGGGCATCCCAACGTTATTCCGCGTCATTTACATTTTCAGGTTGGCCTGTGCGGAGCCGAGTTGGCCATTAAGGCCATTAAGAAAGCAATTGAGGTAATCAATGGACGTGCCCGTCCAACCTTAAGGTTAGCGAAAGGTCAGGAGCCCAGGCGGGCTTCTGAAAAAAACATGAAATCTCATCCATGGACGGGATGAGGTTTCATGAGGGATTTTAAGTGTATACAAAATGTTGAAGTAAAACAAGTTGACATGTCCTAGCTCATGTGACAGTGTCACATGAGGGGACATGTCAGGAATTTTTTTTAACACTTCTAAAAATGTTTGTAACTTCCAACGATCTCCCTGAGGCAGCACTTTGCCTCAGGGAGATCTGTCCTGGCTCAGGAATCTACCACCCCACCCCCCACCACCCCACACCCCCACCACCACCCACCCCCTCCCCCCCCACCAACCCCCACCACCACACGGAGTACACAGTGCTTCCTAGTGGACATCACACTGGGCAGGCCTTAACTGGCCCACCTAAGTAAAATGGTGGCATGCCCCCAATTGGGGGCGCCAATCGGGAACCCGCCCGCCCACAACAGTGCCCGGTCTTCCACATCCCCTCCGACAGGGTGAAAATGTTGCCCATTGAATCTGTCAGACAAGCACCTTGCTCAAATCAAATGAACTACCCAACTACTCTCCAAATGCTGCAAGAAGTAGAGATGAAAGGATGGTCTGAGAGCATCAAGGATGCACCTGTGCTCACATGAGCTTATTGGGCACATGGAGGTTAATTGACATCATCTCCACTCAATCCCCAGTCAAATGGAAAGGCTGAGGCAGCAGTGAAAATCACCAAAGGAATCATCAAGAAATCAAGCAAATCTAGCAGAGATATATACAAGGCAATCTTTCGAGTAGAGGAACACACCGACTGAAGGCATGGAAAGAAGTCCAATCCAGTAACAAATGTCATGCCACACCCAAACTACTCTCCCAATAGCAAAAAAGCTATTGAAGCCAGAAGTAGTAACAGGAGTGAGAGAAAAAATCAAGGTGAAAAGGCAAAAAGCCAAAGTTCAATTTGACAGTTCTGTTGAAGGGTCACGAGGATTCGAAACGTCAACTCTTTTCTTCTCCGCCGATACTGCCAGACCTGCTGAGTTTTTCCAGGTAATTCTGTTTTTGTTTTCAATTTGACAAAACTGCCAAACGATTGCTAGAGTTGAGCATTAGAGAGCCAGTCAGGGTACAAACCTTCAATGCTTTTTACAAGAGTCAGCCCACTTGGCAACTTGGAATATGCATAGAGCAACTGTCACCTCGTTTGTACACGGTGCTCGTGAACATCCAAATATACCGGCGCAACCGCAGGCATATATGCACAACTAGAGAAACTGCACAGAGTACAGAATGACCATCAGTCCGAGAGATCCACCAGTCCTCAAAGACAGAAATTGAAAAACAACAACAGTTACCATGACAACTACAACCTGCCAATAGAACCAGACTCCTGGAAAGGGAACATCACCCAGAAGAACAACCAATAAAAACGTGTACGTGTACCATTAAGACACTTGCATGATTTAATGACTGTATGCAATGTATGTGCAGAGACTGACTAGAATAATGCACAGTTTGTTATTGCATGAGAATAGTGGGAAATTTGGGTAACTCACAGTTACACATGAGAATGCATGCAAGTTTGTCTTTTGTTTGTTTTGAAAGGGGGATGTTTGGATTGAAATGCAATAATGTACTAAAGGCCGTACCTGGCTTGCCATAGTCATGTGACCTCTGCCATAAGGCATTGACTGGAAGAAGTTATGTTACAAGCAGTTCTAATAAAAATGCAGTACAAGAAGCATTGTACTTTTTGAGCTCATAATGTGTTGAACACCAAGGGAAAATGGTTAGATTCTTTCAAGTTGTTTATAGCTCTTCTGCACTGTTTAAATCTTGATTACACTGTCTCATTATGTGTCCACTTCTGTGACAAAAATAACATTTTACTATTTTAAATTGCTAATCGCTAGAGGACAGATTGTTTCCATGTTGATGAAATTTAATTTTTGATTTAGTTGCTAAACTGGAGTCCTGGCTTTTCGCGGCACTTTCGGCTGACTGTTCCCATCAGACTTAGTGTACATTTTATGCCCCTTGAATTTCTTGTGAATCCCTTACAGTGCTTTCCATTGCCAGCGCTATTTCTAATGCTTTCTTAAAATCAAGGTTCACTTTAGCCAGCAATCTTCGCTGAATAGTGTTTTCCTATGCGCCACATACTAAAACGAGCATGCCATTCAGGGTTTCACTGAAATCATAATATTTTGTTAGTTGTTTTAATTTCACCAGGTAGGTAGCAATTGTCTCCCCTGGAGCTCTATTCCGTGAATTGAACCCAAACCTCTGCATTGTGACTAAGGGTTTGGGTTGAAAATGCCCCTTAACAAGGTCTACTAATTCCCTCAAAGTCTTTGAATCTGGGTCACTGGGGGCTGTCAAGCTTCAAATTAAACTGTAGGCTTTGCTCCCACAAATATTCAGGAGAATCACTCTCCTCTTTTCCTCCCCCATGATTTTGTTTGCTTGAAAGAAGAACACAAGACGTTCTATATATTGAGACCAATCATCTGTGGCTGGCTCAACAGAATCGATTCTGTCAAACTGTGGCATTTTTGATGAGTATATTTTCTTTTATTTTTAATGAACTTAGATATTCACAATTGCTGGGTGAGGTTCAGCACTGAATCTGATTTATCCTTGTTGCCAGTTTGTTACAGAGCTGATCTTCTGACAACTGTTCTTAGTAGAAACATTTAACTTTATTTACAAGACACCAGCAGCAACCACACATGTGCATCAAACTCCATAACTAAAGAAGAGCTCCCTTGTAGAGGTTCCCTGCGCTATTAACACATTGGTTTACACAGATCATGTGATCTTACAACACGGGATTATTCTTAGAGCAACAGTCCTACATTTATCAAAACTACAATTATTACTGTGCTGTGTTCACTAGATGGTGACTCCGAGCCTGCTGTAGAATTAGGACTCATTGAAGTATGTGTCTCTGCGCTGGTGGACACTGCAGGTGAATGCAGTGATGGATCTTCCTCTGATGCTTCCTCAGCCTCCTCATCTGAGGGGTACCCTGGGGGCTGGGGCCGATAGGCTGGCTGGCAAGACCTCGTGGCCCTTTCGTGTTGGTGACTTCAGTAGAGAGAAGAGTTAATTAATGATTGGCTAGACAGTCACCTACATTAAATAGCACTCTCAGTGTCAGTGGGTGAGTAATGACTACTGGATAGACCCAAACTGGCTTGAATGGAGACACTGACCTCACCTTCGACACAGAACCAATTCCTATCTTCACTGGTGAGCTCTGCTGCCTGCTCCTCAAAGAGAGTGAGTGGCCTTAACTCCAGCATCACGCCCGTCAGTCTTGGATCTCTCCCTGTTGTAGTGGGCGATCTTGTCCTGCATGAAGACAGGTAGATAGTCTGTGAGCAGCATGAATGCAAGAGCAGATCATAAGCATGCCTACTTTCTGTGAGTGTTGAGCGCTCTAAATGAATATATGACTTGTGCAGGATGTCATGTGAAATGATGATGTTAAAGTGCGGTGCAAGAGAATCATTGATGATGTTCTTTCTGCTAGTAGTGTGTGAGATCTCTGTGGACTGTAACCTTGCCAATACCTGATGGGCTTGTAGCAGTTAGAGAGTCCTCTTTTCTGGCCAACAGGTGCTGACTGCCTTGGCAACCTCCTGCCAAGCTGGCATGGTGAGGTTGGTGGACTTCCTGCTGCCATCTCTGGGATAGAGGATTTCTCACTGAGTCCTGGGCTGCCTGGAGGAGTCTCTCCAGGGAACTGTCACTGAACATGGGGGCCGAGGGCATGTTCCTTCTTGGAGCCATTTCGTCTTCAGCACAACAGGTCCTGGACTGCAGAGAATGGATGTGTGTATGTGGGTGCCATTGAAACATGGGGGAGGGGGAGGGGCGGACGGACCCTTGGCCTTCTGTCGAAGGCCCCATCAGATCAGCCATGCTTTTATTAACTGGTGGAGCAAGCTTGAGGGGCTGAATGGCCTCTCCTCTTCTCTTCAAAACTTCAGTCCTTCCCTCCTTCTTTCACACTCCGCTCTGCTTGGGTCGAATTATTTCCTGCATCCTTGAACCCGAACCAATACTTTATTTGATCTCGACTCCTTGTACACCTCATTAAATCAACTAATTATGTGAAATAATGACTATTTAGGGCAATTCCAAGTAGGTAAGCTGTGGCAATCACATTGTTTATACATAGAAACAGTAACAATTGGAAGTGAATGTAATATAATCAAATAGTGTTTCCAGAAGGCATTTAATAAGATGCCACATCAAAGGTTATTGCAGAAAATAAATGCTCATGATGTAGGGGTAACATATCGGCATGGATAGAAGATTGGCTAGCTAACAGGAAACAGAGTTGGCATAGATGGGTCTTTTTCTGGATGGCAGAATGTGACAAGTGGTGTGCCACAGAGATCAGTGCTGGGGCATCAACTTTTTACAATTTATATAAATGATTTGGATGGAGGGACATAAAATGGCTGCTAAATTTGTTGACAACACAAAGGTAGGTAGGAAAGTAAATTGTAAAAAGGACATAAGAAGGTTACAAAGTGCCATAGATAGGTCAAGTGAGTGGGCAAAGATCTGGCAAATGGAATATAATGTGGGAAAATGTGAAAACGTTCATTTTGGCAGGAAGAAAAAAAAAGTTTATTATCTAAATGGTGGGAGATTGCAGAGCTCTGAGATTCAGAGAGATCTGGTGTCTAAGTGCATGAATCACAAAAGGTTAGTATGCAGGTACAGCAGGTAATCAGCAAAGCTAACAGAATGTTATCATTTATTGTGAGGGGAATCGATTACAAAAGTAGGGAGGTTATGCTTCAGTTATACAGGGCATTGGTGAGACCATATCTGGAGTACTGTGTACAGCACTGGTCTCCTTATTTAAAAAAAGATGTAAATGCATTGGAAGCAGTTCAGAGAAGGTTTACTAGACTAATACCAGGAATGGGCGAGTTGTCTTATGAGGAAAGGCTGGACAGGTTAGGCTTGTATCCGCTAGAGTTTAGAAGAGTAAGAGGTCACTTAATTGAAACCGTTATGATCCTGAGGGGTCTTCACAGGGTGGATATGGAGAGGATGTTTCCTCTTGTGGGAGAATTTAGAACTAGGGGTCACTGTTTAAAAATAAGGGGTTGCTCACTTAAGACAGAGATGAGTCAACATTTTTTTTCACTGAGAGGGTCGTGAGTCTTTGGAACTTCTTCCTCAAAAGGCAGTAGAAGCAGAATCTTTGAATATTTTTAAGACAGAGCTGGATAGATTCTTGATTAACAATGGGGTGAAAGGTTATCAGGGTAGCTAGGAATGTGGAGTTGAGGTAACAATCAGATCAGCCATGATCTTATTGAATAGTAGAGAAGGCTCAAGGGCTGAGTGGCCTATTCCTGCTCCTAATTCATATGTTTGTATGACAATTTATATTTCAAACATAAACCAAGGAATGGTTGGAGGGCATACACTAATAGCCAGTATGTTTCTTGCCATTGATGTAGGATGATATTTATACTGGAAGATTAATAATATGGTTCTTGCAGATTTGTTGAGAAATAAATTATAGGTGATTGCCAAAAAATTCTATCTCTAGTACTTCCATGTGTTGAATTTTCAAAGACTATGAGCAGAGCAGGGCCTTTACTTTTTAAACCTTGGCTAGTTTAATCCAGCACAAAACTAGCAGCTGGCTTCACTTAACCCTTTGGTCCCTTGTGGCAGTGGTTCAGGTTTCGTTTCACTGCGATTACTCTATTCAGAAATACAAGTATTCATATGCTCTCCACTGTTTGCCCAGTCTCTTTGGTAACTAGATCTTGGAGAATTTTGACTAAATTGTCTCCAATGACTTTCAGTTCCATAAAGTACTGTTATATAAGGCTGTACATGACTTTCTTTTCTTCAATTTTCAGTGGGAGTAATTGTTGCAACTTTGCTTCTAGAAACAGGATTTAACTATTTCCTGGAGTAAAACTGTGGCGCAGATATTTATGGGAGGTGAGGGGGAAGTGGGAGCCCATATTTGTGTGGGCGAATGCTGGAAATGCAGAGGTCCTGGTGAATTTAATGGCAGAGCTTTATTATAATTTTTTTAGTGTCACCTCCCGCTTGCCCGTTGACCAGATAAGAGGCTGGCTAGCTGCTGAGAGGGAAAGCCAACTGTAGAAGATAACCACTGAAGATGGTCCCTGATAACCAGAGATGATTGGGGAATTTTGAGGGGCCTTGGAGTGCAGCAACATTGAAGGATGGAAAGATTGGGGCAGACTGGTGGGGGTACAAGGAGGGCTCATAGTCGTTAATCCAATGAAATTTGACCATAACCTATTTGGCAACATAATTTCAATGGGCTAACAGACTAAGGTTACTGCTTAAGGTCTCACAGTGGGAATCCAGATGGGAGTGAATGCTTCAAAATTCCTGTGGTCAGTTAGAGGTCATTAAATTGTTTGTAAACTTAAGCTCCACATACATGCAGCAAAGTCCACAAGCAGCAACAAGATAAATAACCTGGTAATCTGTGATTGGAGTTGGATCCCTCACTGCACCCAATTTTCAGGTGCAAATATCTAGCTCCTATGTCCCAAGAGCACCTGAAAACCATCTAAAATAGGATCAGATCATTTATCAGGCACTCTCTGAAATTAAGGGAATTAAGTAGCAAACCTGAGGCTTTACTTTAGCCTGAGAGAGGGACAGCCAGAAAGGTTTGAGTAATATACAGTGCAACAACTCTCAATGCATTGCGGGGATGCAGGGAGGGGGGGATTTCTGTTTCAATGGGTTAAAAATGATTACAGTTTGAACATTTTCTTCAGATGAATGAAAAAAGACTAATAAATGCTTAGAGATTGTCATTGATAATATTGTACACACTCCTAATATTTCTGAGGCATTAATCTGTTCATTAGTTTAAACCATTTATTTCAAATAACTCACATTTGTTAAAATAATAAATTGAGAAATGTCATGCAAACACATTGAGCACTTACCCGAAAAGTAATTTATAGCATCTAGTTCCAGCACTTAAAATGTATTCATCTCAATAAAAAAGCAACATAAAAAAATATATATATTATTATACATAAAATAATGTAAACTTAATTCAAGAATAAATTCCAGCAACTACCTAATGTTTACATCACATATTCTGGCCTGTGACTCACTCTCAGCTATCCATTACTCTATGTATAAATTATCTGAATCTCTTGATCAGATTGTAGCCTATAACTCACTCTCAGGCAGCCATTATCTTGTATATCGTTCATTTGAACCCATTCAGGTAAATTGCAACTTAAAGCTCATTCCAGAGTATCCTTTATTCTCAGCAAGCACCATCTGAACCCCTCAATTAGATTCCAGCCTGTAACTCAATCCCACGTATTCATCACTCTATAAATAATTCATTGAAATCTCTCTAGTTGTTAGGATATAAATGGGCATTTTCATGTGGGTTTATATTTTGGATATTCAATCAGTTCTGTTGAAGGGTCATGAGGACTCGAAACATCAACTCTTTTCTTCTCCGCCGATGCTGCCAGACCTGCTGAGTTTTTCCAGGTAATTCTGTTTTCGTTCTATATTTTGGAGGTTTTGCACCTTTCTGTCCTGAAAGTGAAATCATTGCAAATGTCTTGACCACATTTATTATTTAAAGGTTAAAGGTTGTGACTATACGTGAAAATAAAACCAACCAGTATGCCACTAATTTATGGTTCATTACTGCCTTGTATTTGCTTGCAACTATATATGCAGTTGTAATTATTTGGCAGGAATAGAGCATCTGCCTACCTGGCGTAGCATTCTAAACATCTCCTCAGTTTCCTTACTAATTCAAGAATTAATAGCTCAGTACCTTCTCTAATTGAACACCATCTGGTCCATTTACAAAATCTGCCATGCTTTTTGTTCCTGCACTCTCACTAGTAATCTGTTCTGCAACTCTATCAGTTTATTACAAAATAAAATGTTGCATAAATTTCCTGTTTTCCTTTTGACACACTGAGGTGTATGTTCTTGGGAGTAGCTCAAAGCAAGCGATAACAAATTGACTTCAATGGAAACAAAAATCAGGCACAGAGTACAGCCAAATTGCAATGCCATTTTGTGTGATCACCCAAAATGAATTTGTATCCCCTCAACTTTATCTATATCCTATTGTCTTGAATCCAGTATCCTGGCTATCCTAGATTCAAACTCTTTCGGAAACCTTTAAAACATTATCAGTTCTCCTTATCCTTTACCACTGCCTGTTAATTTGAATACTTTTTTTTCTTGGGATGTGGTCATTGCATTAGTAAGTTAGAACAACCTACAACTGAATGTGAAGATTTCAGAGTTGATCCACCATTCACTTCTTATTAAACAGCCAAAAAACTACGATGTGCAATGTTTGCATCCAAATGCAAAAAATGTTTGCATGACATTACTTTGTCTACTATTTTAATTGAGGCTTGAAGACATTCAAATATCAGTTTTGAAAGCTAATATCAAATGCAATTATTTTTCAGCTCTCAAATTATTATTACTAGGAGTGAAACCTAAGCAGACGTGACTGCAGCCGTTGATTTTAAGAACACACAGATCGGTAACGTGACAAGAATAGTTATCAAGGTCACCAGATAAATCCTCAGCCTTTTGACTTAACTTCCCATCAAGAAACTGTCTGGGTTTAATAAGCCTCAAACAAATATTGAAAATGCTTAAAATGGAAATAAAACAAGTAAAATGCCAGAAACTGTCAGCAAGACAGGCAGCATCTATGGAGAAAGAAAAACATAGTTAATGTTTTATCGAACTGAAACTTTAACCCTACCTTCTGCTTTCCTTCAATACTTCCTCTGCTGAATATTTCCAGCTTTAACTGTACTTATTTAGCAAGCCTAAATTCGACTGCTAATTTGATTTACATCAAGCAGTACAGATTATATCACTACTTACATGACAAATCTCCCAAAAGAATAGACTGAGTGGATGAATTAACCCCAAATTATAAAAGAAACAGCAAGGCAATCATTGTTTAATAAACTCAGAATTACCACTAGCAGCATATAAACTTCAAATTTTGTTCATTAAATAGGGTCAGCAGACAAAAGATATAACGCTTGTGGGAACTGGCACAATGTAAAATGGCTGTTATATGACTGCTTGCATAACAATAGGTGTCAGTTGAGGCTCAGTGATAGTACTTTCACCTCTGTGTCAGAAGATTGTGACTCTCAACTACTACTTCAGAGACTTGGGCCAGTATTTTATGTGACCTGATGGGGTTGTGATGGTGGAAGAAAGGCAAGCTTGCACCCACTATCAGTGCCACTGCCACCGCAATTGAGCACCAGCTGACCAATTAACAGCCAGCCAGTGTGAGCGCTGCTATAAATATGAGGTTTATAAGATTGATATGTTTTGGGACCATGTCTTTAAATTTAAGGTAGATTGAAAGGGGTCATGAAACCTGTTCTACTGAAGTCTACCTGACAGTAAGCTTCGATGGTTTGATTGTTTTATTGGAAGAAGGTGCAAGATATCTACATTTGAATACAATGGCAGCAGCCTACATATTAACAATGGAGACTGAGAATCTCCAAAGTCCTAGAAAAGAGCTGAGAATAGTGAGCTGTAAGCTGTTGATATTTAGCTTGCATATTTAACTTCAATATGACAATGAGATAGGCTCCCAGGGATAGATAATTGGCATTTCTACCTAGATATAAGACTCATATGAATCACATTGCCATGGGGAAGGATGCAGAGTAAGCGAGCTGGAAGAGTTGCCCAGCAGAGGCTAGAGGGAGAGTCTCTGGGTAAAGAAACCCACATGATGAAAGACAGTTCTAACGTTACAAGTCACCAGGCTGAGAAAAGAAAAGAACAACAATAAACCCCTCGAGCTAAGAATCACTTTTGATTGATTCTGGGAAAATTGAATGTCCACATAAAGGACAGTGTAAAATATATTTGTGAAGTGTGTTTTTACAGTTGGGCTAAGGATAAGAAGAGGGTTATTTCATTCTGAGGTTTAAAGTATAAGTTGCCTACAAAGGTAGTGTTTAACCAAAAGTGTTTTAATCATGTGTTACAATAAATGTCTTAAAACTGAATTTGAATGTCAACATTTCAGCTATTAACAGGAAGTTTGAATTTCTTTTTAGAAGTTATTGGTCTCTACGGGGATTGTAACCGTGCTGACAAATGGAGAGCCGTCTGGCTGCGGCATGGGTAGGCCATGACCCGGAAGGAGTTGCCAACGGCCAGTTTAAAGGGCCACCAGCATTTGACTAAGGCTGCAACATCAACAACTCAGTGAGACATCCAACTGAAACTGCAGGGACAGAAGCAGGGACCTGATAACGATCCTTACACCCAAATTGGACCAATCTTAGCGACCCTGCCAGTCTTTGCTGCCAACCTCACTAGCTACCTGCAGAAGTCTATAGCCTGAGCAACTTCTATCGACCAGGGAAGCCCCACTGGATATGCTCACCCCTCTCCCCCCTAACTGTGGAATACTTGGAAGCCATGGCAACCCGCTTGTGCCAATGGCAGGCATTGGATCCCAGGTGGCCCCACAGTTCAGCGTGTCCTCTTCCAGGCTGTTAGGGAGAGGTGGGAGGTCCTCTTCCCTCAGGGTGAAAGGAAGAGATTGCCCCAACAGTCAAGACAAGCCTAGTTGAGGTAGCAAAAGAAACCAGCAGCTGTAGAGACACCTGGAAAACCTGAGTGCAGTGCCACAAGCGAGTCAATGACTTTCTCGGCTCTGCCAGTGTGACTGACAGCCCCTTCCCCATCACTAGGCTGCTCCTGTGGCTGGTCAGCAGGACACTGCCAAGACTGGCTACCTGCCCACCTCTCATTCCTTCTTCGGCTCTTCTCCTTGCTGGAGAAGCTTCCAGAATGCACAATGCCCATAGTCCAAAATTCCTCCGTCAGACCCTTTACACTGATGAATCCTCCATAGCTGAAAGACCTTTAACCCAGAGTCCCTCCAAGGTGCATCTATCACCTATGTTCTTCTCACTTTAAGGCCCAATTTCAGTAATGAAGAAAGCCCCCTCACCTCTCACGGCATGCACTGTTGCTGCCTCTGCTTCCTCAGGCCCAGCTCTTCGATTCCTCTTTTATCGCATCAACCTGCTGTTCATCAGAGATTGCCACAACTCTGACCCCTCACCACCCCCCAGATGGCCAATGTGCTGGTTGTAAAATAGCACAAGCCAGATGAAATCATTATGAATTGCCAGTTTCTCTATCAGGCTTTAATTGGATGTTAAGCAGAGTTCCAAGTTCATGCCCCACTCACCATTTGCATTATTATAATCTGGCATCATGACACTGGCGACCTGACCCGAGATCATGGTGCTCTATTTTTCGTGTCACCTGACTTTGATGCCACCTGTCTCAGTGATGAAAAATTCTGATCTTGAGTGCATAATCCAGCTGAGACTCCAGTGGAGTACTGAGGGAGTGCTGCATTGTTGGGGGTTCCATCTTTTGGATAAGATGATAAACAGAAGCTCCCATCTGCCCTCTCAAGTGGATGTAAAAGATCTTTTGTAAGGTCGAAGATTTGAAACCTAGTTGTCAAGCCAGCAGGTAGTGCTTACCTGCTTATCATCCATCAGAAGCTGTTGTTGAAACAGCTGAGGCATTCCATATTTTGCATGTGAACAAATAGGGCAGAATTTTCTGCCTGTTGGGCGGGCGGGCCCGGCCCAGTCTCTGGCAGGTGGGGAGATGATCCCCACCGGAGAAATGGGCCCCGCTGCCATTTTATGTGGGCGAGCCAATTAAGGTCCGCCCAGCGCGACGTCCAGCGGGAAGCACTATGCATTTCCTGTGTGGGCAGGGGGGTGGGGGGGTGGGATTAACCAAAAGCGAGAGTGCTCTTTCATGCATGCGCACGAAAAACCGCATATCACCCTGAGGCTAAGTGCAGCCTCAGGGAGATCGCTTACATGTTGAAAAATATTAAAAATAGAGAAAAAAATCCCTAACACTTCGCCCTCATGTGATAATGTCACATGAGATGGGACATGTCCATAATTTACATAATAACTTTATTAAAATTTTTGAAACCCTTCATGAAACCTCATCCCGCTGCTGGATGAGGTTTCATGTTTTTTCTATTGCCCGCTGGGGCTTCTGGCCTGCCCACCAACCTTAAGGTTGGATGGGCAGGTCCTTTAATTGTATAAATGATCCTGTCAATGGCCTCAATTGGCCATTGAGAGGGCGGCAGACCCACAACTAATTTTGCTGTGCCCCCGCCTTCCTGAAAATTTAAATGGGGCGGGATGACATCGGGGGTTCCATCGGACATCATCACACGTCATTTTACGTGTCAGCGAGCGGGCCCCACCCCTTGCTCGCCTAAGGCAAAATTCTGCCCATAGGGTTCTTAGCAAAGCATTGCCAACATTTGGAGCGTGCATCACTGAGACTTCTGTGACTTCCTTCCAAATCATGTGTCTGTGTGGCTTTGACAGAACCATGTGTATGGGCTTGCTTGTGTCAGGGGCCTGCAGCATTTTCCTTTCTAAGTACCAGAGGTCACGAGTCTGTAGGTTGGTCTTGAAGGAGTGTGCCAGATCTGCTGGCACTCCCACAGTCAAAATTCCTGAGGAGGGGATCAAGAGATTTTTCAAGAGCCACACTCTGGCTTGAATGAGTATTCAAAGAGGGTGTCACAGGCCTGTCTGGCACATCACTCCATTGCAGCTGGACCTGCGCCATGTACTTCCTCAGGGACATCAGATTCTTCCCTTTATTTCTCACTTGAGGAGGCCTCTGTCACCTCCAACTCCCCAACTGCTAATTTCTCACCCCTGTGCTACATGAGATTATGTAGGGCACAGCAGGCCACAATGATATTGGAGACTCTCTCTAGCACGTACCCTAGCTGCACCTGAGCGGTCCAGGCAACAGAATCTCCTCTTCAGCAGACCGATGGTCTGATCTATTGTTGCCCTTGTTGATGCATTGCAGCATTATAGTTCTTCGCTGCAGGACTTTGTGTATTCTGCACTGATGTCATGAGCCTGCAGAGGATATCCCAGGAGCCAGCCGCACAATTGCTGAGGGGAAGCAAACAGTTTTGGCACCTAAGAGTGAGTGAGGATGTAAGAGTCATGAGTACTCCCTGGGAAGTGAGCACTTACCTGCAGGATTCAATTGTGGTGGTCACAGACCAGCTGCACATTGAGAGAGTGAAAGCTATGTCCTTGGACACTCTCAGATTAACCCTGGAACAAGAAGCCATCACACTGCACCCTCCTTCAATCACCTATGACCTTCCCTCATCATCCTGACACTCACTCCATCACCTTTGCTTTGCTTCCATTGACCCTTGAGCTACCCACCATCACCCCTTGTCAAATTTCATTCACCCTTCATCTCCATCACATGTGCAATCAATGAACTTTTGAAATCCAGCAAAGGCACCAAATCCCGCAGCTCTGGCTAAATGGCCCTCAGGGTCTGTAGCAAATCTTAAAAAATTCATTGGCTCTTCTGAGCAGGGAAGCAGTGACTTCCCTGAAGCATTTGTGAGTGGCTGACTGAGATATTCCATACATGTCCCCTGTGGCACGCTGGAAAAATCTGGGGGTGTAGAAAGTCAATCCCATGGTGACTTTTAAAGTTACTGCCATTGGATTTCCTCCCATTCCATGGGAACTTAGGTCATCCTGAAGCAGCTGACATAGGTGAGTGATGGAAGCCCATGACATCCTCAGCCATCTTCAATATTGCCTTTCTGTCATTTGTAAGTAGCTACTTGGCCTGTGGTATATTCTATCACATTCCAATGCTCAGCGTCTCATTAGCCCTGGTTCCCATCATCCTGAGCTGCATCACCCTTTGCTGATGTACCTTTTTGGTACTCTGGCCATTGCTCTGCCTGGCCCTGGGCCACCGTCTGCCAAGTCCTGTTCAACTAGGTCAGAGCTAGCACCATCACTGGGTGCACTTGACCCATCTTGAAGGCCTGAGGTGAACTGCGGACACAAGGCAGGCAAAGATCTGTCAGCACAATATTTATGACCATCCCCTGGCCTGAGAACGTTGCTTTGTTGAACATTGAGGAGTCACTGGTGTATTAAGATTGGATGGTAGCAGTGCAAGGGGATTGGGGCATAACACCAGGAGGGAGGGAGGGTGCTGGCTGTGCAAGGGTGGGGTTGAGGCATAGCTGAGGGAGGGTGCTGGTTGTGCAAGGGGATTGGGGCATAGCTGACTGAAGGAAGGAGGGTGCTGGCAGTGCAAAGGGATTGGGTCATGGTTGACCAATGAGAAGTCCTATACTTTGCATCAGCCACAGCCTGGTCTTCACCCATCCCACTGTGGACATCTCCATCAACCTGTATTTTGGAGACCTCTTTGTGTTGTTGCAGCTATGTCTCTGGACACTCCCACACTAACCCTGGAGCTGGAAGCTATTAGCCCCCCACCACCGCCCCCACCGCCCCCCCCCCCAAGTCACCTTTAACCTTCCCTCTATCAGCCTCAACCCTCACTCCATTGCCCTTACTCTGTTTCCATTGACCCTCGAGCTATCAACGATCACCATTGTCAGCTTTCATTCCCTCTTTATTTGCCTCCCCCCCCAATCACTATCGATTTGCCCCCATAGTAACCTGGACCTGCCCCTCCTCCATTCCCTTGACATGCCATCTGTCATCATTGAAACTTCCTCCATCACTTTTAACCTGCCCTCTGTTACCCTCAACTCTCTTCACCATTAACCTTCCCTCTATAACCTTAGATCTTCCCACCATCATGCTGTAGATATTGACCTTCCCTGTGTAGTCCAGCTTCCTCCCTCTATCGCCAACAAGCCCAAGTTCTGCCACCGCCCTCCCTCCCTTGCACTGCCAGCACCCTCCCTCCCTCAGTCAGCTATGCCTCAATCCCCTTGCACTACCAGCACCCTCCCTCAGTTATGCCCCAATCCCCCGCTTTGCACAGCCAGCACCCTCCCTCCCTCTCTGACTTATGCCCAAATCCCCTTGCACTGCTACCACCCAATCCCAATACACCAATGACTCCTCAATGTTCAACAAAGCACCCAATGAAATCAAAGCAGCTCCTGCTCAGTCAAGATCCATCAGGAAGACCTCGCCTGCTGCACACCACCTTTAACATGTGTTTCTCATGTGTTAGAGTTAATTGCAAAGGTACCACAAAATCTGGCGAAATGGTGTTTTAGTGAGTACGCTAACATGTTAAAAATAGGTTCTCGCCACTTTCCTTTGGAAAGCTGGATCTGGCTTCAGTCTGCCACAACTTTAATTCCCTACTTTCATTCCACTGTCAGGAACTTGAAATTTGGCTTCCCCCACAATTAAATTTGCCTGCCCGCCTTGTTAGCACAAAATTCCAACCAAAGTATACATTTCAGGGAGCATCTGTGGAGAGAAACAGAATTAATATTTCAGGTCAGTGATCTTTTATCAGTTAGGCAGATGCTGCCTAACCTGCTGAGCATTTACAGCATTCTTTGTTTTTATTTCAGATTTCTGGCATCTGCAGTACAATTGAGGGATATAGGTTATGAAGTCAGAATTCCATTTGACCTCCGGAGCTGTGTATTGTTTTGTTTAAATGGAACAACAAATGTCAATTTAAATGTAGGTTCAATGGACAAGTCACACCCGCTGTGGAAGTAGCTTAAGCGGAGATGAGGACACAATGAGCATTATTGCTGGAGATAGTCCTACTGTTTTTTATGCTGTCACTTATATTTTACAAGGCCAAAATAACCCAACTACCAATGGCACAATGTTCAAAAACAATATAATTGAACAAGTGAAGATTTAGCAGATAAACCAGTCTCTTGGGTTAGCTCCTTCTTCACATTGCAAGCATGTGCTGGACAGTCTCACTTCCAAAGTGGCCCATATTCAGTTCAATATTATTCCAGCTGTAGATTTCAGGATATTAGAAATATAAATGTTATCTACAGCTTTCTACTTCATTTCAATTCATTTTCTCCTATCTCAACTGTCCTTAATCAGCTGAGAGAATATGAAGGCAAGGTATATGACAAACAGACTGCATCTGAACTCTACCAAACCTGATCTGGGAATGCTTGATACTGTTATCTGGCATCTGATGCAGAAGTGTTATGTTCCCAAATTAAAACAGAACCACAGTTTATACTTCTGCTACTGCTATTTTAGATCCAACCAACAGAAATGTTACATTCCTTTATTTTGATCAAAAATTGTTCAGTTGCAGTCACTTAAAAACAGAAGCAGCTGAGATATTTTAACTCTTCATTGGCATAATTTAAATTTACAGCATATTTACTGCTTCAACACAGGAATTAACATTAAAGGTGATCATATGGCCATCGACAATCAACATGGGTATATGTTGCCAGTAAGAACTGCACAATGGCCACAAGACCATACTCATTAATCTTTCTTTTTTCACAAGATCACAAGATACAGCCAAGCAGGGAAGGCTATTTTGTCATCATAGCTCATCCATCTGGAAACAATCTGCAATGCTCCATCACCACAACATCTAGTGCTTCCTAAATGATTCCAGAGTTATTCCCTTTACTATGCTACCCATGTGTTAGCTGCTTTTTCAATGAAGAATAAATTCTTGGCATCCATTTTAAACTTTCTTTTTAATAATTCAAACTCATGTGTCCTTGCCCTGTTGGTTTAAGTTATCCTTCTCATACTATTTACTCTCTCATATGTCTCCATAAGGTCTATAGCATCAGTCACTTCTGTTTACAGGTCATCAGCTCAGAATCTTTCCATTTTTTTTCCTCATAACTCAGTTCTCATATTAGGAGTCAGCATTGTGTCTCTTCCTCTGAGAAAGTGCATGATTTACACACTGAGTACTTCCTGTTGTCAAAATGGTTGTGTCTATCACTAATGATGTTCACCCTCGATGTCTGAAAGGCTATACGTATTTAGTCAATGCCAATGGAGATATTCCACGTATGGGAAAAACAAAATTTCTGTATATTTAAACCAAATGTGATGAAAAGGCTATTTTTTTCATTGGATCAGCCTTTTAAGATGAGGGAAACCAGTGTTGGGAATGCAACAAAATAAAAGCAAAATACTGCAGATTCTGGAAGACCTGAAATAAAAAACAGAAAATGCTGGAAAAAACTCAGCAGGCCTGGCAGCATCTGTGGGGAGAGAAACAGAATTAATGTTTCGAGTCCAATATGATCCTTCTTTGGAACTGGTGTTCAGAATCTTTCCAGTTTTTTCCTCATAACTCAGTTCTCATATTAGGAGTCAGCATTGTGGCTCTTCCTCTGAGAAAGTGCATGATTTACATACTGAGTACTTCCTGTTGTCAAAATGGTTGTGAACAGCATCAAGCATTCCCACATCAGGTATAGTAGAGTTCAGGTGGATTTTAAAATTCCTGTATTCTGTTTGTCATATAACTTAGATGAGCATCTCAGCTTCACTAATTCACTTTCTAAAAGGATATTCTGTGTGTTATGTGCGCCCTTTCCTTCCGAATTATGCACTCCTTTGAAGTGGTTACCCAGTAGAAAGAGGAGATGAAGCAGATAGCTTGTTTATGGTGTTGTTTGCTGTGGCCCACTAGCTCCTTTTGCTGCATTCTCCAACTACAAGTTCCACAGTTCCTGTGGTGAATGTCTGGCTAATGCACAGTTGCCTCCACTTTTGCCATTTTCTTGCTTATTGTAGGCTAACCATTTGCCATTACTATTGAAGTCAACTAATGTTAGGAAAGATAGACAGTTTAAGTAAGCTATCTTGCTGTTTATAGGTGTTAGGTTTGGGTTTTAGCTTGAAAGTTTAAGTTTGATTTGTATTTCTGTACCTGTGTTAAGAAAGGTCAAAGTGAGTTATAATTTTACTTTAAAAAGGTGCCTGCATTTCGAATGAGGAGAGTTTACAACTTAAGAAGTTAAGCAAACAAGAGTCGAAGAATTGGGCTGTTGCCTAGCACTAGAGGTCCAGAGAAGCAGGTCCCTCCCACGGACACACACAGAAAAGCTAGATAAGGCAGTTTGTTTCAGGAGTTCGGCTGGTTTGGAAGACAGCTGCCAAACAGAAGGCCCCTAGAAGGGACAGATAACCAGCTCTAAGCTAAAGTTGGTTGAAAGTAGCTGCCAGAGAGAGACTGGACCAAAAGGGGACAGGTAGCCAGTCCCAAGCTAAAGAAAAACCCCAAAATCTAAGTAAGCGGAACAAGAGAACATCCCAAGAAGACGTTCTAGTCAAAGGAAGGACAGGAACCTGGAAATGGTCATGTTAATGAAGAATGAGGGGTAGAGAGAAAGGCTCCAAGCTTCAGATTTAAAGAGACAAAAACTTCAGAAAGCATATTTAAACCAAGAACAGCTTTCAAGAGGCAAGAAGGTCCAAAGGGACAACTGAAAGTATGTAATCCTTTGCTATGGGCATGTGAATCAGTGGTACTGATGACGGCTGAGTTGATGAGAGAGAGTGCATGGAAGACAGCTTGAATGCATATAGTGGTGACCCAGGGGAGAGGAACATCGGAAGGAGAGTTTGAAATCCTGGAGGTAAATACTTCAGGAAAGTGTCTGAGAGAAAGCATCAGTTTGGAAGAAGATTCCAAGGCCAGGTTCTTGGAGAGTGGAGATTGGAAATCCTCATGCGAAAGACCATAAGACTGGTTGGCTCACAGTGTGACTAGCGTCTGGGGGCAGTTGAAGTAATATCCAGAGCATTTGGTTGAGACGGCACTTGGTTTCGGAGTGTGGTGTGTCTCACCACAGGATGCCTGTTGGTACATGGACTGTGTACTTACTGTGTACATTAGAGTATAAGAAAGCTTTTGTAACTTCTGTTATCCTTACAAACCTGAAAATATCTGTAAAGGTATGTGTGTGTATGAAGGAGTATTGTAACAAAATTCATCTTTTCTTGTTGAACAAATGTTTTTTTGCTTTTGTTAAAAGTTCATCAGCTGACTCTTGTGATTCTGTTCCGTAGCTACCCTCCACATATCTAAACAAACAAAAGTTAGGATCCATCAAGCTGGGTTCCATCCTGGGATCAGGCTTGTCCAGGGTAACCTCAGCTTGGATCATAACACTAAAGAGGTATCACTTAATGTCATACTAATATTCACAAGTTGCCGTCAGCTCCTTTTAATGCTTCTAACTTGATTATCTCCCTAACAAAGACACGCAACACTTGGTAAATTACCCTTGACATGTTGTATTGGCAAATCAGATTCAGACAGAACTCCAGAACAAAATGGAGAATTACAATGATCCAGAGATGGAGAACTCAAGAAAATCCACAACTTTGATTTCTGCGCAGAAAGTAGAGCAGTTCGAATATCTAATCTGTATAGTGGGAAAATCCCATTAACACCAATGCACCCATGACAATGAGACATGTAGATCTGTCCTCATTTGAGCAAAATACAGTACATCACAATACGGCATAGTGTTGAGAGACATCTCCAGCTTCTGTCATTTCCTTGTTCTTGGGCACTCACATGGTGAAAGATCTGCATTTACACAGACTACTTGTTACCCATAAGAGTGTTAAAGCTGTTATATGTTTCTCTAATATTGTGAATCCAGACAAGACATTGGAGCCCGTGGTCCGTGGATTCAAAGAATTAGTGATAGAATCTTAGGAACTCCTCTGGAAGGCTGTGCTGCAGAGAGCCCTGTAGGGTCCACATTCTCAATAGTGGTCTATAACTCAGTCAGATGGTGGTGTAACACAGCACAAATACTTATCCCTCAACCAACATCACGAAAACAGATTGCCTGGTCATTATCTCACTGCTGTTGTAGGGCCAAGGAATGTGCAAACTGATTGCTGTCTTTCCTACATTACAACATTGATTACAGTTTAAAGATACTTCATCGGCTGTAAAGTGTTTTAGGAAATCCAGGGACCATGAAAGGCACTAGTTCTTTCTCTTGAAATCCTTATTGCTGACTCTCTATTAATACCTCAATCTGTATAGGCTGTTTGACAAATTTTACATGGCAAGGCATTGTGGTGCACTGTATACTATAAGTTGCTATGCTGTATGTCTGTGTGTGAGTGAATGAATAATTAGATAAGGAATGAACAATAAAGTATACCAGCCACGTGTTGAAGATTGGCCTCAATCACCTCCTTACCATCTGACCTCCCCAACCTCAAACCTCATTCCACCTATTGTATCCATATCCAGCATCTCTAAAGACAAAGGCCACAATTTAGGTGATCATTCATTTGTATCAATTATATGCAGTCAGTATTAAATAGGAGACAGAACAAATCCCTTGCCCTCTCAAGGGTACAATGGACCATAAAAAGGCTTGTTCATTTAAAAAATATGTGAACAGTTGGCAGAGCACTGTATGTTATCCCTGTGTGATCAAGCAGCAATAGGCTTTTTCTTTATTTTTTTCATGGGATGTGGACATTGCTGGCAAGGCCAGCATGTGTTGCCCATCCTTAATTGCCCTTGAATTGAGTGGCTTGCTAGGCCATTTCTGGTGGCAGTTTAGAGTCAGCCACATTGCTGTGGGTTTGGAGTCGCAGGTAGGTCACACCAGGTAAAGATGGCAAATTTTCTTCCCCTAAAAGGATGTTAGTGCACCAGATGGGTTTTTACAACAATCAATGATAGTTTCATTACTGAGACTAACTTTAGATTCCAGCTTTATTAATTGAATTTAAATTACATCAATTGTCATTTGAACTCACATCCCCAGAGCATTGGCCTGGGCCTCTAAATTACTAGTCCCATTACATTAACACTACACCAGCATCTCTCACGCATGCTTGTGGCACAGCAGTGCTGATACAGTGCAAAGCAGCATTTTGAAACAATACTTATCTCAGTACATTTCTTGGGATGAGGTCTGTAGACAACTGCCTAGATGTCCCTTTCTGCCACCTTGATCCCTGCAGTCCTAGCCGCACGCTTTACTGGAGGGCAGTGCTCTGCTTTAAAGGGAGCCATCCTTCTTTGCAGCAGCTCCCTTAAAGTTGCTTTATTACATTGAGTTGTTCTGCCTGCTTGTCTTATTCCAGCTTTTTCAGTATCTATTCAACAATGAGGCACCTTGAAGAGCTGCTGCTCAGGAAGTAACCATCTTAGTTTTTGTGCGTTCCCAGGGCTATGTTCTAATAGGTGTCAAGCTGAAAGGCTACCGTGGTAACCTATTAAAAACACATGTCTCCAAAAAAACAGTCAGTTTAGCCTCTCATCCAAAGCATCTGAAGTGACTAATTTAGCCGGACCAAGCCATAAAAAAATTATTATTGCAAAGCCCAGAATTGAAGCAATACGCAAGAAGTATATGGAACAGATCAGCTCACCCTGTGTGGTCCCTTATCCTTAGCATCTTCCAAAAAAAGAGTTTACGAGTTTCGTCTGATAGAAATGTTGAAACCCCATAAAGGCTTCCTCAGCACTTGTGTGCCAACATTTTCATTGTGATAAATAGTAGATTCATTGTTCAGAAGTGGGAAGGGGAGAAAAGAACAATCCAATGTTGCTCTAATCATTCAACAAACAGCTTGTAATAAGTCTGTTTCTACAGAATAGTGGCCAAATTTCACAGAGCAGTCAAATTCATATCAAGCTTATGAATTGTCAGGGCAAATGGTGCAATGTATTTACTGCTGAAGCAAGTTTTCTAATCACTGGTGCCAAGAAATTACTTTTTTTATGCGAAGTTCCCATATCTATTAACATCTGTAGTTTACAGGAAAGAAATAGTCAGAAAAAAGGAACATTGGAAAATGGCAGAGGAATGGAATGAAGAAGTGGCCAGAAATAACCATAGTAATAGCGGCAAAATGCTCAATGATCACATTTGACATTCTCAGTCCACGATTTTAAAGGAAGCATAACCTGTTTAAAACATTGGGCAGGATTTTCCCATCGGCGGGCGGGGGCCACACCCACTCGCCGACACGTAAACTGACACGTGGTGACGTCGGGCGGAGATCCTAACGTCACCGCGCCCCATTTAAATTTTTAGGTAGGCAGGGGCTCAGCAAAATCAATGTGCGCCCGCCTACCTGTCAATGGCCAATTGAGACCATTGACAGAGTCATTAAACTAATTTTTTTCTATTTTTAATATTTTTGACAGTAGAGGCACTTAGTCTCAGGGAAATGAGTACTCTAATATTTGGACCAAGTCTCTTGTTTTTGACAAACTGATATCTACCTACAGGGACTTCATGCCAACTCTCTAACACATCCTCCTCCCTTTCCTGGACTATGACTACACCACTGTCATTATTTCCAAACTGCCACTGAATTCACCTTCCCTGGAAATCTTCCCTCCATGGCCTCCAACATCATGGACCCAATCCAGCACAGCCTAGGACTGGCCATCGTTTCAGCCTGCTCTTGCCCATTGGAACTGATTTCTTCCTATTAGAACTCTATTTTTCTCCCCTTGCCCAACTTCTTCCCATCTACTTTCACAACTCTTCTAACCCTTTCCAGGAAGTATGAGAAGAAAAACAGCCAAGAAAAGGGAAATTTTCCAATTTAGGGCTTCAAAACTTTATATGATATTGAACATCTATTGGGAAATGCATTAGTTAAAGTCACAGATCCTACAGTTTTCTAACCATTCATATCAATTGCAACCCAATTCCTGATATGCATATGTGTCACACTAATCATATAAGTTACTATAGTGTGTAGCCTTCTTGAAGGCAAAAGTAGGTGTTCCCAAGTTAGCAACCTTTAGCGCACAAGGTATCAGTGCATCCTTTATCACTGTAATATTATTGTAAAGCTGCAAAATATAATCCAAAGCTACTAATATAAACGTGAAACATACAGCCTAGAAAAGTCTGTTGGCACCCAATCCATCACCTTAAACATTCATTCCCGCTACTGCCAGCATACAGTGGCAGAAGTGAATACCATCTAGAAGATGAACTGCAGCAGCTCATCAAGCCTCCTTTAACAGCACCTTCCAAACCCATGACCTCTACAACTTAAAAGGGCAGGTCAGCATGGGGACAGCACCACCTGCAAGTTTCCCCCACCAAACCACACACCACCCTGACTTGCAGTTGCAGAAGGCAGCTCACCACCTTTTCAAGAGCAATTAGGAATGTGCAACAAATGCTGGTGGTATTCCCAATGTGCCTGCTGCCATTGTCCTTACAGGTGGTAAAGGTTAGGGGTTTGGGAGGTGTTGTCAAAAAAGCCTTGGCAAGTTTTTGCAGGGCACATTTTAAATGTTACACAAGGAATGTTTCAAGAGGTGTAAAGGGTGCCAGTTAAGTGGGCTTTTTTGTTCTGGATGGTGTTGAGCTTGTTGAGTGTTCTTGGAGCCTCAGTCATCCAAGCAAGTGAAGAGTATTCCATCACACTCCTATCTTGTATCTTGTAGATGCTGGTCAAGGTTTGGGGAGTCAGGAGATGAGTCAGTTTGCACAGAATTCCTTACATCTAACCTGCTATTGTGTCACAGTATTTATGTAGATGGTCGAGTTAAGTTTCTGGTCAATGGTGACTCCCCAGGCTATTGGTGGTGGGGAAATTCAGCAATGGTAATGGTGTTGAATGTCAAGGGAGATAGTTAGATTCTCTCTTGCTGGAGATGGTCACTGCCTGGCACTTTATGTGGCATGATGTTACTTGCTACTTACTGGTCCAAACCTGAATGTAACCCAGGCCTTCCATGCAGGCATGGATTGTTTCATTATCTGAGTCACTTTGACTCAGATAATGGAACTGAACACTGTGCAATTAACAGCGAACTGTGAAGAAATCTATGTAAAGAAGTCCAGCCATAATGAAGGAAGAAAAAGTAAAATAGTTGTTTTCCTATAAATAAGAGCTTAAAGAGTTTCAAAAGGGTTCACTGTTTTGTAAAAGGGAAAATGCAGTTTGTAGTGTTAAGTGTAATGTTAAATATATATTTTTTTTACTCGTTCAAAGGATGTGGGCTTCGCTGCCTAGGTGATCATTTATTGCCCATCCCTAATTGCCCTTATTCAGAGGGCATTTTAAGAGTCAACCACATTGCTGTGGGTCTGGAGTCACATGTAGACCAGGCCAGGTAAGGTTGGCAGATGCCACAGGGTGTATCGCCTTATCTTCTCCAAATAATCCCAGCAGAGGCTTGTGGTCAGATATAATGTGAAAATGGCGACCGTGAAGGTATTGATGAAATTTCTGAACATCAAACACAACAGCCAAGCCCTCCTTCTCAATTTGAGAATATCATCACTCTGCAGCACTGAGCGTGCGAGATGTATAACCAAGGGGTCATTCAGAGCCATCCGCCATCTGATGTGAAAGTACAACCCCTACTCCATAAGAGGATGCATTGCAAGTTAAAATCAATTCTTTCTTTGGGTCAAAGTAGACCAGTAGGGCCGATGACCTTAACAATTGCTTCACCTTCAGAAATGCATCCTGGTGTGGAGCTTGCCAAATCTATTTATGGTTTTTCTTAAGATTGGAGCCAGAAATGTTGATAGATTTGGGAGAAATGGCCCATAGTAATTTATCATGCCTAAGAAGGCCTTTAGTTCTGTAGTGTTTCTCGGTGCAGGTGCCTCGTGAATAGCCTTGACCTTTTCTTCCACGGGATGCTTGCCCTGTGCATCAACCTTAGGGTTGAAGTAAACAACCTCTTTATCTTGGAGATGACATTTTTCTCACTTCAAGCGCATCCCCGCTCGTGAAAAGCGTTTTAGCACTTCCTTCAAATTAGCTAAGTGCTCTTCATCAGTTCGTCCAGTGACTAAGGCATCATCCAGACAAACAATGATATGGGGCAGTCTCTGAAGCAGATTTTCCATGGTATGCTGGAAAATAGTATATGCTAATGAGACCCCAAAGGGTAGTCGAGTATATTGATACAATCCTCCATGTATATTGATGGTCACGAATTCCCTAGAGCCTTCTTCCAGCTCTACCTGCTGGTAGGCATGGTTCATGTCGAGTTTTGCATATGTGCTGCCCCCCGCCAATTTTGAATATAAATTCGTCAATCTTAGGTATCAGGTGTCTATCAAGTTTGGCCACTCTCTTTACAGTTAACTTATAGCCACCACATAAGCGAACACTTTGGCCTGGCTTCAGTACAGGTACTATGGGTCCTTCCCACTCGGAAAATTGCACCAGTTGTAAGATACCCAACTTTTCCAGCCTTTTTATTTTGGTCTCAACATTGTCCTGTAGACCATAAGGGGCTGGTCTGGCTCCGATAAATCTGGGAGTTGCGTTAGGGTCTATGTGGATTTTGGCTTGTGACCCAAGAATCCTTCCTAGCTTGTCACTGAAAATGGAAGCACACTTTTGTAACAATTCCTGTAAGTTTCTCGCTCTGATTTGAGAAATCTCGGCCCATTACAATTTAATCTTTTTGAGCCAGTTGCAACCAATTAAACTAGGGCCTGCCCCAGCTACGAATATAAGGGGTAAATTTGCAGGCTGATCCCCACACTGCACCAGGACCTGGCAAATCCCTTTCTTCGCCCATATCTGTTTTTAATTTAGTGTCCAATTGTTCCAAACCTAAAGGATGGATTCCTTTATTCAAGTGTCTGAACACATGTTCTCCTATGATAGACATTGATGCTCCAGTGTTGACCGCCATCTTGATGGGTTGTTCATTCACTCTAATGACTACCTCTATTGGCTCAGTTCTACCCACTTTCAGGTTGTATAATGAATAGATGTCAGATTCTGCTTCCTCTGGTTCTTCAATGAGACAGGTTTTGCGATTTCTACCTTTGTTTTTAAAATGCTGGCTCAGTCTATCTTTACAGTGCTGCTTTATGTGACCATTGCGGTGGCAGAAAAAGCATTTGATATTTCTGAACTGTCGAACGCCTGCTGGCTGCCTGAATGCATTTCTCTCATTGATGTTGTGGGTTTTCACTGTAGTACTGTTGTTCTTCAGTGGTCTGATATAGTGGACGTTCCCCGTCTTTCTTTGGAGTCCCATGTTTTGGCACCTTTTGTTGCTGGTCCTCTCCACCCTAACATTTTGTGAATCTTTTATTGCCTCCGAGTCTCTAACAGTGCTCTTCATGGCTGTTGCCAATTCTCATGCCTTTCTGAAGTCTAGATTAGTTTTAGATAGCAATTGCTTTTGAATAGCAGAGTCCCCAATTCCACATATCAATCGGCCTCTCAACATGTCATTAATTGAAGTTCCAAACTCACAATATTCCATTAAGCCCTTTAAAGCAGCTGCATAGCCAGCAATTGTCTCTTCTAGAAGCCTATTCCTCAAATTGAATTTTAAACACTGCACAGTGACTTTGGCTTCAGGTGGTTTTTGACAATATTTACTAACTCGTCGAAAGTCTTCATGTTGGGGTGTTTGGTGAAACAAGGCTGTGGATCAGCCCATAAGTTTTGCTCCCATATGTGGACAAAAGAATTGCCCTCTTCTTGTCCTCTACCTGTGATGTCATTAGTGGTAAAGATAAACGCTAGGCGTTCGACTTAATGAGACCAGTCATCGGAAACGGGGTCGAATGGTTCAAGATGCCCAAACCGCAGCATACTCGATGACTAAGGAGACTGTATTTTCAAACGGCTTCAAAGCAGTGGCGAGGTATCGTAGCTGGCTAACCGCGGCTTTCTTCATTGCTGTCAATTGATCTGGTCTATCCTCATTTTTGGTTATCAGCTTATCAGGTTCGCTTTGTCCAGCAAATGCTAGCTGGGCCCTTGATATTAACAGATTAGTTGGTGCTTGAAACAATATAGGCAGAGAGACTGATTAACTGAACAGACACTGGTAGTTTATTGGAACTAAGAACAGAGCACTAACACCATGTATGTTTCTTCAATCACCTCCAGCTCTAGCCTTCATGTTACTCAAGAAGCCCGTGCTGTGTAGTGATTGGTCAATACAGTCACATGGTCAACTAACTACATTTTCTTAAAAGTGGCACTCCATTTTACCACAAAAGGTCATTTATGAAGCAGCTGAAGATGGTTAGGCCTAGCACACTGCCCTGAAGAATTCCTGCAGTGATATCCTGGGCTGAGGTAATTGCCCTCCAACACCCCAATGCAGAAAGCCAAAGAGGTGCAAGGTTCCTACCATGAATCCACCCAGTACATTTAATTAGCACCCACTCATACAAAATAATACTGATGGTTAAGTCAGGAATCAATGGTTTAGACTGATGGGTGAAGATGACCATTTAGATGAAGCACTGGATATCGGTACACAAGGGTGATTGCTTTTATCAACAGAGGATAAAACAGAACAAGTTGAAATCAAAGTCGAAATCTCAAAAGGATGTAACATCTGTGCTAAATTGTTGACTTAATCTATTCTATGGCTGCGGCAACAAAATGTTGCTATTTGTGGGTTCAAATTCTTGAAGCACACTGGCTAACAATTAGACATTTGTCTGTGTAGAGCAGCCAAGGTACATGTACTAGTGCCATGATCCAATAAATTGCTGAATGTTAACATGCAACAGCTGCTGCCATTGCATTTCCCTGAACTTACAGCATGGCCAGATCAAAGGTGATAGCAATACGTCCAGTTTCACAGCTATGCGAGTTCTAACAGAAGATTAATAGAATTACGTATATTGTAATTTGTAGAAACCAAGGCAGCTGAGGAAATCGCTTTCTATCCATCATTTCATTTTACAATATCATAGTACCATAGGGACATAGATATTAGAAAGTAAATGAGAGGTTGGTAAGGAGGTCTCTATAATAAGAATTTCGTCTGTTGTTTGCAATGAGGCATGGTCACAAAGGGCAATATTAGAGCTGAGAATGTACTGAGATACAGCTGACCTTGCTTTGGTACTTTTAACTTACTGCATCTCCTTGTGAAAGTGAATGGGATCTGCTTGGCAATTCCTCCTTCTGGATCAGCAATATAGATCAGAATTTTATCTGGCCATTAAGAATGAGGTTGGAGAGGAAGTTCTAAAATGGAGTGCAGGGGGTGAGGGGTTTTGGGATGTGGGGAGATGGCATGCCCATCATCTACCCACCATCATGCCAGTGGTGGGCAAGGTTATGGAGAGCCTAAGTGGCCAATTAGGGGCTTCTTCCTGCCTTCTCTGGCATCTAACTATTGGCAGGAGAGGGCCCTCGATTGCATGGGGAGGGCCAGGTACAGCCTGCCAGCCTTCCAACAGCCTTCAAGGTGAGGGCACCCTCCAGTTTGGGCACTCTTTGGCCTATGGAGGAGGCCCCCAGCAGCAATGGCAGCTGCCATGGCAACAATGCTGCCTGCCAACACCAAAGCCCTCCACCCTTCATCGGGGCCTGCCTGATTGACAAGTGCTGTCAGTCCCCTCATTCCTGGTCATGAGGCTGCACATCCATCAGTGTGTGCTCTTCTTCCAGATGCAGTCCCAGGAGGGGCCACTGTCCTTAGTTACTGAGGCTGCTGAGCAACTGGCCCTCTGATTGGCTGGCAGTTCTTGGGAGTGGGCAACATCGCTTAATTAACTGGCTGCCGCTGACAAGATGTGATCCCGGGTTTTGCTGACAGCCAAAGCAGACTTGGTAGCAGGACCACAGCTGCCTCTAAATCCAGCTCATAATTTGAATAGGAATGTGGATCCCTAATGATGCCATTGGTAAATGTACTGTGAGATCTGGGATTATTCAAGTTTGATCCCTGACCTGTATTGAGTTTTGCTTTGCAACTGGTCTCAATGATCCTGGATGAGGGAGGAGGGAGTAAATCAGCTTCCATCACCAGATCATTACTCATAAATCAGCCATGATTTCACTGAATGATTGAATAGCTTAACAGGTTCAAGGGGCTAAATGGCCGATTCCTCGTTCTCTGTTCATTGTGTTAGAACCAAAACTGATAGTACTGTGAAGTGCTGCAATGGCTTTTTTATTTCTTTATTCTTTCATGGAATGTAGGCATTGCTGGCAAGGCCAGTATTTGTTGCCCATCCCTAATTGCCCTTGAACTGAGTGGCTTACTGAGCCAAGTCAGAGGACAGTTAAGAGTCAGCCACGTTGCTCTGTGTCTGGAGTCACATGTAGACCAGATTAAGTAAGGCTAGTAGATTTACTTCCCTAAAGGACATTATGAGCAAGGTGGATTTTGACAGCAATTGATATTTTCATGGTCATCATTACTCAGACTAGCTTTATATTCCAGATTTTTTATTAATTGAATTTAGATTCCACCAGCTGCCTAGTGGGGTTTGAACCCATGTCCCTGGGGCATTAGCCTGGGCCTTTGTCACTAGTTTAGTGACATTATCTTTATGCCACCGTCTCCCCGAAGAATGCACTTTCACATACTGTCCAGGCTTAATTAATAAATGGTGCCACTTGGATGAGCTGCTAGCTGGTGGCCAAACATTTCCGAGCATAAGTCACTGCCGTGCTTGAAGGGAAGAGGGTAAAATGGGGGAAAATAAACTAATGGCTTGGAAATTTTCAGTGTATAATTGGGGAAAGTAACTTTGTGTCAGTGTAATTGGAAGACATTACCATAGTTTTATCAATCCCCTGGGTTTCTCTGATCTTTCTGGAGCTTCCGCTGTCCACCTGCTAAATTCCCAAGCGAGCTTATTTACTTATTTTATAAAGAGGCCATGCAACACAACCTTCCTGGTTTTATATCCCCAAGGCACTTGCATGGAGTGGGCAGAGGGGTGAAATTAGATGGGGGCAGCTGTTACCAGGAGCATCTGAGATAGGCAGAAATAAGGAGTTTGTGACCCTGGGGATTGGAGAGTTTCAATTCTGCAGCTGCTTTGTGACAATCCATCTTTGCAGAATTAAATTTGCTTCTCCCTGCTCCTGACATTTGATAGAGAGGGACTATACCTTCTGGTGATGGGGGAGTTGAAAACGAGGGGGCAGAGCCTTAAAACTAGAACTAGGCCATTCAGGAGTGATGGCAGGAAGTGCTTCTTCACACAAAGGGTATTAGAAATCTTCATAAAGCCATTGTGATGAATGAATTGACAATTTCAAAACAGAGATTGATAGATTTTTGTTAGGCAAGATATGAAGGGTATGAAAGGCTATGGAGCCAAGGGAGGTTGATTGAGGTAAAATATAGATCAACCATGGACTAATTGAACAGTAAAACAGGAACCCCTGTTCCTATGACAGATATAGTGGATGCATTGGTGATCATTTTCCAAAATTCTATAGATTCTGGAATGGTTCCTGAAGATTGGAAGGTAGCAAATGTCACCCCAGTATTTAAGAAAGGAGGGAGAGAGAAAACAGGGAACTACAGACTTGTTAACCATACATCAGTAGTATGAAAGATACTAGAACCTATTATAAAGGATGTGATAAATAGATACTTGGATCTGATTGGGCATAGTCAGCATGGATTTGCGAATGGGAAATCATGTTTGACGAACTTGTTAGAGCTTTTTTAGGATGTTACTAACAAAATTGATGAAGGAGAGCCGATGGGCGTAGTATGCTTAGATTTTCAGAAGGTTTTTGATAAAGCCCCCCACAGGGGTAGATTAGCAAAATAAAAGCACATGGGATAAGAGGCAATATACTGGCATTGATTAAGGATTGGCTAACGGGCAGAAAACAGAGAGTAGGAACAAACGGGTCATTCTCACATTGGCAGGCTGTGACTAATGGGGTAGCACAAGGATCAGTACTTGGGCCCAGCTGCTCACAATATATATCAATGGTTTGGATGTGGGGACCAAATGTAATATTTCCAAGTTCGCAGATGATGAAGAAGATGTAAAGTGGCTACAGGAGGATTTGGATAGACTTAGTAAGTGGGCAAGAACATGGCAGATGGGATATAATGTGGAAAAAATGTGAAGTTATCCACTTCGGTAGAAGGAACTGATGTGCAGAGTATTTCCTAAATGGTAAGAGATTAGGAAGTGTAGATATAAAAAGGGACCTGGGTGTCCTTGTCCATAAGTCACTGAAAGCTAACAGGCAGGTGCAGCAGGCAATTAGGAAGGCTAATGGAACGTTAGCCTTTATTGCAAGAGGGTTTGAGCGCAGGAGTAGTGAAGTCTTGCTTCAGTTGTACAGAAGTTGGTCAGATGGCACCTGGAGTACTGTGTGTAGTTTTGGCCCCCTTACCTCAGAAAGGATATTATTACCATAGAGGGAGTGCAATGAAGCTTCACCTCCAGGGATGGTGGGACTATCTTATGAAGAGAGATTGGGGAAACTGGGCCTGTATTCTCTAGAGGTTTGAAGAATGAGAGGTGATCTCATTGAAACCTACAAAATACTTAAAGTAATAGACATGGTAGATGCAGTTAAGATGTTTCCCCTGGTTGAGGAGTCTAGAACCAGAGGACACAATTTCAAAATAAGGAGGAAGCCACTTAGGACCGAGGTGAGGAGAAAGTTCTTTGCTCAGAGTGTTGTGAATCTTTGGAATTCTCTACCCCAGAGGGCTGTGGAATCTCAGTCATTGAGTATGTTTAAGGTAGAGATTGATAGATCCTGATTAACAATAATGTAAAGGGTTATCAGGATAGTGTGAGTGAGTAAAAGTCATTGAAGTGTTCGATTAGCCATGATCGTATTGAATGCTGGAGCAGGCTTGGCCAGCTGAATGGCCTTCTCCTGTTCCTATGTTTCTATGTAAGAGAGATTTGAAGACCACCAGCATCCACAGAGGCAAATCCTCAGGAGCCTGTCTGACATTCCCTCTAAGAGTATCTTTATGTGCCTTTCATGAAACAGGAGGAGCAGCATATGATAGAGCAAGGGAGACTCAAGGAACATCTAAGCTCCATCCTTTACCCTGCTATCATTGAACATATGGGCTTCACAGGTCTTTTGAGCACCTTAGTAAAGAAATATGAAGGTGTACCTCCAAAAAGGCAGTAAGGCAGCTATTCACTGCATGAAGACCTTTAACCACTGTGAAGATCTTGGGTAGAAACAGTAAGATTCAGCCACATTCAGTAAGAAACAGAACTGCTACATATGCCATTTTAATCTTGTTTCACTCACTCTGCTGGTACATCTGTACATGGAAGCCTCAAGAAAGCTAAAATGTTGCGCATGCCTCCAACAGGTCCATGATTGAGCAAACAATAGACCCCCTAAAGGTGAAGTTCAGCTGTTTGGACTGCTTAGGTGATGTTCTCCAATACTTACCACAGAGGTATTCCAGGTCATCTTCGTCTGCTACACCCTGCACAACCTCACATTATAAAGGGGGGATTTCTTGCCTGAAGGAGACATGGAGCACCAAGATGTCTCCTCTGACGATGAGAAAGGTTAAGGGATGAAGATGATGAGGGGCAAACTGTCAACAAGGCACATGCAGAGGCAACAGCAGGGCTACAATTACAACAGACAGGCCCCTGCTAATCTGATAGCTACCAGATTCCAGGCAGAGTAAGCTGTCAACACGTTTATTTAATTTTTTAGTTTTCCATCCTCTGCTGTCTGGAAGGCCCCAGCTCCTTTTTGGATACAGACATTATACTTGGCTCTAATGTACCTTGATTTATGAGAGCTGAATTAAATTGCACTAGTATTGCTAAAAAAAAGAGACATGCTGTTGGAGCTTTTTGTCTTGCAGTCATCAGGGGAGATGCAAGGATGCTAATTGTAAAGGGAACAACAATTTATGCTGCATGAGAAGAGAGTGCAGATTGGTTGGCAAATGGACTCTGATTGGCAGAGGCATTGCCATGGAGAATGCACCAAGGAACAGTTAACTCCAAGCTTTTGTTTAAATTCAAACCAGGCAGGTTAACTCTGATTGGTCAAGGCATTGCTGTAGGGAATGACCCAGGGAATTGCTGTTCCCCCAAGCTTTTGTTTAATTGAGAAAGGTGCAATGTACAGACATGCTCCTTCTGACTGCAAAGGACAGGGCCCAGTGTGTGAAAAATGTAGCTTCTAGCACATGTAAGTGAGCCACATTGTGGGCCCAACTGATAATCTTAAATTAGTTGCCGGTATAATTCTTAGCACACTCAGGGCTGTTTAGCAAATATTGTCCAATCGCAGAATCACATCTAATGTTGGACACTAAGTTTTGAGTTTTGCAAGCATGGGCTGGTTGAGTGCAGTCAGTACTTTCCCTGTTGTGAAACAGTTGGAGGGATGTGCTGCTGATATGATTCGCCAGTCATTGGGATATATGGTCTACATGCCTAGCATCACACCAGCATTGAAATTCATATACCACATTTCACATTTGTGTGATAGGCAGAACGTCTTTTTGGCTTGAAGGCAGCATCCTGTTAGTGGGGAATCCCATTCGTGTTGCTACTGCATAGTAACAGCGTGAAACAGCCCTCACAAGATCTGTGTGTGTAGCAACTCAGAAGCAATATCAAATCTAACCTTGGCAGGGATGCATTGATGTCAGCCTCACACCTGCTCCCAAAATGGGGCCGACCTTAAAGATAGCTCTTTCAGGCAGAACCAAATAGTTGGGTCCACGGTGGGGAGCATCATGAGAACATCAATTGGCCCCTCAAGGTCACTCTTCCATGCAGATTGATCAAGGCATATCATGTTCCTGCCCCTGCAACCACCACTTTCTCATAGTAAACCCATATTCCTTTATAATACTGAGATGTTTCCAAGTAACATTGGAGTCCAGTCACTGAGAGTGCCTCACCTGCACCTATGGTTTGCTGAGGTGCAATCACTCCAGACTCTCCAATCACAGAGACCCCTAGTTGACCTTATCAATGTTGCAAGATCATGATCCGTCATTGTGGACAGTCCAGCCAAGGTAAACATTGTTCCTTCATGGACCCCGCAGAAGCCTGTTAGAGCTGTTGATGCTTCACATGGATCGCCTCACTGTCCTCAGCATAGTCTATCACACAGACCCGCACAACTCTCTCTCACCTCACACACTAAAACCCCAGTCCTTCAATGATGTCCAATGCACTTTGGTTCCAAAACCTTTTTTCAAGGTTTACTGCCACCCTTGATAAGGGGATGAGCAGGCCTCACAAACCTCCATATGAGGTCTGACAAAGGCTTCAGTCAGCTGCACACACATTTCTTTAATCCTATGCTCAAATCCCTTTTGCAGTCAAGGCTAACTTGCCCGTTGCCTCCTTCCTTGCAGCCTTCACCTGCACGTTAGCTCAAAATGATATTCACCAAGGAAGGCCATTAACAGTTGAACATGCTCACCACCACTTCCACCAGATATGTAGAGCAGACTCTGGTTTCCTACTGTTAGGAAGACAGTGTAAAGTTTCATTTCTTCAACCCTCAAACTGCACCTACAGTTTTCCTTGCCACTCACATACCCTATTTAACTCCCCCTGACTATTCATTGCATCCACCCACATCTCACATCAGGGCAACAGCAGCCAGAGATGCAATGACCTCACTGAACACATTTTCAGAGATCAGGACATGGTAAGCTGCAAGTAATGGCTTGTATGATGTGTGCCCAGCCTGCATGTTATTTGTTTCATCGTATGTAATCAAAGTGTATGATGGCTGTAACTCTTTTGAGTACAAACCCGTTTCCATCTGTTTCAGATGAAGTTACATTGTTTCATAGTTTGCCATTGTGAGATTTGAACTCTTGATCTTGGGGTTACAAACCCAGTACCATAACCACTTGGCTATTTAGGCCAACCTGAAATGTTTTGTAAGTCTGAAATATGGAACGCTTCACGAATTTGCGCGTCAACCTTTTGCAGGGGCCATGACTAATCTCCCCTCTATCGTTCCAATTTTAATATATGTGCTGCCGAAGCGAGCACTGCCCAGCCTGCACACTCACAAATGATGGCCAGTGCTTAATCATACACATGAGATTATTGAGTAATCACTATGTTGACAATGTGAGAGAAGTGAATCTATAGGAGTTCATTATCAGGTTCTGATAGGGGCCCAAATTTCAAACCCTTATATGCCAATGACCATTGAAGCAACTAGCAACAAGTTGGAATCCAGGAAACTTCCAAACAGTGCAAGTGAACATATATTTACAAGCGTCAAAACCAAATTCAATGATTGTACACCCTTGCCACCTGTGTGCCTTCAATACTTCTTAATGTTCCATTGCCTATGGCTATGTCTGGGTGCAGCCACGACTCTACAACTGAGGTAGAGGCAGTCTGCTGACTACTAGGCCCTGTTGACTGAGGACTTTGGCCGGTGTCCTCCACTGGTCCAAGGCTAGATGGCCCCTGTCAGCTGAGGGTCTCCTGCTCAGGTGCAAGTGCACCCTCCTTGGCCTGATCAGCTGGAGGCAATGGAGTCACTGGCAGAGAGAGGTGGAGCAACAGGGCACCCTTGGAGTGTCCTGAGATGAAACCTCTGGAGGGCCTGGCTGGCACTCCTCCTCCCTGTGGGTGCCCGATAGCACCTTTCTGACTCCCTGAGGGGAAGGAGCAACTGGAGGGATGTCGAGATGCCTTTTCCCCCTCTCAACTAGCCACTGCTCCACTGCACCAGTGGCTGGGGCAATGGAATGCAAGTCCGAATGCATAGCTGGCAGCCACTTGTGTTCTGCTGGACCTGGGTCTCCAAGTCGGCCACCACCCTTTCCATGGAGGCAGCCAAATGCTCACATGCCAAAGCCACAACGACAGATAGAATGTGGATGGACTCCTCCAGCATTTGGTTCAGTCTGTGCATCACCCCTGGTATCGCTGCCTGATGTCTCCCTACCTATGTCTGCATCTCCAACATGTCTCTTAGGGCCAACTCCAAGAGGCTCATCATCTGCATGAGGCTGAAGAGGGGCCAAGTCTCCAGTGGTCCTCCGAGTGTCAGAGGCACCAGCTGTCACTTCCTCCACCAGCTATGGACCAGTGTCAGTGATGTACACACCAGATTGTGACCCTGAGCCTACTCTAGAACATGCACCCACCGAGGTGAATGTATCTGCACTGGTGGAGGGTGCAGGTGAACATTGTGACAGTGCATCCTCTGAGGCATTCTCCTCAGAGGTGGGCTTGGACATGGGACTATGGCTGGTGTGGGATGATGGCCTCCGCCATTTCTTGCTGGTACCTGGAATGGAGGAAAGGAAGATTTAGTGATTGGCTAAGCAGGCTCCTTAATTAAATAAATGTCTCACTCAGTGAGTGCAGCTGACAACTGCACAGTGGAAACATCCTCACTGGCTTCCTTGGGGATTTGTATCTTGCCCTCAGCACAGGCACAGCCATACTTGCAGCCAGCGTTGAGTTTTATAATGTTATAAAAGCTGCAATCACTCATAAAGGATTGTGTAAACATGTTGCAAGCTCATTTGTTTAAACTAGGCACATGAGAACATATATACATGGATAGAAAGTTTGAAGACATCAGCAGCAGGGCTCTGTGTGCTGTGCTCTCTGCTCACAGACTAAAGTGAAACGGAGACTGGATCACATGACACACTTCCCTTCTAGTGATGGCATGCTGCTATCCCTTAAAGGCACATTACAACAGCCAGCTGTTTAAAAGGGGAGAGGACTCGAATGTCCAGAATTCCACCACTAGCCTAGGGGCACTCGTGCTTGTTGTGGGAATTGTTGTCTTGCAGAAGGGCACAAAGATTGATTGTCATCCCAACGGCTGCATGAGTAATTCACAAACAGGCAGTTGCTGAGTCTCCCCAGTAAGTGATTAAGATGCAGGATATCCTGAAATTGATATGGAATTGAGAGTATGAAGTTGGTGGCACACATTCAGTGCAGATACCCCAACTGCTGGAGAGTTCTGTAACCCAAACTCCTGTGTGCCATCCGTATCCACTCGCACACTTAAAATGGCTGATTTCCTTACAAGTGTCAGTGCAGTGAGTAGATGGTGCACTTACCCTGGCGGAGCATAACCGATCATTCATCCTCTTCCTGCACTGCTGGGTGTTTCAGTGCTGGACCCCATGGGTGCTAACCTCCACTGTGACCTCCACCCAGGTCACCGTGGTCAGATGGGAGGGCCTCCTGCTGCCACTCTGGGGAAACAGCACCTCCCACCTTTCCTGGACAGCCTGGAAGAGAGTCGCAAGAAAAGCTTTGCTGAATCGTGGGGCCGCACACAGAACCTTCGGCTCAACGAGCAGGGGTGGGGCCCACTCACCGAGGCGTAAAATGACGCATGGTGACATCAGGCATGCATCCCGACGTCACCGCGCATCATTTAAATTTTCAGTTCAGTGGGCGTGCAGTGCGCCCACTGAACTTTCAAAGGCCTATTGAGACCATATAAAAAGCCAATAAAGCAATTAGCTGAGCTGCCCGTCCAACCTTAAGGTTGCTGGGGAGGCAAAGAGCCCAGGCAGCCTTTGCATTTTTCATGGAACCTCATCCACAGGCGGGACGAGGTTTCATGAAATGTTTTTAAAATGTTTGAAAATTTTTAAATAAAATTAATGAACATGTCCCAGCTCCTGTGACACTTTCACATGAGGGGGCATGTCCTGAACAGTTTTTTACCTTTATTTAATGTTTTATAAATGAAAGTAACCCCCCTGAGGCACCTCTGTGCCTCAGGGAGATTCCTGCACTCTTCCGTGTGCATACACGAAAGAGCATACTCCCCGACTTAGGCAACCCCCCCTCCCCCCCACCCGCACAGGGAGCACTCAGAGCCTCTGGGCGCGCGTCACGCTGGGCGGGCCTTAATTGGCCCGCCCACGTAAAATGACAGCACCCAGCCGATCGTGGGTGCCGATCGACTGCGCGCCAGTCTGCACCTGCCTCCCCCCCGCCCCGCACACCCCCTTCTGACGGGGAGAAAATTCTCCCCTTAGAGTAAAAGATTCTATCCGTTCATACTCTTGCAAGTGTTTAACACCTTCATCTGGAACTCTCATTACTGATGCATAGATAAGGTCAACAGCCTCTCCCTATCCTAACAGTATTGACACCCTGAGTGTGTCAAGGATGCCCATCGGCTTTGTCAATACAATCAGGCAAGCAATTCATTTTTCATTTTGGTTTTATTTTGTTTGGGGATAGTGCGTATATAGCCAGTTCAAAGGAAACAAGTACTTTAGAAAGGAGTTAATTAATTGACCTGGAAATATAGGTCGGGATTTTCCAGTCCCACCTGCCTCAAAGTCAACTGACCTTTGGCTGATCCATCAAATTTTCTGTCCTGCCCACGATGATTCCTATCGTGGGCACAACCGGAAAATCCCAGCCATAGTTGCTAAGAGCATTTCGTGTATATCGCACGTATATGGCAATGCCACTTAACTTTAGTAGTCAAACAGAGAAAATGGTTTTATAAATTACATTTCTTAATTGCTAGCTTTCTATATAAAGAGCTCATTAAGAATTTCACAATGCAGGGTTTATTAACATGACTTAATGAGTAATTAAGTTATTAAGATATCAGCAATTAATCAAAGAAATTAAAAAGTGAGAGCGGAGAGAAATAAAAAAGTAATGGTCCATTAGTAATCTGACATGCAGGAATAAAACAACTAGGACAATGCTAAAATCAGTGTATTAGAGGAAATTGAACAGGAGGGAAATATGAAATTTTAAAACTCACAAGACTTACCCACGTCTTCATTCCACCAAGCTCGAATGAAGACATTTTAATCACTCACGGGGGAAGAGCGTGCCCTGAAAATAGCGCATTCAGATGGCATGTCAGAAAATTAAGAGCATCGTTTATTGTGTTTTTGTAATGATATAAGAGCACCAATCACTCATAAGGGATCGTGCAAACACACTATGGGTTCATTTATTAATTCTAGGCACATGTGGCAGAAAGCTTGAGGACATCAGAGCAGTGTGTCTGTGTTCTGTCCCTGGCTGAAGTAAAACTTAGGCTGGGAGGTCACATGATGCACTTCCTTTAAAGTGATGGCATGCTGCTATCCCTTAAAGGCATATCTCCCTTACTTTTTAAAGATATTCCCACCCCCCCACCTTCCAAAGAAGTATTTTTTTTTTAGAATGCATGTTCATGTTTAGTTACCATTACATAGGTATATAGAACTGATGAGTCTATGAGTCTCTGAAGCGTAGAGGTAATCTGCTGGTACTCCCAGATCTTGTGATGATTGCCTTGTCCGGAGATTTCTCTGATGACTCACAGTGATCTGTGGGGTTGTCATTCTTGGATGTTGTTCCTGGTTGCATTTTTGATCTTGGACTAGATGTAGTGGATGTAATAGGTGGCTGAGGAGCTGGAATGGATCTGATTTCTCCTCGATTACGCCTTACCATTACAACTTGGTGTGTAATGACCTCGTAGGGCCTTGTCACCTCAGCTGTTCAGTTGATCAGTCGACAGACTTGCATTCTCCTGCAAGTATGGTGTTGCAGCTCCCTTGAAACTGCTAATTTTATCAAAATATTCTGGATGTTTCGACATTAGGTCGTGAGCTGAGGTGATGGGGTAATTTCTGAGGTTGATCTGCTCTATGATGTCTGACTAGTTCCATGAATTGTATGAGGTCACGGCATGCAGGTAGACTTATGATTGCTGGGCCTTTAGTCTCCATGATATAGAACATCTGTGATAGCAAGGAGGATTGATTGTACTTGCATTCCAGGGCTATGGATGCTGCATATGGAATAAGTGAACTATTGTACACTGAATGTTGTGCAGTAGTAGGTTTCTCCATGGCCTTCAATGTTTGTAGATACATGTCTTTTAGAATTCACAGGGAGAGAATTGGCACTTGTCCCTGGGTCCATCTTAGCCAAAGGCAAGTACTTAACAACTTTCATAAGACTGATAATTTTAATCTTGGCAAATACTTTGGATGGTGTGATGGCAAGTGATTGAAAGTGTGAAACATGGGCTCACCACTCTTCATCTCGTGCACATCATTGTTATTTTCTGGTTTGTCAGTCAACTCATGTATATGTTTGTGATGGGATACAAGATGGTCATTTTTATTGCTTGAAGGTACCCGTTGTGTATGGTCTGATTGGATCAGTGCACTGTAGCTGCTTCAGCCTTTGCTCTAGTGCACTGTTGCTGCCAATGGCCTTTTCTGCCACATGCCTTGCAGAATTGATGAAAAGCTGGGCATTTTCTTGGTGCATGCAGGAGGCCACACCTTCCACATGTTTTTCTAGGTTTAGGTGTTGAAGTAAGTGCATCAACAATTTGGGTTGCACTTAGGACCTGTAAGCTTTGTTGACCTGCAAAGGTTGCTTCATACTTCCATCCTTCAGTAGCTCTTCGATGCTATATATTTTGGGCTTGTCTAGCAGGTTTTGCTGGAATGCTTCCATGGTAGTGAATGCAATCAACAATTCAACAATTATGTCTGCTAGCTCTGCATTTGAAAAAATCACAGTACATATCCTTTTTCTGCATCTACCGATGAAGTGATCCATGAATTCTGTAGGCTGTTGTCGAAATGACATGGACTCTAGTCAATGAATATAGAAGTTTAATCTGATTCTGAACCAGTCTTCCAATAAGTCCATATCTTTTGGGGATCCTTTAGCTCTTCTGCTGTTAATCCTGACATGTTCAGCCTATGCACTTTCATTCCCAATTGCTAGGTGAATTTTTATGGCTTACTTGTCTCATTCAAATACACCTGAATCAAGAAACAACAGTTCTGTATGCTGTTTAAACATGCTGGAGAGAATTTTTTTCCCCATTGTGGGTGGGGGGGAAGGGTGTTGGGCGGGAGCGGGAGTGGGTGCGGCCAGGTGTGCAGCCAATCGCCTCCCTTGATCGGGTGCGCGTCACCATTTTACGTGGGCTGGCCAATTTAGGGCGTGACGCGCTGAGTGCTCCCTATGTGGGCGGGAGGAGTAGGCTGAGTTGGGGCCTGCGCATGTATGTGAAAGAGCGCAGAAATCTCCCTGAGCACAGAGCTGCCTCATGGAGATGAGTTTGATTTTTAAAAATTTTAATAAAGGAAAAAAAGGATTTTAAGACACGTCCCCTCATGTGGCAGTGTCACATGAGCTAGGACATGTCTATGAATTTAATTGAAGATTTTTATTAAAGTTAAAAACCTTCTTGAAACCTCATCCCATCTGTGGATGAGGTTTCATGATAAATGCAAAGGCTGCCTGGGCTCTTTAATTATTTAATTGCAATTTCAATGGCCTTAATAGGCCTTTGACAGTTCGGTGGGTACTCAGCCGACTCCGGTGCGCACCCGCCAAACTGAGGACCTGAATGACGCGTAATGATTTTGGGAAGCACGCCCAATGTCACCACACATCATTTTACGGGCCCCGCTCACCAAACGGAAGATTCTGGCCTATGTCATTTATAACGAACCACTGCCCCACACCATGTCATGTTTTTATAATGATATAAAAGCACCACTCACTTATAATGGATTGTACAAACATGCTGTGGGTCCATTTATTAATTCTAGGCATATGTGAACATATATACATGACAAAAAGCTTGAAGACATCAGGGCTGTGTTCTGCTCCAGGCTGAAGTGAAACCAAGGCTGGATCACAGCTCACACTTCCTTTAAGGTAGCATGCTGCTACCCCTTAAAGGCATATTACAACACCCTTTGGAGATTTGTGACCATTTACTTCATCCTTAGGATGTGAGCATCTCTGGTGAGGCCAGTATCTATTGCTCATCCTTAGTGGCCCAGGGGAAGGAGGTGAGCTGTTTTCATGAACAGTTGTAGTCCATGTGGGGTAGATGCATGCATAGTGTTTTTTTCTCTATACCAGTTTGATACACCTAAATGGCTTGCTGGACCATTTCTAAGAGTATTTTAGAGTGAACCATATTACTGTAGATCTAGAGAAACTTGTAGGCCAGATATTAATGAACCAGAGGGGTTTATACAACAATCCAGTAGTTTCATGATCATTATTAACAAGGCTATAATTTTATTCAGAATTATTAATTAATTGTATTTAAATTTTCCCAGCTGCCATGGTGGGATTTGAACTCATGACTCCGAAACATTAGTTCATGACTTAAATAAATAACAGTAAAGTCCTGTATGCCTAGGCCACTGATATTATCACTGCATCACCATCTTGTGATGCTGGGATTGCCAGGTGTGAGCCGTCAGTGATGCCCTGTACCTATGGTATGTCAACCATAGCCACAAACCCAAATGCCCGCTCATTGGCCAGGATTTTCCAGCCCCCCACAATGGGCTACCCCACGGTGGGGCCTGCGAGCTATTGAAATCTCTTCACATTGGTGGGACCAGAAGATCATGCCGATGTGAAGGGCTGGAAAGTTCCGGCTATTTTGACTAGTATCGTCGGTGGAAAAGTTGACATAATGGTTGGCCCTGGCAAAAAAACACACCAGCCACCAGCCTTTTGCATTCATAGGCTGCCAACTGAGAGATCCTGCATTTGACTGTGACAGAACCCTGGATGGGCCCAGAGGCAAAAAGACTGAGGGCAGTGGTAATATTGACAGTCACTGGTAATGTCTAGCCATCAGTTCCATCAGGGTGCAGGTTACCTTCTTGGAGGCTGCAGATGTCTGCCACTACCTGACATGACAAACCATTCCCTCTGAGATGTTGCTGTTTAGACCCAATGTCAGGGAAACTCAACATCTGTCTATAAGCCTGTTTTACGGGTGCTGCTTCCTGAGAGCTATCTCTGCCGGTCCCTTTCTGCTGCTTCCCCCTGTTCTAGTTCCTTCTCTGTTGGTTGCCTCTATTCTAGTTCTTTCTCTGTTGGTTGCCTCTCTGGTGTGTGGCTACAAACTTGTAACCAGCAAGCCACTGGTACTGGTGCTGCTGCTGGTCATGTTGCTCCTTATCTGAGGCCCAATCTAAGGCAGCATTAGCAGCACCCATCCTGATGTCATAAATCAAACATTCAAAGTGTTGAAGAAAGCTGAAAAGTGTAGAAATTCAACCCCCATCAGAAGCGCTATGAACAAACACTTTTTCCACTATCAGGTAAAAAAGCAGCTATGAATGTTGCAATATGCCTTTAAGGGTTGTAGCATGACGCACTGCCTTTCTAATAAGGGATTGGGTAAACATTTTGTGGGTTCATTTATTGAGACAAAGCACATGGGAACATCATTCCATTTCAGCACAGATCGTATTCAGGTACACTCTTGATCAAAATAAGTTAAAAAATAGGGAAACTACTGACTTATTATGAGGTTTGTTGCCAGTTTGCTCCAAAAGCTCTCCAATTTTGCTCTGCAGACCAACATGTTCAGTCTACACTGTAGCATGTGCTAGGAGAAGAAGAAATTATTGGATCCAATAAGCATTCATATATCTTAGTTCTGTGTAATTTTTAGTGCCAAAGTCAGTGATAGATCTCATTACTGAGATCGCCACAAACTAGGAATAAAACTTGGATCTTCTTCTTCTGGATGTTTCTTTTTCACTCTAAGCTAGATTTTCCAACAAACAAAGTAAGTTGCTGGGGAAGAAACAGACATTTTAGTGTCAATGCCTGCTGGGTTTGGTTAGTAACACTATCGCCTAGGGGTTAAAAGGCTGAGAGACAAGCTCCTACTCAAGGACTTTAGATCCTTTAATTGAGGCTGAATTATTTCAGTGCAGTACAGAGAAAATGTTGCATGGCCAGAGGTACAATCGTCCAGGTGACACTTTAAAGGATTCATCAGCTACTGTTTCAGGTGAATGCTAAAAACTGCAGCCAACAGATCAGTTTCTCATTCAACCTCATTGCTGCCAATGGGATCTTGCTGTGTTCAGTATGGCCACTGCATTTTCTACATAACAACAACCACTGCACTATGACAAAACTGATTGTATGTGAAATGCTTTGAGTGAAATAGTATATAAATCCAGATCTCCCTTTTTGCTATACAGTACTGAGATGTAAAAACAGACCTTTCTTTACCTTGTCTTTGATAACTGCGATACAGGTTCACGACTAACTGGTCTGCAGCTGCTGTACTAATAACAAATGTGGGACATTCATCTTTTACTTCAATTGAATGGCAAGGCCAAACTTTGTAGTGAAGCCCAATGGGGTGAGAGAGAAATGATGCTCTTACACAAGCCATCTGAAAACTTCACTTCCTTTTATCCAACTGACATTTGTGCTCCCTGCATCACAGAACCTCTATAAAGACAAATTATTGATTTTGACTGATTTAAGGATCCATGAATCTTAAATGCGCTGACCAAGAAATAGACATCGTCCTTAATTTTGGAGTTGGGGTTTAAAGAGACAATTCACCATTTATATAGAGATCAAAGGAAAAAGCACATCTCTGGAAATATCCAACAGAATCATTGTAGCATAAAGCATTTAAGAAGGCTATTCAGTCCATCATACAGGTGCCAGCTCTCTGAAGGACATAAGCATTTAGCTTCAGCCTTTTACCCTATTACTCCAGCCTTCTCATTTTTTTTAACATTTTTCCACCTCACTTTTGAAAAGCTAGTGTGGATTCTGCTTCTGCTCCTCTTTCTGGTGGAGCATTCCTTTTCCTAAAATATGGAACCTTTGCTTGAAAGCCTTGTCCTAGCCTCTCCCTTCTGCTTTGGGCATAAACCCACAATAAGGATCATAAGAAAATGTGTCTGACTTTTCCTAACATGCTAGTGGATTTCCAATATTTATTTATTTACTTCTTAATTCATTTATGGGATGTGGGCGTTGCTGGCTGGGGTAGCATTTATTGCCCATCCCTAGTTGCCCTTGAGAAGGTGGTGGTGAGCTGCCTTCTTGAACCGCAGCAGTCCATGTGGTGTAGGTACATCCACAGTGCTGTTCCTATTTCTGTAAATCGAGATTCCCTGTCAGGATCAAATCAGATAACAACCAAACAATGCAATCATTTAGATAACCTGTCAATCATTAACATGGTAAAACAGCCCAGGACATTTCACAGGGCTACTATTAAAAAAATCTAACACCAAATCACATTATTACGCCAGGTGACCAACATCTCAGTCAAAAAGCTAAGTTCTAAGGAGCATCTTAAAGAAGGGGAGAGAGACACAATGAAGCAGGAAGGTTTAGAGAGGAAATTTCAGCACTTAGGACCTAGACTGCTGAAACAAAGCTGTCTATGGTGGGTTTGAAGGAAGTGGAGGAGGCACCAAGGAGCCAGAATTGGAGGAAACCAGAATCAGATGGTTGTAAGGCTGGAGGCAGAAATGGGAAGGGAATAGACCCCCTGAGGGATTTTAACATAAGAATAAGAATTTTAAATTTGAGGCATTGGATGAAAAGAAGCCCAATGTAGGTTGGTAATGGGTGAACAGGACTTAGTGCAAATTAGGATATGGGCAGCAAGGTTTGACATGAACTTGTTATAGTGCACCTTATAATAACATCACTAAAGCTGATTATTTGGTGATTATCATCTTGCTGTGTGGTTGTGGGACTTTGCTATATGCAATTTGGCTGTCCGTTACCTACATTACACCAGAGACTACACTTCAAAAGTATTTTTTGGCTATGAAGATCATGAAAGTTACTATATAAATGCAAGGCTTTTTTTTTTGCTTAAAGAAACTTGCACTCTCAAAACCCTGGCACTGTAATCTCATTTGGGGCTTAAAGTTTAGAATGGAGTTTGAACCTTCTGACTCAGAAGCAAGAATGCTATTACTTGAACAAAGGTAAAATAGTTCCATTCCTCAGGAGTATCACCACTACTGAACCCCATCCACCCTGCCCATCATAATCACAACAAAATTCCCAAAATGTGAACTGAAAAAGGATGTATTTGGAGGAAATATTTCCGTTTGTAATTTTTAGTTCAATAATTTATAGTACTCACTTACGGTTGTTGAGCGAACACTGATTTGGCTCAGTTGCAAGCCCTTCCAGAATCAAATTATTTGCTATCTAAACCCATATTTGAAAACTGACTGCTTAAATGAGGCACCAGAGCCTGCATAACTGTACTCCAATACAAGTCACCACCTTCCAAAAATAAAATGGAAAGAAATTGTAGAAAAGTAAGCATCGCCCCTTCACCCCCATTCCACACACCATTCAAAAATTGTGTGCCTGTAAGATGACTCAAACACTTCATAGGCCAGAATCTTCTGTTTGGTGAGCAGGGGGGGCCCACTTGCCGATGCGTAAAATGAAGCGTGGTGACGTCAGACATGCGTCCCAACGTCACTGCGTGTCACTCAGGTCCTCAGTTCGATGGGCACACAGCGGAGTCGGCTGTGCACCCGCCAAACTGTCAAAGGTCTGGTAAGGCCATTTAGATTCCAATTAAGATCATTAACTGAGCTGCCCATCCAACTTTAAGGTTGGCGGGCAGTCGAAGAGCCCTGGCAGCCTTCGCTTTTATCATGAAACCTCATCCAGGGGCGGGATGAGGTTTCATGAAGGGTTTATAAATTAAATAATTTTTTAAATTAAATTCATTGACATGTCCCAGCCCATGTGACACTGTCACATGAGGGGATATGTCTTAAAAATTTTTTGTTTTCTTAATTAAAATTTTTAAAAATCAAACTAATCTCCCTGAGGCAGCCCTGTGCCTCAGAAAGATTTCTGTGCACTTTCGCGCACATGAATGAAAGGGCTCAGGCTCCGACTCAGCCTACTCCCCTCGCCCACCCAGGGAGCGCTCAGCACTTCTGGATGCACATCATGCCAGGCGGGCCTTAATTGGCCCGCCGGCTCAAAATGGTGGTGCCCAGCCGATTGCAGGCAGCGATCGGATGCACGCCCGCCCGCTCCCGCCCCTGCCCAACCCTCCCGACAGGGAGAAAATTCTCCCCATAGTGAAGAAGAGCCCTGTAGCTAAGGGAGCCACATCACCTTTGATCATGACTTCTGCAATATTTGCTCATCTTATTAAACCAGCATCACCCTTCCTCCACAGGGCTTTGCAAAATAAATGTGTCTGGGAAAAAATAAGCAGGAAATTGAGAAAAGTTATCTAAGTGGTGAATATCGCTAACTATGAAATGAATGAAATTTTTAACATTCAGCAAATGTTCCAGAATTTAGCCTTATGTTTGATTAAGGGCATGTGTGCAGATTTTGTGTGTGAACCCTGTATTTTACAAATCTCTGAACTCTCTGTAAGGTTCAATTAGACTGATTGATGACAAGTTGTGTGAATCCAATCCAAATCATACCGATTTATAAATATTCAAATAGGGGGCACTTTGGATTCTTTCAGGTTTCTTTTACTAACAATATTCTACCTTCCTGTCTGAAAGGCACAGATTCCTTGCTGGGGAACAGTTCAATGGATGCCAGCCATATTGCAACACCGCGCCCAAGTGACCATTCTTTGGTGCATGTCCGACAAGTTATTGCACTGCAGTGACATTAACTGAGCACCATCTTAACCTTGTGTATGTCTACATGTACTTCCAGCAAGGGGTCGCTTGGTAGCAAACAGGAGTGAGAACTTTGCCAATGTTTCCCCTTCTTAACTTAGAGACACTGGAGCCAATTGTACCGTTTGGACCATTAACATAGATCAATTAATTCATCAAACGTGAATCAAACCAAGGGTTTTCCTGTTCAAGTCAACTTAGCTACTTGAGCCATCAGGAAGACATTTACTCTTACTGATGCTAAAATACAGCTATACAGTTCCAGGAACAGATATTTCTCTCATGCATTTCTCTGCCTTTTTTTTTCCATGAGCTAATTTCCATCTACTCTTGTTGAAATCATCTGACAAACTTTGCTTTTGTTATGTACATCGCTGGTCAATTCTACCTCCTCACGTTGAAAATTGCCTGAAATCTTATCTTCATGAACCTTCTAAGGGCTATAATTCATCTACTTGCTGCCAATTTAATGGTGGGGAATATTTCATTTGGGCTGCTGAAATTGCTAATGGGCCATGTAATGAGACATTCTCAGCAGCAGCAACCAGACTTTGGAACAGATATCACCATAAGCTTAGCACTGTCCTCGTAATAGTGCCTTGCATGTCATTGTTCATGACAAGGAAGCACTTTTTGGCAGGCTGAGATAAATTGACACTTCTCTGAGCATTTTGGAGGGAGGGGTAGTGGTGGAGGGAATTGGGAAGGGTTGGTAAAGGATAGGTGTTATCTAGGGAGGATAGCGGGTGAGGATGAATAGTATGGTGCTTTGTTTGATGGGAAATTTTTCGATTGACTATTTCAGATAATAACAAAATCATGGAAATTTAAATACAGAAAGCCCACCATGCCTGCACCAGATGGTGTTACCATAATCTCATGCCCCTGGTCTCCCTCTTTAGTGAGTGTAATTTCTGCATAGGTTCTCATGACTCTCCACTGTAGTTTTGGCAAAAGATTGGCAGAAAATAGAGAAAGATAGTGTAAACTAAAGATGGGTGAGCAATCGTGGAAATTCTACCTCCAAGTCTTAATTTATTTCTCTTTGCAATGTAATAATTGACATAGCTTCAATAACTGTTCTGGTAAGCAATCCATATTCTGAAAGAGGTTTGTGTGAAAATTATCTTCTCAGATTATCTACACAGAGCTTTGCTTCAGGAGTGGAAATGGTGGACTAAATTCTCTGATAGGATAGATTCCACATAGTTTACAGGATAGAAAATTTGATAGGTCAAGAGACCCTTTCTCATTTCAGGCCTTGTTATGCTCCATGTTCTAAGCTTGTTCCAAATTTATATGTTGGACTTTAGGCTGCTGTAATCATTCAGGTAATATATTTGTTTGAACAGAAAGCTTTCCTTATGTTAAAAAACACTAATTCCCATACTTAAAACAAAGTTTGCATTTTCAAGAGTGTTATCCTAAACTGAGGTGTGGTTCCACAATTATCAGCAGCCCTCTGGCAGCTCAACTGCCTGGCCATCTTCTATATGTAAACACATGCAGTGAGTGTTAGCAAACCTACCAGGGACTCCAGCAGGGGTCACTGGTAAGCCATCTGGCATATGAACAATGGCTTATTTGTTTTCCTTTTTTAAAGCACTCCAGTGATGTTCCTCTGCTGTAATGAGAAGTTGAACTGGGTTTTGGGGCGGTAATGATGGTGAAACTGTCAGTGTTTGTCCTTATTACTGAAATTGGCAGCAACGCCTGGAGTCTGCGCGTGCAGAGAATAACGCAGAAATCAAGAAGTTGCTGGTAGTTAGTGATTACATGCTTTTCCAGAGGTTACACTGTTGAGGCACCCGCCAGAGTGCAATCAATAGGAATCTTATGAATCAATGGAAACTTCCACTCTTACACTATTAGCCTTACTATAAAAAACCTTGAAAAAGTTATAACTTGCTGAAAGAGATGTAACAGGGTTTATAATGGTATACTAACATTTTTTTTAATTCATTCATGGGATGTGGGCATCACTGGCTAGGTAAGCATTTATTGCCCTTCCCAAATTGGCCTTGTTTAAGAGTCAACCACATTGAAGTGGATCTGGAGTCACATGGAGGCCAGACCAATAGATTTCTTTTCCTAAAGGGCTTTAGAGAACCAGATGGGTTTTCACAACAATCATATCAATTTATGATCATTAACAGACTTCTAATTGCAGATTTTATTTTAACTCAAATCCCACCATCTACTATGGTAGGATTTGAATCCAGGTCCCTAGAAAATTACACTGGATTTCCTGGTTGAGTTGACAATACCACTACACCATTGCCTCCCCTTAGCTTAATAATTATAGCCAACATCCCCAATGTCCTGACACCTGAAAAGCTAATTTAAAAATTGTGGAATATCAAACTTCTCCATAATGATAACAATAAAATCCACATACTATTTAAAAATACATTGTTAAAAAGTTTATCTTCATTTTAGCTTTTACCTTAACCCAATCATATTATAATTTATTTCGCTACCTGAAAATTTAAACTAAAATTGAAGCATAATATGTGCATTTAGTTTCCTGGTTTGGCGTGTGAATACTTCAACATGATTGGCTGCTTACCTGCTTGCTGACATCACTGCTGCTGCACTCTAAGATTTTCCTTTGATTTGGTACCAGATATAAACTGCTGTCAGAAAAAGAGAAAAACCATATCACAGAGATCACTAGCTGTTTGTGCGCAGTTTTCTTTGATGTTTGTGGTGAGTACTGTTGCTTCACCACTGACCAGTAATCAGAGGACACAGATTTGAGATATTTGGCGAAAGAACCAAAAGTGAGCTGTTATCATCTGGAATGCACTGCGTAAAAGGTCGGTTAAATCAGATTAAATTATAACTTTCAAAAGAGAATTGAAAAGGAAAAATTGCAAGGCTATGGGTAAAAGACAGGGGCGTGGAACTAGTTGGATAGTCCTTTCAAAGAGCTGTCAGAGGCAGGATGGAATGAATTGCCTCCTTCTGCACTGTAAGATTACATTATTTATAAGCTAGCAGCAATCTCGCAATTCTTTTCAGGCTCAGATGAACTACTTGGACAAGGCACTGGAGGACTTCTGGCATCAAGAACTATCTTCTGGAGAAGGAAAATAATACTGTCATATTTTGTCATGAAGCACACAGAACCAAATTTCACTCTGCTGCATGTACCTATAAAAATAAAATGGAATGAGTGAGGCAACTGTTACAGGAGTGTGGATTTGCATTGAACTACCTGCATATAGTTTGGATGAAAACATGATCCACCAACAAGAATAATATGAATGTGCTTACAGAATAACATGCCCAACTAATGTTGTAAAAGGATGCTGTCTGGTACAATTTCATGCGTTGCTTGCATTTGAGTGTAAGAAATGAAATATGGTCTGTAGATAATGGGAATTAGATGTGTAAGAAGGCTGAAACCATTTGGATGGGCAAGAAAGAGTTTTGCCCATGATGTTTTTTCCTAACTGGCCTCAATGGTCATAAAGATTGCCTGCTACCTACACAGTTAAATCACTCATCTCTGTAGGGAGTGCTGGTGTGTGTGTCAGCTTCATCTCTGACTTCCGAACGGTTCAAATCGCTCCCATTCCCTGGGTTCTAGACCTTGGACTTATTTGGGGGTTGTGACAAAGTGCAGCAGACAACTGGTTTTGGTGCAAGAAAAAAAGAACTGTGTTTATTGAAGTCACAAATGAACTTATAACATTAGGATTACACTGCTTTTATACAGACTTACAAAGTACACTGAGTTAAGAATGGGGAACACACGGCATAACGAGGGAAAATCATGCTACTAATCCCCTTACCTTTGTCCCACCCCCAAAACCTAACTAAATTGAACTAGGAGAGGTCAGGGATCATGCTCACCGACCAGGATTCCTTGACAATTCGGAATCTAGCCAGGTAAGCCGGTTGCAGTTTTGGGGTACACTCTTTGTGATCTCTGGGGCCTGCTGTTCCCACATGGTCCTGGTCTGTGGAATCTGCAAAGGTTCTTCAGTTGGGTGGAGGGTGGTCGATCTTCGTGGAGGGCTGTGGTTGCGGCCTAGTTGTCTTCAGTTGAGCCTCCCACCCCATGCCCCTTGCCATGATGTTGTCTGCAGGCCTGCAAACCTCCGGATCTCCTCCCTGCTTGGCTCAGCTCCCTGCTTAAACTCGGCTTCAACCGCTCCCAACTGCTCACTGCCCTGTGTCAGCTTTAGAAACTGCTCACCCTTCTGTGTCCCTGCCCAAAAACTGCTCACTTCAGATCTGCTAGCCCAGTTATACTGTTTTTTTTTAAATTTCTTATCTCAATCTAAATTAAGGTTAGTTCTTTGTTTGATTTTGGTGGGCTTCCTCAGGTGATTGTTGTCTCGTTGTTTTTAATGGGTTCGCAACCTGCCCCCGTAACTAGTTTTGAACTGAAAGCTGTTGTATGTGTGGAGTATTGATGGGTTTGCATAATTGCATTGATTGTCGTCTTCCTGCCTTAGTAGATAGTAGCGATTATTTATGCAAGATTTTGATAGGTTTTAGTTTAAGTCTTTCTCTGGGTTGATTGCTTTAAAGGGAAGAATGTGTATTCTGTCTCCTCTCATTGTCTGGTTTCAGGTAAAAGTCCAAAAGTCATATCCTTGTTGATGATGTGAAAAATGTGGGAATTTTGAGAACCCTTCATCTAGCCACCTTCTATTCAATCATTGATCCAGATTCAACTGTCATGACTGACTTCCCTTATCAAAATAAGAAAAAGCATTTAATTGATAGACAGATGTTTGCACAATGTTCAGTTTCATTCACAATTCCTCAAAACATGAAGCACTCCGCATTCACATGCAGCAAAACATGCATTCACATGCAGCTTGAGCTGCCAACTTGCACCACACAAGTGCCAGGCAATGACTAACCCCAACATGAGAGACTCTAAACACCTCCCCATGACATTCAACTACATTACCATCTCTGAGTTCCACACTGTCAACATCCTGAAGGTCACCATTGACCAGAAACCTAAATGGACCAGCCACATAAACACTTTGGCTATATGAGCACGCTCTGGGTTGGGAGTGACTCACCTCCTGACTCCTCAAAATTTTTTCAGCATCAACAAGATGCAAATCAAGAGTGTGATAGAATACTCTCAACTTGCTTGGATGAGTGTAGCTATAACAACACTCATGAAGTTCAACTCCATCCAATCCAAAACAATCCACTTGACTGGCACCATATCCTGAGATATCTCAGCAGCTATGATGGCAAGCTTTTGTATATGAAAAGGAAAAAGTTACTTTATTTTCCCACACATTTTGCCCCGGAAGTTAATACATTAATGACATCTCACTTACACTCTCACTCACACTCATAAAATTAGTTACAGATGAAGATAAAACAGTTATGATAAAAATGGAATTTAAATCAGTCTCTTGTTTTGGTACAGGTTTGTTATTTTATTTCAGACACTTCCTCCTACCTTTCCCTTGTCCATGACCCCACCACTGAACATCAAGCCATTGTTTCCAGGACTGTCACTGACCTCATCTCCTCTGGAGATCTTCCTTCCACAGCTTCCAACCTGATAGTCGCCCAACCTTGGACGGCCTGCTTCTACCTCCTACCCAAAATCCACAAACAGGACTGTCCCGGCAGACCGATCGTGTCAGCCTGTTCCAGCCCCACGGAACTCGTTTCTTGCTATCTTGACTCCCTTCTCTCTCCCCTTGTCCAGTCCCTTCCCACCTACATCCATGATTCCTCTGACACCTTACATCACATCAACAATTTCCAGTTCCCTGGCCCCAACTGCTTCCTCTTCACCATGGATGTCCAATCCGTCTACACCTCCATCCCCCACTGGAATGGTCTGAGGGCTCTCTGCTTCTTCCTCAAACAGAGGCCCGAACAATCTCCATCCAATTCTACTCTCCTCCCTCTGGCTGAACTTGTTCTCACACTGAACAATTTCTCCTTTAACACCTCTCACTTCCTCCAAATAAAAGGTGTGGCTATGGGTACCCGCATGGGCCCCAGCTATGCCTGTCTCTTTATGGGGTATGTGGAACATTCCTTGTTCCAGTCCTACTCCGGCCCCCTCCCACAACTCTTTCTCCGGTACATCGATGATTACTTCAATGCTGCTTCATGCTCTCGTTGGGACTTGGAAAAATTTATTAATTTTGCTTCCAATCTCCACCCCTCCATCATTTTCACATGATCCATCTCTGACACTTCCTTTCCCTTCCTTGACCTCTCTGTCTCAGTTTTCTGGTGATAGACTGTCCACCAATATCCATTATAAGCCTACCGACTCCCACAGCTACCTCGACTACAGCTCCTTACACCCCGCTTCCTGTGAGGACTCCATCCCATTCTCTCAGTTCCTTTGCCTCTGTCACATCTGTTCTGATGATGCTTCCTTCAAAAACAGTTCCTCTGATATGTAATCCTTCTTCCTTATCCGAGGTTTTCCACCCACGGTAGTTGACAGGGCCCTCAACTGTGTCTGGCCCATTTCCCGCACATCCGCCCTCACACCTTCTCCTCCCTCCCAGAAACATGATAGTGTTCCCCTTGTCCTCACTTATCACCCCACCAACCTACGCATTCAAAGGATCATCCTCCGCCATTTCCGCCAACTCCAGCATGATGCCACCACCAAACACATCTTCCCTTCACCTCCCCCCCGGCGGCATTTGCTTGGTGACACCCTGGTCCACTCCTCCATCACCCCCTATTCCTCAACCCCCTCCCCCGGCACCTCCGCATGCAAATGCAGAAGATGCAACACCTGCCCCTTCACTTCCTCTCTCCTCACCGTCCAAAGACCCAAAACCTCCTTTCAAGTGAAGCAGCATTTCACTTGCACTTCCCTCAACTTAGTCTACTGCATTCGTTGCTCCCAATGCGGTTTCCTCTACATTGGAGAGACCAAACGCAGACTGGGTGACCGCTTTGCAGAACACCTGTGGTCTGTCCGCAAGAATGACCCAAACCTCCCTGTCGCTTGCCATTTTAACACTCCACCCTGCTCTCTTGCCCACATGTCTGTCCTTGGCTTGCTGCATTGTTCCACTGAAGCTCAACGCAAACTGGAGGAACAGCACCTCATCTTCTGACTAGGCACTTTACAGCCTTCAGGACTGAATATTGAGTTCAACAATTTTAGATCTTGAACACTCTCCTCCATCCCGACTCCCTTTCCGTTTCTGCCCCTCTTTGTTTTTTCCAATAATTTATATGGATTTTTCTTTTCCCACCTATTTCCATTATTTTTAAATGTATTTCCACCCATCATTTATCTGTACCCTTTATGCCCTTTTAGTCTTATTTCACCCCACCCCCACTAGAGCTCTCTGTACCTTGCTTGTCTTGCTCTCCACTCTTAATTAGCACACTCCTTTAGATAATATCACCACCTTCAACACCTCTTTGTTCTTTTGTCTTTGAAATCTTTTGGTTATCTCCTCCTATCACTGGCTGCTTGTCCCAACAATCCCCCCCTTCTTCCCAACCCCCCCCCCCCCCACCAAACCCCTTAAACCAGCTTATATTTCACCCCTTTCCTATTTTTACTTAGTTCTGTTGAAGGGTCATGAGGACTCGAAACGTCAACTGTGCTCTTCTCCGCCGATGCTGCCAGACCTGCTGAGTTTTTCCAGGTATTTCTGTTCCTGTTTTTGTTATTTCATTGTTGCATCATTATGTTATCTGAAGTGAAAGCTTTGAAATAGTAGAGATATCTCAGCAGCTGTGATGGCTCCTCATCTGACGGAAGCTGGTTTCTCAGGTAGGCTTGAAGAGAGGGTCCTAGTTTCTCTTTCAGCATCATTGCACTCTTTCAAGCTACCACACTGTGGCACTTTAACTGGTTTTTCGTGCAGGACCTCTCATGATATTCAATCTCTCTATAATGGAGTCCTGTCTGCCAGAAGTAGTTGGTCTATTTTCTGTTTTATCCTTTTAGCAGGGAGCTAAGCTGGCCACTGTATCTTGTGACCTGGGCAAATGCTGAGTCATCTTCCAAATAATGAATTAAAATATTTTAATTAGCAATCAGAAGTAATTTCCCACCTGCAGTTTTAAGCTTTCATCCCACCCATCACCAGCACATCCTGTGGGCCATTACTGCAGCAACTCATAAAGGCTTCTTCAACAAAACCTGTGATCCTTACCACCTAAAAGAACAAGAGCAGCAGGTGTTTGGAACACCATCCCCTCCAAGTCACACACCACCCTGACTTGGAAATGTATTGTCGTTCCTTCATTGTCACTGGGTCAAAATCCTGGAACACCTTCCCTAACAGTGCCATGGATGTACCTACACCACATGGATGGCAGCAGCTCAAAAAGGCTGCTCAGCACCAGCTTCTCAAGGGCAGGTAGGAATGATCAATATATGCTGGCCTTGCGAGTGATGCTTACATCCCATGAATGAGCAAGTGAAAAAAACCTCAAAGAACTTGTGTCTAAATATTCATGAATGAGCACTTCAGAAGTTGTAATTATATTTCTGCTTCCACTTTTAATGCTGTTAATCCGTTATTTTAAGCTGGGTTAGTGCCTCAGTAAATTGTAAGCAGAGGCAAGTCATACAATATGTTAAGCATTCATCCACTATTGCAAACAACTGGCATTCCTTGAATCTAGCTTCATTGCAGGAGGAGTTAAATGAAATCAGAACTAAGGTATGGATGAGAGATAATCAGCAGGAAGATCAATCCTCTTGAACGGTTCCACTTCAGAAAAATGCTACGTTAATTTCTGAATACTGGCAGGTGATCCCCTAAGGAATTAAAACAGGAATATCCAAGGTCGTGTCACGGACAGTTTTAAGGTGTTACTTTTAATTGCCCATGATCATATATATTTATATGTGGATGTGTGTATTTCTTACCCCCCAAGTGATTTTTAAATAACCCACCACCAAGCTTTTGTATTTGAAAAGGAAAAAGTTAGTTTATTTTCCAACACCCTTTACCCTGGAGGTTAATAAAGTAATGACATCTCACTTACACTCACAAAATTAGTTACAGATGAGGATAAAACAGTCATTATAAAAATGGAATTTAACTTAGTCTCTGTTTTGGTACAGGTTTGTATTTTCATTGTCATGTTATTATGATGGCCGAAGTGAAGGTTTTGAACTTGCAGAGATATCTCAGCAGCTGTGATGGCTCCTAAAGCTGATCCGTGGAATCTGCTTTCTCAGGAAGGCTTGAAGACTGGAACAGGGTACAGGAGAGAAGGTCTTGGTTTCTCTTTCAAGCTACTGCGCTGTGGTACCTTAACTGCCTAGCTGATTACAACAGTCTACTGGCTTTTCACGCAGGACCTCTGTCTCTCTGATGATATTCAATTTCTCTGTAATGGGGTCCTGCCTGCTAAAGGCAGTTGGCCTTTTTGCTGCTGTATCTTTTTAGCAGGGAGCTAAGATGGCTCCTGTATCATGTGACCTGATTCTTACAATGGGTAACATTTGAGCTCCGTTTATCTCCTGGTCTGACAAACGTTGAGTCAATATCACATATGCCACTTTCTGCACCTTCTTTAGTCTTTACCATAGCATTAACACTCACTTTGTCTTGTGTCCATGACATTTTTGTAAATATCTCCTTCGCTCCCACCTATCCCTGAACTTCTCTCTTTCTTCACTTGTAATGGGGTCTCTTAAACAGTATAAAATCTATCACATTTCTACTTCTCTTTAGCTCTGCAAAAGAGTCATATGGACTGGAAATGTTAACTCTGTTTTTCTCTCTCCGCAGATGCTACCAGACCTGCTGCGTTGTTCCAGCACTTCTCGTTTTTATTTCAGATTTTCTGCATTCACAGTATTTTGCTTTATCTTAGTGTTTAATTCACTGCCACTTCTCTTCCAGGAATGCCTACCTTGAAGAAGTACAGCCCTTCTCTCTGACAGGATTTACGTTTGTCTCTTTCAACCTGTTCACCTTCATTGCTTTCCATTTCCTCCCTGGTATTTAATAAGGTGTTTACTGAAACTTGCTTTCACAGCCATATTTCCTTCCTCAGCAACTGTCTCCATCTCCAACTTATCCCACGTGGATTCCAATTGAATTTCCATTCCTTATGTTTCGAATCCACCCAGGATTTCAGGCATCGCCGGAACATACAACATTCCATGGACTGTTGTTCTCGCAGCACTCGGTGCCATGTGCCGCCATATGAACACACTCGACCTCTCTCTCCCCAGCAGCACCGACTCACCCAATCTTAAAGCTGTCCTTATCCCCAGTTTCATTTTATTCTTTGTCTCACCCAATGCCTTAACAAGAAACTTTTTCTCTTCTCTTTCAGGTGTAAAGGAACGCAAGCTCCAACAACTTATTAATACCAACGCCCATCCGGGACACTCCACCCCTTTTCGTCCCTCTGACCCCATCCATTCTGCTAATCCCAGCCCTTGCCATGTATTCACCGAACCCTCTGACCTTCCCCTCTCTGCTGCGAATGTTCTGTACTCAGCAAAGGACTTAATTTCATTCCCTTACTTCTTTACCTCAATGAATCTCGGGTTCAGCGTGATGCTGAATCCTTCTTCTGCCACCTTCGTCTCCGTGCTCACTTCTTTGGACAGGAGTCCTCCCCCTGTTCAACGGACCCTTTCACCCATCTCCAGTATTTTCCCTCCATCTGGACCCCTCCCTCCAGCCCCTTACCTGCTCTTGATCTTTTCTTTGAGAAGTGTTGGTGTGACATTAGCCACCTCAATTTCTCTGCTCCTCTCACTCACTCCAACCTGTCTCCTTCTGAACTTGCTGCACTCCATTCTCTCAGGTCCAACCCTGACTTTGTTATCAAACCTGCCGAGAAGGATGGTGCTGTTGTTGTGTGGTGTACTGACCTCCACCTCAGAGACTGAGTGCCAACTCTCAGATGCTTCTTCCTACCTCTCCCTGGACCATGACCCCACCCTGAATGTCAAGCCATTGTTTTCAGGACTGTCACTGACCTCATCACCTTTGGAAATCTTCCCTCCACAGCTTCCAACCTCAGTCTCCTAACCCGCATACCTCCTTCCCAAAATCCATAAACAGGACTGCCCCGGTAGACTCATCATGTCAGCCTGTTCCTGCCCCATGGAACTCATTTCTTCCTATCTGGACTCCATTCTCTCTCCCCTTGTCCTGTCTCTTCCCAACTACATGCACAATTCCTCTGATGCCATATGTCATATCAACTATTTCCAGTTCCCTGGCCCTATCTGCCTCCTTTCAACATAGACATCCAATCCCTCTACATCTCCATCCCCCACCAGGATGGTCTGAGGGTGCTCCACTTCTTCCTTGAACAGAGGCCTGAACAATGCCCATCCACCATCACTCTCCTCAGCCTGGCTAAACTTGTTCTCTCAATGAACAAATTTTCCGTTAACTTGTCTCACTTCCTTCAAATAAAAGGTGTGGCTATGCATACCTGCATGGGTCTCAGGTATGCCTCTCCTTTGGTGGGGTGTGTGGAACATTCCTTATTCCAGTCCTACTCAGGCCCCCTCCCACAACTCATTTATGGTACATCGATGACTGCATTGGTTGTTATGATCCCAGCTGAGGTTACCTCTGAACAAGCATGATCCCAGAGTGGAACCCAGCTTGATAGATCCTAACTTTTATTTGTTTGTTTAGATGGGTGGGGAGGGGCTACTGAACAGAATCACCGGAGCCAACTAATGAACTTTTAACAAAAGCATTAAAAATTTATTAAACAAGAAAAGATGAACTATATTACACTACTCCTTCACCCTTTACAGCTCTACCTTTACAGATATATACAGATTTGTAAGGATAACACAAGTTAAAAAAAAGCTATCTTATACTCTAATGTTCACAGTAAGTACACAGTCCATATAAACCTATGACAACCTGTGGTCAGTCACAACACAGTCTGAGACTAAGTGACAGATGCCACCTCAGCCAGATACTATAGATCTCTCCTCAACTCCCCTCAGACACTTGCCACACCATGAGCCAACCAGTATCACAGAACTCTGTCTTTCATTCGAGGGTTTCCAATCTCCAGTCTCCATGATCTTGCTTTGGAGTCTTCTCCCAAACCGACACATTCCCTCAGAAGCCTTCCGCAAGGGTTCATCTCCAGGGTTTCAAACTCTCCTTCCGATGTTCCTCTTCCCTGGGCCACCACATGCATTCAAGCTCTCTTCCACGCACTCTGCCTCAAGGACTCAGCTGTCAACAGTGCACCACTGCTTCACATACCCGTAGCAAAGTGTTACAGACCTTCAGCCATCTCTTTGGACCTTCTTCCCTCTTACAAGCTGTTCTCACTTTAAACCTGCTTTCTGCAACTTTTTTCTCTTTAAATCTGAAGCTTGGAGCCTTTCTCTCCGCCCCTCACTCTTCATTAACAGGACCTTTTTCCAGGTCTGTTTCCTTTCTTTGACTAGAAGGTTTTCTTGGGACTTTCTCCAGTTCCACTCTCCTGGATTTTGGGGTATTTTCTTTAACTTGGGACTTGCTATCTGTCCATTTTGCTGCAGTTTCTCCTGGCAGCTACTTTAAACCAATTTTTAACTTGGAACTGGCTATCTTACCCTTCTAGGCTGCTTCTGCCTGGCAGCTGTCTTCAGAAACACCTGAAAACTGCTGTTTCTTCAGTTTTTCTGTGTGTGTCTGTAGGAGGGGCCTGCCTCTCTGGACCCCTGCTGCTAGGCAACAGCACTGATTCTTTTTCCTACTCTTGTTTGCTTAACTTAGTCTACAGTCATAAAACTCTCATTAGAAATGCAAGCACCTTTTAAAGTGAAACTAAAACTCAATTTGCCCTTACTTGACTCAGAAATACAGAAATACAAATCAAACTTAAACATTAAAGCTAAACCATATTCCTAACACGCACAAATACAAATATAACGTTCTTAAATGATCTCTATTTCCTAACACGGTGCTGCCTCATGCTCTTGTCTTGATCTGGAAAATATATTGATTTTATTTCCAATTTCCACACCTCTCTGACCACCAGATGGTCCATCTCCAACACTTCCCTTCCCTTCCTTGACTTCTCTGTCTCCATTTCTGGTGATAGACTGTCTACCAATACTCATTACAAGCCCACTGACTCCCACAGCTACCTCAACTACAGCTCCTCATACCCTGCTTCATGTAAGGACCCCATCCAATTCTCTCAGTTCCTCCACCTCCGATGTATCTGTTCAGATGATGTCACCTTCCAAAATGGCACTTCTGACATGTCTTTCTTTTTTCTTAACCGAGGGTACCCCCACTCTCCCAATTGCAGTTGACAGGGCCCGCAACCATTTTCCACCCATTTCCCACCTCTGCCTTCACCCCTCCCTTCCCTTCCAGAACCACTGTCCTCACTTTTCACCCTACCACCCTCCGCACTCAAACGATCATCCTCCACCATTTCAGCCAATTCTAGCTGATATCACCACCAAACACAACTTCCCCTCATGCACCCACCCCATCCCCCAACAGCATTCCGTAGGGACCATTCCCTCCATGAACCCCTGGTCCATGTCCATCACCCCTAACTCCTCATCTCCTCCTCACAGCACCTTCCCACACAATCGTAGAAAGCGCAACAACTGCCCCTTTCCCTCCTCCCTCCTCACCGTCCAAGGCCCTAAACACTCCTTTCAAGTGAAGCAGCGCTTCACTTGCACCTCCTTCAATTTGGTCTACTGCATTCACTGCTCCCAATGCAAATTCCTCTGCAGTGGGGAGACTAAATGCAGACTGGATGACCGCTTTGCGGAACACCTTCGCTCAGTCTACAAACATTACCCTGACCTTCCTGTCACTTGCTTGCAACACCATCTTGCTCTCATGCGCACATGTCCGTCTTTGGCCTGCTGCAATGTTTCACTGAAGCCTAATGCAAACTGGAGGAACAGCACCTCATCTTCCGATTAGGCACTTTATAGCCTTCTAGACTTAACATTGAGTTCAACAACTTCAGATCATGAACTCTCTCCTCCATCTTTACCCCTTTTTTAATCCAGTTTTTTTTTTTGCTTTTTACTATTTTAATTTTAAGTTTTGTTAATTTTATTTTTTATTTATTTAATCATTTTAAAAAATCCTTTTCCCCCAACACATCCCCCACAACCCGAAACCACAGGGCCATCTGTCCCTGGTTTCTATGTTGTGCTTTCACATGGCGCTGACCCTTGTTCCATTATTAATACATTCTGCTCTTACCTTAATGTCACTATCATCACCTTCGTTACTCTTTACAATGACCATTAACACTCCCTCTGCCTTGTGCCCATGACATCTTTGTCAATTTCTTCCTAGCTCCCACCTATCCCTGACCTTCTCTCTTGATCCACCTCCTCCACCCCCTCTTAAGCAGTATAAAATCCATCACATTTCTACTTCTCTTTAGCTCTAAGGACAGTCATACGGACTCAAAAGGTTAACTCTGTTTCTCTCTCCACAGATGCTGCCAGGCCTGCTGAGATTTTCCAGCATTTTTTGTTTTCATTTCAGATTTCCAGCATCTGCAGTATTTTGCTTTCATCAGATTAAAGATTGCCTTTGTCTTCTCGAAAGGTAAGCACAGTCTGATGCACAAATCTGGCTGGCTGCTCTCGGAGCCACCTTGATATTCAGTCTTTTGAAGTATAGTTTCTAAAAAATATACCTTTTTAAAGTGCCACAATATCATCATGTCAATATGGCTGTGACAGTTGGGAATGCAGATATTTGCACTGCCCACTGCTGGTTTGTGATGGAGTGACGTAGCATAATGGTCCCATAATGGTAACAATGCCCCCAAAACTTCCACAACACCCTCAGAGTTGAATGGTGTAACGAAGTCAGCAAATGGTGAAAAGGTAAAGTTTTTGATTGAAGTTACAATTTTTAAAAAATTATGTTCATGACTTGTTGCTTCAGCTGATCCTGATAAAATGGATAAATAAAATGCCAAAAAAAGCCTCTGTATTTGGCTTGGGATCCAAACTCGCATTAAGATTTCTGTGAATAAATATAGTTGGCTTGCAGATCTCTGCATCACAGCCTAACCCATCCATCATTCAATTGAAACAGAATCAGAAGACTCTTGAAATAGTATATTTTACAGAGAATGTACAGCAAAATTTGGCAGTGAAATGTCAACTATTATTATACCGAGCAATTGGATAATTTGGAAGCATTTTATGTACAATCATGGAGTTTTCTTCAATTCTACTGAATAGATCCAGAATACTACACAATTGGTAATGACCAGCAAATTGCTTTAGTGCATTGAATTATATGCTTTTCTCTAAAGGACCTCCATTGTTCCTCAAAATTACACAATCCCCTAATCACTTTTTAACGTTTCCCAGACTCTTCAGTGTTGCAAAGGGACTCTGGAGCTGCCAAGAAAGTGATCCTGGTCTCAAACTGAAGACCTCACTCCAACTGAACTACAGAGGTAACATCAGCAATCCCATACCTGGCATTCTCCTACTGCTGAGTGGCTGGGTGGAGTACCCCACATGTACAGAAGGGGAAGTAACAACTTGAACACAGGCAGCTTTGGAAGTTAGTTCTGTAGATGTTAGACTTCGGCCTGAACTTTTGCTCCCGAGTCAGGAGCTCAGAGATGGGAAAATTCCCAGCTCCGCAAACCCGAATGAGGAAAAGGTGCCTCAGATGGTCTAATTTTCATCCTGGAGAGGAGGAGGGCTTTGGGCAGGTGTTAGCAGGAGTCAGGCCCACATCCCGTGGAAAGAGTTCAGAAGCAGACACAGAGACTGCCAGGTGCTCCAGGACTTCACTCCAGCAGCAAAAACAACAGTAAAACAAAAAACTGCCCTCCAGCCCTCAACCCTCACATCCCCTCACCACCCCCACACTCCCCCAGCCCCATCCATGCCAACTCATTCCCATGGGCCCTCATACCCTTCATGCCAGCCTGTGCTCCTCTACCACCCTCCATGACTCTTTATAGCCTCGATGCCATCTTAGTGCCAACTAATGCCAACCCATGTCTGCCCCATCATCCTTTTCCCTTACATCTACCTATGCCAACACACCTAGTATCCACCATGTAGACCTCAGGATCCATGCTAAGATTAAATAAAATAAAGTTTTAAGTGCCTGTTGAAGACTTCATTTTTATTTTAAAAAATCTTTAATTCATAAAAACCCATGAAATAGCAAGCATTGTTTTTTAAACTACAAGATTATTTTTTTAAAAATAAAGGTCAGGAGATTTAAATGCCTTGACAGCTTGACAGTTTCAATCAGCTTGACAGTTCCAATGAGTTTATCCGTATTTTATGCATATTCACATTTATTTTTAACGATCCCAAGAGCACATGATCTCTCTAAAAAGGCACCTGACTTCTCCTAAAGGTGTTCCTGGACCTATCCAAAAGGGTACCCTACTGCCCTAAAGAACGATCCTGAAAGGTCTAAAGTCCACAAGTCGTGTTTTGGACACCCCAGTTACATAACTGGACGTTTGAAGTGCAGCTTCCTCCGTGAACCAAGAATGTGCAAACTACAGCCCGCCCCCATTCCTAATCCCACCCCTCCCTCACCCAAATGATAATGGTGGGTGCCAGGGTTCGGGTCTCCGGCACTATTTTGGCTAAGGCTCTCCGTCTTTATGAAAATTCAGGCCTTTATCTCTCACTCAGAAGTACCCCAAAACAGTGACTGTACAATTTAAGCGCAAGTGTTTAACCTGCTTCTCACAGTGGAAACATATTTCCAATGATTGTGAAAACTCTGTAAGGCCAAGTTTTAAATAAGGCATTGTTGAAGGGACAGCCTGGTGCTGGAGGTCAAGCACAATCTAGAAAGGAAATAAAAAACCTGCACATGCTGTTCTTTTTGAGACACTTGGAGGAAAATTTAGTGTTTATTGAACCTTTGCTCAGGCAGGTTCAAACAAGTCATGAGGGGCCCACAATGGGTGTGCTCTGCCTGCGGTGCACCCAGACAGTGGAAGAAAGAAAATAGGCCCTCCTTACCTTGGAACAAGCACTTGGTGTGTTTTTCTACATTAAAGGTGCTATAGAAATGCGAGTTGTTATCAATGGCTGTTGTTGTTGTTGTCCACACTAAGCAATCATTGCTCCAAAACGCTGTTTTAAATGAAGGTGTAGTTAATGTAAAAGATCAGACCTCATTGAATGGCAGAACTGGCTCAAGGGGTTTAATGGCCTACTCCTGCTCCTATTCCTTATATTCTTATGTTCTTCGGTTATTCCATATGGAAGAATAGTGGATTGCCTGACATTAATTGTTTTATTTCTTATAAATGTAACATTTATTTTCTGTCCAGGTTACCATGTATGGCAAAGTCTCTGCTTTTAAATAGGCCAAGCTCCTTTCTGACAGGTCTCCCAAATTAAACCCATAATTTTATATTTTTTCTGCCTCATATATTTCTACAGAATTTACAATTCTCTTAAAAAGAACCGTTTCAATAGTCTTCTAGTAATAACTTACATTTCAACTGCCTCTCTATCCCTTTGAAGCTCAAATTCAGCATAGCAGATTTTAATTTGCACAAAAATCTTGGAGGATTACAAGAGTTATACAGATAGTCCAAATCATAAATAATGGTGCATCATTGAAAATGTTCTAGCTGATTTTGAATTAGACAAGCCATTCTTGGATTAATTGGGAGGCAGCAGAGTACATTGATGAAACAATAAATTAAGCCTTGTCTCTCAGCATCCATAGCTGTAGTAGGGTATAGTTTCAAAACTGCTGAGTCCTGGATCCATTGACTATCAGTCAGGATGGGCTTTATTTTCTGAACTGTTTTGGGTCTTGAATACTGGCCTTCAACCAGTTTGATTGGCTTGCTACAGAAAGGAAAGAGAGAACTTGCCATACAAATTTTCAGTATGTTAACAGTGAATTAATTTGAAGTACTGTTCATATGTAATGATGCAGCTAATTCCCACACAGCAAAGTCTAGCAAACAGAAAATTTAACAACTGCACAGACAACATTTGTTTCAAGTATTTATCCAACTCCCATTTGAAAGTCCTTTGAAGCTGCTTCCACCAATCTTTCAAGCAGATCATAACAACTCGCTGTATAAAACACAATTCCTCTCATCCCTCAACTGTTTTTTTTTTAAAAACAATTATTTTTAATCTGAGCCTTCTCATTATCAACCCTCATGCCAGTATTAACATTTTCTCCCAATCTATTTGATCAAAATACCTTTTATTTTGAACACGTCTATTAAATCCCTCTTTAAACTTCTCTCCTCTAAGGAGAACAATCTCAGCTTCTCTATTCTCCTCAAGTCAAGTACCTCCTCCCAGTACCATTCTTGTAAATTTCCTCTGCACATTCCCCAAGGTCTTGACATCATTCATTAAGTGTCAGATCTAGAATTGGACAATAACTCCAGCTGAGGTCTAATCAGTGATATTTGAAGCTTTATATGACTCCCTTGCTTTTTTTTAATGGAATGTGGGCATCACTTGCATGGCTATCATTTGTTGCCTATCCCAGGAAACAGGCCGCTGCCCGCGAGTGGTCCAGTGATTTCACGTTGGCAGGCCAATTAAGGCTGCCCAGGGCGAAACGAGGCAACCCAGTGGTCAGGAAGAGCGAGGCAGTGGCAGGGTCAGCCGCTGGGTCCAATGGAAACCCAGTGACCAGTTTAAAAATGGCTCAGGCAACCCCTTGAAGGCTGCCAGCGACGAACACAGCTTCAGCGTTGTGACCATGAAGCTATGGCATCAAGTGCGCTGCAGATGCCAGGCAGGAGGGCAGTTCGGGTGGGCACTTGGCCATCTGATATTTGAACAGTCCCCCTGGAGGAGGTGGCTGCCAGGGGGGACAGCCTTGTCTCCAGGGATGGAAGGAAGAGGCCACCACACCTTACCAAAAGAGCTTAGGAGGAGGTATCAGTGCTGATCAGCAGCCATGTTGTGCAGCGCACCTGGGTCCAATGCTGCAAGAGGTTTAATGACCTGATGCACTCAGGAAGGGTGAGTACCATGTTGGCATGGATCAGTGTGCTGGAGTGTTAAAGGCTGGCCGTTCCCCCCATGGAGCTCAGGGGTGTTAGAGTCTGAGTGCCACTGTCAATGACACTTGAGTTGGACAAGGAGATGAGCCCTGGCTGCTTGGACTGAGCACCTTGCGGCTCAAGGGCCACGACTCAGATGTGTCCTGCAAGGTGTTGCTCAGGCCAGGTTGGCCAGGCTGCAATGGAGCTGCAGGTAGAAAGTGGGCTAATCAATGCTTCTCTCTCCTATCAGGAAAAGACAGGCCATAGCAACATTGAAAGGTTGCGGAGCAGCGGAGGACCCCAAAGCCTCCTAATCCTAATGAGGTATGAGCAGGATGCCTTGGAGATGGACTTGCAGCATGCACCTCAGTCAAGACGCCACAGAGGGGCTGGGGTGTCAGACGAAGGTAAGAGTGCAGCGCACAGAGGTGAGAATTTTGGATGGTGCAAACATTCTGGCATAGTCTCATCAATGATGGGAGCTTCAAAACTGGATCTTTGAAAGACGATGGCACCACTGTCTCACCAGGGTACCTGGCATGCACAGTGACAGTGCGATGACTCAAACTAATGATGTTGTTGTTCTCCCTTAGATTTGCCACCACCCACCCAATCACAGGACCCTGGAGAACCACCCCTGACACCAGAGGACCGCCAGGCTCCACATGTACCTGCGTCACAACTCCTCTCTGAACTAGGCTCAGCACAGATACCAGCACCTTGGGGGCTGTTAGATTGGCGGCTAAAATGTCAGTGCACAGCGGTGAGGTCACTTCACACTCGCTTAAGGTGCAGGCGAAGGCAGGGAGTGCCCAGGGCACCGGCAGTCGGAGGACTGCTGGAGACCAGGGCGATGCTGAGTTGAAGGCAGGTGATGAACTTCTGGAGTTGTCCATTAGGCGCCAGATGCTGGATGTCATGGAGGATTTGATGATGATCCATGAGGGTATGTGTGCCATGGTCTCTGTTATGAAGGAGTCCATGTGGAGCATCAGCACTGCATTGACCCTCATGGCCGAGCGCACTGCCTCCTCCATTGAGAGAGTGGCGATTCTCATGGAGAGGCAACTCCAGGAACAGAATCAGGGGTTCCTGGGGTTGTGCTCGGACCTGCAAGCCCTCACACAGGCACTGACCTCAGCTGGTCAGTGTCGGTGTTGGAGATGGATGTGGCACCCAGTGTCCAAGCTAGGTGCCCGTCCATCAATGGTGAGCAGGGAGGTTCAGAGTGACCTCATGTTGGCGCACAAGCTGCTTGTCATCTCTGCGGGTGCCTCTCAGGGCATTTTGGATGACGGCAGCAGCTCCTCTGCACATCTGTCAGTAACCGTGGCATCTGATGAGGCTGGGGAGATGCCAGTTGTGGGACTGGCCGCTCCATCCCAGGTGGGGCCAGCACAGGCTCCCATGGCCAGAGGACAACCGCCAAGGTCACCTATGCCAACAAGGCAGCAGAGTCAGCAGCTGCCTCCAATGCTGCTGCCAGCAATGGCGGTGGGTGGGGGGGGTGGGGGAGGGGCACCAAGATATGGCACTCACAAACATAAGTTTAAGGCACAATGAGCACAAGAGGGACTGTTCATGGGTGATCTTCTGTTGTGCAATGTTTTGTTTATGTGTATTGGTCTGGGGTTGAAGATCAGAGAAGGTTCTGTTAATTTGTTTGGACTGTTAAAATGTGATAAGTTTTTTCATAATAGCTTGAGCTTGCTTCACCTTTTCTATTTATTTGGTGCAGGGTACGGCAGTATATAATGCTGGACGAGGTGGCTCTAAATTTTATTGCAAAGGCACGGAGTAGACTCTGGGTTCAAGGGAATGGGTCATTCCAGACACCCTGGATGGAGGTGGCAGCCCTGGCATGAGGTGGGAGCGGCTATTTGGCAGCCCAGCTGATGGTGCGTTGGATCAAGGTGTCTCTGGTGTCCCTGCCTCCCTGAAGGTTACAGAAGTCTGCCTCCATGTCCTCACCGTGCTTCTCTTCTGACTCACTACTGGATTCATCATCTATGGCCTGTGGAGCTGCATCAAGATCCTCTTCCTCCAGTGGGTCCCCCTTACCAGTGCCAGATTGTGGAGAGGGCAGCATGCAACCACGATCGTTGACGCCCACTCTAGGGGTTATTGTAGTGCTCTCCCTGAATGGTTCCGGTATCAGAAGCACATAGTCAGAAGACCTATGTTCTCTCTATCACAGCCTTGTAGATGCATGGCTCCTACTATTATGCAGCTCTGCCTCTGTTCTTGGATGGCGGAGAGGTGTCATAAGCCACCTTTTCAATGGATAGCCCTTGTCACCATCAGCCATCCATTCAGTCTGGAGCACTGAGCAGCCTCAGCACCTCTGAGTGTCTCAAGATGTAAGCGTCATGGGAGCTGCCAGGGTACCTTGCACAGACTTGCAGAATATGCATCCTGTGGTCAGACACTATCTGCACGTTCAGGGAGTATCCCCTTCCTGTTGATGAAGGCACCCAGCCTAGCCGCTGGTGCCTTATTAGCCACTTGTGTACAGTCGATTGCACCCCAGATGTGGGGAAGCCCAGCAATCGCAACAAAGCTTCTGGCTCACTCAGCCTGGCTCACCTCTTACTTACAGAAATGAATGAAATTCAATACCCACCTGAACAGAGTTTCTGTCACCAGCTTGACTCAACTATGGGCAGCTGATTGGCACACTCCACACAGATCCTCCACTGACCCCTGGAAAGAGCCGGAGGCATAGAAATTGAGGGCCACTGTGACCTACAGATCCACTGGCATGGGGTGTCCATCTGCAAAGTCAGAGGTGATGTCAGGCTCAATCATCTGACAAATAGAGGCATCTTCTGCAGCCCCTAATGCTTTGGACTACCTACTGGCCTTGCAACCCTTGTGCCTGCATCTCTCCTCCCACAGATTACTCCCCTGGAAGCTGCACTGGGATGCTTGGCCTCCTTCCCCTTCTGCCCTTCTCTTCCTCCTCAGAGGAGGTGCCTCCAGTGGAGACCACAACACTCATTACCAGGGTGACAGAAGGCTGCCTTATATCTGGAAGGGTCCACATGATCTGAATCCTCTAGGGGCCTTGGAGAGACCAATGAGTCCTGAAGTGAAGCCTGGAAATGCTGACAACGAAGCCCCAAACAGAGATTAAGCTACCAAGTACCAATAAGCAACCAGCAGCAAACTATCTCCCAAGATCCTCATCACTCACACTGGCAATGCTGCTGAACCTTTTTATCCTGCCCTTGGATGAGATTTTGCAAATTGTCAGCTGCCCACCTGCCCCTATTACCCGTGCAATGAATGTGAAATCACATGGGCAGTGAAAAATTGGTATCAATTGCCTTTTTAATGGTCTCTTTATCGATGGTGGGCACAGTTCTGACACACATGGGCGTCGGCTGACCAAAAGCCACATGATTTTGCATGCAATCGGGTTGGGCACTTGTTCACACACCGACCTAAAAATTCTGCCCTTGGAACACTTAGTGTCACTTTCATGCCTCTGCATTGCTTGAGTGGGCAGATAAGCTACAGCCCCAACTCCAAGCACGTCAATGTGGCTGCGCCTGAGTTGCCTCTGCTAGGGAGGAATGGTCACTTTATACAAGGTTTCCCTAATGCGTGGTTGCTTCCCTCCCCACCACCCTGCATGTGCTTGTGCACCACGGTCAACCGCAGTGCACCTCTTGTCCCCCACCCACCAAGTCGCATCAAATGCAGTACAGCTCTTGCCCCCACCCCAATTCACATCACCTGCAGTGCAGCCCTTGCCCCCACCAAGTCACCTCAACCGCAGGGCGCCCCTTGCCCCAGTGCCGCACTGTCAGCCAGCCCAGAAAAAGCGACTTGGCTGTGCCCTTTCCTGAATATGAGACGCCTCAACCTTGAAGTCCAACAGATGACCCTCATGAGCACTGCACAGTATTACTGTGCACTAACATCTGAGTTCCCTTCGAAGTGCAGCCCACCAAGTACACGCCTTATATATGCTGTTGTGAAACACATCAGCGTGCAATCACGCCAACATGGGCAAGACCATTCAGCGTGGGGGGATGGCCTTATAATAATATGCAGATATATTACAATGAAGTGCCTGATGTCAGATGGCGGCAAACGCAGCCTGCCATTGACGGGCTGAGCAGACAATTGCAAACTAGTTTCACGACATTGTGAAACTGGTTTTTGGCATTCCTGCCATATTGTCTGCTGACGCAGCCAAACACACCCCACACCAGTGGCACGGAAAATTCTGCTCTGGCTGTATATTCCTGATTTATTAATTGAAGACCAAATGAAAAGTTATGCAGCCACCAGAGTGGGATTTGATCCCATGTCCATCAAAGCATTAGCCTGGGCCACAGGATTAGTAATCCAGTGCCAGTGCCAGTGACATTACCACTACACTACACTCCCTCCTGCTATGCTTTTTAATGTATAAAACCAAGGACATCAGATACCTTTAAAATGGTTTCTTCTGCTTCTTCATTCACCTTAAAAGATTTGTGCATGTGTTCGCTCAGTCTTTCTGTTCCTGCACACGCTTTAAATTTGCATCGTTCAATTTTTATTACTGTCTTCATTTTTCCTTCCAAAGTACATCACGTTACTCCTTTCTGCATAAAAGTTAATCTTCCATGTATCTGTCTATTTCATCAATCTGTCCAAGACCTCAACCTAAGGTCTGCTGCTATCTTCCTCACTGTCACATTTCCAGGCTTGATATATAAGATCTTCAATGAGATAATGGAAAGACCTAGCAGGAAAGGAAAGAACAAACAGATAGCTAAAAGAAAGGCTCTGTGTGGAGCCTACATAAACAAAAAATGGGAAAATGGAAACATTAAAGAAATGGAAAAATCCTACAAATGAAGGAAGTCTGACATGAATACTGAAAATAATTTTAAAACACAGGTTTACCATGCGACATTCACAGTGTTTGGACACAGTTGTGGCTTACTGGACCACAAAATAAGGCAGAAAAGTGTCCATTCAGTTAGGGCTAGTGTTGGAAGTCCTTGTGCTAAGGAGGCAGGTGCCTCAACAATGTGTTCTGCAGGATTAGGACACATGCCTTCCAATTTTGTGACTGTCAGTCATCCCGAAAGCCAGGCCCCAGCACACTCAGGGTATCTAATGGAAAGATGATCTCTCAGCCAACCATCAGCCCACAGATTTTAAAAGTTACTGTTTCTGGGCCCTTTTGGGAATAGCTTTTTTTTTTAAATCCAGTGACAATTTGTCTTTCATGAGTCTTTGTGCTTCTTTTTTTTTGCCTTTCCAGCTGGCAAATGGCAATCCTCTGAGCAGACGTGCTTGGAAGAAAAGAAAAGTACAACCTACAGTGATGCAAGAATGTCAGCAACAGAATTAATGTGGAAACTAGCACATTTTTCTCATTTTTTGTATCCATAACTCTTCACAATCACAGCAATTAGCAGCTTACTTGCTTTATATCTGCATATCAAATCTCAATAGAAATGTTTTATAGCTTACATGAGATGTTAAACTATCTATTGGAATGCATGCTCTATTGATGTTTTTCAGAGCGTACATTGGTTAAACATCTTCTTCTGCCAATGTACATTTTGTTCATACAGCATATGTGGGAGAGCATTTCAACATATTTTGTATTGTTGGAAATAGTTGGATTGCATTGCAGCCAAAGGAGACAGAGTTCAGCATTTAATTTTCTGTGGAGATACACAATCTGAAAGAACTTGGAAGGATGCCCATCATTCTCCTGTAATGACAGTTGACTGGCCAATTGCTGACATCACTTACTCTCTTCTCATTGTAAGATGTGATATGGATGTCTCCAGTAGCATGTTGCCAGTTGATGAATATGCAATGTCCAATAGTAGAATTCCTTTCATCAACACAATTGCATTTTACCTCCAAGGTGGTGGACACCCATCGATAGCTCACTGAATAAATCCACCACATGGCATGACCCAAAACCACACAGACCCTGAAGGTTCCAGGCTTGGGTACAAGTTCCTAATGAGTCAGCAGATCTCAAGCAGAGCACTGAGGGCATCACTAAAATTGACTTTCTTCCCTAAAATTATAGACAGGGAAAGGAAGAAACTGCTGCTGCTATAAGCAGAATAAATGTTGAGTGAGAACACGATCAGGCTCAATTGCATTGTTTCCTATGGTTGAAAAGCTACACAATGTAGCTTATAGCCTCACTACAAAGTATGACCACTTAACAGCAGGAAATAAAAAAAAACAGATAAGTACTTACCACAATCACTGCCACTTCCGATCGTGAGATTCCTGACATCACCCTCGACTCTGATCTCCAGGACCCCCTCTGATCTTCCCCCACAACCTGGTAGCCTTCAGATCCCCTCCGAACAATATTTCAGACTCCTGCAATCTTCTTTCCTGACCCCAACAGCCACCAGTTGAACCTATTTCTCTTCCAGACCCCACAATCTTCTTCTTTGATGCCCAACAGCATTCTTCTGATGGAGGGTCATTAACCTGAAATGTTAATTCTATTTCTTTCTCTACAGATGCTACCTGACCTGCTGAGTATTTACAGCATTTTTTGTTTTTATTTCAGGTTTCCAGCACCCAGAGAATTGTGCTTCTGCACCATGGTTTCTGGGGTTGCTTCTGAAGGAGGACCAATTTATGGTGTGTCCCAAAGTTAACCTTTTTATTACAGTTTGAAACTGGTGAGCTCTGCTTGAAAGAATAAAATTCCAAACAGCATTGCATAATTTGTTCAAAAGCTAATTATTGCAGATGCAGGAAATCTGAAATAAAAACAGCAAATGCTGGACAGTTTGTTGTTTGTTTTTGCATATACTCCCTTGAGACTGAACCAGAAGCAATTCTTTGAAAACAGACCATTCCCAATGGCTAGTCAGCATGATGATAACACAGTTCAGAGGCCAAATACTTGAAACACACAACACAGTAACTTTCCAAACTCTGATGGCACAAACAAAGCAAACCAGGCTCAGATACAGAGCTGCACATTAAAACCACTGCCTGACCTTGGAAGTCAATGTACAGAATAGCCTAATCTGTTCCGTAAAGCTCACTGACTATTACAACGTACCGTGTTTACAATACAATGTGCAGCACATACATTATAAAATTAATTTCAACATGTTAGGGAATAACTAAAATAAGCTTGAAAATTTGTGGCACAGGGCCCTGCTGATGTTGAAAACAGTTGGAACTTTACTGGCAAGATCTATGATTATCAGAATTCCTCAGTTTAATTTATGTCCTAGTGCTACACATCCAGGGGGCAAAAAATTTGATAGCAGCCCCCCCCCACCCCGATTTAAATGGGCCACAATGCAGGATTAACTCGTGCCGATGCAATGGATGAAGGCAGCACACAAACTTAATGCTCCCTGCTATTTTGCAGTGCCACAAGGGTGCCCGTTCCAAGTTCTTACATCGCTCGTCAACGTCATAACTAACTTCAAGATTGACCACAACCACAGGCAATGGCTCGGCTGTACAGAGTTGACCTCATGCAATACAACTGTACATTGATGTCAATCAAGTTTGGAAAATCACACCAACAAAGAAATGGAGCTGGTTCAGGTTAGTTATTCAATTTGTCTGCAGACATTTGCCCATAATCACATTATCTGATGCATTGTTTATTAAATAAACCACAAAACAGTACAAAAAACAAGGACAAACAATTTCACTACATCATTAATGCTTGATATCATACCCAGAAATTGGGGATCTGGCAAATCAGTGTAAGTCTTTACCCACCCATTGGGGATTAGCTTACATCAGTCATGTCAAGGGAAAAGTCTCTTTGGAGTTCCCGAGAACCAAATCCGTTTTGTCACCACCGCCACGAAAGAACAACAGCCATGGATTCGGAAGGGACACCAACTTCCTTCTGGATATCGCCTTTGGCAGACTGCTAGGTTCCTGAGAGATATTAGTTTGCCATTTCCTTCTTCTTGACTGGTGGAATGGGCTGAGGACACTTATCCCTTGGCAGGCCTGCAGCTGTATGGATCTCCATGTACCTCCACCCTGAGTACTGAATGTTACCTGCAGCCAAACAGAGTCTCATTTTAAGTGGTTGTCTCCCTCAAGCTTAGGGTGTACATTCTTGGCCAGTCACTTTGGCAAAGTTGTTCCCGGTGGGACTGTGGTATGGTGCAACTCACTATGGTGTAGAACATCCGGTATTGCCACACCTACAATAGCCGGTGAACTCAACACCACACAATATCGGAACAGCAGAGGTATTGCAACCTCCTCTGATGTAGTTGAAATGACAGAGGTCTTGTTACCTCTAACTCCCACGCCCAAGTGGCATTTCAAGGAAAGCTACCAGGCAACAAGAGAGAGGCACATTTACTATCGCATTAACATGGTTCTAGCCCATTGTCAGCACTAATGCTGAGTGGCTACTCAAAATCATGAGAACTTAGAACCAGTTAAAGATAGCTTGCACTAACTAAAGCCAGCCTGCACTTCTTAAAGAGGAGGTGTGGCATTGTGGCTGGAGGAGGTGTTAGATTTGATTCTAAAACTGATTCCGATTTGGAAAAGATTAAATAATTGCACAATATGAGAGAGCATGAGGTTCAAGGTTTTCCAACACTGCACTGAAGGCCTTAGTTGAGAAGGTGCAGAGGAGGAGAGATGTGCTCTATCCATATGGAGCGAGGGCACTTTCCAAACTCTGCAAAAAGGCAGTGGAACCAGATATCCATGGCAATCAATGCTAGGAAACAAGCTCCACAAACCTGGATACAGTATTGCATAAAGATCAACTACCTCACAGAAGTGGTCAATGTCAGTGAATGCATCTTCAAATGCCATATCCACTAGGTGCCCTAGCCTTAAGCAAAGCTCAATGCATCATATACCAATCACTCACCCATGAACAGCCTTTATTAATTGGGATGCACACCTATCATTCATTTCCTCACCTTACCCTCACATAGTTAGCATATATCATAAGCTATGTGCAGTGCTAGCCAATTTAGCATGTCTGCCACATCACCTATTCAGATTTCACCACATCTACTAACTCATTTCCATCTCTCTTGCAAAACAAAGTGGGGCACCACCAGAGGCAGCAGGTGCTAACTTGTGGGGGTCAGACACAATTGGATGTCTTTACTCCCTTTGGAGGATGCATTGTGCTCACCAACACTGGAGACCATTGCTGAGGCTATGGCTAGTGATGATGCTGGGCAATAGATGGTACACTTACAGCTAATGCTCCTTCACATACTCTACTTCCCCCTCATTCCACAATCCCTTCTGATTTCAAAACTGAAGATGAAGGAGACCTGTCCTTTCAGATACCCAAAGAACTGCAACATGGCCCATGTAGTGGTGGAAGAGCAAGGCTCAAGTCTGGAGTATGGGATACTCTCCACTTGCCTGGATGAGTACAGCTCCAACAATTCAAGAAGCCTGACACCATCCAGGACAAAGCAGCCCGCTTGATTAGCACCCCATCCACAAACATTCACCCCCTTCACCACCGACGCTCAGTGGTAGCAATGTATATCATCTGCAAGATGAACTGCAAAAACTCACCAAGGCTCCTTAGGCAGCACCTTCCAAACCCACGATCACTACCATCTAGAAGGACAAGGGCAGCAGATGGAATATATCACCATTCATTCACTGTCGCTGAGTCAAAACCCTGGAACTCCCTTCCTAACAGCAGTGTGGGTGTACCAATACCACACAGACTGCAGCGGTTCAAGGCAGCTCATCATCACGTTCTCAATGAAAATTAGGGATGGGCAATAAATGCTGGTTTAGCCAGCGACTCCCACATCCTGTAAATTAATTTTTAAAAAGCTGAAATAATAAGAAGAGCAAGAAAACACCATCACTCAATCTCACATTCAGTCACCAGCTCAAATACTGATAGTGCTCAAAATCTAGAGGGTAGCTTACAGGTGGGATACACTGGACATGGGAGGCCTGCAAACAGGACAGGGAGCAAGGGTAGCAAAGATACAGCTTCCTGAACAGCAAGCTCACACACAAGTTCTGTTGGAGTGGACTCAGACAAGCAAGTTACAGAGATTGGTGTTGGGATAATGGAATGCTTGGCGCACTGACAGGCCTGCCAGGAACTTGTATACAATTTCAATAAGCATATGAACATACAAGTCAGGAGCAGGAGTCGGCCATTTGGCCTTTCGAGCCTGTTCCACCATTCAGTAAGATCATGGCTGATCTGATTGTGGCCTCAAGTCCACACTCTGCCTATCCCAATAACGTTTGACCCTCTTGTTAGTCAAGATCCTATCTACCTCTGCTTTAAAAATATTCAATGATCCAGCCTCTACCGTTCTTTGGTGAAGGGAGTTCTAAAGATTCACAATCCTCTGAGACAAAACATGCTTCTCATCTCTGTCTTAAATGGGAGACCCTTTATTTTTAAACTGTGTCCCTTAATTCTTGGCCCAGATTTTCATCCTCAGGCTGGGAATTTTTGGTTGGGGGTGGGGTGGGGGGCCGGAGGGGACTGCGTTGTGCGTTGAAACGGGAGTTGGGGTTGGTGATCCCAGGATGAATCCGCAGGCTGCCAGGCGCAAAGGTGGGCTGAGCTCAAGGCCTGCTTCTGCGCCCTGGCACTGTGACTAAAGTTTTAAAAAGCACAAAAATATCCCTCCAGCCCTCGCCCCCACACATTCCCTATGTCACACCCTTAAAATGTATGCCAACCCATGCCTCCCACCCAGCCCAGAAAGCCCTCACACCCATATGCCAACTTAGTTACCCTCTAAACACACACCATGGCCCCTCACACTGTTATGCCAACTAAAACTTAATGTCCCTTTACCCATCCATTGCCCCCATGCCCCCTTTGCTAACTTAGTGCTAACTCATGCTAACCCATGCCCCTCTACCACCATTTGCCCCTACCCCCCCAATACTAACTCACCTCGTATCCTTGGACAATTCCTTAACACTTCCTGGATAGCTTATGATGGCTTTGAAAGCTGGACAGCTCCTTAACACTTCCTTTACAGTTGGACACTTTCTTGACAGCTAGACAATTCCTTTACAGCTGGACAGTTCCCAGACAGGTGGACAGTTCTTGAACATTTCCATGACAGCTGGACATTTGTTTGATAGCTGGACAACCCCTTGGCAGCTAGACGGTTCCTGGGCAGCTGGACACCTCTTTTACAGTTTGACAGTTCCAATGGGTTTGTGTGTAAAAAGCGCATAATCAAGTTCACTTTTAGCAATCCCAGAGGGTAACCTAGCTCTCCCAAAGGTGTGTCGGACCCTATCCAAAGGGGTACCCCAGCTATCCATAAGAATACACCAAGTTCAGACCTCCTCTGACAAATTCTATTCTGCACACTCTGGATTCCACACTCCTGTTTTTCCAAAAATCCCACTTCTGTGGCAGCAGCTGGTGATTTAAATGGCCAGCTGCCTCCATGATTCACATATGTGTGAACCCTGGTCCAACTCCAGTCCCGTCCCCTCAAAGATGGGAAATGCTGGTTTTGGGGATGAGACTTAGGATTTCCAGCCATCTTTGGGATTTTTGCAAAGATGGAGCAACTCTCCATCGTGGCAAAATTCTGGGCCCTAGTCTCTGCCACAAGGGGAAGCTTCCTTTCAGTGTCCACCCTATCAAGTCAGCCTCATGATCTTGTATGTTTCGATAAGATCACCTCTCAATCTTCTAAACTCTAACGAATACAGGCCCAGCCTATCCAACATTTCCTCATAAGGTAAACCTCCCATGCCAGGTATCAGTTGAGTTAACACAAAGGGCAGGAGCATAGAGGAGACTGCCAGACATACGAACTTATGAATGTACGAATTAGGAGGAGTAGCCGCTCAGCCCCTCGAGCCTGCTCCGCCATTCCATAAGAACATGACATCACCTAATGTCTGGGTCCTGAAGCTCAAATTTCTGTCATGCAACCTTAGTTTGCTGCCAGCCAATCTCAGGCTTCTGTCATCATGACTGAAGGTGCCAGTGTTTAAAAAAGCTTGCAGAGTGGCACAGCAGTCCAGTAATCTGTCCTCTAGCAGATTACAAGGATTGCTGAGGCACTGCCCCAAGGGAGTGATTGCAGTGGCTCCATGGAACATGAACCCGCTGTCCTCTCTGAGGGCGACAGCATGCATCTTCCTACCACTGTCATTACACCAGAGCTCTTTCTGTTGCCTGTCAATGCCAACTCATGCCGATATGGTGCGGTCTGAAGCAGGACCTTACATGCCTTGATCTCCTTCGAGGTCATCCTACAGTATCCCCCATTGAAAGTCAGCAGCCTCCCCCAAGTCATGCTGTAGTAACTGGGGTAGAACTGTTGAGAAGCAGTAGTATAGGCAAATTCACCTGGAAGACAGGCTGTCAAGGAATGCACAAGGGTTATTAGTTGACGTTTGTATACAATATGGCATGCTTTGATTGGGCTTGGAATGCTTAATTTTTCCTGGCTCACATTTTTACATTGTGGCCAAACTGAAACTGTGGTGGTGAGCAACCAATTTATTTATTTTTTATTCTTTCATGGGTTGTGAGCATCACTGGCAAGGGAAGCATTTGTTGCCAATCCCTAATTGCCCTTGAACTGAGTGACTTGCTAGCATTTAAGAGTCAACCACATTGCTGTGGGTCTGAAGTCATACGTCGACCAGAGCAGGTAAGAATGGCACCAGATGGGTTTTCTGCAACAACAATCAATGATACTTGTCATGGTCTCTATTACTGAGCCTAGCTTTCAATTCCAGATTTACTAATTTAATTTAAATTCCACCAGCTGCCAAAGTGGGATTTGAACCCATGTCCTGAGAGGATTAGCCTGGGTCTTTGGATTACTAGTCCAGTGATGTTACCACTGTGCCACCATCTCATCATTGGAACATAGAAACTAGGAGCAGGAAAGTAGGCCATTTGGCCCTTCGAGCTTGCTCCACCATACAATATGATCATGACTGATCCTCTATCTCAACACCACGTTCCCGCTTTCTCTCCATACCTCTTGATGCCCATAATATCCAAAATTATATCAATTTTTTTCCAAAATATACTAAGTGATCTGGCCTCCACAGCCTTCTGTGGTAGAGAATTCCACAAGCTGACCATCCTCTGAGTGCAGAAAGTTTTCCATGTCTCAGTCCTCAATGACCTGCCCCATATCCTGAGACTGTGACCCTTAGTTCTAGCCTCCCCAACCAGGGGAAACATCCCCCATGCATCCAGTCTGTCTAGCCCTATTAGAATTTTATACATTTCAATCAGATCCCTTCTCATTCTTCTAAACTCTAGTGAATACATGCCCAGCTGAACCAATCTCTCTTCATATGACAGTCCTGCCATCCCCGTTATCATCCTAGTGAATGTTCGCTGCACTCCCTCGATGGAAAGTTTATCCTTTCTTAGGTAGGGAGACCAAAGCTGCACGCAATAGTCCAGGTGTGGTCTCATCAAGGCCTTGTATAACTGCAGTAAGACATCCCTACTTCTGAATTCATATCCTCTTGCAATAAAGGCCAACATACCATTTGCCTTCCTAATTGCTTGCTGCACCTGCCTGTTTACTTTCATTGACTGGTGTACAAGGACACCTAGGCCCCTTTGTACATCCACATTTCCCAATATATCACCATTTAAATAATACTCTGCCTTTCTGTTTTTCATACCGAAGCGTAGAACTTAATATTTATACTGCATCTGCCATATGGTTTCCCATACACACAACTTGTCTAAATCACCCAGAAGCCTCCTTGTATCCTCCTCACAACTCACAACCCCGCCCAGTTTTGTGTCGTCAGCAAAATTGGAAATATTTCATTTGGTTCCCCCATCCAAGTCTTTCATATATATCGTGAATAGCTGGGGCTCAAGCATTGATTCCTGCGGTACACCACTAGTCACCGCCCGCCACCCATTTATTCCCACTCTCTGTTTCCGGTCTGTCAACCAATTCTCAATCCATGCCAGTATATTACTCCCAATTCCATGTGTTTTAATTTTGCCCACTAGTCTCTTATGTGGGACCTTATCAAAAGCCTCCTTAAAATCCAAATACACTACATCTACAGGTCCTCCCTTATCTATTCTACTAATTAAATCCTCAAAAAACTCCAGTTGATTAGCTAAGCATGATTTCCCTTCCATAAACCCATGCTGACTTTGCCTCATCCCATTAATGCTTTCCAAGTGCTCTGTTACCACATCTTTCATAACATACTTTAGCATTTGCCCCATCACTGATGTTAGGTCTGTAATCCTCTGGGTTTCTTTTCTCCTTCCTTTTTTAAATAGCGTGGTTATATTTGCCGTCTTCCAATCTGTAGGAACTGCTTCACAATCTATAGATTTTTGAAAAATGACCAGCATTGCATCCAATATTTCCAGGGCCACTCCCTTTAGTACTCTGGGATGTAGATTATTAGAACCTGGGGATTCTTCTGTCTTTAGTTAATAACCCAATAACATCTCTAGCACCATTTTTTTTTATAATACTGATTTTCTTCAACTCCTCCCTCTCACTAAGCCCTTGGTTCCCTAACGTTTCTGAGAAATTATTTCTGACCTCTTTTGTGAAGTCAGAACCAAAATATGTGTTCAATTCTTCTGCCATTTCTTTGTTCCCCAGAATAATTTCACCCATTTCTGACTAAGAGACCTACATTTGTCTTCACTAATCTTTTTCTCTTCACATATTTATAGAAGCTTTTATGTTCCTTGTAAGTTTATTCTCATACTCCATTTTCCCCTTCTTGATCAATCTTTTTGTCCACTTTTGCTGATTTCTAAACTGCTCCCAATCCTCAGGCTTGCTGCTTTTTCTGGCAATTTTATGTGTCTCCCCTTTGGATCTAACACTATCCCTAATTTATTTTATGATCCATGGTTGAGCCACCTTTCCTGTTTTTGCACTAGACAGGAATGAATAATTGTTTCTTCTCCGCCAATGCTGCCAGACCTGCTGAGTTTTTTCAGGTAATAATGTTTTTGTTTTGGATTTCCAGCATCCGCAATTTTTTGTTTTTATCTCAATTAATAATTGTTGTAATTCATGCATACATCCCTTAAGTATTAGTCATTGCCTATCCACTATCAATCCTTTTAGTATAATTCCCCAATTCATCACTGCCAATTCGCGCCTCATTCCCTCATAGTTCCCTTTATTTAGATTCTGGTCCCTAGTTTCAGATTCAACTTCTTCACTCTCCATCTTAATGAACAATTCTATCATTTTATGGTTGCTCTTCCCCAAGGGACCCCGCATAACAAGGCTGTTAATTAATCCTTTCTCATTGCACTATACCCAATCTAGGATAGCCTGCTCTCTAGTTGGTTCCTCAATGGTCTAAAAACCATCACGTACACACTCCAGGAAATCCTCCTCCACAGTATTATTGCTAGTTTGTTTTGTCTAATCTATATGTAGATTAAAGCCGCCCGTGATTACAGTTGTACCCTTATTGCATGCGTCTCTAATTTCCTGCTTAATGCCTTCCCTTACATCTCCATTACTGTTTGGGAGCCTATAGATACCCCCCACCAATGTTTTCTGCCCCTTGGTGTTTCTTACCTTCACCCAAACAGATTCCACATCATGATTTTCTGAGCCAATATCCTTCCTCATTATTGCATTGATTTTCTACTAACAATGCTACCCCACCTCCTTTCCCTATTTGCCTGTCCTTCCTAAATATTGAATACTCCTGGATATTCAGTTCCCATCCTTGCTCACCCTGCAACCATGCTTCCGTAATTGCAACAATATCATAACTGTTTATATCTATTTGCACTGTCAATTCATCTACCTTATTGTGAACGTTCCACGCATTAAGAAACAATGCCTTTAGACTTGTCTTTTTAACCTTGTTAGTCATCTCAGCTTTATTTTGCACTATGACCCCATTTGTTTATCACCCTTGTTTTTTCTGCCTACCACTTTTGCTTCTTACTTTTCTGACTTTTGTTTCTATCCTTGTTTCCCCCTCCTCTGTCTCCCTGCTCAGGTTTCTCATCCCCTTGCCATGCTAGTTTAAACCCTCCTTAACCACACTGGCAAACAATACCCCCCCCCCCGAGTACATTGATCCCGGTCCTGCCCAGAAGCAACTCATCCTATTTGTACTGGTCCCACCTTCCCAAAACAGGTCCCAATGACGCAGGGATCTGAATTCCTCACCAATACACCATTTCTTCAGCCACGTATTCATCTGCTATATCTTGTTATTTCTACTCTTGCTAACACGTAGCACTGGTAGTAATCCTGAGATTGCTATCTTTGAGGGCCTACTTTATAATTTACATCCTAACTCCTTATATTCAGCTTGGAGGGCCTCATCCCTTTTTTTTACCTATGTCATTGGTATCGATATGACCACTGTTCACCCTCCCCCTTCAGAATTCCCTGCAGCCTCTCTGAGACACCCTTGACCCTGGCACCAGGGAGGCAACATACCATCCTGGAATCCCTTTTGCGGCCACAGAAATGCCTGTCTGTTCCCCTTACTATTGAAACCCCTATCACTATAGTCCTGCAACTCTTCTTCCTCCCGTCCTGTGCAACAGAGCCACCCTTGGCGCCATGGACTTGGCTCCTGCTGCTTTCCCTTGAGAAGTCATCTCCCTCAACAGTGACCAAAACGGTATATCTGTAAGAGATGGGGGCGGTCACAGGGGACCGCTGTACTACCTGCCTTCCTCTACTCTGCCTGGTGGTCACCCATCCCCTTTCTACCTGTTCAGTCTTTACCTGAGGTGTGACCACCTCACTGAATATGCTGTCCACGATAACCTCAGCATTGCGGATGCTCCACAGTGAATCCACCCGCAGCTCCAGCCCCAAAATGCAGTTATCCAACAGCTGCAGCTGAACACACTTCTTGCACACACACTAGAAGTGTCCTTGACTTCCCACAAAGCACAGGAGGAGCATATCACGGGTGCAAGCTCTGCTGCCATGACTTCCCTTTAGATTAAGATCATTAGTTACTCTCTTTAAAGAATACTAATTATGATAGGGGCTTTATTCCACTCCAAATGCTCGCACTACAGGCCAAAATCCTCACCTTATTTTCTTTAATTTATTGGACTACAGAAATTTATTTGCTAAAAAAAGTAGAAGTAGAAATACTCACCTGACCCTATTGCCAATCAGCTGGCTCCCCTGCATCACGTTACTTTTTGAATCATGACATCCTCACACCGCTTTCAGCCCAGAGTCCAGCTTTTGCCCTTTTTAAATCTCCACTCTGGCTCTCAGCTCCCACTCTTTTTAAATCTCCGCTCTGACTCTCAGCTCCCGCTCTTATAGATGTTAAGGCAGAAGGCTGTTGATGAAGATGGAATTGAGGTTGTGTTTATTGGTTTGATTGTTGTATGTTAGACAACTAAAATGACTTCTCACTGCCATTTCCCTTGCTCCTCAGCTGCTCGCCATATAGCTGGTGGTTCTCATGATGGTGAGGATGTGGTAACGTACAGCAAATCTTGCCATCCACTTTCTCAAATACAGCAGGGTTCACCCAGAGCAGTCCAAACAGCAGAAACATTATTTCAGAACATCAATGGTCTGTTCTATCATACAGTATGTGAGTTGTGCAACAGAGTCATTTGCTATTATCAGCACTTAGGCTTTATTGCCCAGTAGTCAGATTTTTGTTTGTTATCTTGGCCCAAATGAAGTGGGCTCAGTGGACTGCTGCAACGTGAAGGCATCATGGTTGCTGCCACTATACGAAGCATTGCCCTTATGCCCAGTGTTCCATATGGTCACATACTAACTAGATATTGGGGGAGTGGAATTCCTTTCAGTTGTGATTGAAGCCATATTTGATGTGTGGCACCAGCAAAATGACATGTGTACAATCAATGGCATCCTATAACACAAGATGACACAAAGATTGGCCAAGTAGTGGATAGTGCAGAGGATAGCCATAATCTCCAAAACAATATAGATGGGTTGGTGGAGTGGGCGGTAAAGTGGCAGATGGATTTTAACATAGAGAAGTGTGAAGTCATACATTAGCGAGGTCAAACAGTTACAGGGATTACAAAATAAATGGGAATATACTAAGAGGGGTAGGTGAAGTGAGAGATCTTGGCGTACAAGTACACAGGTCCATGAAGGCAACAATTCAAGTAAACAAGGTTATAAAGAAGACATATGGAATGCTCTCCTTCATTGGCAGAGGTATAGAATATAAAAGTAAAGATATAATGTTGGAATTGTATAAAACACTGGTGAGGCCACAACTGGTGTATTGTGTGCAGTTCTGGTCACCACATTACAGGAAGGACATAATAGCTCTGGAGAGAGTGCAGAGGAGGTTTACAAGAATGCTGCCAGGGTTAGAAAAGTGCAGCTATGAGGTGGGATTGGATAGTTTGGGATTATTTTCCCTGGAACAAAGAAGGCTGAGAGGTGACTTGATTGAGGTATACAAAATTATGAGGGGAATAGATAGAGTGGACAGGATAAAATTGTTTTCCTTGGTGGAGAATTCTAGAACCAGGGGACATAGATTCAAGATAGGTGGCAGAAGGTGTGGGGGGACATGAGGAAGAACATTTTATGCAGAGGGTAGTGCGTGTCTGGAATTCGCCGCCCAAGTTGGTGAAGCAGAAACTTTAAACTCTTTTAAAAAGTACCTGGATCTGCACCTTAAGTGCTGTGAGCTGCAGGGCTATGGGCCAGTTGCAGGAAGGTGGGATTAGAAAGGGCACCAAGGGGCCTCAGGCTGGCATGGACAAGATGGGCCAAATGGCCTCCTTCGGTGCTGTAACTTTTCTATGATTCTATGGTTCTAACGTAGGGACCCAGATTATCCTTGTTATTCCATGTGTTCACTTTGCACTGTGCTCTCTGGCAAGAGAGAAGGAAATATAGTCAGCTCCCTTTGAATGGAGAGCATCAGTGACCTCCCTTATGCAGCAGTAGATGGCAAACTGCAAGATATTGGCCAAAAGCTTACACTGCCCCCCACCGGCTGATTTTTAGGCATGGGGTGGGGGAATGTGAAATAGAAGGGCCGGGATTCCCTAGGGTTCTTGCCCACCCAACCACTCAGCAATTTTAAGCTGGGGAGGGAAAGGTCACAGTTGGGAAGCTTGTCCTTGCCCCAGTTGAGGCTCTTAAGTGGTCATTTGGCCACTTAATGGCCATTTCCTGCCCAGCCTTAATTTTTAGGCTGGTGAGAGGATTGAGCTGGTGTGGGGGAAGGCTGAGAATCAATGGACTTAGATCTCAGGTGGGAAGGTTGGGGGCACCTCTCTCATAAACCCTCCTCTGAAGTCCAGCACACCTCCCCACCAAGGTCTGGTGGCCTCCAGACTACAGAATCAGAATCTCCACCTACTGAAAAATTTGTGGAATATAATTTCAAACCCATGGACATAGTTTGACCTCATGCTTGGAACTGTAAATTATGAAAGCCCAGCTGCAGTCAGCAGAACAGGGCTGGGAAGCAAGGGGTTAATTTGGACATTTAGTAAAAAAACAATGACTCATCAAAAGAGTTTAGATATTGGCTGTCTGCTATCAGGGAACAGTGGTACCAAGGAAATGCCATTACTTGCCATTGACTAATGCAATCAAGAAGTCTGATTATGCAATACAATGGCACAAATCAATGCAATACACTCAAGGAATTAAGCAACTAAGGTCTGCACCACAGACAATAGTACTGGAAATAGGGTCATTCAAGCCTTAATTAACTTTGGACCAGGGCAATGTTATTGTGTCACCTCAAACAGCAGGAGAGTGGCTCATACAATAAGAACTAATAATATTCATCTGGATACATCTTCCATGGAAGTCCCCATATTGTTTGTATCAGAAGGATCTGATGACACTTGTCTGGACTTTGCATAGAATCAACTAAATGAAAAAACAGGAAATATGTTTCAACATGACTGAGTTAAGTTATTATAAAAGAAGAGCAGATCTGATGTTTTAGGCTGCAGTTGGAAGGAGGGTTAGGGTTGGTCACCTTGACACTGGCCTACATTCTATTCTGGACAGACCAGCTGTGTTGGGGATTGTAAGTGTTTTCAGCCATATCTTGGCGATACTGGCCTGAAGGCTTTGAGCTGAAATTGGAAGAAGAGTTGCATTTGGTCACCTTGACTCAGGCCTACAATCAACAACGGAGAGACGAGTTTTTTTTATTATTCATTCATGGGATGTGGGCTTTGCTGGCTGTGCCAGCATTTATTGCCCATTCCTAGTTGCCTTTAAGAAGGTGATGGTGAGCTGCCTTCTTGAACCACTATAGTCCATGTGGCGTAGGTACATCCATAGTGCTGTTAGGAACGTAGTTCCAGGATTTTGACCCATCGGCGGTGAAGGAACAGCAATATATTTCCAAGTCAGGATGGTGAGTCACTTAGAGAGGAACTTGCAAGTGGTGGTGTTCCCATCTATCTGCTGCCCTTGTTCTTCTAGATGGCAGTGGTCACGGGTTTGGAAGGTGCTGTCTAAGAAGCCTTGGTGAATTCCTGCAGTGCATCTTGTAGATGGCACACACTGCTGCTTTTGTGTGTCAGTGGTGGAGGGAGTGAATATTTGTGGATGTGGTGCCAATCAAGCTGTGTTGGAGATTGTAAATTTCAGCCAAATCATAGTGGTATTGGTCTGAGGGTTTTGTGTAGGTTTGGGTGAAAACTTGGGTGTTTTTTCCGGTAACATGTAATTGTTAGTGGATCCAGAGTGATGAGAGGAGGTTCAAGGGTTACAGAGGGGAGAGTGAAGGTGACACTGGGGGAGTCAATGGTGATGAGCAGAAGTTGGTGGGTGACAGGGGGAGGGGAAAATGTGGTGGAGTTTGAAAAGTCACACAAACTATCACAGCAGAAAAGCAGCTCAGCAGCAAGGCAATACCTTCAATGTCCAACTGCAAATCATCGAGATGGGAGGATGGTCTTCTCAGGTGGGTAGAGCTGAAGTTTAGCACAACTGGACAACTAAAATAAAACCCTAGCCTTCCAGGTGAGGTGGTGGCATAGTAGTACTATCACTAGACTAGTAGTCCAAAGATCCAAGATAATTCTCTGGGGACATGGGTTCAACTCCCACCAGAGCAGATGGTGAAATTTGAATCAAATAAAAATCTGAAATTAAAAGTCAGATGATGACCATAGAACCATTGCTGGTTGTGATTTAAAAAAAAAAAGACCCATCTGGTTCACAAATGCCCTTTAGGGAAGGAAATCTGCCTCCCTTACCTGGTCTGGCCTGCATGTGACTCCAGAACTGAAGCAATATGATTGACTCTTTAGAAAAAAAATGCCCTTTGAACAAGGGCATTTAGGCCTGAGCAATAAGTGCTGGCTGATCCAGTGATGCCCACATCCCATAAATGAATTATATAAAAAGCGTGGAGACTGTCTGAGAGCTTTGTTCTTTCGAAATCCTCACTGTCTGGTAAATCCCACACGGCACCAGATCTGGCCCGGAGGTTCTTATTACAATCAGATCCTAGCAAGATGTAGAGCTTCTGTTCACTCTGAGCCATTTGCCATCGGCTCCAGGAATAGTTAGAGATGAAGGGTGGGAGGGAGATGGATGCCTACGAGGTGAATGGCAGCCAACTTATTACTGCAAGCCTCCATCTTCCTGGGGAAATGGACCTGCCTGACAAGGGCTCACGTCGTTCCTCTATGTTGACAAAGCAAAGGACACTCCATGGCCCTTGCGATCAGTAAAGGCAAGCGATACAGTGTGAGAGAGAGACTTCTCGCTCATGGCTCTCATCACCCTTGTCAATAAAGTGTCTCCATACGTAGGCATGTAATAGAGGGTGAAACACCCATCCTTGGTTGTCCAGTTGACCTTCATCAGTAAGGGATGGAATGCATGAGACCATTAGAGCAGCCAGCACCAAGAAGGAATCCAGGAGACTTCCAAACAGTGAAAGTAAACATATCTTTACAAGTGCAAGAACTATATACAATGATTGTAAACCCATGCCACCGGTCTGCTGTCAAAACTTCTTAATTTTATTCACTCTGCCACTACTCCACATTCACCACAGAGGTAGAGGCAGCCTGGTTACTGCAATGCCCTGTTGCCTGAGATGATTTTGGCGGATGTCCTCTGGAGATCCGAGGCTTGGAGGGCACCACCCAGCTAAGGGTCTCCTGCAGTGGGCTAGGTGCACCCTCGTCGGCCTGGCCAATTGAAGTTGATGGGGGTCACAGATGGAGGCAGAGGGCATTTGGAGTGGCTGGACACCATTGGACTGTACTGGGTGGATGGTCCTGGGTGTCCGCCTGATTCTCCTCCTCCCTTTGGGTGTCTGAGGGAACCCCACTGACTCCTTGAGGAGAACGGGCACCTTGAGGAAGGTTGACATGCCCCATCCCCTTTTCATCTAGCCACTGCTGGAACACAGTCATGGCTAGAGTGATGGTGAGTAGGTCCGATCGCATATCTCGCAGAAATTGCGGGACCTGTGTCTCCATGGCATCTTCCATCCTCCCCATGGAGACTTCCATGTGCTCACATACTAGAGCCACAACATCAGAGAGCATGCAGATAGACTCCTCCATTTCTCATGCCACGTGTTGAGGGCCTCTGACCCCTCTGACTGATGTTCATGTGCGTCTCTCTGAATTTCCAGCATATTTTCTGTGGCCCCTTCCAGAGGTTTGTCATCGGACTCCAATGTAGCAAGTCCCTGTTCTCCAGCCATCCTCTGAGTGCCAGAGACCTTGGCTGTCACTGTCTCTACCTGCTGTGTTACATGTGTGTGAGGATAGCACCAGAGTGTGACCCTGAGCCTAATCAATGACTCAGTGATGTGTGTGTCTCTGGTGGAGGGTGCATGTAAACAATGTGATGGCTCTATAGGTGTGACATTGTCATTATCTTCCTCCCAGTGGCCTGGAGGCTGGGGCTGTCTACAGAGGGGGACACTAGCCTCCCCATCTTCCTGCTGGCTGCTGGAATGGATGAAAGGAGAATGTGTGGCTGTCTGGGCTGACCTTTTTATTCATTCACGGGATGTAGGCTTCGCTGGCTGGGCCAGCATTTATTGCCCATCCATAGTTGTCCTTGAGAAGGTGGTGGTGAGCTGCCTTCTTGAACCACTGCAGTCCATCTGGTGTATATATTTCTAAGTCACGATTGTGAGTGACTTGGAGGGGAACTTCCAGGTGATGGTGTTGCCATCTACCTGTTGCCCTTGTCCTTCTAGATGGTAGTGGTCGTGGGTTTGGAAGGTGCTGTCAATGGAGCCTTGGTGAATTCTTGCAGTGCATCTTGTAGGTAGCACACACTGCTGCTACTGTGCATTGGTCGTGGAGGGAGTGGATATTTGTGGCTGTGGTGCCAATCAAGCAGGCTGCTTTGTCCTGGATGGTGTCGAGCTTCTTGAGCATTGTGGGAGCTGCACTCATCCAGACAAGTGGGGAGTATTCCATCATACTCCTGACTTGTGCCTTGTAGATGGCGGACAGGTTATGGGGAATCAGGAGGTGAGTTACTCATCGCACGATTCCTAGCCTCTAACTTGCTCTTGTAGCCGTGGTATTTATATGGCTAGTCCAGTTCAGTTTCTGGTCAATGCTTACCCCCTGTATGTTGATTGTGAGAGATTCAGTGATGGTAATGCCATTGAACGCCAAGGGGCAATGGTTAAATTCTGTCTTGGTGGAGATGGTCATTGCCTGAAACTTGTGTGGTGCGAATGTTACTTGCCACTTGTCAGCCCAAGCCTGGATATTGTCCAGGTCTTGCTGCATTTGGACATGGACATGGACTCCCATTTGTTGGGAATGGTGCTGAACATTGTGCAATCATCAGTGAACATCCCCACTTCTAACCATATGATGGAAGGAAGGTCATTAATGAAGCAGCTGAAGATGGTTGGGCCGAGGACACTATCCTAAAGAACTCCCGCAGTTGCTGTCCTGGAGCTGAGATGACTGACCTCCACCAGCCACAACGATCTTCCTTTGTGCCAGATTTTTCCAGGGCTCCTTGATGCCATACTCTGTCAAATGCTGCCTTGATGTCAAGGCCAGTCAATCTCACGTCATCTTGGGAGTTCAGCTCTTTTGTCCATGTATTGATGAAATTGTTCATCCATCTCATGCGGACAAAAACATCCCATGGCACTATGTAGAAGATCAGTATAGTTCCTCCAGTATCAAAATCAATATTCATCCCTCAATCAACATAACTAAAAAGAGATTATTTACTCAATTATGTTATGGTTCTTTGTGTTGTCTTGGTGTACACAAGCTGGCTCCCATGTTTGCCTACACAATAGTATTTCATTGGTTTTTGGATGGTCTGACTATTAATAAGGTGCTATATAAATACAAGTCCATTTTTCCTCCCATGCTTTCATTCTTCTTACCAATTTTCTTGTGCTATTTTATCAGGTTCCCCAATCTGGTTAATGTTTGTATTGCATGGTACAGGAGGAAATTTGGTAACAATAGATTAAGAATCAGAACAGCTCTTCTCTTCTTCCTAGACAATCTCTCAGGATCGAAGATAACTTGCTTCCGCTCCAGTCTGATGAGTTTTGAGATGGCTGAAAAGTCCAATGTGTAATCTGCAGACTCTACCACATGCGGAGCAGGGGTGCCTTGAGGGTTTTGGGTAGATGGTTTATTTGGAGGTTTGTGAGTTCCCTCTGACACCTCGACTTCACCTCTGCATGATCCCAACGGAGCCCTTTGGTGAGCTCGGTGCTTTCCCAATGAGCTTTCTCCATGTTGGTCAGTGGGTATGTTTGACCTCTTCAGGAATGCTTTGAGGACAGCCCTAAATCATAACTTCAACTCTAAAGCTAATTGAGTAATCATGAAATTGTTCGCATTAATCCCTCAAAAATGTGAATTTTGTGCATTAGTCTATTCAGCCTATTTGTCATTCTGTGCATTGAGAAGATCAGCATATGAAATCCAAATTCAGATGCCTCTCTTGCTAAGTTTTTCTGGTTTTATTAAAGATTTATTTGAGCTTGAACACATTTTATTAATTTTGTTGGTTTATTGAAATTGGTTTATTCTGTAACATGCTCATCCTTCTCTGCATTTTCCCCCATGTCTGATTTTAATTTTATAACCAGGGTCTTTGATAAGTTGATCCATTACCAGAATGGAACTTTTTACAAATGCTGAACTGGTATTGATTTGCCAAGTTGGAGAGAATTGAAATGTGGTTGGGAAGCTGTTTAAGTGAATCACAGCACAATAGTCCTTACGGGAGATAAATGATGCTGCAGATAACGTTGTGTTTTTGGCAACTGGGACATCACATATTTGAAAATTTCAATGTGGAGACTATGCAGCCCACAGTGACATGACATTTGACATTAGAGACCCTCTCTACCTCTCTGTCTGTCTTGGTAACTGAGGCCTTTATTTAACTATCCCCACCTGGCAGAAACCAGTTGGGGATATGGTGTGAGGGGATAGTAAATGAAACCAGGGACTTACCCATTCCTCTCCTGCCCCAATCTTATCAACAACAATTTTAAATTGCAACTTGATAGGGCCCTTCTTTAAACACATGGGCAAGCCCTGGTGGTGAGAAGATTTCTTATTTGTGCTCCTTACTTCAAGGGGGTATGATGGGAAAATTCCCTGGGAAATTCTTCCCTTTACATTCTTGCAAGGTCTTAACTCACATCTCATGGTTTGCATAACACGAGCAGCTATTCAGTCTTGAGAGCCACATCACCCAAACATATTACACAACAGTCAGTAACCCACTTCTCTTCCTATTGCAGAAGAAGGTGGTGCACAACTGGAGGCAGCAGGAACTTACCGGGCAGGAGGAGTGTACCTGCAGGTTCTAGTCCCCATGAAGACAGAATGGCCGTTAATGAGTTCATGGCCAGCAGTGGGACTGGATCTGTTGAAATTGACTGTATCTTTGTACCTGATCCCCCTTCTCACATCACACTTTCCCCCTTATCCCACAATCTCTTCTGACTTCAAAGTTGTTGGTGGTACAAGAATATAAGAGCCCCAGACATAGGGGAACACTACCACCTGGAAGTTCCTCTCCAAGACACACACCATCCTGACTTGGAACTATGTCGCTGTGTGGGTGTACCTATACCACAAGGACTGCAGCAGTTCGAGAAGGCAGCTCACCGCCACCTTCTCAAGGTCAACTAGGAATGGGCAATAAATGCTGGCCTAGCCAGTTTATGCCCACATCCATGAATGAATAAAAAAAAACTTGGTTCTTCCTCCCCCTCCTCTCAACGTACCTTTACACTTATCTATTTTTTCCTCTCAGATATCCAAGAGCTACAAGCTGACCAGACAATAGGGGGTTATCAGACAATGATGATGAAGACATACAGTCATTTGATTTCACACTCACAGCCAACAGTTTAAACAATGACACTGCCCCTGTCTGATACCATTGCACAGAAGTGAGATATGTGTATGGTGAGACACTTGGCACAAGTGCATTGTAGGTAGTGCAGTTGGCAAGGATAATACAGGTGTCAGCCCCTTGGAGGGTCAGATCACACCTGAGTCCTACAGCAGAGGACTCAGATGAAGACTGCAGAAGAAGGCAGTGGTTGTACACAGTGAAATGCTTAATGCATTGGAAAGCTTGCATTCAATAGGTGGAATTTAATCTCAGCAGCATAGGTCTCGGCAGAGGTCCTGGAAGTGAGCGGCATAGCCATTCAAGGTGGAAGCGGCCAGTTGAACATGATTATGGAGTGGCCTACAAGTTACCAATATGCAGGCACTGGGCCCAGCCAATCAAATGCCAGGGTTGGAAAGGAAGTCACTGATCCCAGTGTCAACTGACCTGAGATTAGATGCTGACATCATTTTTAAACAGCAGCCAGCCCTTTCTTAAGAATGAGACTCCTGGAGCCTCTTTGGAGCCACTGAGATGTGACCTGGTGGCCCTTGAAGAGCTTTCATCATCTGCCCTGCTCCTGAAGAGCTTTCCTTTCTGTGCTACCCCTGAAGAGTCATCAACACTAACCCACTCATGAGCAAAGCATAAAGAATGGCTGGTTAGGCCACAACTGAAATATTGCGCGCATTTCTGGTCATCACATTATAGAAAGGATGTGACAACATTGGAGGGGGTGCAGAGGAGATTTACCAGGATTTTGCCTGGGCTGGAGGGTCTGAGCTATGAGGAAAGATTGGATAGGCTGGAGTTGTTTTCCATGGAGCATCGAAGGTTGAGAGGGGACCTGATAGAGGTGTATAAGATTATGAGGGGCATAGATAGGGTGGACAGGAAGGCACTTTTTCCATTAGTAGAGGGGTCAATAACCAGGGGTATAGATTTAAGGTAATAGGTAGAAGGCTAAGAGGGGAGTGGAGGAGAAACTTCTTCACCCAGAGGGTGGAAGGGGTCTGGAACTCATTGTATGATAGGGTGGTTGAGTCAGAAACTCTCAGAACATTTAAGAAGTATTTAGATATTCACTTGTATTACAATAGCCTCTAGGTCTAAGGGTCAAATGCTGAAAAATGGGATTAGTGTAGTCAGATCTTTGTTGACCAGCACAGACACAATGGGCCGAATGGCCTCCTTCTATGCTGTAAACATCTACAAATCTATGAAAGTGGTACAGGTAACTGTGAGGACATGCAAAGGGTTGGCCCAGTGATGCCTTCCTGCAGTTTCTCCTCCAGGCTGCATCGAAAAGATGGGAAGTACTTTTGCCTAAGGATGGGAAGAAGAGAGCCTCCCAACTGACCAATGAAGACCAGGTGAAGAGAGCAGAGGAGGTCAGAGGCTGGAGGAGTGGAGGGGGTCCAGTGTGGTAAGTAACTCACCTCCTGGCTCCCAAATCCTGTCCACCATCTACAAGGCACATATCAGGAGTGTGATGGAATACTCTCAACTAGCCTGGATGAATGCAACTCCAAAAACACTCAAGAAGTCGACACCAATCAGGCCAAAGCAGCACACCTGATTGATACCCCACCCACTGCCTTAAACTGCCTTAAACATTAATTCTCTCCCACCTCTATTCACATTGGCAGCAGCGTGTACCATCTATAAGATGCACTGCATCAACTCACAAAGGCTCCTTCAATAGCACCTTCCAATAGCACCACATGGAAGGATGAGGGCAGCAAATGAATGGAAACACCACAATCTACAAATTCCCTCCACGACGCACACTAGGTTGGAACTATATTGTCTTTCCTTTGCTGCTGCTGGGTAAACGTCCTGGAACTCCCTTCTTATCAACATTGGGAGTGTACCTAAAACACATGGGCTTCAGCAGTTCAAGAAGGCAGATCACCATCACCTTCTTCAGGGCAATTAGGCATAGAAAATAAATGCTGGTCTTGCCAGTGATGCCCACATCCCATGAAAGAATAAATTTTATAAAGGTTGATCAATGACCTCCTCCGCAATGTTAGTTAAATGTAACTAAATGCTTAGAGTGTTGTGACTTTCATGTGGGCAGCATGCAATGGGTTTCAACATGGGGAGGGATCGGCCAGGTGGGTGAAAGAATCTTGTGCCCCAGCACCCACTGCCTCTCGAGGAATGGCTGCATTTGGCCAATTGGCATCTGGCTCTCGGTGCCAGAGGCCTCCAAGTCCCCTGAGAATGGATGATTGGATGAGACATGCGGCAATCCCAATCATGTGTCAGAGGGATTCCAGCTCATAAAGGTGGGCAGCTGATCAATGTGTGGAGACTCACTCTCTGCTTCTGCCTGTAGGAGAAAATGTTATGAAAGAGAGGGCCAAGACCACTGGTAGTGTGTCAGACATCCATGTTCTGACGTCCACCGAGGACGAGGCCCTCAATCTGACCAGAAAGCAGGGTGGCCAGGCAATGGCAGATAGTGAGACAGGAGCACAGAGTGAAGTGAGTAAGGAGGACTCAAGCTTGGTGTCCATTGCTTGACAAACAGAAGCCATTACTCAGGCATTGATGGGAGAAGGGAATGGGAAGGCCTTAGCCCTAAGTGTTTATATTTCAGATTTCCAGCCACATTATTTTGCCTTTACATAAGCCCAACTGTTCGTGTTCTCCCATGAAAGTTTCTGCATTCCGGAAGGATGTGCTTCTGCCTCAACTGAGACCCTGCAGTCCGTCCCTGAGGAAGAGAACAATGATTTCTCAGAGGGTCCAGCATTACATCATTCACCTGAAACCTCACTAAAGCAGATAGCTTCACGTGGGTGGGTCTATAGTCACAGCTAGATTAGGAGTCACAACTGGTGAGCAACTCACAGATGAGCAGAGCTAGCTGGTGAAGGCCAAGGCCACTGACAGCCAAGACTGTGGGAGGCCAGGCCCATGTTGAGTTCCAGGCTGATAATGGGTCTCTGGTGTTAACTACATGTCACCTAATGGAGATTCAGCGACAGGCAGTGAAACATCTGATGGAGCTGCCAGAGGCTGTGCACAGCCATGCACGGACAATGGAGGAATCTATCCAGGTGATGAATTCTGCTATGTTTTGGGTGTGTGAGCGCACGACTTTCTCCATTAAGAGGTTGGCATCACTCATGGAGAGCCAGGCTCGGCCGACCATTTAGTGGTTGCTGGTTATGCACTGCAGACCTGCATAACATAGCCTTGGCCATGAGCCCTCTGCAGCAGTGGCCAGCCAAGAAGGGGATGAGGTGCCAGGAATCCCCTCCAGGTGCCCCTCCATCTCTCGTACTCAGGGAGGTGTCATTGTGCACCAAGAGGTAGAAGGAGCAGTAGTCATTCATATCCGTGGCTCCTCTCCAAGGTGCCTCTGCCAGTGACCAGAGTACCTCCAGTAGCCATGGCCACAGAGGAGGCTTCTGCAACACCAGGCCTCAAACAGCCAGAAGATGGCCACCGAGGTCATCTCAGGCCTTGAGACAGCACAATCAGCAGCCTGTCTCCACCTCAGCTGCAGATTCTGAGGCCAAACCTCACAGGAGGACTCGGAAATGCATAAGAAAGATCACCTAGACACACGAGAGTGGCATGAGTGTTAATAGTCTATATATATTTGTTATCATTGGCTGTGTTTCAGTAATTAGTATTTGTGCTTCTATTTTTGGGTCCTTTTTTCAGTGAATGTTGTCTTATCATTTGCTATGTATATCCTTTCCCCCTCTTCCATCTGCCTGCAAGGGGTAAGACAATGTCTGGCCTCCTCCGTGGATGGGGCAATACACATGGAGAGGCTGGGCAATGGATGCTGGTGAGTACTAAGTGTAGATGTAGTGGCAATGTGGTTTGCAGTTCTTATGCAGAAGGCATTTCAAGAATGTCATGCCTGCTGGAAGTAAGTGTGTGTCACGAGCCTTCCTTGTGTGTCTCTCCATGTCTCTGGCATCTGGTGCAGGTGTCTCGTCCTGCTATCCTGCCTGTTCTGTCCCCTCCTCCAAATCCTTTTTGCCAGATGAGGAGCGTAGCTCATCCAAGTCCTCTGGCTGCCAGGTCTGCCTCCTCTGCTGTGCAAAGCTGTGCAGAGCACAGCAGACGGCAATGAATCGAGAAAACCTTGCTGGGCCATAGTACAGCACAAAACCAGAACGATATAGACAATGGAATCGCAGCTTCAGCAAGCCAATTACCTGCTCGATTGTGACCTGGGTCAACACATGACAAGCCATGTAAAGTTCCTGGGCTGCAGTGTGAGAGTTCCTCATCAGAATCATCAGCCTGGACTTAAGTGGGTACCTGTTATCCCTGAGGATTCACCTTTGAAGGTGCATGGGAGGCTAGAATAACTATGGCATCTGGAAGTGTTGAAGCACATGGAAATCATGACTACTCCTGGGGAGCTGGGTACACACCTGCTGGATGTGCTTTCAGTGGTTGCATACCATTTTGACATTGATCGAGTAGCATCCTTCCTGTTAATGAAGACCGCAGGCTAGTCCAAGGGAGTTTTTATTGCCACATGAGTGCAAACAATTATATCCTGCCCCTTGTGGAAAGCCTGCAATTGCCCCATGCCTGTTGAGTCACAGGTTGTTCTGCTCTGTCAGTGACAGATTCCCTGGACACCCGAAGCCTTTGTTGGCACCTCCGCTCTGACATCTGAAGGTAGTGTAGAAAACTCAGGGACGCAGCGTGCACCATCTTGGGGATCAATCATGCTGCAGTTCCACCTGGCATCTTCCTGAGGCCTGTCCAGCTACAGGCTGAACCCCTTGCTGCTGCTGCTGCTGTGGCATCAATGCCTCTAGCACCTGCTCCGCCATCTGTGCCGCGCCTCCTCCACTCAGGGGTCTGGGAGGACTGGGTGAATGAATCTCGTGGCTGTTTCAATCCATCTTTACAGATTTCTGCCCTTGCAATAGATGTCCTCCAATAGGTTCCGGGCCTTCCCGCGCCACCGGGCGCCTGTGGCATTGCGCCTCTGCTTGCCTTGCTGAGAAGCAATTATCCCTAACATATGCTCCTCAGCTCCTTAGAGCTGGCCCACTGAGTGATTGCGATGTCCTGTCAGCAAAGGTTCCACTCCAACGGAAGGCAGCTCCACAATGGCAAACATCCCCATCAGAACGAGGCCTCACATGGATGCTGCCATCTTTAAATGGTCAAGGATCTGATGGCCCATGTGCTGCACATTTAATTCACAAGGTAGCATTGAATTCCATTCAGTTGCGTGTAAATGAGGCTTAAGTGCCCCTTTAATGAGCACAAGTGGTCTCCCACCACTTCAGTGCCATATCACTGCCTCACTGCTTCCCCAGTGTTGGCATGATGCAATCCAAGCTTCCCAGCATAGGGCTTCCAAAAACAGCCCGTGTGATTCTACTGCACCCATCACCCCTCTTTGCTCCCCATTCCATCAGCCATCATTAAATTCTACCTCATGTCAAGGAACATGGATGAGTCTGTCACCAATTAGACACAATGGTTTGCGCTGAGATAGCAGCCCATCCTTTCCAGCATGAAACCTGTGGACCACTCTACCAACACACTTGTGGAGCCAAACATGAGAGCCAATGTCTCAGCTTCCATTAAATCAAAAACAGCTTCCAACAAAAGTGCTTCCATGCAAGCTCAGCCTGTTCTTTTCATTCTTTCACCAGTTGTGGGCATCACTGGCAACCAGCATTTGTTATTCATGCCTAATTGTCCTTGAGAAGGTGAGCTGCCTTCTTGAATCACTGCAGTGATTGTGGCATCGACACACCCACAGTGCAGTTAGGAAGGGAGTTCAAGGGTTCCAGTGACAGTGAAGGAACTGCAATGTATTTCCAAGTCAGAATGGTGTGTGGCTTGGAGGGGAACTTCCAGGTGGTGGTGTTCCCATGCACCTGCTGCCCTTATCCTTCTAAGCAGTAGAGGTCATGGATTTGGAAGGTGCTGTCAAAGGAATCTTGGTGAGTTGCTGCAGTGCATCTGGTATATGGTACACAATGCTGCCACTGTGCATCTGTGGTGGAGGAATTGAATGTTTAAGGTAGTGGATGTGATGCCAATCAAGCAGGCTGCTTTGTCCTGGATGGTGCTGAGCTTCTTGGGTGTTGTTGGGAATGTGCTCACTCAGGCAAGTGGGGAGTATTCCTGCCCATCCCTGCCACTGCCTGAATTATACGCGCATGGTGGGGAGGTTTTCCCACCCTTGTTCCAACTGACACCCTTATGTGGGGCTTTATCCACTCCACTGCCACTTCACAGGTGTTAGGGGAGTGACAGGTCAGAAACTTGGCAGGTCATACTGCTCAGGCCTCAGACACGAAATGGGGGTACATCCTTAAAAGGAGGAGGAACCACCAAGTTCCAGATACACCCGCATTCCACCTCCCATCCTGCTCTGCCCATCCCGGCCCCTGATTGCACTCACCCATCTTGCTGGGGTCTGCCAGCCTGGCCCTGACAATACCCAGCCCACTAACCTTGCATCTGGCTCCTGTGACGAGCGTTGTTGGGGATTGGATGCAGTCCCTGCAGTGGCCATCACTGCTGGTGGCACTGCTGGGACCAGAGTGCTGCCGTCTATCCGATTGACCAATAGTTCTTGGAGCCACGACTTCCTCCCCAGATGGAAGTCTTGTTTGAAGGTAATTAATGTTGAAATGGATATTATATTGTTGCAGGGCCATAGAACTGGGCGGGAACAGAACATATGCCTCACTTCCGTATCCACCATCGGCATCTGCTTGCAAGACATAAAATCTGGCCCAATGGGACTAAAAACTGGCATGCCACCTGGATCTGCTAGTCTGCATCCTAGAGTCTTAAAACAAGTGGGTGCATAGATAGTGAATACATTGGTTGTAACCTTCCAAAATTCCTTAGATTCTGGAAAAGTTCCAGCAGATTGGAAAAATACAGTAGTAATGCCACTATTCAAGAAAGGAGGAAGACAGAAAGTAGGGAACTATAGGCCAATTAGTTTAACATCTGTCATTAGGAAAATGCTGGAATCCATTATGAAGGAAGTAGCAGCTGGACATTTAGAAAACCAATAATACAATCAAACACAGTCAACGTGGTTTTATGAAAGAACAATCGTGTTTGACAAATTTATTAGAGTTCTTTGAGGATGTAACAAGCAGGGTGGATAAAGAGGAACCAGTTCCTAAAGACAAGGTGCCACCTTATTATTAGACAAGATAAGACTTCATGGTGTTAGGAGAAATATATTAGCATGGATAGAGAGTTGACAAACTAACAAGAAACAGAGTCTGAATAACTTTTCAGGTTGGCAAACTGTAACTAGTGGGATGCCACAGGGATCAGTGCTGGGGCCTCAACTATTTACAATCTATGTTAATGACTTGGGTGGAAGGGCGAACTTTATTGTAGCCAAATTAGCTGACGATAGAAAGATAGGTAGGAAAGCAAGTTGTGAGGGGGATATAAAGAGTCTGCAAAGGGGAATAGTTAGGTTAAGTGTGTGGACAAAAAAGTCATTTTTTACAACAATCAATGAGAGTTTCATGATAAAAATTTTGTTGCTAACTATGCAAAACAAGTCCAGTCCTATTCTGGGGATTTTAAAACATATAGTGGCTTCCCATAGCTGGAAAGTTCCTTAGAGCTGCTTCCCCCTCCATTTTTGTACCTTCACTGAAAACTGGTTCACACAAATTAATGGGATTTGCAATGAAGTTACCGGGACAGAGCTGCTCTCAGAAACTCCCTCCACCAAATGGATGCCCATAGGTAAAGATCAAGATCAAACTTTTGAAGTTATACAATAATAACCCGAATTTTTCTGTACTAATGACGGCAAGACTGCTAGCACTTGACGTTATTATTTTTTTAATTGATTCTTTCACAGGATTTCGGTTTTGCTGACTAGGCCAACATTTGTTGCCCATCCTTAATTGCCCTTGAAAAGGTGGTGGTGGTTACTGAGTAAAACTGGCAGCAACTTCTGGCATCTTCTAAGGTTGCCAATTGTAATTAAATGTATTCCTGAGGTTTCATCACATGACTTGTCCCCACACTCCAGCTATTAATAGATCTATGCATCCATCCTTGTAACGAACTGCCTTCCATCTGCCAATTGGAAAGCAAAAGGACTCATTACCCAGTTGAATGATACTTGACTCTCAACCAAACAGACCCTTTTCCCATTTTCAATATTTTGATATCTGGTAAAGAGAAATATCCAAAGAAAATGTTAAAAAAAATCAGTTTTAATGTCCCAATTATCTTTCTTCAGGGTTGCACACAGCAATGTCCTGGAGATTGATCTTCAATTCCTGGAGACTCCAGCCCAATACTGGAGGGTTGGCAATCCTAACATTTCACATGTGCTGTTAAGCACAGAAATCTAGAAGTTGCTGTCAGTGATACCCTGCTCCTCCACAAGCTATTGTAGCCATCACTGTTGAAATCTTTAGAGAACTTTGAATTCAAGTAGAAGCTGAAAGGAGGCAGCAATTCAATAGCATCCATTTTTGGACTCCTGACCTGCAGAATGCTCACAGCTCATGCTCAAATGGAGAGATCTGAGAAGCCCAGGATTTTGGGCCTCAGACCTCATTATGATGTAGATGACGCAGCAATAGGAGCCTGCACATGTTTGTACTAATTTTCAGGTAAATTTCTGGTTTTTAATTGGGTAAAATGGTGAGGGTCAAGAGGAGAAGCGAATGGGCCTTAGAGTGCAATCAGGGATGTTGGTGGTCGGGAAAAAGATTGTGAGGTCTACAGTATTGTTAGGAGCCCTATGAGGAGGGGGACTAGAAGGAGGGTCGGGACCAGGGATGGGGAAATCAGTGGGGCCCTGGAGACCAAAGTCATGAGTGAGGTTGGAGGTCTCAGGACTCAAAGTGATGCTGATTATGGTTAACATTTTTTAAAATTCTGTGCTGCTTAGCATTGGTTTTCCCAGAGATCATCAGCACTGATGCTGGTTCCCACCGGCACGAACCAAAGTTACATGAGAGAGAGCAGATGCAGGAATTAGGCCTCTGATTTGCACATATTAATGGTCTAATGCCTGCTTCAGTTATGAGTAAAGAACGCTTCTTCTTTGGCCTTTACCAAAATGACATTTGTTGCAGTCCACATCTGAATTGTATGCACAAAGTGTGGATGCCATTTTGGACACAAAACGCCACCTACAACACCGAAATCGCTGAGGACCAGCCTGCTAAAAGTCTGTGGGCTACTGTACATGAGGTGAATGGCAAAAGCTTTCCTTTGTCACTCACAGCAAAATCTGGGCCATTATTCACATTATTAACTGGAAACGGCCGAATTAGAAAGATTTATTCAGTGGTCTGTTCTCCCACACATACTGTGAGGATAAGTATAACAGTTGGCCATCTGTCCTCCTCTCCCTATTGTTGAGAAAGCTCATCTGTTTTTCATCTGACGATAAGCTGTAGTCACTTGTACTGTAAAGGTCAGTCCTCGTGAGTTGTAAGTGCAAAAATAAACACAAGTTCAAAGTTGAGTTTATTTGTAATTGAAATGTGTGAAATACTTTCAATTTTGGTTGATTGCAATTCAGAAGTCAAAACCAATCTGAGCTTTGAAAAGTGCAAAATGAACCCAACCTGAAGTATCAAGTTCCGAAGAAGTCATATTGGACTTGAAATGTTAACTCTTTCTCTCTGCACAGATGCTGCCAGACCTCCTGAGTTTTTGCAGCATTGTCTGTTATAATTCATATTTCCAGCATCCGCAGTATTTTGCTTTTATATTGTTGAAGTGTCATCCACCAACTTGTTCAAATAGTGCATCCTCTCAACAGTGGCATAAATCTTGAATTACCTAGAACTGTAATAATGCGTGTTTTGTCAGCTTAACTCAACTACTAACAGTTTCACTTCTGAATCAGGAATTCATGAGTTCGGGTTACATCCAAGAACTTGAGCACATAGGATAGGCTGAACAATGCAGTACTTAGGGACAGGTTCATTGCTGGAGAAGGCATCATTCAGATGAGGTATTAACATCTATCTGCTGGTTCAGTGGACAAGAGCAGCCACCTAAGAGACATTAGTCTCTAGGATATGCTAATAAGGGACTTGTTGCCTGCTTTAGCACCCAAACCAGAAACTGTTCTGCCCTGAAAGGAGCATTCAGGCACCTGCTGTTCCATTCAGGATAACAGATCTACCAAGCTGTCACCAAAGCATTAAGTTCGCCTCAATGTAGACTTCTGAGAAGCAAGGGTGCTCTCCTTGGTTCTACATGAAACCTGTGTGATGCTCCTCTCACTAAAACGATTACACCCCCAATTCACCTAAGGTCATTGTCCAGATTCCCAGTCACCTCTTGCAACAGCCAAGCTGTATCTATGACCAGGACTGCTGTCCATGGCCCACTAATATTAAACAGTTGGAGCTGGCTCGGCAATTTGACTGGGTCCTGGGTATGCAGGTACAATTTGTGTTGTCCATTATTACATGCTGATTCAAGCTCCGTCCAACTTCTAGGCCTATGTGTTCGTTGAACCATAAAATCATAGAATGGTTTCATTACAGAAAGAATCCCTTAGGCCTGTCATGCCAATGTCAGCTCTCTGTAATAGCAACTCAACTTGTCCCACTGCCCCACCATCACCACTTAGCACTTCAAGGCTGGAATTTTATTGCCCTGTTGCGACAGGGACATGGCCGTAAACTGAAGAGCCATTCTAAACTCCATTGACTTCAGAATTAGCGTAAAATCCCGCTGCCGTAAAATTCCAATCCAAGTATTTTTTTCTCTTCAACACTTAATCAATTCCCTTTGGAAAGCCCTGATTATATCTACCACTCTCAAGCAGTGCTTTCAAAGTTCTAACCACCTACTGCATAAGTAAGCCCTCTGGTCCTCGACCATTCTGCCAATGGGAGCAGTTTCTATCTACTCTGTCTACACACCTCCTGACATTGACAATTCCATAAAATCTCCTCTCAACCTTCTCTTTTTTACAAGGAGAAATATCCCAGCTTCTCCAATCTATCCACACAAATGAAGTCCCTCATTCCTGAAACCATTCTCATAAACCTTTTCTGCACCCTCTCCAAGGCCTTCACATCCTTCCTAAAGTCCTGTGGCCCGAATTGAACATAATACTCCATTTCAGGCTAAACCAAATGTTTTATAAAGAATCATTATAACTTCCTTGCTTTCATAGTCAATGCCTCTTTTTTATGAAACTCAGGACCTGTATGCCTTTTTAACTACTTTCTCAACCTGCCCTGCCACCTTCAATAATTTGTGCACATATACACCTAGGTCATGTGCTCTGTATCCCCGTTAGAATTGTGTCCTTTATGTTACATTGTCTCTCATTGTTCTTCCTACCAAAATGTACCACTTAACACCTCACATCTGCACCTGTCCACCCATTCCACCAGCCTGTCTATACCCTCATGAAGACCATCACTATCTTCCTCACAGATCACAATATTTCCAAGTTTTGTGTGATCTGAAAATTTTAAATTGTGCCCTGCACACCCAAGTCTAGTTCATTAATATGTATCAAAAAAAGTAGTGGTCCGAATACCGATCCATGGGAAAGCCAGTGTATGTCTTCCCCCAGTCCGACAAGCAATCATTCACTACTCCTGTCTTCTATTACCCAACCAATTTCATATCCATCCTGATATTTGCCCTTTTATTCCACAAGCTTCAACGTTGATGACAAGTCTATTACGTAACACTTTCTCAAGCGCCTTTTGGAAATTCATATACACTACATCAATTGCATTACACCCATCAACTGTCTTTGTTACCTTGATAAAAAACTCAATCAAGCTGGTCAAACATGATTTATCTTTAACAAATCCTTAAATAGACCACATTTTTCCAAGTGATTGTTAATTTTGTCCTAGATTATCATATCTAAAAGCTTCCCCACCATTGAGGTTAAACTAACTAGCCAGTAGTTGTTAGGTTTAATCTTATACCATTTTTGAACAACGATATAGGACAATTTCCACCCTATCTCAGTATTCTTGGATGCCGCCCATCTAGTTCTGGTAGCTTATCAACTTTTATTACATCCATCATTTTCTAATGGCACTTCTTTATCAATTTTTAGCCCTTTCAGTATGTCAACTACCTCCTCCTTTACTATGACTTTGGCAGCACCGTCTTCTCAGAGAAAGACATATTCAAAGTATACATTTAGTACCTCGGCCATGCCCTCTGCGTCCATGTGTAGATTCCCTTTCAGTCCCTGATTGGCTGCACACCACCTCTTACTAACCTTTTACTATCTATGTGAAGATTTTTGGATTCTTTTCTATTTAGCTGCCAGTCTTTTCTCCTATACTCTCTTTGTATCTCTCTGATTTCCTTTCCTTCACTTTCTCTCTGAACTTTCTATATTCAGCCTGGTCCTCTCTTGTACCACCAGCCTGACATCTGTGATACTCACCCTTTTTCTGCTTCATCTTATTCTCTATCTCACATTTTATGCAAGGAGCTCTGGCTTTGGTTGCCTTTTTCCTTTGTGGGAATATACTTTGTGTATCCAAACCATCTCTTCATTAAAGGCAGCCCATTGTTCCTTTGCTGGTTTGCCTGCCAACCCTTCATTTCCAATTTACTTAGGACAGATCTGTCTCACCATCCTGAAATTGGCCCGCATCCAATTTAGCGTTTCTGCTTTAGGTTGCTCCTTGTCCTTATCCATTGCTAATCTAAACCTTATGATATGATAGCCAGTGTTCCTAAAAGTTCCCTGACTGGTAACTGAACCACTTAACCTACTTCATTCCCCAGAACCATATCCAGAAATGCTTCCTTCCTTATTAGGCTTGAAACATACTGATCAAGAAAATTCTCCTGAACATACTTCAAAAAATACCCCCATCCCACTTCTCTTTACACTATTGTTATCCCAGTCTAAATTGGGATAATTGAAACCCCCCATTATCACTACTCTATTTTCTTGTTCCCCTCTGTAATTTCTCTATAAATTTGTTCCCACTAGTGGATGGTCTATCAAATACACCCAGCAGTGTAAGGCAAGTCTATTGCTTTTAGCTCTAACCAAATAGATTCAATCCTTGACCCATCTTGAACACCCTCTCTCACCAGCACTGAAATATTTTCTTTAATCTTTATAACCAGCTCTGCTTCTCCCATTCCTACCCTAACTTTCCTGAACACCTTTTGTCCAGGAATATTTAGTAACCAGTCCTGCCCTTTTTTGAGCCACTTCTCCATTATTTCCAGGGCATCACATTCTTATGTGGTTGAATTCCACCACAAGCTGCTCCTAAAAGCCATCCCGTAGACATTCCACAAATTCCTTTTCTTGGGATCCACTACCAACCTGATTTTCCCAGTCTACCTGCATATTGAAATCCCCCATGATCACTGTAACCTTGCCTTTCTTACACGCCTTTTCTATCTCCTGGTGTATCTTGTGCCCCACATCCTGACTACTGTTCGGAGGCCTGTACATAACTCCCATTATGGTTTTTTTACCTTAGCGATTCCTCAACTCTACCCACACAGATTCTACATCATCTTGCTATCGATTTAATTTCATTTCTTACTAACAAAGCAACCCCACCCCCTCTGCCAACCTGCCTATCTTTTCGATAGGATGTATATCCTTGGATATTTAGCTCCCAGTCCTGATTCCCTTGCAGCCACGTCTCCGTGATGCCCACCACATCATACTTGCCAATTTCAATCTGCACCACAAGCTCATTTACCTTATTTTGTATACTGCGTACATTCAGATGCAACATCTTCGGTCCTGTATTTCCCTTCCCCTTTCTCATTGTCGTCCCTTTACCTGATGTGCTTGAAGTTAGATCCCTAGCCCTTTCCAAACACTCTGTCCTATTTTGTGTTCTGGAGAATTTTATAGCCTCTCCTGGGCTCTCCTTTCTTTTTGGTTTTTTCATAATTTTCCATGAAGTTGAATCCACCCCCCCGCCCCCCACCACGCTAACCTGCTGCTTTGTTTCCCATTAGTCATATTTCTTGGAGTTTTACCCTTCCCTTCCCCCCCACTTTCTAGTTTAAAGTCCTGTTGACCACCCTATTTACCCTTTTCGCTAGAACATTGGTCCCAGATCGGTTCAGGTGGAGACTGTCCCAACGGTACAGATCCCCCCTGTTCCAATACTGATGCCAGTGCCCCACGAAATGGAACCCCTCTTTCCTGTACCACTCCTTTAGCCACGTGTTTACTTCCCTTATTCTCGCGTCCCTATGCCAATTTGCGCGTGGCTTGGGTAGTAATCTGGAGATTATAACCCTTGAGGACTTGTTCTTTAATTTAGTTCCTAGTTCCTAATAGTCCCCAAGCAGGTCCTCTTTCCTAGTCTTACCTATGTTATTTGTCCCAACGTGGACCACAACAACTGGATCCTCCCCCTCCCTCTCCAATATCCTTTCAAGCCGGTCAGAGATATCCCTCGCCATGGCACCGGGCAAGCAACATACCATGCGGGACTCTCGATCCTGCTTACAAAGGATGCTATCAATTCCCCTAATTATAGAATCCCCTACAACTACCACTTGTCTTTTTGCTCCACTCTCTTGAATGGCCTCCTGTGCTGTGGTGCCGTGGTCAACTGGCTCATCCTCCCTATATCCCTGTTCCTCATCCACACAGGAAGCAAGTACCTCGTACCTGTTGAACAAGGTCAAGAGCTGAGGCTCCACTGTTCCTGAACACAGAATCCCTCTACCTGCCTCACTTGTATTCGCACCCTGCTGACCCTGACCACTGACCGAATTTGAGGTACTTAATCTACCGGGTGTGACCGCCTCCTGAAACAAAGCGTCCAGGTAACTCTCCCCCTCCTGGATGTGCCACAGCACCCGGAGCTTGGACTCTGAACCGGAGTTCTTCCGGCAACCGACACTTGCTGCAGATGTGCTCACTGCCGCTCACAATGGGATCTGCCAGCTCCCACATCATACAGCTGCAGCACATCACCTGCCCAGCCATCTTGACTTAGATAATTAATTTATTAATTAGCTTTGCAGTCTTTTTTTTTTAAATTTGGTGCAGATTTCCTACCAACCAATCAGGTCACAGCTTTCCTGTGATGTCACTTTTTTCAGTTTTGGCTTCAGTTATTCTGTACCCCGAGGTCACCGCTCTGGTGCTCCTCCCTGCAAGTCTGCTCCCTGGAGACAAGGCCGCGAATCCTCTAGGTAAGCTAGATTTATTCTCACCGCTCCGGTGCTTCTCCCTCCAAGTCTGCTCCCAGGATTTACTCACCAATCAGCTGCTTTTTCTTTAAAATCCACTTTCAGAAATGGGTCCCTAGCAGGTCTGGTGCACTCCTGAAGGCACTGCCTCTTCCTCTTTTTTTTTTAGGTTTGAGGAGGAGGGAGGGATGGAAACACTATAGCAATGTAATGTTTGGGGCTATTCCGTTCTTTGACAGTGGGTCCTCCTCAATTCCCTCCTAAGTCACTGTGTTTGTGGCGACTTCTCCCAGAAAGCTTCAGTAACTTCTCACCAGCGCCCTCTGTTGGATGCTCTTCCTCCTGTTGAGTGCAAGAGTCCTTCTCCTCGATTCCCTCCTGAGTCGCGGAGTCTGCAGTGACTTCTCCAAGAATGCTTCAGTCACTTCTTACCAGTGCCCTCTGTTGGATGCTCTTCCTCCTGTTGAGCGCAAGAGTCCTTCTCCTCGATTCCCTCCTGAGTCGCGGTGTCTGCGGCGACTTCTCCCAGAATGCTTCAGTCACTTCTCACCAGCGTCTCTTACATTATAACAATAAAATACATAGAAGTTGTAACACAGAAACAAATAGTTCATTGTTCACTCTCCGTGTAATTAAATGGATCTAAGTGGATTTACACATCCTGACATATCCCTTCATTCTTTTCTCCTTCATCCAATTATCTAATATAACTGTGAATGTTGATATCATTTCTGCCACAAATCACTGGGTTAGAAATAAAAATGGATAATTCTGGGAATCTGAATTAAAAAGAGAAATTCCTGGAAATACATAGTAGGATAGATTTTGAATATGCCAACCAGATATAAGAATAGCTTTGCAGATCAGCCAATGCTATAAAAACTACCTAAATACCAGGCGTAATTTCACATCAAGGTTGGGGGTTGCCTAAAATGCAGTGAACCATTCAAAACTCCATTGACCACGGAGGACCATAAAAATCCCACTGGCGTAAAGTTTCACCCATCATTTCAAGCTTAACTATCAAGCCCAGCAATTCTGAAAGCACTTTTAACTTGTGAGAGGCAGGTTAATATTTTTGGTGTGCAGCCTCTGAATTCTGATGCAGCATCTCCACTCAAAATATTAACTTCATTAAGGACTGAATGTAATAAGCAATAGTAACTAAAGCTTACATTTATATAGGGAGTTAAACACAATGACTGGAAGTTTCCAGCCCCACCATGGCAGGATCCCCAGTAGCAGGGCCAGTGAGCCACTGAAATCTCCATTCACGTTGGTGGAACCGGAAGATCCTTCCAATGGGAGGGACTGGAAAATTCCGGCCAATAAGTCAACCAAAGGTTCTTCTCAGGGTCACTATAAAGTTAAATTACACACTAAGGCACATAAGACAATATTAGGGCAGGTGACCAAAATCTTGGCCAAAGGTGTAGGTTTTGAGGAGCATCTTAAGGAAAGAAACATAGAAACACAGAAACTAGGAGCAGGAGTAGGCCATTCGGCCCCTCAAGCCTGCTAGGCTTTCAATGTGATCATGGCTGACCCTCTATCTCAATGCCATACTCCCATTCTCCACCCGTACTCCTTGAGCCCGTTAGTATCTAGAAATCTATCTATATCCTTTTTAAGTATATTCAGTGAGTTGACCTCCACAGCCTATTGTGGTAGAGAATTCCACAGGTTCACCACCCTCTGAGTGAAGAGGCTTCTCCTCATCTCAGTCCTAAATGGCCTACCCTGTATCCTGAGACAGTGACCTCTTGTTCTAGACCTCCTTCCAGCCAGGGATCCCAGAGACCCCATGTGGCCCTGCATCCAACCTATCCAGACCTGAAATAATTTTATATATTCCAATGAGATCCCCTCCTATTCTTTTCAGCTCCAGTGAATTGTCTTGAAGAGATTAATGTCTATAATGTTATTGGAGAGGTTTTTTTTGAATAGAGTTTTGTGGTGTCTATGTGTGTGTCTTAATTAGATTAAAGCCAGCTAGTCTGGATGCTTTGATGTATAGAAAGAAGTAGGTTTGAAATGGTGATTAGATAAACATGGAGAAGTTTAGAAACATCGGTGTCAAGGGGGCAATTTTCATTTTTAAATAAACCATTCAAAAGAATAGGTGAAATCTTGCACCTAGCTAGAAGACACCCAGCAATGTGTTTATATTACTAATAAAATTGGTGGAATGTAAGGGTTTTCTGTTAGATGTAAAATTAAAAAACTTAGTGATACAGTGGAAAATTTGCATTCAAAGGAAAAGCTAGGTATAAACAGAAAGGAGTTTGTGTGTGTAAGTCAGCAGCATTTAAGATCTAACCAACCATCTAATCACCTCTTACTCTTCTAAACTCCAGTGGATATGAGACTAACCTGTCCAACTTTTCCTCATAAGGCAACCTGCCCATTCCTGGTGTTATAAAAACAAAAAACTGTGGATGCTGGAAATCCAAAACAAGAACAGAATTACCTGGAAAAACTCAGCAGGTCTGGCAGCATTGGCGGAGAAGAAAAGAGTTGACGTTTCGAGTCCTAATGTTCTGTCGAAGGGTCAACTGAAGCATAACCTCCCTACTTTTGTATTCAATTCTCCTCGCAATAAATGATAACATTCTATTAGCTTTCCCTATAACTTGCTGTACCTGCATACTAGCATTTTCTGATTCATGCACTAGAACACCTAGATCCTTCTCTACCTCAGAGCTCTACAATTTCTCGCCATTTAGATAATATGCTTCTTTTTTATTCTTCCCGCCAAAATGGACAATTTCACATTTTTCCATATTATACTCCATTTGCCACATCCTTGCCCACTGACTTAAACTATCTATGTCACTTTGTAGATTCCTTACATGCTCTTCACAACTTATTTTCCTACCCATCTTTGCCTCATCAGCAAATTTAGCAACCATACCATCTGTCCCTTCATCCAAGTCATTTATATAAATTGCAAAAAGTTGAGCCCTCAGCACTGATTCCTGTGGCATGCAACTCATAATATCCTGCCAACCAGAAAATACCCATTTAAGTATCTTATGCAGTTATTTATGTATTTATTACAGGCAGGATTTTCCCAGATGTGCACTAAGTGCGGTAGTGGGCAGTTAAAACGATATTTTACCCACCAGCTGGGATGGTGGGTTTTCATACCTATTACCCCAAGCCCACCTCATTATTTGTGCATTCCCAGGAAACACGGGGTTTCTATGGTGGGTGGGCTCTCATTCGCCCTCCCGCCATCAACCCACCGTTGCATCACACCGGCCGCCATGTTTAAAAGGCAGCCACCAGCAAAGCGCTCATCGCCACCAGATCACCACCGTTGCCTGGGAGACATGGCCAGAAAAGGAAAAAAGACTGCTGACCCCGATTTAATGATGGGTACCGCAAGCAACTGCTGGATGCTGTGGAGGCCCGCCAGGATGTCCTGTGCCCCTGCTCTGGCTGCAGTCTGGGCAGCAACATGACCAATCCGGCTTGGGGGGCAGTGGCAGCGGTGGTCAGCACCAATGACCTTCAGAAGAGGACAGCCATTTAGTGCTGCAAGAGAATGAATGATCTCCTCCGTTCCGCCAGGGTAAGTCACTCTTCTCATCACTCTCGACTCACACTCACAAACCCATCACACATCAACACAGCCCTCACTCACTGCCAGTTCAAGGGACATTACCATTCATTCTCTCACACACACCTTTACTGTCCTCAGCCTGTCCATGGAACTACTCACCACCCACACAGGCCAGGCACGTCTATCATCTGGCCCGGCAGGTATCCTGCTTATACTTTCTCCATCTCTATTCATGCAGAACAAGCTGTCAAACAACAAGATAGAGAAGTCGCAGACTGGTGGCATAATGACCAAAATCAAGGTCCTCCTGGACTTTGAAAACAGAGTCATCCAGCTGGCTGGTGAGAACCTAGACTGGTCCTGTGCTGACGGTGAGGTCAGCGCTGCCCTACCAGGTGAGGGTCCAGTAGTGCAATATCCATCACACAACCATGCTGTTGAGTGATGTGTCCTGTTTCACAGTTGACTTCCATGCTATAATTATCTCTCCTTGTTTTCGCAGGCACATCTGCTAAGCAACCAACAGAGTCCATGACAGGGCCTCCAATCAAGCCCCGAAGAAACCTCTGAAGGGGAATCTGAAGGCGTCCGCCTTGAAGTTCCATCACAGCGCTCACCCCTCACTAGCACAAAGACACACACCTCAGTGGGACCTAGCTTTAGAATAGGCACGGGATCACATACAGGTGAGCACAGCGCATAGTCTGATCCACAGCAGAAGGCAGCAGGGATTTCCCAGGTCCCCAGCATTCAGAGGATTGCTGGAGGCCAGGAAGCTGTTGAGTCCAAGTCAGATGACAAGGCTCTGGACTCAGATATGTCACAGTTGCTGGAGCTGCAAAGGCACGTTAGGGAACGTCAGGAAGGGATGTCCGCTGCACTCCTCAGATTGCAAGGCACAATGGAGGAGTCCATCCGTCTTCATTCTGAGGTGATAGTGCCGGCATTGCAATGCACTGAGGTCAACAGTGGCAGGATAGAGGTCACCATGGAGATCTTGGTCCAGGACATTGGTCTTGCACTGCTGCATGGGCTTAACTCCATCACTGATGCCATCGTTGGCCTCCAACAGTGTGTTTGTGAGAGGGGTGCTGGGCAGCTCGATCTCACTCCAGCCTCCCCTTCTGCTCGCGGAGCCAGCCAGGGGCCCTCAGACACTCATAGCGAGGAGGATCAGTAGGTGCACACTCCGGGGCTATCCACCCAGGCGATTCTGGGAGTGACCGGCCCATCTGACTCCTCTCTTCCTGTGGCCTCCGCAGCTGCAGCTTCACAGGCCGAGGAGGGTGCCACTCCCAAAAACAGGCTGGGGCCCTTCAAAACTCAGCTCTCCATGGGGCGCCCACCAAAGTCATCACTGCGCGGGTGTCATTAGTCACGGCCTCTACCCGTAGCCCTTGTCCCCGAGAAGCCAACCCTGCAGCCTCTGTGGACCCTGGAAGACTGCAGGGACCTGTGACCAACTGAGGATGTAGGCATCGTGCACACTCCCTGGAAACCGGGGGCACACCTGCAGGATGCATTTCTGGTGGTCGCATACCAGCTGCACATTCAGTGAATGGAACCCTTACAGTTGATGTAGTTCACCTTGTGTAGCAATGGAGACCTGAGCTCCACATGAGTGCAGTCAATCTCACCCTGCACCTGGGGGAATCCCGAGATCTGGGTGAATCCAATGGCCCTTGCATCCTGGCTGTCCCTTTCCTGGGTGAAATGCACTAAGTTATGTGCCTTCGAGAAGATGGCATTCATGACCTCATGGATGCATTTGTGGGTGGCGGCTTGTGAGGCCCCACAAAGGTCACCTGCAGGGCCCTGAAAGGAGCCACTGGCATAGAAATTGAGCACCATGGTCACTTTCACAGCTGCTGGCAGTGGGTGCCCTCCATGTTCCCTTGGCGCCAAGTCCTGCAGTAAGTGGCAGATATGAGCAACCAGGTCCCTAGACATGCGCAGTCTTCAGTGACACGGTTTCTCAGTCATCTGCAGGAATGGCGGGTGGTGTCTATAGACCCTGGGTGTCACTAGGCGCCAACCAGCCACAGCTCACTGTCACTCCTGGGCAGTGTGTGTGGGAGCCTCAGCAACCCCTTCTTCCTGAGGTTGTTTCTCCTGCCAATGCACAGCCATGAGCCTCAGTCACTCTCTCCTCCATCTTCTTCAGGCATACAGCTAGGTCACCAGGATCCATGATCCTGACCTGGTCCTCATGCAGCATGAAAGAGAGAGAGAGAGAGACATGGTTAGCATGGGTATACTGAGTCCTGAGCTTGTGTGACGGCCCCTTAACGCTTCCCGGGAAATGCTGGCCGCCTCTCGGATGGCCTCAGGTGAGTGCCCTGCATGGCTGCCTCTCAACCTGAGCTATGGGGGGGCACTGGTCCAAACCAGGATGCTGAGATTGCAAGGGGCTGTGAGGGCCTCCAGCAGTGCCTGCTACATGGTCAGCATTGGTGAGGAGATTGTACAATATCTGCAGTCCAACTCCTCCGCGGTCCAGCAAAATGGTCGCAGACTCGCAATCTGTGCCGGGGTGGTGGGGGGTAAGGTCTAGAAGACTTGGTGGCATATTGGTGCCTCTGCATTGCTTGTGTGGACAAGCAGGCTAGCAGCCTGAACCCAATCATATCACTGTGGCTGCGCCTGATCTGTCTCAGTTGCAGAGGCATGGTTAGTTTATACAGGTCTCCCGACTGTGTGGCCATTTCCCTCACCTGCCCTGCCCCCACCTCGATTGTGTCTGTGTGGGATCCAACTCCAAGGCAGCTGTTGCCCCTGGACACCCTCACCTCAAGTACAGTCACCTCCGGGACCAGGCAGCGGTTTTCCCCGGACACCACCTCCCCGAAAACAGTCACCTCCAAGGCAGGGCGGCACTTCACCCAGGTCCCCAGCACCCCTGAAGCCTGCAAAGCAACAGGTGACCCGGGAAAGCTGTGGAAAATGATGCTGTTCACTCACCTCATCTCCCACAAAGTGAAGGCTACCGAGTGCATGTCGCCTGTGTGCTGTTGTGAAGCATGTCAAGGTGCTTTCCCGCCAGTCTGGCAGTGGTTCAGAGCCTGGTGGGATGGCCTTTTAACGAGATGCTGATGTATTACAATGAGCTCCCCCGATGGCCGTTGGCAGGAAACGTGACCCACCATCGGCGAGCTGAGCGGACGATTGTGACCTGCCTTCCTGCTGCCGTTAACCAGGTCGCGCCATATTGTCCACACCTGCCACCTATCACACCCACTGCTAGCGAGCATGGAAAATTCCACCCGTACATCTTTGAACAAGTTTTAGGTCATCTGTCCTAGTAGGTCTATATGTTGCATAGTGACATATTTTGTTTTATAAAGCCTATGTGGAGCACCTATGTGAACACCCTCGATAAACTTCAGCTTATCCAAAACTCTGCTGCCTGTATCCTGACTTACTCCCAGCACATATTAGCCCTGTGCTTACTGACCTACATTGGGTCCCAGTTAAGCAATGTCTTGATTTTAAAATTCTCATCCTTGTTTTCAGATCCCTGCATAGCCTTGTCCCTCCCTATTTCCATCCACCACCATGAATATTCACTCCCTCCACCTTGCATGCACAGTAGCAGCAGTGTGTATCTTCTACAAGCAACTTACCAAGGCTCCTTCAGCAGCACCTTCCAAACTCCAAGCCCTCTACCATCTAGAAGGACAAGGACAGCAGAAGCATGGAAACACCACCACCTGCAAGTACACATCCAAGACACACACCACCCTGACTTGGAAATATATCACCATTCCTTCACTGTGGTTGGGCCTAAATCCTGGAACTCCCTCCAAAACAACACTGTGGGTGTACCTACACAGCATTGACAGCAGCAATTCAAGAAGATAGCTCACCACCACTTTCTCAAGGGCAATTAAGAACGGGTAATGAATGCTGACCTAGTCAGCAGTGTCAATATTCCTTAAGTAATTTTCAAGAATCTCTTCCAGCCATACAACTCTTCAAGATATCTGTGTTCATCTAATTCTGACCTCTTGCACATCCTCAATCTTAGTTGCTCCAGCATGGGCAGTTGTACGTTCAGCTGCCAAGGCCCTTAGTTCTGGAATTCCCTCCCTGCACTTCTCTGCCAACCTACCTCACCTTTCTCTTTTAAGACACTCCTTAAAACTTACAGCTTTGACGAAGGTTTTGGTCATCTGACCTTTGGTCACTGCCTTCTGTAGCTCAGTGCCAAAATTTGATTGGTCTTGCTCCTGTGAAGCATTGTGGAATAGTTTGCTCTGTTAAAGGTGCTATATAAATGCAAGCTGCTGTTGTTGAATTGAGAGAAAGAATATGCTTGCTGCAAGATTTGACATTGAGCACAGACACAGTAAATGTAACATTTCAATCACAATAGTGAGAAAATCAATCAAACTCTACCTGTATTTGTATGTTGCAGAGAGTTTGGCTGATTTGTTCCAGTTTAGGTCGAATGCTTCTATCCAACCATCAAGTATCAGACATTGAAAGAAAGTGCCTGTCATAAAATAATGACTCTCCACTGTAGATTAAAAGCATTTAAATACAAATGATAGAAGATCAATGAAACATTGAATTGCCTGCATTGATTTTTGCTGAATAGCAAATGTCTCTCTCCATTTTAATAGACAGAAAACAGGAGCTAATTGAAAATTTATTATATAGAGAATAACAGATAGCTGAACACCAAGGCCAGAACTTTCCTTGGTCAAAATTCAGTATTACACCATCATGAAACCAGTTTGCTATTGTCTGCTCCACCCTGCAATGGCGGGCCACGTTTCCCACCGCCACATGTTGGGAACCTAATTTTAATACATTTGCATCTAGTTATAAGCCCTCCTTGTCAGAATAATCCCCCCATGTCAAATTTACCGCCCACACTGACATGACTTCAGAACAATGTATTTCGCAGTGCCTTTAAAAGGCATGTACCTGGCAACCTGAACTTCAAAGGGAACTTGGTGCTGAGCGCAAAAACCTTGAGCAGTGCTTGCAGGGAAGAGGCAGCATGCATTCGCGGGAGGCACAGGCAAGTCGCTTTTTCCCAGCTGGCTTTCAGTGCAAGGGTTCAGTGCGGGTCAGGCCGGCGTGGGGGTGGGGGAGCGGGGATTCTGGAGGCAAGGCAACACAGACATACTGAAGGAAATATTCAAGTACATGTCAGGGGTGATGGGAGGAGGGCTGTGCGAGGGAAATGGCCACGTACTCGGACAAGATTGTCAAAAGTGAGCATTGTTCCACAGCTGAGACTGTTCAGCAGCAGCTCCGATGATATGCTTGAAATCGAGCTTCTGAAGTTTTTCTGCCCACTCAAGCAATGAAAAAGCATGAAAATGTCACCAAATGCTCCAGAGCTTTTCGCCCCTCGGGTGCAGACTGCAAGTTAATGTGCATTTTAAGGGGCAGTAGGGCAATTGGCCGACTGGGCAAGTTGTAGAATCCCCTTGCAAAAGGTAGCCATAGTGCAGTCACTGGAGGAGGTGCTTACAACTCCTTGCAATGCCTTTATTAAGGTGTGGACTAGTATCCATTATGGTTGAAGCTAACAGTGCAGCCCTGCTGTGCAGGTTAGGAGAATGCCTGTGCCTGAGCTGAGAGCACAGCATGCAGTCCAATGGCTGAAGCTGCCACCAATCGGTCAAGTTGATTGGGGCAGAGGTGGGTGGGGTTTTGGACCAGCTAATGAGTGCACTACACACGGTCCATCCAAGTGGTGGCTAGCACTCTCCTGCATGCATGAAGGGACCTTCAGATGTAACCAAGGGAGGTTCTTAGTGTAAGCATGCTAACCCACGTGTTTCCGTCTTTGATCTTGCAGGAGGAGAGCATCAGGATCATGGAGCCTGGCAATTTAACGGTATGCTTCATGGCTTACAGGCAGCAGAGAAGAAGAAAAAGAGAGTAATGGGGATGCCTGGCTCGGTAAAGGGAGGAGCGCTTCCCTCAAAAAGAAGGGGCGACAGGGCCCTGCTATGCACGCAGCTGAAGATCCACAGAGAACCATCAGTCATAGGCGCCTCGCTAGACATAGGGTCTATACATGACGCCTGTCATTCCTGAAGATGACTTCAAGCCAGTGTCGTCGAGACTATGCATGTCTAAGGAGCTGGTCAGTCACATATGCTGCCTGCTGCAGGATTTGGCGCACGGGGACTTGGAGGGCATCCTCTGCCAGTGGCCAAGAAAGTGACAGTGATGCTCAATTTGTATGCCACTGGTTCCTTCCAGGGCTCCACAGGTGGCCTGTGCAGGATCTCGGAAGCCTCCATGCACAAGTATATCCAGGAGGTCACAGATGCCATCTTCGCAAAGGCAAGGAACTTTGCGCATTTTGCCCGGGATCAGGAAAGCAAGGAAACAAGCTGGGATTTGTGCAGATCTCAGGCTTTCCACAGGTGTAGGGTACCATCGACTGCACTCAGGTGGTGGTCAGATCTATGTGGCAACAAGCAGTCAACTACATCAACCTCAAGGGCTTCCACTCACTGAATGTGCAGCTGGTGTGCAACCACCACAAAAACATCCTGCAGGTCTGCACACGATTCCCAGGGAGCGTCCACGATGCCAGCATCCTTAGTAGATCTCAGATCCCTGACACCTTCCAGGGTCCACAGAAGCTGCAGGGTTGGCTCCTCAATGACAATGGCTACTGACAAAGGACATGGCTGATGACACCCATGTGACGACCTCAGACTGCAGCAGAGCGACCATACAACAAGGCTCATGTCGCAACACGAACCTTGGTGGAGCAAACGATAAGCATTTTGAAAATCAGGCTCTGGTGCCACATTGGGTCTGGTGGAGCACTGCAAAACAGTCCCCAGAGGGTGTCGCACATCATCATCACTTGCTCCACAACCTGGCGCTGAAAAGTGGGGAGCACCTGGCTGAGGAGGAGATGGGGGAGCCGCATGTATCCTCCAATGAGGAGGACGCCGAAGGGGATGACGGTGATGAAGTCCTCGAAGGCAAAGATGCCGGCGATGAGGCCATGGCACTGGGCAGGAGAGGCAGGCACTCTCGGGAGGCCCTCATAGCCACAAGGTGCAGGGAGGATGATGATGAGATACAGTGAGGACAGTCGTTTGACTTCTATGTGGCTGATGGCAGTGCACATACCCTCAGTGCTGAGGCTTATGTCATGGAGACGCAGCAGAGGCCCTAATAGTCGTTAGATTCCAGGAGAATGATGATGCCATGCAGTGAGGACACTCCATAGATCTTCACACACCCTTGAGAATGTTTAACTCCTGCCTGGCTTAGGTCAGCTCGCTTGTCCTTTGTGATCAGGATCATATCATGGAGACACAGCCATGAAACTTTAAATGCACCTAATCCTTTGCCAGGCTTCAGCACCTGTTCCCTTTCAGGAGCACGCCATCACCAGTCACAGATGTTGAAGAAATGGGGTGCCAGCGCCACCTCAAAGGTGCTGAGAGCACACAAAGAGATGATGGAACTCTGACGCCTGCCCACAACATTCTGGTAGCAATGACAACCACCATCGTGATGCAGGCAGCACTAATGTGTCCAGTGAGATTGAAGCTGGACCATCACTTTAGTCTGAAGGTTACACATTGCACAGGGAAGAGACCCCGGACAGAGACACTTGCCTTTATCTTGTGCAGTGACCAAGGTTTCACATCTAAGTGACATGAACACTGCTCATCAGACCAAGAAGCCAAAGGCAAGGAGACTTTCTTGGGAATGTATTTACCATAGTGAACATTAAGTACAAGTGATTAACACCTGTGCCCAAGCTGTGTAACTGCATCTTCTTAACCTCGCTAACCCTGAGGCTATGTCTTGGTGCTCCCCTGGCTTCCATAGCTGAGGTGCAGGCAGCCAGCTGACTGCTACACCCTGTCTGTGATAGCCCTGGCAGGCGTCCACTGGAGGGCCTGGGCCTGGAGGGCCCCAACCTGCTTTCAGGTCCTGCTGTGTGACAGTGGCATGCTCTTCGGCCTTTGGATTTGGAGCTGCTGGGGTCACAGAAAGAGGAGATTCAGATGGATGAACACTTCTAGAGTCACCTGGGTGGATGGCCCCGGTGTGTGCACCTGCTGATCCTCCTCCCTATGGGTGCCTGAGGGCCCCAGCTGACTCCTAGAGGAGAAGGGGAAACTGAGATCGAGCTGCTCTGCACTCCTTTCACACTGACACTGATGGAGGCCAACTATGACATCAACAATGGAGTTCAGCCCATGCAGCAGTGCAGGACCAATGTCCTGGGCCAAGATCTCCATGGCAGCTGCCATCCTACCAGTGTTAACCTTGGTGCATTGGCATGCCAGCGCTATCACCTCAGGCTGAAGACAGAAGGACTCCTCCAGCATGCCTTACAATCTGAGGAGTGCAGCGGACCTCCCTTCCTGATATTCCCGAGCTTGCCTTTACAGCTCCCTCAACTGAAGTATGACCAAACCCAGGGGCTCGTCATCTGACTCCAATTCAGCAGATTTCTGGCCTGCAGCAGTCCTTCGAGTGCCAGAAACCTGGAAAGTTCCTGCCTCCACCTGCTGTGGATCAGACAGTGCAATGTACTCACCACATTTTGACCCAAGGCTACTCTAGAACTAGGTCCCACAAAGATGTGTTCTCTGCATTGGTGGAGGGTATGGGTGAGCGCTGTGATGGGTCTTCAATTAGGGTGTCATCAGATTCTTCTTCCGAGGTGTCTTTAAGGCTTAAGTCGAGGACCTGGGCTATGGACACTCTCGGCTGCTTCCCAGATGTGCCTGAGAAAGCAAAGGGAGATAATCAGTGCATGGCAGGGGACTGCGGAAAAGGGAAAGTCACTCACAGCATGGTTGCCTGATGGATGTTGCACTGCTGGATCCTCACGTGATTGAGCGCCGCTGAACTAACTGTCAGCACAGGAATGGTCCAGATTGTTGCCGGCCATCTGGGTTGCTCTATTTTCAAAGTCTGCGAGGACCTTGATGTCAGGCATTCCTTTGCCAGTCTCTCCCTTTTGTTGTGTGCCAGCTTGTCCTGTGTGAAGACGGATGGAGAGAGTGATGGGCGAATTAGGGGCTGCCGTGACAATGACCTGGCATATTTTCCAGGAATGCATTATTAATGAGGAGGGTCGTGCTGGGAATGGGGCGATATGGTGTGAAAGCCCATTCTTGCGGCTAGAGGTAAAACGCCCTTTCTCTCACCTGCTGCCACACTTAGTGCAAATCTGGGACAATTCCACCCCAAGATTTGTGTATAACCTTGCACACACTCACACAATATTGTTCAAATGTATACAGTGTTGTATCTTCTCTCCATTCCTGAGCTTTGCTATTCAAATTCATTTACTAAATTTCTGCCTTCTGTTACTATTCCATTCCTTATGTTTCTGTTTCAACCACCATGAGAGACACTGCTGTCTTGGCTGGATTTTACACTCCTCTTCTGGTAGTTTTGAAGGCAGGGGAGCATGTTAAATCCAGCGGGCAGCCTGCCCACCACTTACCACCCACCTATGTACCCACCACAATTAAGCAAGCAGTGGGGTGGCTTGCCAAATGCCCGTCCATCAGTTGGCCAGTTGAGGCCCTTAAGAGGGCTCTTAATGTCAAAGTAAGGGCCTCATCCCGTCACCACTAGCATTTAACAGGCAGAGGGAGAGGCCATCCACCTCTGCACCCACCACTACAGGGATTGCAGGAACAGAGAGTCCTGGGGGTGCATGCATACAAATTTTTAAAGGTGGCAGGACAGGTTAAGAGAGATGTTAAAAAGCCATATAGGATTCTTAGCTGTACTAATAAAGGCTAGGCGACAAAAGCAAAAGTCAGACAGTTAGAAAATACTGTTTAGACCTCAACTGGAGTATTATGGTCAATTTTGGGCACCACACTTTAGGAAGGATGTGAAGCCCTTAAAGAACGTGCAGAAGTGGTTTACTAAAATGGTACCAGGACTGAGGGACGGTAAGTTATGTGGAGTGACTGAAAAAACTGGGATTGTTGTCCTTAAAGTAGAGAAGGTGAAGAGGAGATTTAATAGGGGCATTCAAAATCATGAGCAGTTTTGACAGAGAAAATAGGGGATACTGTTTCAAGTGGCAGAAGGCTTGGTAACTGAAGGGCAAAGATTTAAGGTGATTGGCAAAAGAATGAGATGTGGTATGAGGAAACAGTTTCTGCAACGGATAGGTATGATCCGAAATACACCACCTGAAAGGGGGAATTGGATAAATAACTAAAGTGAAAAATATTGCAGGGCTAAGGGGAAAAAGCAAGAGAGTTGAACTAATTGGAGCTCGACCAAAGAGCCAGCACAAGTGCTATGGGCCAAATGGCCTCAAAATTATTTTGAAATTACCCAATAATCTGTTCTTTTAGCAATGTTGGCTGAGGTATAAATATAGGACACCTGACGAATACTTGCCCAGACAGCACTGTGATTGTTATTGTATAGATTCTCCGCAACTGCCTGAAATAACCCATTGGCATAAATGAGCCTGTGTACAAAATCAAATCAAACATACAACACTGAAACAGGCCAGTTGGCCCAACCAGTCCATGCCAGCATTTATGTTCCACTCAAGCCTCCTCCCATCCTTCATAATCTAACTGTATCACTATAACACTCACTTCTGGCTCATTTGTTTGTATAATTTCCCCATAAGTGCATATATACTATCCACCTCAACTACTCCCTGTTATAGCAAATTCCAATTTCCCACCATTCTCCAGGTAAGGAAGCTACTTCTGTATTCCCCATTTGATTTCTTGGTGACTGTTAATAACCTCTAGTTTTGCTGTTGTCCAAAAGTGGAAATTCTCTCTCTCTCTCTAAAAACCTTTCATAACTTTAAAGCCTTTAATTAGATCACCCCTCAGTGTTCTCCTTTAAGAGAAAAGAGACCTAACCTGTTCATCCTTTCCTGACAGGTGCAAATTTGCTGTTCTGATATCATAAAGGTTTTGTATGCCCATTATCTTCACATCCGAAGGCATTGCTGTTCGGGCAGAAAGTCATGGTTGCAAGGAGTAGTTGTCACAGCTTCTACGTTGTTTGTTTTTGAAGCAAACTCTTCCCAATATAGAGCTCCTCACTAAGGTTATACTGGGAGTCGGGACAATATCTGCAAGAGCACATCTGCTTTTTGAGCCATCTCAGTCTTCTTCCCTCCATCCTCTCGTGCTCTTCCTCCTCTGTTATAATGCCAAAGAATTTAATGCCCTTTGCTTTTCACTGTGGGGGAGGGCAAAAAGTTATCAGTATTTCACAGAATACGAGAAAATTCCAGCACTGTCTATGAAAAAAAACTCAAGCAAACTATTTCCCAATTCCAATATTCCATAGATAAACGTCCAGGGTTCTTCAGGCTGACAAGTTTCTCAGATGACTTTGGCAAAAGGATGCCCGAAATCATTTATTCTAAGTTACCATTGCTGCATTCTAAACAGAACCTCTGGAATTTGCTGTGGTCATGTTGCTTGCCCTCATTTTAATATGTTTAATGAAGTCCCATGGGGGATTCAGTGGGTGGATCAAGCAAAAACTCAAAAACTGGTTGCAAACTTGGATGCAGGGATTTTGAGGATGAAAGATCAGCAGAAATGGTTTCTGCTGCAATTTGAAAGCCAAAATATAGAGGTGCCCCAATGTTGCATGCCAGAAACACTGAAAACAAGCATTTCAAAGTCTATTAAATTTGTCAAATGAGATTTGCCTTCATCAAATCCAACTGGCTATACTTCATGGGCAGAATTTTCTGCCTGTCGAGCGGGCGGAACAGGAGCGGCTGCTGGCGGGCGCAGACCTGATCAGCGTTCTCCATCGGGTCCACGCCGCCATTTTGCATAGGCGGGGCGTATTTCCAACCCCCGTGGATAGCGGGAGTGTGTGGGCTGCGGCGGGTGTGCACAGACTGCCAGGTCCAATGGCGAAGGAGAATCGTGTTGAAAAACTTATCAGCCATGATTGAATGGCAGAGCAGACTCGATGGGCCGAATGGCCTAATTTATACTCCTATGTCTTATGGTCTTATGGACCCAGCAGTCTGTTTAAAGGAAGGCCTGGCAGGCTCCTGTAGGCTGCTCACAATGGCCACTGCCAGGTTGCACTGCAGGGATTCGGCTACCTCACACTTATCCACATTAAATCCCATTTGGCATTACTTAGGCCATCTGACCAGCCTGTCTATATCCGCCTGTAATGTAAGGGTGTCATCCTCACTATTTGCTATCCCACCAATATTCGCCTCCATAGGTTCTGGAAGGCTGAGCGCATAATGAACCGGGGGAAAGGGATGAAGTGTGTCACTGTGCACACTAACTGATCCATTGTCCTTGTTATTAATTTCAGCATCATCACAGCATGGCCGCCAGGAGGAATTGCAGATGCCCCCTCTCACACCTGAGGGCCCTCTATTGTCACTTATGTCACACCATTTCTGCTAGGCAGGCACCAGCACAGATACTAGCACCTCGGCTAGTGTCCCGGGGCACAATGGAGAGGGCATTTCACAATCATTGGAGGAGCTGGCAGAGACAGAGGGCAGAATTTTACGGCCCTGTTTCAGCGGAGACGTGGCTGTAAAATGCAGGGAGCCGTTATAAATCCCATTGACGACAGCGGGAACATAAAATCCAACTGTCGTAAAATTCTGCCCAGAGAGTGCGGATGGCGCCAGCAGTCGGAGAACTGCAGGGGACTAGGCACATGCCAAGTCAGGCCATGATGATGAGCCTCTGAAGTCGTCCACGATGCAGCAGCTACAGGAAATGTGGCCAGGTATGCGGGAGCATCTGGGTGTGATACATGAGACCATGCTTCATTTGGTGTCCGTGGTGGAGGAGCCCACACGGAGCATCACTGATGCAATGAGCCTCGTGGCAGAGCATCATGCTTCCTCCATAGAGAGAGTGGCAACTCTCATGGAGAGGGGCCTCCAGGAGAACAATCAGGTCCCGTTTGGGTTTCGCTTGGAACTGCAAGCCCTCACAGCACCAGTGGCCACAGCTGGTCAGTTGCAATTTGGGAAATGGTGTGGGCTTCAAGCTACCCAGCTCGCTGCCCATCCATCACGTCAGTGCAGCAGATGCCTGTCATATCTGCGGGCTCCTCTCACAATGCTCTGGATGAGGGTACCAGCTGCTCCGCCCCTCTCCCAGTGACCGCTTCATCGGGTGAGGTTGCGACGACTGGGGTGATGCTAGCTGTGGAACTGGCAGATCCCTCCGAGGTGGGCCCAGCACAGGCTCCACGGGCCAGAGGATGACCACTAAGGGCATCGAGGTCAACAGGACATCAGAGTCAGCAAGCTGTCTCAGCTGCCATTCCAAGCGACAGAGTGGCACCAAGAAGTAGCGCCCATAAGCGTAAGCATAAGGCACCTTAGACACATGGGTTTCTCACTGGTGCTCTTGTGTTGGCCCTAGATTATTATTTGTTTCTGCTTGCTTAATATTTTGAATTTGTGAGAACTTCTGATGGTGAAATTTAAAACCAGATGTGGTACCATGGCTGAGGGTGGCTCTTTTGTTCTGCATTTGTATATTTTAGAGACATGTCATGAGTATTTGAGTTGGCATTGAAATTTATGTCCAAAGCCCTTAGTTACAGCTAATGACCTGGCAGATTTAGCACTTAAGTGCCGAGTATGGTCCTCCTGATCTATTTGTGCTGTGCTAGCTGAAGGTTCATTGGATTAAAGTCTCCTGGGTGTCCCTGCCTCCTTGGTGAAGGATAGTAAGGGACACAATTGGTCCCCTTAAAGATCAGAGTGGTCGTCTATGTGTGGAGCCTCACGAGATGGGGGAGATCTTAAATAGTATTTTTGCATCAGTATTTACTCAGGAAACTGGCATAGTGTATAAGGAAGGAAGGGAAACAAGCAGTAGTTTCATGGAACATATAGAGATTAAAGAGGAGGAGGTGCTTGCTGCCTTACAGCGAATAAAGGTAGATAAATCCCCCGGACCTGACATGATATTCCCTCAGACCTTGAGGGAGACTAGTGTAGAAATTGCAGGGGCCCTGGCAGAAATATTTAAAATGTCCTTAGCCACGGGTGAGGTGCTGGAGGATTGGAGGGTAGCTCATGTTGTTCCGTTGTTTAAAAAAGGCTCCAAAAGTAAACCAGGTAATTACAGGCCAGTGAACCTGACGTCAGTAGTAGGTAAATTATTGGAAGATGTTCTGAGAGATTGGATATATAATTATTTGGACAGCCAAGGGCTGATTAAGGATAGTCAGCATGGCTTTGTGCATGGTAGGTCGTGTTTAACGAACCTTGTAGAGTTTTTCGAGGAGGTTACCAAGAAAGTAGGTGAAGGAAAGGCTGTGGATGTTGTCTACATGGACTTTAGTAAGGCCTTTGACAAGGTCCCACATGGGAGGTTAGTTCAGAAGATTCATACACTTGGTATCCATGGAGAGGTTGTAAACTGGATTCGAAATTGGCTGTGTGGGAGAAGACAGAGAGTGGTAGTGGATGATTGCTTCTCAGACTGGAGGTCTGTGACTAGTGGTGTGCCTCAGGGATCTGTGCTGGGACCATTGTTGTTTGTTGTCTATATCAACGATTTGGATGATAATGTGGTGAACTGGATCAGCAAGTTTGCTGATGACACTAAGATTGGAGGTAAAAACAAAAAAACTGCAGATGCTGGAAATCCAAAACAAAAACAGAATTACCTGGAAAAACTCAGCAGGTCTGGCAGCATCGGCGGAGAAGAGAAGAGTTGACGTTTCGAGTCCTCATGACCCTTCGACAGAACTTGAGTGGAGATTGGAGGTGTTGTGGACAGTGAGGAAGGCTTTCAAAGCTTGCAGAGAGATCTGGACCAACTGGAAAAATGGGCCAGAAAATGGCAGATGGAATTTAATGCGGAAAAGTGTGAGGTGTTACATTTTGGAAGGTCAAACCAAAGTAGGACATATACAGTAAATGGTAGGGCACTGAGGTGTGCAGAGGAACAAAGGGATCTGGGAGTTCAGATACGTAGTTCCCTGAAAGTGGCGTCACAGGTAGACAAGGTTGTAAAGAAAGCTTTTGGCATACTGGCCTTCATAAATCAAAGTATTGAGTATAGGAGTTGGGATGTTATGGTGAGGTTGTATAAGACATTGGTGAGGCCAACTTTGGAGTATTGTGTGAAGTTCTGATCGCCTAACTACAGGAAGGGTATCAGTAAGATTGAGGAAGTGCAGAGAAGATTTACCAGGATGTTGCCGTGTCTTAAGGAGTTGAGTTACAGGGAAAGATTAAACAGGTTAGGACTTTATTCCTTGGAGCATAGAATAATAAGGGGAGATATAATAGAAGTTTACAAAATTATGAGGGGTATAGACAGAGTAAATGCGAGTAGGCTCTTTCCACTTAGATTAGGAGAAATAAACATGAGAGGACATGGCTTTAGGGTGAAAGGGGATAGGTTTAGGGGGAACATTGAGGGAACTTCTTCACTCAGAGAGTGGTGAGAGTGTGGAACGAGCTGCCATCTAACATGGTAAATGTGGGCTCACTCTTAAGTTTTAAGAATAAATTAGATAGATACATGGATGGGAGAGGTCTGGAGGGTTATGAACTAGGTGCAGGTCAATGGGACTAGCGGAATAATATTACGGCACAGACTAGAAGGGCCAAATGGCCTGTTTTCTGTGCTGTAGTGTTCTATGGTTCTATGGTTCTATGGTTCTAGTCCCGGGTCAGCGCTTAGCCCCTCATCATTCCCCTGTGCTTCCTCATCCTCAGAATCAGTGCTGGACTCATCGTGTGCAGCCACATCCATTGTGTCAACGTCTTCTTCATCCACCGCGTCCCCCCTTTCAAACGCAAGATTATGGGGAGTGCAGTATGCAACCACTATCACAGAAACACAATCTGGGGGATACTGGAGTGCACCCCCTGAGCGGTCCAGGCATCGGAAGTGCATCTTGAGAAGATCAATGGCTCTCTCCACCACAGCCCTTGTGGAGGCGTGGCTCCTATTGAACCGCTGCTCAGCTTCTAATCTTGGATGGCGGAGAGGCATCATGAACCACCTTCTGAGGGGATAGCCCTTGTCACCCAGCAGCCATCCATCCAGCCGAGCAGGAGCACTGAAGAGCCCCTGCACCTGGGGGTGTCTGAAGGTGTAGGCATCGTGGGAGCTGCCTGGATACCTTGCACAGATTTGCAGAATCAGCATCCTGTGATCACACTATCTGCACATTCATGGAGTGGAAGCTCTTCCTGTTCACAAAGGCACCGGGCTCACTTGCTGGTGCCTTGATGGCCACATGTGTGCAGTCTATAGCACCCTGGACACGGGGGAAGCCAGCAATGGCCGCGAAGTCTCTGGCTCACTGTGTCTGGCTTGTCTGGCCCCAGCGGAAGTGGATGAAGGTCAATGCACACCTGAACAGAGGATATATGACCTGCTTGATACAAGTTTAGACAGCTGATTGGGAGACACCACAAAGATCACCCATCGAGCCCTGGAAGGAGCCAGAGGCATAGAAGTGGAGGGCAACTGTGACCTTCAGAACCAATGGCATGGGTATCCACCCACACAGTTAAGCGAGATCTCAGGGCCAATCATCTGACAGATGTAGGTGACTGTCTCCCTTGACAGTCAGGGAGCCTCCTTCAGCACTGCACCTCATACATATTGAGGTAGCTGCTTTGCCCATCTGTATGCCCTGGCAGCAGGATAGTGGCATCTTCTGCGGCCCCTTCCACCTTGGACAACCTCTTGGCCCTGCGCCCCTTGTGCCTGTGCCTGTCCTCCCAAAGGTGGCTCCCTGGAGGCTGATTGTGCACTCCTCCTTATTCTAGCCCTCCCTTCCTCCTCAGGGGAGCTGCCTCCAGTGGACATGTCAGAACCCATACCCAGGGTAAAGGGAGGCCTCTGGAAAGCTGCAGGCCCGATAAAGATTCCTGACTGCAGAGTGCTGACCTGAAGGTTCAAAGTACACAGAAAGCTGCTGGAAATCATTCTGAACTGCTACAGATCACACAGGCAAGTTAAAAAAGCTGTCTGCAATAAATACTCACAGGCCAGATTGGCAACCCCACTGAGCCCTCTTATGCCAGCCGTGGATGAGTTTCATTAAAAAATCTCTTGCTTGCCCATTGCGCCTGTGCACCGAGCCGAAGAGCGCACAAGTGCCTGAAAATTGCTGTCGATTGCCGAGTTAAGAGCCTTAACTGGCCCTTTAATTAATGACAGGCGTGTGTCGAACTTTATTGTGCACCTGTCCAGCAAAATATCACGATGGCACGCAGTGACGTCAGGATGCTCACCCGACATCACCGCGTGTCATTGTATGCACTGACCTGCGGGACCCACACCCCACACATCAAGCAGAAAATTCTGTCCCATGAGACAAAGTAATTGCTGAAAACAAAAACAGAAAATACTGGAAACACATAACAGGTCAGTCAGCATCCATGTAGAATCAAGTGGTTATCAAGTTGTCTTAATTTTATAGCCAGTCCTCTTTCTTACTTCCATTAGAGACTTACGCACAGCTGTACAAGTATCAGGTACAGTTAATGCAAGGTATTTTGAGTCCAACAGAAGGTAAGGCTTCAGCAAGCATTTTCTCTTTTTATGTTATTTATGGAACTGAAGCAGGTGCTTGCCAATGCTGCCAGTAGTCCAAGACATAGAAACATAGAAAATGAGAGCAGGAGTAGGCCATTTGGCCCCGTGAGGTTGCTCCCAGATTCAATATGATCATGGCTGATCCTCTATCTCAACGCCATGCTCCCACTCTCTCCCATTACCCCTTGACTCCTTTAGACTCTAGAAATCTATCTATGCCCTTCGTAAATACATTCAGTGACTTGGCCTCCACAGCCTTCTGTGGTAGATAATTCTGCAGGTTCACCACCCTGTAAGTGAAGAAATTTCTCCTCATCTCAGTCTTACATGGCCTACCCCATATCCTGAGATTGTGTTCTCTCGTTCTAGACTCCCAGTCAGAGGAAACATCATCCTTGCATCCAGCCTGTCCATCCCTGAATTTTATACATTTCAATGAGATCCCTTCTCATTCTTCTAAACTCCAATGAATACAGGCCTAGTTGACACAAACTCTCCTCATACGACAATCATGCCATCCTAGAATCAGTCTGGTGCATCTTCACTGCAGTCCTTCAATGGCAAGTATATCCTTTCTTAATAAGGAGACCAAAACTGCACACAATACTCCAGGTGTGGTCTCACCAAGGCCCTGAGCAGCTGCAGTAAGACATCCTTGCTCCTGTACACAAGCCCTCTCACAATGAAGGCCAACATACCATTTGCCTTCTTATTGTTTGCCACACCTGCATGCATGCTTTCAGTGATTGGTGTACAAGGACACCTAGGTCTCTTTGTATATCAACATTTCCCAATAAATCCCCATTTCAGTAATACTCTGCCATTTGGTTTTTCCTATCAAAGTGGATAACTTCACACGTATCCATGTTTGCATCTACCATGTATTTACCCACTCGCTCAACCTGTCTAAGTCGCCTTGAAGCCTCTTAACATCCTCCTCATCGCTCACATTCCCACCAATTTTGTGCCATCAGCAAACTTGGAAATATTACATTTGTTTCCCTCATCCAAATCATTGATATAAATTGTGAATACTTGGGGTCCAAGCACTGATCCCTGTGGTACACCACTAGTCACTGCCTGTGACTCCAAAAAAGACCTAAGATAAAAGCAAAATACTGAGGATGCTGGAAATCTGAAATAACCCTACAAATTTAAGAAGCTCCCACTGACCTCCCCACCCACCCCACCCCCACTCCCCACCCCAAACAGGGCCGACTTCAAGAATGCAACAATTGTAACTAACTTCAAGAGGGGAGATAAATCAAGCTGTGGAAACTATCAAGGTATTTCCATCTTGCCCAAAGCAGGGAAAATCCTGGCATGCATCCTTCTGAATCGCCTACTTCCTGTGGCTAAGGAAATCCTCCCAGAGACACAGTGTGGCTTTAAGCCTTCCAAAGGAAACTCTGACATGCTATTTGGTGCCTAACAAATCCAAGAAAAATGTTGAGAAACAACACCAGTTGTTTCTACATTGCAATAATTTACCTGACCAAAGCATTTCCGCTATTTAAGAAGGGTTGTTGAGATAAGCCATGGAACCACGCCAGTGATTCTCACGTCAGTGGTAGGGAACCTATTGGAAAAATTCTGAAGGAAAGAATCTATCTCCACTTGGAGAGGCAAGGTTTGATCAGGGATAGTCAGCATGGCTTTGTCAGAGGGAGGTCATGCCTAACAAATTTGATTGCATTTTTTGAAGAGGTGACCAAGTGTGTAGGTGAGGGTAGTGCAGTTGATGTAGTTTATATAGATTTCAGCAAACCCTTTGACAAGATCCCACATGGGAGACTTATAAAGAATGCAAATGCACATGAGGTGGATTCAAAATTGGCTTAGTTGTAGGAGACAGAGGGTGATGACAGAAGGATGTTTTAGTGACTGGAAGCCAGTGTCCAGTGGCGTACCACAGGTATCTGTTCTGGGTCCCCTATTATTTGTCATTTGTATAAACGACATAGATGACTATGTGGGGGGTAGGATTAGTAAGTTTGCGGATGACACAAAGATTGGCTGGGTGGTTGACAGTGAAGTTGAGTGTCTTGGACTACAGGAAGATATAGACGGGATTGTCAAATTGGCAGATAAGTGGCAGATGGAATTAACCCTGAAAAGTGTGAGGTGATACACTTTGGAAGGAGTAATTTGACAAGAAAGTATTCAATGAACAGCATGACACCAGGAAGTTCTGAGGAACAAAGGGACCTTGGCGTGTGTGTCCATAGATCTCTAAAGGCGGAGGGGCATGTTAGTGGGGTGGTGAAAAAAACATATGGGACACTTGCCTTTATCAATCGAGGCATAGATTACAAAAGTAGGGAGGTCATGTTGGAGTTGTATAGAACCTTCGTGAGGCCACAGATGGAGTACTGTGTGCAGTTCTGGTCGCCACATTATAGGAAGGATGTGATTGCACTGAGGGGGTGCAGAGGAGATTCACCAGGATGTTGCCTGGGATGAAACATTTAAGTTATGAAGAGTGGTTGGATAGACTTGGGTTGTTTTCGTTTGAGCAGAGCAGACTGAGGGGCGACCTGATCAAGGTGTACAAGATTATGAGGGGCATGGACAGCGTGGATAGGGGGCAGCTGTTCCCCTTAGTTGGGTCAGTCACAAGGGGACATAAGTTCAATGTGAGGGGCAGGAGGTTTAGGGGGGATGTGAGGAAAACCTTTTTTACCCAGAGGGTGGTGATGGTCCTGGATGGAGGCAGGTTGCCTCACGTCCTTTAAAAAGTACCTGGATGAGCACTTGGCACATCTTAACGTACAAGGCAATGGGCCAAGTGCTGGTAAATGGGATTAGGTAGGTAGGTCAGGTGTTTCTCATGTGTCAGTGCAGACTTGATGTGCCAAAGGGCCTCTTCTGCACTCTGTGATTCTGTGATTCTGTAATTTGACTCAATAAATTGCAAAGCTGTGTATATTGCACTCCAAAGATTTAACTGTCCAAGAAACTTCATCACAATCCTATGATTTCTACATGATGATATGATTGTATCTCTCTTGAGTGGGAGATCTGAAACAGACACGTTTGAAATCTAGGCTGGTGTCAAGCATAGCTGCGTAATAGTCCCTATACTATTTAGAATCTACCTGACAATGGCTATTCAACTCATCAAAGAAACTGTCTTCAGGTGTCAGTATTAAATGCCATCTAGATGGAAAACTCTTTAATCTTGGTTATCACAAAAATAAGCTGACCACCATAGACATACATGATCTAAAGTTTGCAGATGCCTGCTTTGTCATTGCCTGTTCTGCACCAGATTTTCAAACCGCTATTGATTTTTTCAATTCTGCATTCAAGAAACTCAGCTTGTCCTTTAAAGTTGTCAAAACAAGTCATATGCCAACCCAGCCCTGGTCAGCCAAATATACCACCTCCCATTTATGTTGAAGCAGAGATTCTAGAATATGTTGAGCAGTTCCCATACCTTGGCATCCACCTCTCCCAAAAGGCCACCATTGACGAGGAGATCCAACACCGGATCAGCTGCGCCAGCTAGCCTTCTACAAACAACAGCAGTGAGTGTTTGACAACAAAGGCCTCTGCAAGTCAACAGACATCCTAGTGTACAGGGTAGCTGTCGTCATCATGCTTCTGTACTGCAGTGAGATCTGGATTGTGCATCAGTGACACATAAGAGGAGTAGAGAAATTCCATCAGAAATGCCTCTGCTGCATCTTCCAGATTCAATGAGAGGACTGTCAAACAGATGCTAATGTTCTTCTTGAAGTCAGCTCCACAAGTAATCAGGTAAACCTCCTACAATATCAACATTGATGGACTGGACACTGTGTCCAGATGGCCCAAAAACTGTCTCTGCTGCCAAGTCCTGTTTTCTCAACACACAGATGGTCAACATTCCAGGGGAGGGCAAAGAAAATGCTCCAAAGACACTCTGAAGCTCTCTCTGATGCACAGCAGAATTGACATTAATGACTGTGAAGAGCTGGCTACCAGTCATTCAGAATAGCAATAACTTGTCCATCAAGCTGAATCACGCTTTGAGTCCCAAAGTCTTAATGATGAGGCAGAATGACAGCAGAGAAAATAATAAAAGGAAGAAAATCCTGCACTCTAGTTCCCACTATCTCATGGGACATCCTGCCCCAAGTTCTCCTAGACCTGCGGATCGAGACTCAGTCTGCTCAGTCACGTAAAGACTCATGGCAGAAATTCATGACTCTGAGCAGAAGTCAATTTCAAATCGAGGAACAGTTAACATTTGGGGGCATCAGGGAAACCCCAATGGAGCTGTTGGATTTGTCATTTTAATTTATGAAAATCCAATTAATTGTGTCCTTAAGCCATAATTTTGGCTTTAACAGCCTGTGTATTGCTTTCACGGGCTGTGTGGAACTCGCTAAGATCAACAAGGTAAGAGCACAGTGCAAAGCCATTGATTGGTGAGATTGATAGGTTGGAAAGCCTTTAAATACTGAAAGCAAATAGTTCAGGACGTAGCCATGTGAAAGACCTATTCTCACAGGATCTCTTCTGATAGCATGTTTTCACTGTTTTACAGGTGATTTCCAACATTTTGGAAGTAATTTCATCTACCATGTCCACTTTGGTCTACATTTCTCTGATGTCAGCCTTCACTGTAGCAATTGAACAGCTTATACAGCTTCACCATGGACCTCTGATTTGGAACCAAGAGGAGCAGTAACCCCAACACTAACAGTAGCAGAAGCATCAACAACAGCAGCAGCTGCCTTTTTCATAGCCACATGCTGCACCACAGGACAAAAGCGATGAATGCAGAGCTCCAGCTTGTAGGATATGGTTCCTTATTAAAGGGGGAGGATCAGCTTCCTCAACATAAAAAAGCAATAGTGCTTCAGGGTACTCAGGCTTTCATAGCAAGTCTTTGCTGGCACTTGATATCAAGAAACGGCTGAAGGCACTGGCTACTGCAAAGGCTGTAGGCCCTGACAACATTCTGGCTAGAATACTGAGGACTTGCACTCCAGAACAAGTCTCACCCTGGCCAAGCTGTTCTGTAAACCGGCGTCTACCTGGTAATGTGGAAAATTGCCCAAGTAAGTCCTGTCTACAAAAAGCATGACAAACCTAACCCAGCCAATTACCACTCCGTCGGTCTATCTCAATCAGCAGCAAAGTGATGGAAGGTATAGTTGACAATGCAATAAAGTGGCACTTACTCAGCAATAATCTGCTCACCAGCTTTCAGTTTGGGTTCCATCAGGGCCACTTAGCTCCTGACCTCATTTCAGCCTTTGTCCAAACATGGGCAAAAGAGCTGAACTCAGGAGTTGAGGTGAGAGAGACTGACTGCCCTTAACATCAAGGTAACATTTGACAAAGTGTGGCATCAAGGAGGCTTAGCAACTGGAGTCAATGGGAATCAGGGGAAAACTCTCCTTTGCTTGGAATCCTACCTTGCACAGAGGAAGGTGGTTATTGTGTCGGAAGTCAATCATCTCTGTCTCAGGACATTACTTCAGGAGTTCCTCAGGATAGTGCTGACCCCAAAAATCTTCAGCTGCTCCATCAAAGACTCATCATAAGATCAGAGGTGGGGATGTTCACTGATGATTGAACAATGTTCAGCACTATTCATGACTCCTCAGATACTGAAGCAGTCTATGTCCATATATAGCAAGGGCTGGATAATATTCAGGTTTGGGCAAATAGCATTTGTGCTGTATAAATGCCAGGCCATGACCAGCTCCAACAAAAGACAACCCAACCATTTCCTCTTGAAATTCAATGGCATTACCGTTGCTGAAACCCCCATTATCAACATCCTGGGGGATACCACTGACCAGAAACTGAACTGGGCCAGCCATATTAATACTGTGGCTACAAAAGCAGGTAACAGGTGGGGAATTCTGTGATGAGTAACTCACCTGCTGACTCCCAAAAAGCCTGTCCACCATCTACAAGGCACAAGTCAGGAGTATGATGGAATGCATCCACTGGCATGGATGAGTGCAGCTCCCACAACACTCAAGAAGCTCGACACCATCCAGGACAAAGCAGCTTGCTTGATTGGCATCCCATCCACCACCTTCAACATTCACTTGCTCCACCACTGACACACAGTTGCAGCAGTGTGTACCATCTACAAGATGCACTGCTTCTTCGATAGCACCTTCCAAACCCATTACCTCTAACACCTAGTAGGACAAAGGTAGCAGATGCATGGGGACATCACCATTTACACCTTCTCCTCCAAGCGATGCACCAAGCTGACTAGGAAATATATCGCCGTTCCTTCACTGTCGCTGGGTGAAAATCCTGGTGCTCTCTCCCTAACAGCACTGTGGTGCACCTACAACACATGGGCTGCTGCGCTTTAAAAAGACAGCTCATCATCACCTTCTCAAGGCCAATTAGGGATGGGCAATAACTGCTGACCTAGCCAGTGATGCCCGCATCCCGTAAAAGAATAATTTAAAAAAAACACATCAGCCTCCTGGAACAAGACTGATCAAGAGAATCAGGTGTACTCCTATTGCCATTTGTTACTAAGATCACCACAGCCATAAAATTCTTCATCTCTGCCTCCTTTCAGGTATCTGTTGGTGACATCTGCAGGATTTCATCATTTGCTGCCCACCAGTGTGTCCCCCAGCTGATTAGTACCATGATTCCTAAGGCTGCCACTTCCACTTTGACACTGAAGAGGCCAGTCAGACACAGAAATTTCACAGTTAAGCAGAAAAACATTAGAAATAGGAGCAGTAGATGATATGACCCCCCTGAGCCTATTCCGCAATTCAATCTGATAATGGCTGATCTTTTGTCTCAACTCCATTTTCTTGTCCACTCCCCAAAATTCTTTGATTCCCTGAGAGATTAAAAATCTGTGTACCCCAACCTTGAATATATTCAACAATGGGATATCCACAAGCCTCTGGAGTAGAGAATTCCAAATATTCTCAACCCTCTGAGTAAAGAAAGTTCTCCTCATCTTAGTCCTATATGGTCAACCCTTTATTCTGAGTCTGTTCCTGTATGTTCTTGATTTCCCAGCTAAGGAAAACAACCTCTCAGTGCCTATCCCCATTAGGTCCATTCTGAACCTTGTATGTTTCAAAGAGATCACCTTTCATCCTTCTAAACTCCAGAAACTATGGGCCCAATTGAATCAATCACACATCATAGGACAACCCTCTCATCTCCGGGACCCATTTGGTGAACCTTAACTCGATCATCTCTAATCCTTTGTTAGATAAAGCAAAACTGTGCACAGTAGTCCAGTGCAGTCTCACCAAAAAACCCATATATTTGGAACAAGACTTTCTTGTTCTTGTACTCCAGATCCCTTGTAACAAACACGTCATGTGTCTTCCTAATTGCCTGATATATTTGTTTACTATTTCTGTATTCAAATAGTCATTTCGTAGTACAGAGCTTGAGTATTGCTGAGAAAAAACACATGTTATAAAAGCTTTTCATCTGGCACGCATCAGGACAGTTTGCATGAATACCAAATTTAAAGGGATCAACAAATTATACTTCATAAGAAGCAAATGCCAATTGGTTGGCAAGTGGACTCTGATTGGAAGAGGCTTCGCCATGGGGAGTGCACCAGTTAACTGATGTTCGCAGCAGGCAAGTTACAGAATGTCTGGCAGCATCGGCGGAGAAGAAAAGAGTTGACGTTTCGAGTCCTCATGACCCTTCAACAGAACTAGGTGAATCCAAGGAAGCGGTGAAATATAAGCTGGTTTAAGGTGTGTGTGTGTGTGTGTGTGTGTGTGTGTGTGTGTGGGGGTGGGGGGGGGGGTGGGGGGGTGGGGGGGGGGGTGGGGACAGAAGTGGATGGGGGTGGTGTGGTTGTAGGGACAATCAAGCAGTGATAGAAGCAGATCATCAAAAGATGTCACAGACAAAAGAACAAAAGAACACATAGGTGTTCAACTTCAACACCTATGTGTTCTTTTGTTCTTTTGTCTGTGACATCTTTTGATGATCTGCTTCTATCACTGCTTGATTATCCCTACAACCACACCACCCCCCTCCACTTCTCTCCCCCCCACCCAAATCCCCCTCCCCCCACCCCCCCCCCCCCCTCCCACCCGCCCCCCCCCCCCCCCCCCCCCCCCCGCCCCCCCCCCCCCACACACACACACACCTTAAACCAGCTTATATTTCACCCCTTCCTTGGATTCACCTAGTTCTGTTGAAGGGTCATGAGGACTCGAAACGTCAACTCTTTTCTTCTCCTCCGATGCTGTCAGACCTGCTGAGTTTTTCCAGGTAATTCTGTTTTTGTTTTGGATTTCCAGCATCCGCAGTTTTTTGTTTTTATAAGGTACAGAATGTACCCAACCAGCCGTGCTTGCAAAACTCAAAACACAGTGTCCAACATTAGATGTGATTCCATGATTGGACACATTTGCTAAACAATCCTGAGTGCGCTAAAAATTACACTGACAACCAATCATGATTATTAGTGAGGCTGACAGAGTAGCACACTTACACATGCTAAAAGCTACATACATTAATACACGGGGCCCTGTGCTTTGCAGACAGAAAGAACATGTACACACATTGCGCCTGTTTCAATTAAACAAAATACACAACAGCCATTCACTGGTTCATTCCCCAGGGCCATGCCTTGACCAATCATAGTCAACCTGTCTGGTTTGAATTTAAACAAAGCTTAGCAATTAACTGTCAGTCATCAGTTAACTGCTTTCTTCATGGCAATAACTATACCAAAAAGAGTCCAACTGCCAACCATTCAGCATTCTCTTCTTATGAAGTATGAATCATTCCCTTTACATTTGATATTTATGCAAATTGTCCTGATGAGTGCAAAATGAAAAAGTTCGACAACATGCTTCTTTTTTTCAGCAATACTTGAGTTCTGCATTCCTTGTACAAGTACTCCTAAGTCTCCCTGAGTATAAATAATTAAAAGTTTTCCTCCATTTTCTTATTGTCAAAGCAAATAACCTCACACTTCCCCACATTATACTCCACCTTGTTGCCCATTCACTTAACCTGTCTAAGTCTCTTTACAGCCTCATTGTGTCTGCCTCATAGCTTACATTGCCACCTGTACTGTCAGCAAATTTGGATACATTACTTTCAGTCTCTTTATCCAAGCCTTTAACATAGGTTGAAAATAGCCCAGGACTGATCCTTGCAGCATTCCACTACTTACAGCCTGCCAACTTGATAACACATTGTTTATCCATACTCTGTTTCTTTATTCAGCTCTATGAGCATGCCAATATGTTACCCTCAGCTCCTTGAGCCCTTTTTCTTGTGTATTAAGCTTCTGTATTAAAGTTTTATCAAAATCCTAGTATTACATCCCTTTTATCTACCCCACTAGTTACATCCCCAAAAAAACTCTAATAAAGTTGTCAAATATGATTTCTCTTTCATAAAACTATGTTGACTCTGTCTGATCATACTATGGTTCTCTAAGGGCATTGTTAAGGCTTTCTTAATAACAACTTACCAAGGGATCTTCAATAGCTCCTTCCAAACTCTGCAACCTCTACCAGCTCGAAGGAAAAGGTCAGCAGGTGCATGGGAACACCATTAACTGCAAGTCCCCTCGACGTTACACATCATCCTGACTTGAAACTACATTGCTATTCCTTCATTGTGACTGGGTTAAAATCCTGGAACCTCCTTCTTAACAGCATAGTACCTACAACACATGAACAGCAATGGTTCAGGGAGGCATCTGTCTATCACATTCTAAAGGGAAATTAAGGACGGGCAATAAATTCTAGCCCTGCCAGCAATGGTCATATCCCAAGAATTAGTAAAAAAAAATAGAGGGACAAACCAGACATTGTAGTTAAGGAGGAGGAGTATGAAGTATTCGATGTGATAAACATAGGAAGAGAGGAAGTATTAACAGGATTAGCATCCTTGAAAGTGGATCAATCACCAGGGATGGAAGAAATGCACCCCAAGCTGTTAAAGGAAGCTTGGGAGATAATAACAGAGGTTCTGACCATCATTTTCCAATCGTCACTGGATACTTGTGAGGTGCCAGAACACTGGAGATCTGTTAATATTGTACCTTTGTTTAAAAAGGAAGTGAACGATAGACTGAATAACGATAGGCCAGTCAGTCTGACCTCAGCAGTGGGCAAATCATTGAAATCAATTCTGAGGGACAGGATAAACTGTCACTTAGAAAGGCATGAATTAATCAAGGACAGTAAGCATAGGTTTGTTAAGGAAAGTGTCTGACTCATTTGGTTGACTTTTTACGGGAAGTAACAAGAAGGATTGATGAGGGTAATGCAGTTGATGTAGTCTACATGGATTTTAACAAGGCTTTTGACAAGGTCCCACAATGCAGAGTGGTAAAAAAAAAACCCATGGGATCCAGGGGCAGGATTTTCGGGTTGTCAGGCAGGCATGGTGGGCGGGCCTGGGAGCGGCCAGGATACAGCCCCCGATCACAATTTCGTGCTAGCTAGCCAACTAACAGCCAGCAAACGTGAAAGGCAGGCTGAAAGGCTCAGCACTACCGGGGTGGGGGCAGGAGGAGGGCGGGCACTGAAGTCTGCACGGGTGTGGGGGAGTGCGCAATGAAAGCTCCCTGAAGGCAGAGAGCTGCCTCAGAGAGCTGAAGAATTTTAAAATCAAAAATAAAGATTTCAAAATTCTGGAAAAAAATGTCCACACATAGGACTCACTCACATGAACATATACATAATAAAAATTAGGTCAAAGCATTTTTTTAAAATGAATGTTGGAAACCTCATCCCGTTGTGGATGAGGTTTCCTCAAAAATACAAAGGCCGCCTGGCCGAGTTGCCCGCCCGCCAACTGTAATGTTGGATGGGCAGCAACAAATCTCTCTTAATTAATAAATTAGTCGCCTTAACAGGCCTCTTAATTGTCGGCAGGCACTCTCGCCAACTCGCGCGTACGCCCGCTGACCAAAATATCGCGCGAGTGCGCATTGGTATTGGGACGCTCGCCCGATGTCATCGCACGCTATTTTACACCCAATTGGGTCAGGCGCGCGCCACCTGCAGGATGTAAAATTCTGTCCCGGGGAAGGTAGCGAGCTGGATACAAAATTGGCACAGTGGCAGGAAACAAAGGGTAATTGTTGAGGGGTGTTTTTGTGAACCAGTAAGGTTCCGCAGGGCTCAGTACTAGGTCCCCCGCTTTTTGTGGTGTATATTAATGATTTGGACATAAATGTAGGGGGAATAGTCAAGAAATTTGCAGCCGACACAAAAATTGGCCGCACAGTAGATCGCAAGGAGGATGGCTGTAAACTGCAAGAGGATATCAATGGACTGGTCAAATGGGCAGAAAAGTAGCAAATGGAATTCAGCCCAGAGAAGTGTGAAATGGTGCATTTGGAGAGGCCAAACAAGGCAAAGGATTACACAATAAATGGGAGGATACTGAGAGGTGTAGAGGAATTGAGGCACCTTGGAGTGAATGCCCACTGATCCCTGACATAGAAACATAGAAACATAGAAACATAGAAACCAGGAGCAGGAGTAGGCCATTCAGCCCTTCAAGCCTGCTCCGCCATTCATTATGATCATGGCTGATCATCCAACTCAATAGCCTGCTCCTGCTTTCTCCCCAAATCCTTTGATCCCTTTCACCACAAAAGCTATATCTAACTCCTTCTTGAAAACATACAATGTTTTGGCCTCAACTATTTTCTGTGGTAGCAAATTCCATAGGCTCATCACTCTCTGGGTGAAGAAATTTTTCCTCATCTCAGTCCTAAATGGTCTACCCCGTATCCTCAGACTGTGACCCCGGTTCTGGACTCCCCCACCATCGGGAACATCCTTCCTGCATCTACCCTGTCTAGTCCTGTTAGAATTTTATGGGTTTCTTTGAGATCCCCCCTCATTCTTCTGAACTCCAGTGAATAGCAGGACAGGTTGATAAGGTGGTTAACAAGGCTATGGAACCCTTTCATTTATTGACAGAGGCATAGAATATGCTGGAATTATAAAAAACATTAGTGAGGCCACAACTTGAGTACTGTGTGCAGTTCTGGTCACCTCATTACAATAAGGATATAAATGCACTAGAGAGGGTACAGAGGAAGTTTATTAGGATGTTGCTAGGACTGGAAAACTGCAGCTATGAAGAAAGATTGGATAGACTGGGGTTGTTCTTCTTGGAATAGAGGAGTCTGAGGGGAGATAGGATTAAGATGTACAAAATTGTGAGGGGCCTGGATAGAGTGGATGGGAAGGGCATATTTACTTTAGCAGAGAGGTCAGTGACTAGGCTACGTACATTTAAAGTGATTGGTAGAAAGATTAGAGGGGAGATGAGAAAAAGCTTTTACACCCAGTGGGTTGTGGGGGTCTCAAACTCACTGCCTGAATGGGTAGTAGAGGCAGAAACCCCCAACTCATTTGAAAGGTGCCTGGATATTTACCTCAAGTGCCATAACCTGCAGAGCTGCAGAACAAATGCTGGAAAGTGGGATTAGACTGGTAAAGCATTTTTCGGCCGGCACAGACACAATGGGCCAAATAGCCTCTTTCTGTGCTGTAAACTTTCTATAATTCTTTGATAAGTTGTAGTATTTTGAGGATGATTGATGCTAAGCCAAGTGGCCTCTAGTTCCCTATTTTCTTTGTCTCTCCTTTCATGAATGACAGAATTACATTTGCTAACTTCCAAAACACTGCGACTCTTGCGAATTTAGGGAATTTTGAAAAATCATCAACACATCCACTATCCCTGCAGCTCCCTCTTTTAGAGCCCTGGAATATAGACTATTAGGTTCTGAGAATTTGTCAGCTTTTCAATCCTTTGGTTTCTTTCTGCTGATAATATCATGTATATGTGGCAAGACCTGTAGGTCTTACTGCTGATTGTAATGGTCAATGTAGGCGGCTTACCTCTGGGGCATGCTGATCTCTCTCGCATGCCTTATTTTATCTTGTATCATTTCAATCAAAAAAGCATCAGTGATTAAATTTAAATCCTCTTGCCAACAAACTTGGGGCTCTATAGCTTGAGCTGAATGGCTTGTTTCTCTCAGTGATGAGTGAACATCTGTACTATGGTGGCCCTTTTTCATGTCTGCTTCTTTTACCATTTTGCTGTTCTGAGGGTCTTGTAAGTTCTTCAAGTCACAGTGCCCTTCATGGAGACTTTGCAGACAATATGGGTAGAATCTTTGCTACCAAGGTGTGAGCACGTTCAGATGAAGGCAGGGGTTAAATCCTCCAAAAATGCCAGCGTCTCAGAAAGCCAATATGATCCCGCTCACTTCTGGCTTTTATTGGGGTGTGTGTGGAGACAGCCAGGAAACCCCCATTGAGCATCGGGCCTTTCGTTTTCGTCCCTCATGTTTCTCCAATTCTTTTTCTTTGCTGATAATTATAACTTCAAGTTCATCGCTCTTATTTCCTCATTGGTTACTCTTTATTCCTGGTTTTTCATTTGTATCTTCTACTGTGAAGATTGAGAAAAACTATTTGTTCAACATCTCTGCAATTTCTTAATTCCCTATGTTAATTTATCCTGTCACTGCCTCTAAAGGACCAAAGTTTACTTTAACTACTCATCTCCTTTTTATGTACTGGTAAAAGCCCTTACAATTTGTTTTTATATTCCTGGCTTGTTTATTCTCATATTCTATTGTTTCCCCTTTCCCAAAAGTACAGGGAATCTGACAGGGGTTCTCCATTGCTGTCCCTGCCTCCAACAACTGCACCTGTTTATGTGTGAATTGTGCCTCACCCTGTGAAATCCTAGCTATCTCTACACGACTACATACCACTGTGTGTTTCTGCACTGGTGGAAGTTGTTCATGAATCCAGTCTCAGCACTCCCTCACATTGCCTTCCTGTAAGGACAGTTCAGCGTCCTCCCACTCCAACCCCTCCTGAAGAACCTGTGGCAGATGAAAGATATGAATGAGAACTAACACAGGGAAATGTTCAAATTCTAAATTCTGCAGAATTTGACATTTCGGACAGTGATGACAGCAATTCAACCTGGGTGACTGTTAAAAGCTTATTGGCAGTGTGATGTCTAACCCTAGGCCCATGGATACTGCCACCATGCTTTTTTTCAAGGCCTCCTCTGCAGCAGCAGGCAGGGTGTCTATGACTGCAGTGCTACCCTCTGTCTCACCCTGGAATTGTGCAATTCCTTCTATTGCAAGGAGAGAAAGCAGAGTTATAACTGTTAGCATTAAAGTGCATGGAGATGACAGGATGACAGCATTTGTGCAGAGTGATTATAAGGAAAGGGTGTGAGATGACACTGAGATGAGGGTGAACCTGCATGTTGGGTATACAGATTGAGATGTGAGGAGATGCTTTGACAGAGAGGACTGAGTGGTATATTGGTCTGAGGAGTTCAGAAGGAGAATGCTTAGGAAGTCAGAAGGTGGATGTTGGCATCTGGAAGTGTTCTGACACCTTTCCAGCTTTAATGAGAACGTTGGACCCCTTGCAGTACTTGTAGTTTTAGGGACCACAATCCCATTGCTGACTGCTTCTGTGACTTCCAGCCACACCTATTTCAGTTCCATGACTAGGCTTTTTCTCCCCTCCATAGGAAACAGCACTTCTCTGCAGACCATCAATGCCTCCAACATCACCTTCAGCGAAGAGTCAGAGAAGAGGGGACAACATTATCAAGTCTTGCTTCTGTTGTTTTCCTTCCAGAACATTTCAGTTGCAACTTAGGATGTAGCCAATCCCCTGCTAGAGTCCCTTTAAATAGAAATCCTTCCATTGACATGTGCAGCTTGTCATTTTCATGGTCTCTTACGGTCTGCTGTCACCATATATGTTCAGGGTCTCAGTGTAGACCTCAGGTCATCTGTCTCTATGCTATCTATGCTAAGCAAGATATGAGGCTGACAAGTGTTCTAATCGAACACAATTACATGAAGTTTATTACCAACAACAACTATATACAGTGCTGCACAGGCCTTGATCTAGCCTGAGTCCTAACTGTTATATAGATTGATGACTTGACTATATGCCTGACTCATAAGGTATAAAGTCTTACTGATACAGGGGCACAGACAATAGTGAACATCTGCAGTAGAGATCACAGGCAATAGTGAACATCTAACATGGAGGCTGTACCTTTTATCCTCCAGCCTACACATGGTGATGTCATAATGATGTCGCTATGCAGCTTCTTGAAGGTACATGCCATTGGCTGCATTGGCAAGCGCATAATATTACAACAGTCATCACATTCTGGGACTGATGGGGAAATCCAGAGACAGGATACTAATGCCATAACTGAGTTAAGCCACCACAGCATAGTCACCTTTACAATGATTGGGTTCCCGACCCATTACCAGCCCTCCGCTACAAGCAGGTTTCTTCCATTAAAATTCCACCCCATGCAGTGAACACCAATTCACAGAATATTTTCATGTGAGAGTTGGGCCTGCTTTTGGCTGAAATGGCCAAATCGGAAAAAAGATATGCCATGAATCAGGACAAAGTGGTCTCTGGGACCAATTTCAATCACCTAACAGGATCAGAGAGGAATTTTCCAGATGCTTTTTCCCTTATTTTGGAGATTACATGGCTTCCGGATGAGGTGGAGAATGTTCATATTGTGATGCACCAGTCATTATGCATGTGTGGGACAGGCTGGGTGGACTGGAAAGCATTTTCCATTATAATTCAGAATATTCAAGTACTTATGTATCCATAGAAACACTCCAGCTGTGTTTCTGATGCCAAAAAGACTCTTGAGCAAGATAATGGAAACAACAGAAAATAGCACTTAAAAAAAATAGCAATCATGAAGCATTAAAAAGTAATTTTAAGAAATCGTTGAAAATGTCATTGCCCCTTATGCATGGAGCTCCAGCCTATATCCATTGCAGATGGCTGAGCTGAGTATACTCTAAATACTTCCCTAAATGGCAGAAAAGCAGGTTCACACATTCACATGTGTCATTCACATACTTAAATGTTTCTCAGAAAAAATGCATGAGAGCAACCTACATGGGTGTTGAGTCAGAGTAAAACAACCATGGGAGGTGGGATTCCAGCTGGAGACTGAGGACATTCCATGTTGTCAAACCCTCACAGTCCCTTTCTGCCTGAGGTATAGAAGTGAGCTGGCTTGAGGGAAAGGGTCTCCTCACATACGTTTTCAATCTTTGAGGTGTCCAATAGCTGAAGGGATGTTTTGCATGATTAGTTATCACATATCTTGGAATAAATTATATCTTCTTTGCTCATTCCAGCCACTTTCACATTTAACTTATACATTTGCTGAATGATAATGTCACAATAGCCTGTCATAGCCAGCAACCTGTTCAACTCTCAAAGGCACTCTTTCCATTCTATTCAGATATGTATACGTATTATAGAGGATAGGAAGAAACCCTTATGGAATTTGAACAGAAAATGCTGGAAAATCTCAACAGGTCTGGCAGCATCTGTGGATAGAGAATCAGAGTTAACGTTTTGAGTCCGTATGACTCTTCTTCACAGCTGAAGAGAGGTAGAAATATGATAGATTTTATACTGTTTAAGAGGGGATGGAGCAGGTGAAGAAAGAGAGAACGTCAGGGATAGGTGGGAGCTCAGGAGAGATTTACAAAGATGTCATGGACACAAGACACAAGGAGTGCTAATGGTAGTATTGGAGACTAAAAAGGTGCTGATTAGTGATATGAAGGTAAAATAGAATGTGTTAATAACAGAAAAAGGGTCAACACTTTGTGAAAGCAAGACATAAGAACAAGTGACAGATGACTTTCTGGGATGGAGGTGGAGGTGGAGGGGTGTGGCTGGGGGAAAAAATTGGATTAATAAAAGGGTGATGATAGAGGCGAGTTCATGATCTGAAGTTGTAGAACTCAATGTTAAATCTGGAAGGCTGTAAAGTGCCTCGTCGGAAGATTAGGTGCCCTTCCCCCAGTTTGCGTTGGACTCCACCAGAACATTACAGCAGGCCAAGAACATGTGGGCATGAAAGCAAGATGATGAGTTGAATTGGCAACTACAGGAAGGTCAGGGTCATGCTTGCGAACTGAGCAAGGGTCTTCAGCAAAATGGTCACCCAGTCTGCATTTGGTCTCCCCAATATAGAAGAGATTGCATTGGGGGTTACGAATACTGCAGATAAAGTTGAAAGAAGGGCGAATGAAACACTGCTTCACCTGATAAGAGGATTTGGGCCCTTGGATGGTGAGGAGGGAGGTGTTGCACCAGCTATGGTTGCATGGAGAGGTGCTGTGGGAAGAGGATGAGGAGTTGGGGGAGATAGAGGAGTGGACCCAAGGTGTCACGGAGGGAATGGCCCCTAAAGAATGCTGATGGGGGGTGACGAGAAGATGTGTTTGGTGGTGGTATTACAAGCCCACCAACTCCTACAGCTACCTCAACTGCAGCTCTTCAAAACCTGCTTCCTGTAAGGACTCCATCCCATTCTCCCAGTTCCTTTTTCCCCATCACATCTGTTCCAATGATACTAACTTCCCAAACGTTCTTCTGCCATGTCTTCCTTTTTCTTTAACAGGCGGTGCCCCAATGTGGATGACAGGGCCCTCAACCGTGTTCAATCCATTCCCCACACCTCTGCCCTCACCCCATCCACTCCCTCCCAGAACCATGATAGAGTCGCCCTTGTCCTCACTTTTCATCCCACCAATCTCTGTATTCAAAGGATCATCCTCTGCCATTTCTGCCAACTCTATCATAATGCCACCACCAAACACATCTTCCCCTCACCCTCCCTGTCAGCATTCTTCAGGGACTGTTCCTCCTGTGCTACCCTGGTCCACTCCTCATCCCCTTCGCACGGCACCTTCCCATGCAATCACAGAAGTTGCAACACCTGCCACTTTACCTCCTCCCTCCTCACCATCCAAGGCCCCAAACACTCCTTTCAGATCAAGAAGCGCTTTGCTTGCATCTCCTTCAATTTGGTCTACTTTATTCACTGCTCCCAATGCAGTCTCCTCTACATTAGGAAGGCTAAATGCAGACTGAGTGACCCTTTTGCAGTACACCTTCATTTAGTCCATAAGCATGACCCACCTTCCTGTCACTTGCCATTTCAGTTCACCATCTTGCTCTCATGCCCACATGTTCATCCTTGGCCTGCTGCAATGTTCCAGTGAAGCCCAACACAAGCTGAGGAACAGCACCTCATCCTCCGATTAGGCACTTTACAACCTTCTGGACTTAACATTGAGTTCAACAACTTCAGACCGTGAACTGTCTCCTCCATCCTGACCTTGTTTTTAATCCAAGTTTTTTTTCACACCTGCACCCCCTCCTACCACATCTGCCACTTGTTCTTACGTTTTACTTTCGTAGAGCACTGACCCTTGTTCTGCTATTAACACATTCTGCTATTTTACCTTTATGCCACCACCAGCACCTTCTTTAGTCTTTAACACTATCATTAACATTCCCTTTGTCTTGGATCCATGATATCTTTATCAAATCTCTCCTGAGCTCCCACATATTCCTAATCTTCTATTTCGTTCCACCTGATCCACCCCCTCTTAAAAAGTGTAAAATCTATCACATTTCTACCTCTATTCAGCTCTGAAGGAGAGTCATACAGATCTGAAACATTAACTCTGCTTCTCTCTACACAAATGCTGCCTGACCTGCTGAGTCTTTCCAGTATTTTTTTTTTATTTCATATTTCCAATATCTGCAGTATTTTGCTTTTATATTTCCTCGTGGATCTTCTGTATTAATAACTAGTTATGGTGAAGCATTCCATGTTCTTCATAAGGTTCTATGTGAAAACACTCATCACCTGTTCCTTCGTTATATTAACAATAGACCTCACTCTATGTACTTTGAATTGAAATTGCTAAGGATCAATAGTTAAGTCTCTCAATGCTTGAAGCAATGGCACTGTGAATACTTCATTTTTCCTTGAAAGTTGCAATTGGACACCTACAACAAGCAGAGGACCTCAATTTCTGCAACTAAACAGCCTTCCACCTGGTTTGGACAAAGTTGATTTAGACATGACAAATGAACACACAAAATCCCACAAGGCAAACAAATACAAGTTTTCCCCTTTTTAGGTGAGAAACAGGCAGCCAGGAGTTGAACATCCGTGGTAAAGGAGAGATGGTGAAGGTGGATATCCCATGACTATCTAGGGAGGAATGGCATGCCTGTGAATATACCTTTTGAAAATGATGTTATTTTTATGACTTGGTCCTCCTTTTCCAATTTAAGAGGTAAAAGAGTTCCCATTCACTCAGATTTGTATACAGCAACAATTGGAAAGACTATGAGAAAATCCTGTTGATAAACTGAAGGTTTTAGCAAAAAAAGAAGATAAACGATGCAATCTAAGAAGTCGATAAAAAAGCTCTGCCAAAAATATTGCATTTCAACACCAAGAGGAATATCAACCTTACTTTCAGAATTAAGCCATACCAAGGTCATTAAGCTGTCATGTGTTGTCATGAAATGTTGACCCAAAATCATGAAATTTAGCATAGGACTTCTATTTCAATAATTTTACTTATAAAATGTGCTGTGCCTTCCTATTGTTCTGTTTGCATTCTGCCCCAAAATGTCAACTTGGAAAAGGCAGGAATCAGTCACGGAAGGTGTTGTGCACAACTTTACAACCTGCATGCTCATCAGTGAAATTTTATGCTGCCCATGGATCCTTGAAAAATCTGAGCTGTCATGTGTCCTTCCATCATAATAATGCTAGCAGAGAGTTCTTATGCCCTGGCCAATACTACTCTCTCACAGCAAATATGAGATGGAGTATAAATTTCATCCACTTCCTGGCAATTATTAGTGAGCACAGTTACATGGTGAGATGTGAATAGCTGTGATACATTTTATTTAAATTTGTGATTTATAAGAATTAATCAATTTCAGAAACAGCAACATTGCAATGAGCTAAAATGGAATGGTTTATTATCCATCCAAGCAATACAGTGACCTGCCAACTATTCTTACACATGAACAAACTAACCTTCTCTTACGTCAGTCAACCAGTAATAAAACAGTCAAATCACATCTCTTCAGGTTCATTCTCCAGTCATGTGTTTAAAAGTGTCAAGAGCTCTTAAGCTATCACTCAATGGAGAATCATGCTACCCTTTAACTCTCTCGTTACTAATGCTATCTTTTTATTTGTTTGTGGAATGTGGGCATTACTGGTAAGACCAGCATTTATCATCCATACCCAATTGTCCTTGAGTAGGTGGTGTTGAGTCTCATACTTGAACCGCAGCAATCCATATGGTGTCCACCCACAATGCTGTTAGGTAGGGAGGAAGTTCCACTGTCAACTCTGCTTCTCCTCCTGTCCCCAATACCCCTTGATACTGAAGACTGCTTTGTCCTGAACGGTGTCAAGTTCATTGGAGCTGCACTCATCCAGCTAAGTGGGGAGTATGCCATCACTTTCATGACTTGTGCCTGTAGATAGCCTTGGTAGGCAGGAGGTGAGTCATTTGCTGCAGATGTCCCAGCCTCTGACTTGCTCTTGTAGCCTCAGTATTTATGTGGTTGATCCAAAAGAAAGAAAGACTCATAACTTATATTGCACCTTTTATGAAGACAGGATGTCCTAAACTGCTTCACAGCTAATGAAGTACTTTTGAAGTGTAGTCACTGTTGTAATGTAGGAAAAGCAGAAGCCAACTTGCACCCATTAAGTTCCTACAAACCAAATAATATACAATGACCAGATAATCTGCTTTTGCGGTGTTGATTGATTAATAAATATCAGTCAGGACACCAGGGATAACTCCCCATCATTTCTTCAAAATAGCACCATGGGGCCTTTCGCATCCACTTTGAGAGGGCAGACAGGGGCTCAATCTCATGCCCTATCCAAAAGATAGCACCTCCACCAGTATAGCACTGGAGTGTCAGCCTTAATTTTTGTGCTTAAGTCCTGGTGTGAGAGTTGAACCCTCACCTTTCTGGCTCAGGGGCCAGAGTGCTATCAACTGAGCAATGGATGACATGCAAGGTCTGTAAAGTTTCTTGGTCAATGGTGGTTGCCCCAGGATGTTGATGGTGGGGAATTTGTCAATGGTGATGCCTTTGAATGGCACTTATGTGGGGCGAAAGCCACTTACCATCGATGAGGCAGCCAAAGATAATTAGACCTAGGTCACTACCCTGAGGAGCTCTTGCAGTGAAGTCCTGAGGCTGCAATGATTGGCCTCCAACAAACGTAACCATTGTACTTATGCTAAGTATGAATCCATCTGCCGGAGCATTTTCCTCCTGCTTCCCATTGACTACAATGTTTCTAGGGCTCCTTGTGCCACACTCAGTCAAATGTTGCCTTGATGTCAAGGGCAGTCACTTTATCTCACCTCTTAAATTAAGTTCTTTTGCCCATGTTCAGATGAAGATTATGATGAGGCCTGGGGCTGACTGGAACCCAAACTGAGCACTCGTGAACAGGTTATTGAGCAAGTGCTATTTGATAGCATTGTGAATGAAGCCTTGCTGATGTTTGAGAGTGAGCTGATTGGGTGGTGGTTGGCCAGATTGCATTTGTCATGCTTTTTGTGGACAAGGCATACCTAAGCAATTTTCCACATTATACCGGAACTTCTAGTTTTGGTAGTTCTCAGAGAAGCAGGCAAAAGCCGTGGATAATGAGATATGTTTCACAATCTCAGGTCATCCCTAAGCATTTCACAGCTAATGAAGTATAGTTTTGGTATGTAGCCACCGTTGTAATGTAGGGAAACACAGCAAGGCCCCAAAAACAATAATGAGATAATGGGCAGATAATCTGTTTTAGTGATGTTGGTTGGAGGGATAAGTATTGATGAGGGCAGCAGGAGAACACCCCTGCTCTTCTTCAAAATTGGGTTAAGGGATCTTTTATGCCCACCTAAGAAAGCAGACAGGACCTCAGTTTAACATGATGGCACCTCCAACAGTCCAGTGCTCCCTCAGGGCTGCACTGAAATGTCAGTGTACTTAAATCCTTGAAGTGGGTGTTGAACCCATCACCTTAAGATCACAAGTTTAATTATGGGAATGGCGCATGCGATGCCTAAAGCAAATGGTGCACTCGGATAAAACTGAGGTCAAGATCTTGCTACTTAATTTTAATGTATTTTCTCCAAAACCAACTAGATCCGTTACCTGTCTGGCAAGTGGATTAGGGTCTTCGGCAGCAGGAAGCTATAAGGGTTGAGAGGGTAAATTGGCTGATCCCGCACTTCCACTGGCAACCAGTTCAAAAGGAATATGTGTGGCGGATAAAGCTACAGAATAGCACAAATTACTGAAACATGTCTTCTTTAAGAATAGTTTCCCACTGCAATTTTTCATTAGACATTTATACATAGGTGTTAAAAGAGGCCTTATTCCCCTGTTCTGGGAGATATTAAAGATTCCATGACACTAATTTACATAAACAGAGTGCTGGTCAGTATTGTCCATCAAAGAGTACCATGAAAAATCGATTCACTGGTCATTTACTTTATTGTTGCTGTGGAATGTGTGTGTCAAAGAAGCTCTGGCAAGTTCCTGCAGTGCAGCTTGATAAATTGTGCCTAGCTTCTTGAGTGTTACTGCAGCTGTCTGCATGTAGGCAAGTGGAGAGTATCCAATATTCACCTGTGCCTTGTAGGTGTGGAGAGGCTTTGGGCAGTCAGGAGGTGAGCCACTCATCACAGAATGCTCAGCCTTGAAACTACAGCAATTATGTGCCTGGGCCGGCTGAGTTATTGCTCAATGACAATCTTTAGCCTGGTTATGGTAAAGACTCAGAGATGGTCAAGCCACATGGAGAGCACAGGTTTCATTCTCTGCCCATAAATGATAAGGGCGGCAGCAATGCAATATTGAACCTCATTTCAACTGAGCTGCTCAGTTGAGCTAAGCTAAAAGTGAATTGTCAGTGAAGGTCAGACCGCTACTTGTGCTGCAGCAGCTCTGAGGTAAGTGAGGAAGGAGAGAACCCAGGCCTGCGGACCGCATTCTAGGCCAAAGGAAGTGAGGGCTGGGGGAGGGGGAAGTGAATGTAGGCTGGTAGTGTTGTGGTGGTGGCCAGGGTCGGGTTGCTTTGGTGATTGGTGGGGTGGTAAGGATGACAGAGGGTGGGGGGAAGTTAAAGGTGGCTGGAAATAAGAGAACTTTGGAAGTGGTGGAGGGATACAATTTCCTGGATCACAAGGGTTATGGGGGGAGAGGTTGGCATTTGCCCAGGGTGAGGGGGTTACAGCTGGCTGGGGTGGGGCAGGATGATCGGTGCAGGTGTGGTGGTGTTTGGCACAGAGGAGTGATCATTGGCTGCTGTGGGGAGTAGGTGTATCATTGGCCAGCAGGGGGTAGGAGAAGTAAATTAACAGAATGGAAATAAATATTTGAATAAGATATTCTCTGTAGCCAAATTAACAGAATGCAAATGGACAGGGATGTTGCGAATTTGTACCAGATGGGCCTCCTCACAGCTGTGAAGCAATAATTGAAAAACTGTATTGCTCGTAAAGTCTATAATGAATGTTAATTGATTAATCACTCTGACTGGCAGTTAATCATGGATGTTTCCATGAATGTCTGAATTGGATATAAACATTGCCTTGGGACCACTTAAACTGAGTGACAAGAAATCAATAGGAAATTATAGGCCCTTTGATTTCATTTAATGGATCATAACAGTTGTCTAAACAAAAATTATCCACGGATGGCCAACTGTCATCCTAATAAAGGGAACAGGATTTGAAGCATACTGTGTGAAAAGGAGCACTGATCATTCTGAGCTGAGTTTGACTCTAACCCAAGCAGATGGGAGGACGATCACCAGTGCTTTTTTTTCCCTGATTTACTGAATACACTGTCTGCTGTCAGCCACGCACAACAAGCAGTTTGTAGGTTTGGTCATTGATTGTGTGTTGGTTTAGCTGACCTCGAGTTGGTAGTTATGGCAGTTTCTAGATTGTCAGGAGGAGGGGGGAAAGCCAGTCACAGTGCCTGGTCCTAATTACTGTCCATTGACCCCTGCTGGAAATTTTATTCATGTAAACGTTGGGTGAAGACGGAATCAGGCCTATTAGTGATGCTGCTCATCATAGTCGAATAGCTGCCAACACTACCTACCCTCATAAATGAAGAATTGGCTCTTGAGTGGTATGTTGAAAAGCTATTGGTGTCTGTCAAAGAGTATCCCAACAAGAATTAGGACAGTAAGGGAACACTAGAGAAGACACACAAGAAAATTAAAAGGCAGTTTAGTAAATCCAAGTCCATAGAAAAAAATGTGTCAGGCTTAACTGGTTAGCACTCTTTCCTTTGAATGACAAGATTCGAAGTGACTTTAAACCTACAATCCCCAAAGCTCGCCACCACTAGGGTTTTCGTGAACTCATGCCTGGGTTTATTGTGGATTAATTGATAGAGATTTATTGCTATGGTTAGTCAACAACTTTATTAGCAATGTATCATGCAGCTACCAGGATGGTAGACGATAAACCAGAGGGACTGTAGTCTTTTATCATTTAGCAATTCTTATGTTCCACATCTCTTAATTGTGTTATTTTTATTTTATTATGCTTCTTCCTATCTCATGCGAATATCACTTCAACCATTTAAACATCTCCTGTTTTTGATTTAATCTTCTTTTCAGTTTAGACTACTTCTCTCATGTATTCCCTTCAATGTGTTCCTTTTCAACTCCTGTAAATGTGTAATTGTTTCTTGTTTTGATGAAGAATGTTATTATGTGAGCTTGTACTCTCTATAGATGGCTCACCTGCGGATTATCTACAGCATTTTCTGTTCTTATTCGCACTGTTAGTTTGACATTTGCATTCACCCATTCTAAATTTACTGTACTAACAGGATGTTTGAATTGCATGTAATTTAGAATGAATGGAAAGCGTGCCTTACAAACCACAACTTTCAGCTTCCCAACCTATGCTTCAGTGATGGATAAGGTGCAAAGGAAGTTCTGTAAAAATCAATGCATTGTACTTCAACTTTAACGATGGTGGCATAGTGGTAATGTCACTGGACTAGGAATACAGAGGCCCAGGCTAATGGTCTGGGGACACTAGGTGCAAATCTCATCACAGCAGCTGGTGGAACTTAGTTTCTATAAATAAATGAATTAATCCAAAAAAAAATCTGAAATATAAAGCTAGTCTCAGTGACAGTGAAGCTAACAATGATTGTCTGAAAAACCCCATCTGGTTCACTGATGCCCTTTAGGGAAGGAAATCTGCCATCCTTACCTGGTCTGGCCTATATGTGACTCCAGACCAAAATCAATGTGGTGGACTCTTAATTATTGTTGCCAACCCCTCACCCACCTCTCACATTCCATTTGCTGTTGGCAAACCCAACCCAAAACTAAACCCTCTCAACTATACTCTGAGAATCAGAATGCTACCCACTCACCTACCATTAAACGGCTACACTGGGGCATTCCTGCATACAAAGAAATCCTTCTCACTGGCATCCAGAGCTGGGGCAATTTTTTTCCCAAAATTCAGTGCCCTGAAAGGCCAATCCATCAGAATGCTCCTATTGGCCAATTAAGCATTCCATAGAGGAGGCCAGCGGGGGAGCCACTGATTTATAGGGGGCACTGGGGTGAATTTATAGGAGTTACTAGGGGAACTTTATAAGAGTTACTGGGGGTACTCTAAAGGGCTATTAAGGGTGAGCAATAAATACTGGCATTGCTAGTGATGCCCAAATCCCATGAAAGAATTTTTAAAAATCAAATTCAGAAGCCACCCTGTTTCCTCCCCAGTAACACCTGTGTAGAGGCTCCACTTCTGTCACCAGCATTGTTCTGGCTTTGGCAAGTTCATCAGCAGTGCCAGATATTATGCAAGCTGCCCAGGAACAAGCCATTTCACTCTTTCTTCCTCCCTCATGTACATACTATTACTCTCTTCCTCACACATCTCTTTTGTCACGTCTGATCCTACACTATCATGAAAGGAGCGGGCTTCCAAGGTACTGTAAGGGGATGCCTGATTGGCCCAGTTTGTGCATTTGTGCATCTGACTGCAGACTGCCATGATGCTGCACATGCAGCCAGCTGAACCCACTGGTGTCCTTTGAAGTTTGGTGACTATTATATTAATTGTGGGTAACGGAATTAAAGGCCTTGGTTGCCATCCATAAAATTGCAAGTGCAATCCATCTTGACAGCTATTTCCGAAATCATCTATCGACAGGCAAGTTACAACAAAATTTTCTACTGTTTATAACAGCACTGTAAGTCTACTATATCATGCTCTATAAAAGCTGATTACAGCATTAGCTCTACCCAGCGGTCATGATGAGTTTAACTGGGGTGTGTTGTAGCAAAGGGAACTCAGCAGCATGTCTTTGCATGCACCTTCATGACAAGGTATGAGTACTCTGTGCTTTACACGCCCAGCATGCACCTTTGTGACACAGGTGTGAACCTCTCTGGTGAAAAGCTAAGGCAAATGTAAAATTCATATTTTTGTCTTTGTATAAGTCCAGAGCTTCTTCTAAACCTAAAACCTGCCCTTCAAACTTCCCATTCCTCTGGCTCCAAATTCTTCACAGACTATTCAAGGGGGTCATGTGATACATTCCAATCGTCAACTCTATTGCATATGAGAAAGGAAGATGAGGGGAGACTTTGATTAAAGAATTATTGATTATTAAGCCAATGGTTTGAATATTGTCAGTATTTACCATATTATTGCTGTAGGCTGACAACAGACTGATCTTATAATGCTCCACATCAAGTGCACTGTGAATCTCAGCACTAAGCATGCAGCATTCTCCCCCTCCCATACTGTCATTGGACCTCCCAACTAAAAAACATTCTGAAAATGACATTGCTGAATAGTCACCTACTCAACCGCAACCTATCAAACATATCCTGCATTTTAAACACCAAGTCCACTATTTTTATTTCACTGATATATTTTGTGTCACAGATCAAACTAAGTGATCGTGACAACCTTCAATTGGCTTTGGTGCTAGTACTATCAATCACACAAATCACTACTGATTACACTCATGAGAAACCGTGTGAGTGTTTCCCATTGCAGTTACGCAGCGTCCAACCCAATCAACAAAAGCATTCTGCAGAGAAATGAGCTGAAAGTTATCAATCACAAGGCCACAGAGGTGAGGCAGGGAGGGTCAATTGACCAGTTGGCACAAAAGAAAGGATGGGAAGGGTTTGGCACGTAAGGGTGTGTTTCAAAGGAAAAGGGCGCAGCAAATAGAATAAATATAATTAAAACCACTGCACTACCACTCACTGCAGATGAAGAAATGAAGTGAAGTCAGGCAGAATCGTTTCTCACAAAGTTTGAGCAACTTATTGATTAAGTTACATGGGAAAGTTGTCAAGCTGACATTATAAATGGATTTAGGAGACAATTAGATGACAAGAGTGACTGAAGGATACAATGGGAAGAGAGTGCTGATTTAATTTTAAAAAACTGTTAGATTGACAGATCACCCTTTATATACATTAAATTTTTCAAATGGGAGGTAAATGTTACTGCATGGTTATCTCACATTACTTAAACAATACATCAATAAATTTCCAACTGTCTCTAACCTCGCTCTTCTTATGCATTATGCTCTAAGACATTTATGCTCTGATTTAGAGGTAAGGTATGATCAAACATCTCTTGGGTTGCCTTGTGTTGTAAGATTGGGAGGAATTTTCTCAGCCCATTGGAGACTGGCTTGAAGGCCCGTGGGGTGGGAGGGTGCCCAGGAAAATGAGCGACAAAAGCAACAGTCTGGTAGTTTGCCTCCCTCTGGATTTCCCGGGGTAGAGTTGCCAGTGAGGTCAGGAATCTCTGTGAGTAAAACACACAATTAGGACAATTAGGAAGCAAATATGAATGCAATGGTTAGGGTGATCAGACATCCTGCTTTTACCAAGACAGTCCCAGTTTTTCACTAAATGTTCCGGTGTCCCAACAGTTTTCTCCAGATTGCTCAGATGTTCAGGTTTTCAGCTCCCCAGAGGCCCCTCCCCTGCAACTCCTCCCCTCACAATCCATTTACTGTTGGCAAATCCAAAAAAAACCCTCCTGGCTGCATCCTGGGAATCGGAATGCCACCCTTCATCTACCATTAAGTGGCTGCACCAGGACACTCCCACACATGTGGAAATCCATCTCACTGGCATCTGGAGCTGGAGCGGGGGGGGGGGGGGGGTCAAAATCTTTCCCAAAATTCAGTGCCCTGATTGGCCTTTCCACCAGAATGCCTCTATTGGGCAATCAGGCGAGTGGGGAAAGCATTGATATGTAGGAGGCACTGAGGTGAATTTATAGGAGTTACCAGGGGTATTTCACAGGAGCTACTGGGGATACTTCATTGGAGTTACTGGGGGTAATTTATAGGAGGTCACTGGGGGTATTTTACCCCCATGCCCTTCTATAAATTAACCCCATGCCCACCTGGGAGCCAGGAAGGAATCAGCCTCTGGGTGACAACAGAAGACTGACAGTGGCGTCTGCCAACTGCAAGCTACATTTAATGAGATAGATAGTGCCCATCGGTACACCACCAATCAGTACTGAGGAAGGTGGCAGGCAATTTTGGTTGAGCCCTGGTACATTCAACCAAATATCTCATTGAAAGATCACATGCTTTGCTGCTGGTGGCTCTGGGTGTAAACAGAATCCCCCAGACTTGAGGTACGTTTGCTAGATTAAAATCCAGCTACTGGCTGAAACATCTATTGTAAGAACGCAGTGTGCAAATGAAAATAAACGAGGCTTTTAAATGGAATTTGATCTTATCATTGTGCGTTGCAAAGTAAAGTTAAAGTGGAATAGAGAATCCTTGCTGTGATCTTGAGACAAAGTCTTGATTCAGTCATTTTTATGAAAATGGGGCATATGTTATTGAAACAAAAGCCTGTGGTTCATAACTGCTGTCCTCAATAATTGGGTTTCTTAATTGAATTGCCAGTTACACGGGGATGTGGATTCCATGTACTTTGAGGAGGTTGGATGGCTCTTATCATTCTCTGGAAAGTGCATCTGCCCCTGTGCCCTCACAGCTTCCACTTTGACTTCAACTGATGCATTGTGAATTGTGGCACTGCCCTTCCCTTCTGTTATCCATCTTCCTCCTCCTTTTGCTTCTGTGCATTTTCTGTCCACCAAACACAGCTCTGCCACTGCCTGTTCTGCTGGTGTACCTTTAAATAATCCTTCAGGCTTCTGGCTGCTCGTCTCTCCCACTGCACCTAATTGGACACCAATCCCGGAGGTGGCTTCTTCTTTTATTATTGGATCACGCAAATTTTGGCCAGAAGGCCCACTACCCGCAGGGTGAGGTCACCGACCCGGTTATTGTCCCAATGCTCCATCAGAAACTAAGTCAGTAAGTTCTGCCCATTGGGGTTGTGTATATACAGACTCTCTCTATTTGCAACAAAATCAGAATCATGTCCTTTTAGAACAGATTCGATTAAAACTACCAGCAAAAACCTTTATAAACATGAAAGTACAGAACATTTTCAGTGGGAGATCATTTTGATCCACCTGGTTAGCCCCAGACATCAAAAATATTTCACTTAGCTAAGTTTGTAATTTGACTTGAGTGATTCTAAACCCAACCTAAACCCAATGCAGAAATCATCAAAGTTGATGGCATGTCGAATTATCCAGCCAGAAGAGTAAGATAAAACTTTGAAGAAATGGCAATCAAACTGTATTGTACTGATGGTCAGACCACATCTTGAGTACCGTGTCCCGCTCTGGTCACTGAGACACAAAGGAAATGTTCAGATGAGAAAAGCCAAAAAGCTGATCCCTAGGGCTGGATTTCTTCCACTATACCATGTGAGATTGCTTGGAAAGAAGCAAAATTGGGCAGTAGGTGCCCACTGCTTGTCCAAGCTAAATTTTCATCCCTCAGGTACCTTTGTTGTGATTACTTTTGTCTCCCCTTCCCCATGTGCTGCATTAAGTTGCTGATAGATTGGTGGGGAGTGGGGAGAGGTTGTGCCAGATTTTCCTATCTTCTGTCTGTCTTACTGTGACACCCCTGGACTGCCTGGAGAAAGGTAACAGCAGACTTGAGGAAGCAGCAGTAATGGTCCTGATTTTTTTGAATTGACCAAGAGAACACCCCCTCTTCCAATCTAACCGCCCACTTACATTAATAGGCCTCAGGAGAAACAGGTCATGCAGCTGCAAGTAGAAGTCCCACCCAACACTATGAAGGGGACAACACAGATAGTTTGAATTCTACAGAAAAACTGGAGAAACTTGGGCTTCTCAGCCAAGAAAGGAAATGTCCAACAGTTGATTTTATAGGTGTATATAAAACAGTTAAAGGAATGGAATAATACTTTAAATTAAATTGTGACAGACAAAATGATATAAGTTCAGGTGAAGATAAGGTTCATTTTTTTCACACAGAAGAATCAATGTATGCAATAGTCTTTAGATACAGTACTGAAGACAAAATCTCTGAAATGGTAAAGAATCAATTGGATGTTGCAAGTGAAAGACTCCAGATGTATGAGTGTAGAGAGCTGGATTATCAGCTTCCTATGTTCCACAGGTCTGAGAGGATTTATTGTGCTAGCCAAAGAGTGATGTGAATTGTAGATGTTATCTGTGGCTCAGTGCAAGCACACTTGCCTATAAATCAAAAGGTTGTGGATACATATTACTCCGGACAATTGAGCACATCATCTAGGTTGTTGAAGCTGCCGCCTTCCAGGTGAGATGTTAAACCAAGATCCCGTCTGCTCTCTCAGGTGAATTTAAAAGATCCCATGACACTATTTTGAAGTAGGAATGTCCTGAGCAAAATGTATCCTTGAAACAACAATACTAACAGATTTTCAGTTATAAATATTGTTACTGCTTTGGGGGTCTTGTGGTGCACAAACAGGCTGCCACTTTTCCCTAAATTCCACTACCCTTCAAAAATTAATGAATTGACTATAAAGTGCTTTGCAATGCCTTGATGTTATAGAAGGTACTACATAAATGCAAGTTATTTCTTTCCCTGCTCAGTGTCAATAAGCACGACCTGAGCTACATAAAAAGTGCCAACTGGACCATGACAGTGTTCTGTCAGTAGGAATTATTAGCCCTAAGAATAGATTCATCAGCACTGAATCGATACCCTAACCATTAGCACAAAGAATTACCAACAAAGGGGACAAAAGCAAAACTACCACTCTCCACCTCTGGCAACCCCACACTCTAATCAATGTCGAACAAAGAGGAGGAGGGAAAGAGAAAACTGAAGGTTGCTGTGCTCACATCACCACAAATCACTGCAACACAACCTTTGTGACACTAACACAGTGCTTGATAATAGCAGAGGCAGAAAGCGCCCACACATGTAATTGCAAATAGGTCTAATTTTCTGTTCCTGAGCAATATGGATGCGCGGTAGTCAAACAGAGCCCAGCTGTTGCCAAGCAAATAAAACACACAAAAAACAGCCCTAAGTGCCTGGGACAGACGCGAGTAGTTTCATACACTGATGAAGCAATGACAAGGGATCAGTAACATGAAAGCAACAGGGAGCAGTCTATTCTTTTTAATACATTGTGATTCATTGTCACTTTGTCACTTAGTTCTTCATAGTACACGGAAAACTGTGTTTGCGTTGGCATTCTAGATGTGCTTAGAGCAGGGGTACAATGCATTGAGGAGATAAGGATTCAACTATTAATTTTCAAACAGAATCTCAGCAATACAGCGGTAGCAAAAACATGACAGAACTAATGGAAGGTATGACAATTTATTTCTTCAAAATAACAGTACACAAAAGGCTCTGAATTGAATTGTCAAAGATGTAAGATACTACAATTGATGAGCACATTTTAAATTGGTTACACTTTTATTCTTTTTAAAGACGAGTTCTCCAAATTGTCCTTGGTTTGCTTAGAAACATGCAACTGTGAAATAAATCATGACATTAAGCATCTTCTGAAATTTGACAATACTTTGATGAAAATAGGCCAAGGTGAGGCGGGGGATGGAAGGAGAAGAAGAGTCCCAGGCATTAGAATATCACACATATGGCTGGAAGATGTCCTCTTTTCAATTAGGCTGGAACTTCCTGATGGCAATACATGCATCAAACAAGTATGTGAAAAATGACATTCTGCCCCCCATACTTTTTAAATAAAATCATTAACCCATTAATACTTAGGGTAAAAACAAAATACTGCGGATGCTGGAAATCTGAAACAAAAACAAAAATTGCTGGAAAAACTCAGCAGGTCTGACAGCATCTGTGAAGAGAAAAACAGAGTTAACGTTTTGAGTCCGTATGACTCATCTTCAGAACTGTCCGTAAGATGCAGCAGATGGGAAAAATCATCCAACTGCATTTATGGCATCTCCAAGACACCATAAATATATTTTTTTATTCTTTCATGGGATGTGAGCATCGCTGGCAAAGCCAGCATTTGTTACCCGTCCTTAATTGCCCTTGAGAAAGTGGCGGTGAGCCACCTCCTTGAACCGTAGCAGTCCATAAGTACACCTACAGTGCTGTTAGGAAGGGAGTTCCAGGACTTTGATCCAGTGACTGTGAAGGAAAGGTGATCTAGTTCCAACTCAGCATGGTGTGTGGCGAAGGAGCATGGTGTGTGGAGAGAAACTTGCAGGTGGTGGTATTGCTGTGGGTCTGCTTCTTCTAAGTGGTGGAGGCCCTAGTTTTGAAAGGTACTGTTGAAGGAAGCTTTTCAAGGTGCTGTGGTGCATCTTGCAGATAGTACACAATGCTGCCACTATACACCCATGGTGGAGAGAGTGAATGTTTAAGTTGCTGGATATTGAGCTTCTTGAGTGCCGATGGAAGCACACTTAGCCAGGTGGATAAGGTGGTTAAGAAGGCATATGGGATACTTGCCTTTATTAGCCAAGGCGTAGGAGAGCAGAGAAGTTATGTTGGAGCTGTATAAAACACTAGTTAGGCCACTGGAGTAGTGTGTGCTGTTCTGATCGCCACACTATAGGAATGTTGTGATTGCACTGGAGAGGGTGCAGAAGAGATTCAGCAGGGTGTTGCCTGGGCTGGAGCGTTTCAGCTATGAAGAAAAACTAGATAGGCTAGGGTTATTTTCCTTAGAGCAGAGAAAGTTAAGGGAGGGCTTGATAGAGATATAGAAAATTACGAGGGGCATAGATAGGGTAGATAGGAAGAAACTTTTCCCCTTAGCTGAGGTGTCAATAACCAAGGGGCATAGCTTTAAGGTAAGGGGCTGGAGCTTTAGAGGGGATTTGAGGAAAAATGTTTTCACCCAGAGGTTGGTCGGAATCTTGAACATACTGCCTGAGGGGGTGGTAGAGGCAGGAACCCACACAACATTTAAGAAGTATTTATATGAGCACTTGAAACACCATAGCATACAGGGCTATGAGCTAAATGCTGGAAAATGGGATTAGAATAGATAGGTACTTGATGGCCGGCACAGGCATGATGGGCCAAAGGACCTGTTTCTGTGCTGTATAACTCTATATAGCTCTGAGTGGAGAGTATTCCATCACACTCTTGGCTTGTGCCTTGTGGATAGTGGACAGGCTTTGGGGAGTAAGGAGGTGAATTACTATCAGCAGATTCCCAGCCTCTGACCTGCTCTTGAAACCATACTATTTACATGAATAGTCCAATTCAGTTTCTGGTCAATGGTAAACCTGCTGATGGTAGGGGATTCAGTGATGGTAATGCCATTGAATGTCAAAGAGAGATGATTAGATTCTCTTATGTTGAAGGTGGTCATTGCCTGGCAGTTGTATGGTTTAAATGTTGCTTGCCACTGCTGAGCCTGAGTCTGAATGATTTCCAGGTCCTGCTGCTTATGAAGAGTGTCAAATTGTACTGAACACTGTGCAATCATCACTTCTGAACTTATGATGAAAGCAAGTTCAATGATGAAGCAGCTGAAGATGGTTGGGCCCAGGACACTATCCTGAGGAATTCCTGCAGTGATATCCTGGGACTGAGATGATTGACCTCCAACAACCACAACTATCTTCCTTTATGCTAGGTATGACTCCAGCCAATGGAGAGTTTTCCCACTGATTCCTATTGACTTCAACATTGCTAGGGCTCCTTGATGCCACAATGTCAAGGGCAGTCACTCACACCTCAGCCCTGGAATTTAGCTCTTTTGTCCATGTTTGGAGCAAGGCTGCACTGAGGTCAGGAGCTGAGTGCCTTTGTTGGAAGCCAAACTGAACGTCAATGAGAAGGTTTTTGCAGAGTATGTGGCATTTTGATGGCACTGTCAATGATTCCTTCAATAGTTTGCTGATGATTAAGAGTATATGGGGTGCTAATTGGCCCTGCTTTTTGTGGACAGTATACACCTGGCAATTTTCCACATAGCCGGATAGATGCCAGTGTTGTAGCTGTACTAGAACAGCTTGGCTAGGGGTACATCCATTTCCGGAGCACAAGTACAACACCCAGCAAGCTGTCAGGGCCAATAGCCTTCAGTCATTTCATAATACCATGTGGGGATGAATTGAAATAGCTGAAGACTGACATCTGTGATGCTGGGCAACTCGGGAGAAGGCCAAGATAGATCGTCCACTCAGCTCTTCTGGTTGAAGATGGCTACAAATGCTGCAGCCTTGTCTTTTGCACTAATATGATGGGCTCCCCCATCATTGAGAATGGGCATGTTTTTGGAGCTTCCTCTTCTCGTTAATTGTTTACCCGTCTCCCACCATTCACGACTGGATGTGACAGTACTGCAAAACTTTGATCTGATCCGTTGGTTGTGAAATCACTGTGTTGGTTGTGGAATCCTTTGTTGTAGTTTCATCAGTTTGACACCTCATTTTTATGTAGGCCTGGTGTTGGTCCTGGCATTTTCTCCTGAACCACTCATTGAACCACGTTTGATCCCCTGACTTCCTTATCACAGAAACATGAGGGATATGCCAGGCAATAAGGTTACAGATTGTGATTGAATACAATTCTGCTGCTGCTGATGGCTGACAGCGTCTCATGGATGCCCAGTTTTGAGCTGTTAGGTTTGTTCTGAAACTATCCCATTTAGCTCAGTGTGAAGACAGGAATTTGTCGCCACAGGTACTGTGGCCCCTCCCACCAATCCTGTCATGGAGAGATGTACCTGTGACAGGCACTTTGATGAGAGTGAGGTCAAGTAGGATTTTTCCTCTGTTGGTTCTATCACTACCGGCCATAGGCCCTGTCTGGTAGATATATCCTTCAGGACTCAATGAAAATGGCCAGTATTGGTGCTACTGAGCCAGTGTTGCTGATGGACATTGAAGTCCCCCACCCAGAGTACATTCTGTGCCCTTGCCAACTTGTGTTTCTTAAAATTCATCAGCTGAGGGAGAGCAATAGGTGATAAACAGCAAGAGGTTGACTTGCCTGATCTAATGCCATGAGACTTCATGAGGTCAAGATTCAAAGTTGAGGACTTCCAGGGGCTTTCCAACTGTATACTACCGTGCCACCACCTCTGGTGGATCTTTCCTGAGACAGGACATACCTAAGGATGGTGATGGAGGAATTTGAGACATTGACTGTAAGGTGTGACTTGGTGAATATGACTGTGTCAGACTGTTGATTCTCTGGCCTGTGGGACAACTCTTCCAATTTTGGCACAAGTCCACAGATGTTAGTGAGAAGGACTTTGGAGGCTCATTTCCAGTTGGTGCTAGGTGGTCTGGCCAGTGTTATTCATTTTCAAACTTTTCGTTGGCAGTTTGCTACAACTGAGTGGCTTGCTAGGTCATTTCAGAGGGCAGTTAACAGTCAACCAAATTGCCATTTAGGCCAGACTGGCTAAGAACAGCAGATTTCCTTCCCTGAAGAGCATGTGTGTACCAAATGTGGTTTTACAACAATCTGGTTGTTCTATGGTCACACTTACTGAGACTAGAATTTTATTCCAGATTGACCAGAGGAAATCCACCTACTGTGTTTATATTGTCAATAATACAACATGGAGGCAAATGTGGGCTCGGTATAAAGCCCTTAAGGTTCTAAAATAGCTTTAATAGTGTATACACACTTGCAACACAAAGTACGCTAGATGCCTATTGGTAAAGCAGTTTTGCATGTGCCAGCAATGCAATTTTGGAGTGCAAAGCTCCAGCCTATGCCCTAGAGGTCTACATAGGGTAGACAGGAAAGACTTGTTTCCCCTGGCTGAGGGGCCAATTACCAGAGGGCATAGATTTTAGGTGATTGGTAAGAGGATTAGAGGGGACATGAGGAAAAGCTTTTTCACCCAGAGGGTAGTGGGCATCTGGAATTCATTGCCTAAATTGGTGGTTAAGGCTGAAATGCTCAACTGACTTAAAAGGTAACAGGATCTGCATCTGAAGTGCTGTAACCTGTAAGGCTGCAGATCAGGTGCTGGAAAGTGGGATTAAAATGAGTGGCTAGTTTCCTTTTCCTCTTTTTTGCCAACATAGACACGATGGGCTGAATGGCCTCTATCTGCACCGTAACTGTTCTATGGTTTTATGATTCTCTGTTGACCTTCCACAGCTGAATACTCATTCAGCGGCATAAAGGACAACTGCACCCACCCTCACCAATGCTGTTTAAAGTTTAAACCAGTTACAGTGTAGTTGCTGGATTATTTCTTTCAGCTGTTGCTGCTTGTCTATGGGAAGATCGGTGAGCAGGGTGGGGAGCGCACGGTGAGGTCAGGCGTGCGTCCCAACATCACCGTGCATCATTTCGATTTTCAGTTCGTCGGGCACGCAGCCGAGGCAGGCGAAGAGCCCAGGCGGCCTTCAGCAAAAACATGAAACCTCACCCACGGGCAAGGTGAGGTTTCATGAGGGATTTAAAATGTGTATAAAAATTTTAAATAAAAGTAATTGACATGTCCCTGCTCATGTGACACTGTCACATGAGGGGACATGTCAGGGATGTTTTTTTCTCCCTTTAATAAAGTTTTTCAAACTTAAGCCAAGCTCCCTGAGGCAGCACATTTCCTCAGGGTGATCTGTGCGCTCTTCGCGTGCATGCTCAGGGAATTCCACCCCCCTCCACTTCCTGGCGGACATCACACTGTGCGGGCCTTAATTGGCATGCCCATATAAAATGGCAGCATGCCCCCGACTGGGGGCGCCGATCGGAAATCCGACCGCCTGCACCCACACCCGCACAACCACCACCCCCCCCCCACCCCCAGTGGGAGGGAAAATGCTTCCCATGTGTTGCGGTTGCTTTTCCATGTTAGAAGCTTCAATGATTACTTACTGGAGATGATAGTGTAAGTGTAGTGGTAATGTCCTGTGGCAGCCCAATGGCTAAGGCTCTGGGGGCTGGGTTCAAATCCCACCATGGCAGCTGGTGGAATTTGATTTCAATTAATAAATTCAAATGATTAAAATCTGGAATATAAAGCTAATCTTAGTAATGGTGACCACAAAAATGATCATTGATTGTTGCGAAAACCATCTGACTCACCAATGCCCTTTAGGGAAGGAAATCTGTTGTTCTTACCTGGCCTAAATGTGACTCTTAACAGCTCACTGAAATGGCCAAGTAAGCCATTCAGTTGTACCAAACCATTACAGAAGACTGCGGGTGGCTCATCACTACATTCTCAAAGGCTAGTAGGAATGGGTAACAAATGCTGGCCTTGCCAGTGATGCCCAGATCCTAGGAAATAATAGGAAAAATTTACATGTGGTGGTCTGATTGGTGACTTAAAGGCTTAAGCACAAATCTGTTGTTTTCAGACATGGGAGGTTTAATAGGGCTTCATTTTGGCTTTGAGTATGGCTGTGAGAATTAGCAAAGGCCATATAAATCAGGAAGCTGCTAGGAGAGGGAAGAGGTGGAGAAGAGAGCTCTCAGTAGGAAGCCATATCTGCAAAGGCTCATTAGGGAGCAGACCCTTTTTTTCTATCTGTTCATGGAATGTGGGCATCACTGGTTAGATCAGCATTTATTGTCCATCCCAAATTGCCCTTGTTGGTGGAGAACAGAGTACAGGAGTGCTATGACATCCTGGAAGTCCCTTTTCAAACTGGCTTCAAGAACCTTGATGGCAAATGCCTGTGCCCCTAAGATAGCAAGCTGAGTGGCTGCAAACTGAGCTTCTACTCTAGCACTCAATGGTTGCTGCCTGTACTTCAATGAAAGCTGAGACTGAGACATGGGCTGTCAGATGCTACATCATGGTTTGCTCCACAGGTGCATTGATGGAGGTGAACATCAATTCCATGTAAAAAGAATACACTCCAAGCTCCGCACAAAGTTGCGTGTCAATTTGGTAACAGACTATTCTTATGCTCCTTGAAACTGAAAGCAGGCTTTCCAGTGCACCAATAATTTGCTTGTGTACATCCAACGGCCTTTTTCTGTAGCCTAGCCCCTCAAATTTACTATATCTGAGCCCTCTGAATCAGAATTAACCTGAACTCAACTTCCGGTAAACTGGTATCCACTTGCCCTTTCCCTTGCCACAGCACACTTGCACTCTATATCTTACCACATGCAGATCCCAGCTCCTAAATTAATGTAGTGAGCTGTGGCTGTGACCATGGAATCGAGTGAAGATGTACCTTCATCTTCCTTGTCTTCTTGCTATTCCATCACTGCCTGTACAGATTGCAACTGTTGCATACCTGAAAGGAAAAAGGGACAAGAGTAGGGGCATGATGAGAGAAAGGAGGAACTCCATAGTGCATGCCTACAGCATCAGGAGCTTCTCAGTCAAGAGAAAATTTGGAATGAGGAAAATGTGGAATATGAGAAGGAGGATTCGGTATGCAGAAAACCTCATCTTCAACAGCTTCAGCCCTGCTACTGGCCACTGACTCAGCAATGGTCTTTCCTATATTGGCCAGCTGGTTAGAACATGCAGAAATATTCCAGTTAATTCCTGCTGCCTCTATTTGTGCACCACCTTCTCCTGCAGGGGAAAAAGAAGAGTTAGTGATTATCATGCAATTTGTTTGGGTGGTGTGACTATCATGGTTGAATATCTTTTTGTGTGTATGTGTGTATTGTGCAAAAGACAATTATGGGCAAGTGCAAAGTGTGTAAGGGTGTGGTGAAGGGCATGAATGGTAGGTATTGTCAAGAAAACAAGAAGTTGTAATATTGTTCTACTGTCAATAACCCTGTTATATTTCTTATGTACTGGAAGACAGGCTGTTGGGGGTGTAAATATGATAATTGGATTGAGAGCCAGAGTGACTGCATGAATCTAAAACCAACAGTAAGAGGAGGTGGTTTTGATACATTTATGAACCTAGAGGAAATTCAAGCAGAGTTTTACATAAAGAAATAACAGCAGTGTTTTTAAAGCGAGCCATTTTAATTCAAAGGGTGATATATGCATGTTGTAAAAGGTGTAAGGTAAAGATAGGATTTGTTTTTACAAGTCTAAGAGCTAGACTAACAAAATGAGTTTAATCCATTCTGGAAGAAAACATTTCTGAAGAGACTAGTTGAGACAATAGAGAGATCAAAGAGGAGTAACGAAATACTGATGCCTAGGTGGGGGTAGCTGGTCAGGTCTTCCAGAAGACAGCAGGATAGCTAGGCAGAGTTTCAACAAAACAATGTGAACAAGGCCCAACCTGAGACCCAATTTCTGTCAGCCTCAGAGGACACCCCGAGAAAAAAGACACTGTGTGGTAAAAAGTACTGGAGTTCTATAGATTTTAAAATCTATAAGGATAGTTGCTAAACAGAAAAGGGGGAGGTTAGCTCTAAAGGTAGTTAAGTTAAGATATTGGGGAACTATTTAAAGGATTGTTTATTGTGTAAAGCCATTCTAGAGTTTAAGTGTAATTGTGTTTTTTTTCCCTTTATTCTTTTAATAAATGTTTACTTAAGTCATCACCAGTAGTCGGGCACATCATTTCCTGATTTCAGAACCTCTCCTCATACAATACAAATTGTACAAATTGTTAGCTGTTTCAAGTTTCTCTCTGAGATTTGGAGCAGCTCAGAATTTACCATTGTACCATAACAGTATGAATCCTAATTGACAGAGATTGTTAGTAGGTAAATGATGCGGTTGTGATAAATTGAGCAGTGTGAGACAAGTAGTAAAGTTACTGGGATGTGCCATTTGAAGATGCATTCATTGAACTTGACCACTCGTGCAAGATCATTAAACTTCTTCTGACACTGTATCAGGGTGTTGGGACTAGATGCTTTCTTGACTTTCTGTTCCCACTGTCTCCTTGTGTGTCTGGAGAGCCTGAAAACACGGGACATTGCTTCTCCTTTTGGCATCCTCCACCAGGACTTACAGTATAGAGAAAACCTGTCAGCCCACTCTTTCTCAAGTTAACCCATTGATATATTTTTCTCAAGTCAGATTCAGATGCTGAATTACTCCAGGCACTTGCTGCAGCCACCATGCACATTAAGAGGTGCAGGCTAGCTCTAGGAAATGCAAATGACTAACAATATTGGGCTCCCTGCAATGAACAAAGCAGGAAGCCCTAGCTGCATGCAGAATTTATTATGACAACCGAGCAGAATTTCATATATTCCACTCAATGATTGCAGGTTAATCGCACATCATTTTATCTCTCCATGACTGGAGGAAATCCTGCCACTGTGTTCACAGTGCTGATAACACACAACTTCCTGCTATGTTTACAATATCTATAATACACAGCAACAGAAAAAATATCTTCCCTTTCTGATTTCTTTGGCTTTTCTCCCTCAGAACAGCACAAAATTACTAAACAATCCTGCATTACAAAGATGGGACCATTTTTCCTGTGGTTTACACACGGCATCATTTGCCTCATATGCAAAGCACTTGAAATAGGAGCTGAAGTAATTTATTTTGTGTTTCATTTTCTTTATATTGCCCTGGGATTTCCAATGCTTGTTGTGGAGGGGAGGGGAGAGATGGGTGCTACAAAGAGCAGGAAGAGATAAAGCTTAAGCATTAAACGATGCACGAGGAACACTTCCTGTCCTTAGAATCACAGAATCCTAGAAAATTTATGGCACAGAATGAGGCCACTTGGTCCATTGTGTATGCTCCAGTTGAGAAACATGCCACCAGCCAAATCCCACTTTCCAACACCTGATCTGTAGCCCTGCAGGCTACAGCACTTCAGGTGCATATCCAGACACCTTTTAATTGAGTTGAGGGTGCCTGTCTCCACTACCCTTTCGGGCAGTGAATTCCAGCCCTCTGGTGAAAAAAATATTTCCTCATCTCCCCTCTAATCTTTCTACCAATCAGTTTTAATCTATGCCCCCTAATCACTGACCTCTCTGCTAAAGGAAACATGCCCTTCCCATCCTGTCTATCCAGGCCCCTCACAATTTTGTACATCTCAATCAAATCTCCCCTCAACTTCCTCTGTTCCAAGAAGAAGGGCCCCAGCCTATCTTTCTTCATAGCTGCAATTTTCCAATCCTGGCAACACCCTAATAAATCTCCTCTGTACTCGCTCTAATGCAATTACATCCTTTCTGTAATGAGGTGAGCAGAACTGCACACAATACAATGGCCTAACTAATGTTTTGTATAGTTCCAGCATAACCTCCCTGCTTTTATGCCTCGGTTAATAAATGAAAGGATTCCATATGCCTCCTTAACCATCTTATCAACCTGTCCTGCTACCTTCAGGGATCTGTGGGCATTCACTCCAAGGTCCCTCAATTCGTCTACACTTCTCAGTGTCCTCCCATTTATTGTGCAATCCTTTGCCTTGTTTGACCTCCCCAAATGCATCACCTCACACTTCTCTGGGTTGAATTCCATTTGCCACTTCTCTGCCCACCTGACCAGTCTATTGATATCTTCTTGCAGTCTTCGACAGTCTTCCTCGCTATCAATGGCACAGCCAACTTTGGTGTCGCCTGTGAACTTCTTGATCATTCCCCTTACATTTATTTCTAAATCATTAACATATACCACAAAAAAAAAGCAGGGGACCCTGTGGAACCCCACTGGAACAGTCTTCAAAACAAAAACATCCATCAACAGTTACCCTTTGTTTCCTGCCACGGAGCCAATTTTGTATCCAGCTTGCAACATTCCCTTGCATTCCGTTGGCTTTTTTTTAACCAAAACAAAAACAGAATTACCTGGAAAAACTCAGCAGGTCTGGCAGCATCGGCGGAGAATAAAAGAGTTGATGTTTTGAGTCCTCATGACCCTTCAACCAGTTCTGTTGAAGGGTCATGAGGACTCGAAACATCAACTCTTTTATTCTCCGCCGATGCTGCCAGACCTGCTGAGTTTTTCCAGGTAATTCTGTTTTTGTTTTGGATTTCCAGCATACGCAGTTTTTTGTTTTTTTTTTAACCAGTCTGCCATGTGGGACCTTGTCAAAAGCATTGCTAAGATCCAAGTAGACCACATCAACTGCATTACTCTCATCAATCTTCCTTGTTACTTCCTCAAAAAAGTCAATCAATCACAACCAAGTCAATCACAACCTTCCCTTAACAAATCTATGCTGACTATCCTTGATTAATCCGTGCCTTTCTAAGTAACAGTTTATCCTGTCCCTCAGAATTGATTCCAATAATTTGCCCACTACTGAGGTCAGGCTGACTGGCCTGTAATTATTGGGTCTATCCCTGGCTCCCTTTTGAGACAAAGGTACAACATTATCAGACCTCCAATCCTCCAGCACCTCACCTGTATGATTTCATCTGGCTTTGGTGATTTATCCACTTTCAAGGATATTCTAATCCCCTTAATACTTCCTCTCTCCCCATTGTTAACAAATTCAATATTTCACACTCCTCCACCTTAAATACAATGTCTGCATCGTCCCTCTGTTTTGTGAAAACAGATGCAAAGCATTCCTTGAGAACCATACGCACATCCTCCTGCCACATAATCCTGAAGGTTTGTCAGAATGGTGCCCAGCCCCAAGGATACACAAAGAAGTTGGTACTAAACCTTCTGCCTGGACTTTCCTTGGAAGTTAGTATCTAAGGGATTCTTGGCAGTGTTAGGCTGCTAGGCATGGGAGGTCAGAAAATACATTATGTGTTAATTTTCTGGCCTCCCCAAGAATTTTGGGCCTTGGAGGCTTTCTTGCTGCCCTTTTCCCTTTCTGATAGCTTTGACTCAGCGATAATATTCTCACCGCTGGGTCAAAAGGTTAAGGTTTAAAGATCTGCTCCAGAGGCTTCAGCACACAAGATGTAGAGCAGTACTGAGGAGTGCCGTGTTTTGAATGACACATTAAGCCAAGGTCCTCTCTGCCCTCTTAGATAGACATAAAAGATCCCACCAAGTTCTCCCTAGTGACCTGAACAATAGTTATTTCTCAAAAAATATCATTAAAACAGATTATCTGGCCAATATCTCAGTGCAGTTTGAAGGACCTTGCTGTGTACAAATTGGTTACCTTACATTACAAGAATAACTAAATCTCAAAAAATACTACATTGGCTGTACAGCATTTTGAGCCATCTGAGGTTGTGAAAGAAGTTAAATAAATAAAGGATATTTTTCTTTCCTTACTTCTATTGTCATAGAGCTTCCCCAATTTCATGAGCAGATGAAACTTCCAAGAATATCAATCCTTATAACCTTCGACATCCCCAGAGTAAATAGAGTTACCCTCCAGCATGTCACTTTAACATTGAAATCAATATTATTTAGCCCTCACCCATTGCATTCCTCAAGTGATGTTCCCATGACCCCAACATTGCTATTGTAGCAGTAAGCTAATAAATCAAATAAACAAAAGCCTAGAAGATATCATCAAAAATTAACTTCCAATCATATTTTGTTTTGAATTCCTCATTTAATTTTTTAATAAATATTTTTATTTTAGAATTTTCCCATCATGAGAGAAGCACAGAGTTGAACAACCTAAAACAATATTTAAAATTAGACAATGAGCATTGTAGAATTGAAGAAGAGAATGACTGTTTGAAATTTTTTGGATACACTATGTTGCTGATCAATGTACCATCTATTTCCTGCTAATGCTTCGTCCTCATGCACTCTCTACACTCCACCACTTCTCAACACCTAGCTAGACTCTCTCGGGTCAGCATGCTAAATATACTGAATAAACTAAAGGAGAAAGACAGGTGTGTGTGTTACAAAGAGAAAGAACTTGCATAAATATAGTACTTTATCATGTTTTCAGAATTTAAAAATATTGCTGGGTAAGGAGGACCAAAGTCAATCTTGTCTACCCTCAACCATCCTTGTAGCCACACACTACAACAATAATGGAATTGTTGACCAAACACTCATGAATTACCTAGACAAAAGCAGATTAGTGTAATGACGAGACACCATTGAAAACCTGGACTTCCCGCATACCCGCAAGAAACCGAGAAGTCTCACTGCCAGCCTGTTGCTGCCTTATTGCTCTGAAACAAGGCTGCAAAGGTCAATACAGATGACATTGCAGTTGCTTCCTAACTAACTCAAAGGCAACACCGACCACCAAAAATAAACACAGAGTGAAAAAGCAGCTTAAACTCTCTGCCCAAAAAGTTGCCCCACAAACCGTCTTTTCAGCTGCCCTCACCACTGAAGAGAGACACACAGTGCTGACAGCCACCAGGGGCGGAATTCTCCCATCCTGTCCGCAACGAGTTTCATGGTGGGCGGGAGCAGAGAATCCAGTGGGAGGCAAAAAAAGTCGTAAAAACAGGTCACACTTCCCCCAACGGTGTTTTCATGGCGGGTCGGTTATCCGACCGACTAGCGGCGCGAACTTCATTTGCATTTATTAGCATGTCATGAATGCTCATTAAAATAGCTGCTCACCAGAATCTTGCCACGCCTCCCAATCTTCCTTCACGCCAGCAGGAAATTACATTGGTATCAAACCCGTTTGAAAAGGGGTGGCACGCACAAGTCGGAGCTCAGTTCACTGGTAAATTCGAGGTGAGTGGAACTTACCTGCCATAGCGCTGCACTGGTCTTGTTGCGACAAACTCCACACTGCTGAGGTTGTAGAGTTGGACTGCTCCTTCTCTTTGCTTTCATTGTCCCGAGGAACACCGCTGTGCTGTGGTACTCATGGAGGCCTCCACTTTCAGAGACTAACACTCCAACTGGGGGTTGGCTGTGAGGCAAGGGTTTGGGCTGATAAGTAGGAGGGGTCAATGGGGAGGGGAGGCTATGGAATGGCAGTCGGAGGAAGGGCAAACATGAGGGGGCCTTTCTGGAGTCGCCTCCAACCTTTGGTTATCGCCGGAGTGAGCAGGAGTCTGCTTAGGAGAAAGGAGGAAGACCTCCTTATGATGAAAGCCACTGAAAGCCAATGGCTTCCTTAGCACTGTTAAAGGGCTGCTCAGAACTCAGTGACTTGACAGCATGGACGCTGCCTCTCAAGAATTTGGGAATGCAGGCAATAGTGAAGGAGGCACAGCTATATCGTGTATGGCATTCCATCAATGAAGGCCTGTTCACCAGATGTCACACTCCTAAGCCGCCAAAGGGCATCCACTCATTGACCACAAGCAACAGATTGGTCATTTATATGCCACATCAGAGATTGGAGCACAGAGCTAGGTTGGGTAACTCATCTCAAGTAAGCCTTAGCATCCCATGCAGGGCTCAGGATGTTACATATCAGCGATGCCATCTTGGTCACCTCAATGTGTGTGCTAGTGTCTCAGAGACAAGGCGGCATCAGCCACCATGCAAATAGGACAGGAAAATCTTTGGACCCTTACAGTCTCCAAACCTGTCATCTTCTAAGCTTCACTTTCTTGCCCCTTCAATCATTAATGTCTTCAATGTTTCCTTTCAGAGAGAAGGCAAAAGCAGGTATAGATCCAGGGCTCAATGCTGCTTTTGTCAGGGCCCTAATGCAATGGAAGAGGCGAAGAAGGGAGAGGCGACTCCACATGCAGCTCCAGCAGGAGGGACATGGTCGAGCAGAGCCAGAGCATGAACAGGAGAGTCAGGAGTCGAGACCCAGACAACAGGGGCGACTTGCCTGAACTAGGGTTTTTCGTCCCAGAGTCTTCTATTTACAAATAAGCGAGAGGCAATGCTGTGCACATCTACCCTTGTCCCAAAATCTTGTACATCACATATGCCACATTCTTCGGGAAGAATTGGAAAGTATCCCCTGCCAGTGGCTTTGAAGGTGACCACTGCACTCAATTTCTTGGCCTTTGGTTCAACAGGTGACCTGTGTGGCATCTCTCAGTCCGCAACACATCAATGCATAAAGGAAGTCACAAATGCCCTTTACAGGAAGACCCATCATTATGTTAGGTTTGCTCTGGATGAAAATAGCCAGGTTGCAAGATTCACCAGCTTTGCCACCATCTCAGGTTTACCCAGAGTGCAGGGTGCAATAGACTGCACCCATGTGACTGTATGGTCTCCATGGCAGCAGCCCCTAATGTTTATAAACCACAAGGACTATCATTCCATCAATGTACAACTGGTGTGTGATCACTGGAAGCACATACTGCACGTTTGTGCACAGTCCCTTAGGAGTTGCCATGACTCCTACATCCTGAGTCACTCCCAGGTGCCTGAGATTTTCGAGGGGCCATTATGTCTGCGGGGATGGCTGCTTGGGGGTACGGCGTAATCACTGAAGCGCTGGATGATGACACCGCTGCATTGCCCTCAGAGTCGTTCTGAGGAGAGGTGCAACACTGCTCACAGCTCCACATACTCCCTTATAGAGCAGACCATAGGGTTCCTGTAGATGCCCTTCAGATGCTTGGACCACTCAGGTGGCTCACCCCAATGCACTCCCGACAAGGTTTCCTGCATCATTGCAGTGTATTGTGCCCTTCATAATCTAAATATGCAAAGTGGTGACCTCCTGCCAGAGGATGACCTGAAGGAGGATGAGAGCTCATCGGAGAATGAAAATCTGGAGGCCCAGGAACATCAGGAGGCTGCTAAGGGTCAGTATGAGCGTGATCACACCATGGAGGAAGGAAGACTTGGGAGATGTGCCCGTGATACATTAATCGCTGACAGGTTCCAGGAAGAGTAAATTCAAGTGTGGGAATATAGCCTGATCTCTCCTAGCCCTCAATGCCATCTTCTTTCAACTCTGGGGATGCCCACCCACCTGCAACAAGAATGAGTCCCGCATTCACACTTACCTCATGAATCTTTGCTTTGGTCCATGGGGCCCTGTGAGTGAGCTCACTCTGGGAACTGAGAGCCCACTTAGAAACAAGATCGATGTGAGAGAAGACTTGAAGCCTTCACCACTATCTAATACTGCCAACATTGCTGCGACTGAGATGCGGACATGCCTACAAATCTCCTCCTCCTGTGGATGTCTTGCCTTCTGCCATTTGCAATGAGGAGACATGCATGCTGCTAGATTATCAATGCTGCTGAGCTGCTATCACTCAATAGTGTTATTTGAGGAAGAAAGGTGAGAAACACTTACATCACGCACTTCCAATATCGATTTAAACACATCTCTCTGACATCACACAAGGGTGTGGATACTAATCCAACTGAAGTTGACATCACAGGAATGTGAATCTCACAGTGGGACACTTTCACTGAGTGGTAGGAAGGCTAAACCTCGACATAAGAGGACTCCAAAGTACAAAACCACAATGTCTTCAGTTGACAGGAACATTCACATAACTATCAAATGTATTAACAAAAATGAAATTTAGTTACATGTCTAGCACACCTGTGACCCAAAAGTGACCTCAATTTTTCTTAACTTTCCTAACTCTGGGTGCAGCCCTGACATCCGCAGCAGAAGTGGAGGCAGCCTGCTGACTGCTACTTCCCAATGTCTGTAATAACCTTGTTGGACGTCCTCTGGTGGCCCAAGGCCTGAAGGACCCCAGCCTAATAAGGGTCACCCACTCAGGGGCAGAAGCACCCTTGGTGGCCTGGGAAGCTGGACTGGATGAGGTCACAGGCAGTGGGGGCTGGGAGCAGCTGCACACCCTTGGAGTGTCCTGAGAGGAGTCACCAGGGTATCCGGCTGATGCTCGTCCTCCATGTGGGTGCCCGAGGGCCCCACCCCGACTCCTGAAGGAGATGCTGCACCTAGAGGGATGTCAAGGTGCCTTGTCCCCATGTCACCTACATCCTAATGGTGCCCACCAGGGTGTGTGGCCATGGAGTGCAAGGCTGAATGCAAATCTAGCAAGACCTGCTGGACCAAGGTCTCCATGGTGGTCACCAGCCTTCCCATGGTGACCTCGAGGCGCTCGCATATCAGAGCCATGACATCAGACAGAACGCAGACAGACTCCTCCATCATTCGGTCTAGTCTGCTGTGTGACTGCCGAATCTCTGCCTGATGTTCCACCGCCTGTCAATGCATCTCCAGCATTGAGTTGGCGGCCGCTTCCAGAAGCTCATCGTCGTACTCAGACCGAACGGTTGGCTGGTCTCCAGCAGCCCTCCGAGTGCCAGAGACCTAGGCTGCCCCTGCCTCTGCTGCTGCGGGTCGTGTCAGTGAGGTGTTCCCCAGAAAGTGAGGCCAGGCCTAATCTACATCTGTACCCCACTGAGCTGGCGGAGGATGTATGTGAGTGCCATGACGGTTCTTCTGGAGGTTCTTCGGATGTGGTCCAGGGGCTCGCACTGGTGGTGCTGGAACGACTTTGGAACCTCAATATGCTTGCACCAAGAAAATAAAAAATAGAGTATCAGTTAATGAGCATGAGCTAGACAAGACTGCATGTGACTCACTGTGAATGTCAGGACTTGATGAGGTAAAGGACCTGTGATCTGCACTGGGTTGGTTGGAGAGGCCAATCTCCCCTTCCCCACAGGAACAATTCCTGTTGTCCCCAGCCAGCTCGACTGCAGACTCCTTGAATTCACAGAGAGCAAGGAAGTCGGCTGTTCCTCCCCTGGTCAGCACTCTCTCATGCCTATTGTGTGCCAGCTTCACCTGTATGAAGAAGAAAGAAAGGCATGTGATCAGAAGGGATGGATCAGATGTTCGGTGAGATGCATATCCCCTGTGTGTGATAAGCTGTCCCCAGAAGGGCCAGAAGATGGAGTGTGAGCAACATGATAGATGGGATGGTGGTGATGTGTTTGCCTCGGGGAGAGAACAAGTGTTGATATGGATCCCCCACTAATGGTTGTGGGAGATCCCTGAAGAGAGTAGCTGCATGACTGCATGATGCCAAGAGAGTTTGATATTAGAGGGTATTGAAGGATGACTTACCCTGGTGGAGGGGATGAGATCATTCATCCTCTTCTTGCACTGGGTGGCACTTCAGCCACAGGTGTCGGCTGCATCGACCTGCTCCGCCATGTTGTCCCAGGCCCAAAAGGTGAGGCTGCTGTGCTTCCTACACCCATCTGTGGGGTAGAACACATGCCAGTCTTCTTGCAACCCTCTGACCAAAGCTTGGAGGGCCTGGTGCGTTAGGCAGGGTGCAGGCTTCATGCTGAGGCTCTCAGCCTTTCTCTTATGGATTATGAACATCTCTGGTGGGCTGGAGAGATTGTGTATTGGACTGGCATCTAAATATGGCGCTTGGGCCTTCGAACCCGCCAGCTGATGGGGGGCATATGAATCAGCTCCCGACCTGCCAAGTGATCTGGAGTGAAATAATTAGCGAGGCTCCGAGCTCAGAATCGGGCATGAGTTGCCGTCATTATAGATGGCAAGCTGAGCGCCACAGAAACTGCCCACCGCCACACTTAGTTTCATTATGGGAAAATTTTGCCCCAAATCTGGGAAGACCACTGCGATCAATGCCATCAACCCATAATTCTCAAGATCAAAGGCCCAAATGGATGGATGTGTCTTGTCAAACTTGTCTCCAACCTCCTTGACCCTGGGATAATCCTAGACACCTCCCTATCAATCGTTGGCCCTGGAGGCTTGCTTGCTTCCTTTGGTGGTAACTTTGACTCAGTGATTACATTCTCACCACTGGGTCAGAAGGTTAAGGTTTCAAGATCCACTCCAGAGGCTTCAGCATATAATCCCACAATACCAGAAGCAACCGTCCCATCATGTTTCAGTCTACAGCCCACATGGTGGTCAAATGACTTGGCCATAATTGGGTAGGTTCAGTTTTAGAAGCTATCCTCCCAATGAGTGGGCAGTCTTCAGAACAGGAAGAAGTTGCCCTGACCAAGTCCTTCCACTCACTACCAATATTGAGGCAGGGTACCAGAAGTAGTTGAAGGCTGGAACTGTCTTCATACACTCATCATCAGCATATGAAATTGTCTTGCTTGAAGACCTGCTTCAAACATCATTCATACTGCAAAACTCTTAAGCTTATCAAGAACTCAATGAGCAACTATAAGCTCCATGTTTACAATGGTGACAACAGCAGCTAAACAGAGGCATTCAATGATTGTCTACCACTGGAATTAATGATATATATATATATATATATATATATACATATATACCCACAGCTGGCATAGATTTAATGGGCTGAATGCCTTCCTTCTGAGTCGTAAATGACTCTATGACTCTGTGAAAATAACATGTCCTGCACCAAACCCTGGAAGTTCATCTGTGAAAAATGATACAGCATTGCTGATGCAGACATCTGCCCAATTCAGCCAGGTGCAGAGGACCCAGAATACATGCATAATCTCTACTGATGGAGAGGTTCATCATTCTGTCACCTCAGAAAATAAACACTATCTTCCCAGAGGATGGCAAGGCTAAAGCATGGAAATAGGCCATCGAGTGAAAGATTGAAACATACCCAAGTTTCCAGTTCGGAAGATGATACAGTTGTCAGTGGGCAAAAATAGAAAAGCCTGCTCAAGATTAACTGTCTTAGAATTTTCATACTTTTTTCCAGCTACATTCTACCCAGAAATCTTCTGTAGAGTTTTTGGCTGTTAATCGGCAGATGTTATACCAGCAGAGCACTGATCAACATCACATTCATTAGTTCTCTGATATTTACAGCAGAACTGAAGCTAAAAAGACATTACTACGTATTAAAGGATGTAATAACAGAGCAGTCCACTTATAGAAGCTGAACTAATCTTAAGGAGATTGTTTTTCCACCACCTGTACCAAAGATTATAAACAGTGCATCTCACGCACAGTAATCCATCTTAAACACAAACATTTTTGGACCTTGTAAAGGAAAATTGCACAAGTGTTTGAACCAAAGGAAAACATAGTGCTGGCAGGAATGAATGGGACCATGGAATTGATTTTAGATCACTCTATCAGAGGGCCAGTAAAGACATGATGGGCCAAATCACCTCCTCAGTGCTGTGAATTTCCATGGTTTTAGAAAAATATCACTAACCTTTAAAGAGAAAATTGGAAATGTATGTCAGATGGTGAGTGAAACACATTTTCTGTCTTTGTCACTCAGTATCAAGCCTGGTATCAGTCATGTATAGAGAGAAGCTGCAGAATAAAAATTCTGCTTCAACCATGTGGCCAAGGGGAAAGTTTTTCTGGTTGTTAAATTCAACTCTGTAACAAACATACCATACATGTACATCTCAAGCGTGGCATGCACCGGACACCATCTTGGGTGAGGGTGTTAGCACTGGTATTAGGAGCATGTAGCACAAGTAAGCGGAGTAGGCAGATTGTGAACTCAGTAAGTATATAACATTGATTTGATACCAGCACTGCCATTTTCAACCTTCATCGAGACACTGCCTTTCTCCTGGGGCAGTGCCTCAGCAATCCTAACAATCTGCTTGAGCATTGATTGTGGGACGGCTGCGAGACCTTGCAAGATCCCTTGAGCGCTGGTATCTGCTGTAAGGATGGCAGTAATCTGAATCTGCATGTCAGCAAGCTGAGATTTAATGATCTCATTCTGACCTTTCACAGAAGCACAGCAGTCCCTTGATTTGAGGATGATGTCTATTCAGATCAGGAGTTTCTGCCATGGGTCTTCATGTGACTGAGCTCGTGGATCTTTGGCACATAGAGCAGGATGTCTCACGAGGTAGTGGAATATGGAGGGCAGGATTTACTTCATTTTCTTATCTTCTCTGTTGCCACTCTGTTTCACCACTAGACCTTGGGACTCAAAGTGTGATGTAGCTTGATGGACAAATTGTCACTATTTTGAACGATTGGTAGAAAGCTCCTCTAATTCATTAATTTCATTGCCACCACACTTCAAGGAGCAGTTCACAGTGTCTTTGAAGCGTTTTCTTTGTCCTGCCCTAGAACTTTGGCCATTTGAGAGTTGAGAGAACAGGACCTGGAGGAGGAAATGCTTTTTGGCTATCGAGACATGGTTTCCAGTCGATTGAAGTTGATTTTGCAGGAGTTTGGCCTATGGAGCTGGCTTCAAGAAGGACACTAGCACTTGTTTGTTGGTCCTCCCCTAGGAACCAGAGGATGCAGTGCAGGCATGGCAGAGTTCCTCTAGCTGTCTTATGTGTCACTGCTTCATAGTCCTGGGCTCATTGCAGTAAAGGAGTGTGGTGATGACAAATGTACACTGTGCACTAGGACTTTTATTGTCTTGTGGAGGTCCTTATTGTCAGACACTCACTGTTATTGTTTGTAAAAGGTAGAGCTGGTGTTGAATCTCATCATCGGTGGTGGGCTTTTGAAAGAAGTGTCGGCCAAGGCATCGGAAGTACTCAACATATTCCATTCTATCCTTCAACATAGATGGGAGGCAGAATATTTGGCTGACCAGGTGTGGGTTGATATATGAGCTTTGTTTTGACAACATTCAAGGATAGGTCAGGTTTCCTGCATGCAGAATTGAAGAGATCGACAATGGCTTGCAAATCAGGTGTAGAGTGGGCAACGACAATGCAGTAATCCACAAAGTTTAGATGATGGATGTCTATGGTGGTAAGTTTAGTTTTGGCACAGGGGTGACCAAAGCTAAAGAGATTTCCATCTAGATGGTATTTAATACTGACACCAGAGGGCAATTGATCTTTGATGAGGTGGCTAGCCACTGTCAGGTAGCTTGTAAATAGTATGGCGGCTACCATGCAGCTTTGCTCGATCCCAATCCAGATTTTGATGGCATCTTATTCAGATCTCCCACTCAAGAGAGTTGTTCATCATATGATTATGAAGCAATTGCTGAATTGTGATGAAGTTTATTAGACATCCAAATCTTTGGAGCACAATCCACAGAACTATGCAATTTACTGAGTCAAATGTTTTGGTCAGGTCGATGAATGCAATGAAGAGTTCCTGGTGCTGTTCTCGACATCTTTCTTTCGTTTGTCTGGCAACAACAATCATGTCAGAGGTTTCTTTGGAAGGCCTAAAGCCACACTGTGTCTCTGGGAGGATTTCCTTAGCCACAGGAAACAGATAATTCAAGAGAATGTGTTTTAGGGTTGTCGCTGCTATGGACAAGGGGGAAATAGCTTGATAGTTTCCACACAATCATTTATCTCCCTTATTTTATTCATGCATGGGATTTGGGCTTCGCTAGGTGGGCCAGCATTTATTGCCCACCTCTAGTTGCCCTTGAGAAGGTGGTGGTGAGCTACCTTCTTGAACTGCTGCAGTCCATGTGATGTAGGTGCACCCACAGTGCTGTTAGGGAGAGAGTACCAGGATTTTGACCCGACTGTCAAGGAATGGCAATATATTTCCAAGTCCGGATGGTGAGTGGCTTGGAGGGGAACGCCCAGGTGGTGGTGTTCCCATGTGTCTGCTGCCCTTGTCCTTCAAGATGGTAGCAGTCGTGGGTTTGGAAGGTGCTATCTAAGGAGCCTTGGTGAGTTTCTGCAGTGCAACTTGTAGATGGTACACATGCTGCTACTGTGCATCAGTGGTGCCAATCAAGTGGGCTGCTTTGACCTGGATGGTGTCAAGCTTCTTGAGTATTGTAGGAGCTGCACTCATCCAGGTAAGTGGGGAGTATTCCATCACACTCCTGACCTGTGCCTTGTAGATGGTGGACAGGCTTTGGGAGTCAGGAGGTGAGTTACTTATCACAGGATTCCTAGCCTCTGACCTGCCCTTGTATCCACAGTATTTATACAGCTAGTCTAGTTCAGTTTTTCGTCAATGGTAACCCCTCCAGGATATTGATAATGGAGGTTTCAGTGATGGTAATATCATTGAATGTCAAGGGGCGAAGGTTAGATTCTCACTTGTTGGAGATGGACGTTGCCTGGCACTTGTGTGGCATGAATGTTACTTGCCACTTGTCAGCCCAAGCCTGGATATTGTCCAGGTCTAGCTGCATTTGGACATTGACTGCTTCAGTATCTGAGGAGTTGTGAATGGTGCTGAACATTGTGCAATCATCAGTGAACATCCCCACATCTGACCTTATGATGGATGGGAGGTCATTGATGAAGCAGCCAAAGATAGTTGGGCCTAGGACACTAACCTGAGGAACTCCTGCAGTGATGTCCTGGAGCTGAGATGACTGACCTTCAATAACCACAACCATCTTCTTTTGTGCTAGGTATGAGTCAACCAGTGGAGGGCTCCCCCCTGATTCCCATTGACTTCCAGAAGTTGGAACTTCCCAATCCCGAAGTTGGGTGTGGGGGGCATGGGAGTGGGGGCCGGGCAGTGTTGGGGAAGAGGGCAGAGAGTTCTTTTTCCTTCCAAACCTGTAAATGAGTGTATGGAGTCTTTATATGAGCAAAGCACACCAGCTTTGAAGACCTCAGCTGGAATACCAACAGGGTTCAGAGGCTTTGTATTTTTCATCTCTGATTTTTTTGTTGCAACGCTCCATTCGATGGTGTTTCACCCATGGATGTTGGTGAGATATTGGGTGGCTTCTGCTTGTGAAAGAAGTTGAGAAATTGGCCATCAGGCACTGCATCATGGTCAGGTCCACAACTGTTCTCGTGAAGTTAGCTACCACTTCCATGTTTGAAAATATGAGCTCCAAGCTCTGCGCAACACCCTGTGCTAAGTTGGAGTCAGCCTCCTCCATGCTCCTTGATCGTGACAGCAGGCTTTTTTGCAGGCCTGCCAAATACATCTAGCATTTCTATATGTATGCCCACTGTGATTTTTAGAATGCCACCCCACCAAAGTCCTCATCCGAGCACTCTGCAAGTGAAGGCAGGTGAACGCTTGCCTTCGAGGGAGCTAGCACCTGTACTATTCTTTCCCCCTGACTTGACTGTAGCCCTCTTGTGCTTGGTAAGCCATCACGTGCAGATCACACCTCTATGCAACCCTCTAAAGCTGCCCGTACCTGTGTCGGTGGCTATGAGTCTGAGATCGAGCGACGGTGTTTCTGTTTCATCAGTCACTTGTTCCTTCTGAAATTTGAGGACCCCCACCAATTGTTGACCAGGTTCTTGGATATCTGAAATGATAAAGGCATAAGTTGGGATTTTGGCTGCTCTCCAAGTTTCCCAGTCCCACCTGCAATGATGATGTTGGGTCCGGAAAATCCTGCCCATAGTGTAGAACTGGGGTAAGGGAAGGGAAGAAAGTAAGGAGTGCATGTTGACACACAATTTATAAATTGTAAATCAGAAGAGACTGTGGAATGAGAGGTAAGTGAGGTGTGAGAAGGTGGTTTAGAAAGAAAAATATAATCATTACTCTATGGTGTCCACCTGGTTCTGGCCATGAGCTCATTGTGATAATGATTTCCAGCATCATCTCCTCTGTGTGGTGACAGCGTGCAGCTGTGGCTGCCCCCACCACATATGTGCTGCTGCCATTGATTATGGGCCACCTCATCCTGCTCGAAAGAGGGAACTGTGTCAGTGAGGGAGTACAATACATCTTGGTGAATGACTGCCATAGTTCAATAGCTGACAGTGTGTTGCTAAGGCCAGGGAGGAGGGGTAGAATGGCTTGCCTCTTTTCCAACCCCTCTTGCACTTGCCAAACCAGTGAGTGTTTAACAGTTTAAGTGCTGTGACTCTAAAAGACAAACACAGGCAGGTTTTCTTGTAGATTTTTTTTAAAAAATAGAGTAGTGTTCATTATACTTAACACCCAATCTAAATAAAAATAATAAAAACATTCTGACTTTCACACTTGAATTCAAGGGTTCACTCAAATACTCGCAAATAAGTTAAAAAGTAGAAGCATGGATTAAGTCGTTTTAGAATCCAAAATAGTCAGTAATATGCAGGTTCAGTTGATTGATGTCTTGGATTGTTTCAGACTGGTGTTAGGATCCTAGACCTGACCCCTAAGTTTTTGGTAAGATCCGGTGAGAGGCCAATAACATTTTGTTTAAAGTGGACAAGTTTTGAGATTCAAGACACTTGCTAAGAGAACAAAGCCACATGATTGCATGCGTTTTGAACAAACAAAAATAAACTTTACTATATCAGATCAGAATGATAAAACAATTTACAATGTCTATATTATACGCCAACATTCAGGGTTAATATGAAATACATGTGAATTAACAAGCAAATTATGGTTGAACTCACTACACTTGATATAAAATATCAAATGCAACCAAGACAGAGTCCATGGATTTATCAACATTGCACCCAGATATCAGTAAACACTGTGAGTCAATGAATTCCCTGAAACCCTGTTTCTCTCATGAGGAATTCCAGTCTTCATCTATAACGATCAAACTCCCAAAAGTCACTCCAACTCAGATGGCATCAGCGAAGGGCCACCTCTCAAGTTTTCAATCTTATCTCCTGACATTCCCTTCTTCATTTGATTTCGTCTTCATACTTGGTTTTGTAGTCTTCCACCAGGCGAATTTTCTCCTGGGCCAAGGCATCGATCTGCTGCATGAGGTTATTGAAATAAACTTGGAATAGGCTGTCAATGTTGGAACTGCGCACACCTTTCTCCTGTAGCAGCTTCCAGTGCATTTCCAACTGTTTGTTGCATTGTTCCAGTGTCCGCATCTTGTCGATGAAATGAGCGAAATGGTTGTTTAACCCTTTGATGTCTTCCTTCTCGTGGATACGAAACTCCTGGAAAGCCTGGCCACCTTCGAAGTTGGGGTTCTCGAGGGAGGTTTTGCCCAGGGGCAAAGCAGCCAATCGCTGGCCAACCCCCATGCCCAAGACCACTCAATCCCCTGGATTCCCAAGTAGGCACTCAAGCATCAACTCACTAGCACAACTTCAGCTCTTCAGCCATGCTGCTCAGAGCACTCCTGCCCCAAAAAGGTACCTCTGCAACAATGATCTACAACATGGAGTCACCAACCTTTGGCTGCCTTCTTGGATCTTCAGGGCTCCACCTGAGCCCTCTTCAATTACAGAGCTTCCCCTGAGCCCTCTTCAATTACAGAGCTTCCCCTGAGCCCTCTTCGATTACCAGGGCTTCTCCTGAGCCATCTTCATTTAAAGTCTGCTAATCGCAGCCCTTTTCCCCTGTCTCATAATATTCTTTTGGCAACCCTCCCTGTCCCTTCTTTCTTTGGGAACCCTCCCTGGCCCCTCTCCATTTGGGAACCCTCCCTGTCTCCTTTCCCTGTTCCCTGCCTGGGACACTTGTCTTCAATAGGGCTCCACTCCCAGTCACATGGGTTTTTGTGCCATTTCCTTCAGGCACAGGTGCACTGAGCCCACAAAACTTTTTTAAAAATGCAAAACTGTGCATATGCAGCCCACTCCCGATCTACACATGCACGGAAACTCTGAAGTCTGTTGGGACTTGGAGTCTTTGACCTCCCTCTCTCTCATGAAGTGAGATTTTCATAACACTGGGCTGAAGGTCTTTCTGGATTCTGCATTGAGATGATTTAAAGATGTTTACAGACAATTTATATTTTTCCTTCTGGAGTCAATAGCTGTTGGGTTGATTCTTAAAACACTGCCTGCAGCGCATGTAGTTCAAACAACGGGCAGGCCTCGAGCTTACAGGATGGATAAAAAGAGAGTGGGCCCACTCAGGGTACTGCTTCTTCTGTGTCTCCACTTCACAGAATCACCCAATTGTCACAATGCATAAGGTGCATTTTGTCTACACTGGCTCTCCAAATGACCAATTCACCTAGTATCATTCACCACCTTCTCCCTTTAACCTGCACATTCTTCCTCCCCCCTTTAGAGTTGTACCCTTTAGTTTATATTGTCTCTCCATGTTCTTCCTACCAAAATAAATCACTTCACATTCCTCCACTTTGAACTTCATCCACTATTTGCCCACCCATTCCACCGACTTGTCAATGTTCTTTTCTACACTACCTTCCTCACAGCTCACAATGCTTCCAAGGCCAGAATTTTCACGTCAGTGTGTGAGGGCTGGCCCGGCATACCGATGCGTAAAATGATGCACAGTGGTGTCGGACATGTGTCCTGATGTCACCACATGTCATTCAGACCTTTCATTCAGTGGGCACACACCACCGGACTGTCAAAGGCCTGTTAAGGCCATTAAAAAAACAATTAAAGCAATTATCAATGCTGCCCGTCCATCCATTAGGCTGGCAAGCGGGCACATGTCACATGGGCGGACACTGTCACATGAGGGGACATGTCTAAATAATTTTTATCTGTCTTTAAGTAAAATTTTCAGTATGAACTTAATCTCCCTGAGGCAGCTCCTATGCAAGCATACACAGGTAGCGCTCAGCGATATCAGCCATGCGTCACGCTGGGCAGGCCTTAGTTGGTCCACCCACGTAAAATGGCGGCGCGCAGCCGATCGACTCCGTCAGCCTCGCTTGCTCTCGACCGGCCCACCCGATAGGCAGAAAATTCTGCCCCAAGTTTTGCATCATCCATAAATTTTGAAATTGTGTCCTGTACACCAAGGTCTAGGTCATTATTATATATATCAGGAAGAGCAAAGCTCCCAACACTGACCCCTGGGGAACTCTTTGACAAACCTCCCTACAGTGCGAGAAAGATCCATTAACCATTATTCTCTGTTTCCTGGCACATGTCAATGTTTTGCATCCCTGTTGCCACTGTCCCTTTTATTCCATGGGCAAAACTTTGCTCTCAAGTTTGTTATGCAACACTGTATCAAATGCCTTTTGGAAGTCCACATATACCACATCAACAGCATTCCTGTAGTAATTATAGTTTTGGGAAATGTAAGATGTTGCTCACATAGATCACATGAGCTGTGTAAACCAATGCATTAGTAGCATGGGATCCTCTACAGGAGAGTTCTTCTTTAGTTACGGAGTTTGAAGCACACGTGTCGTTGCTGCTGCTGTCTTGTAAATAATGTTTCCACTCAGAAAAGCAGTCTGGAAGACCGACTCTATAACAAACTGGCGCGAGGATAAATCAGATTCGGTGCTATACCTCACCTAGTGGTTGTGAGTATCTACGTTTGGTAAAAATAAAAGAAGATATACTCATCAGAGATGCCACAGTTTGGCAGAATCGATCCCTTTAAGCCATCCACAGACAATTGGTCTCAATATATAGAACATCTTGCGTTCTTCTTTCAAGCAAACAAAATCATGAGGGAGGAAAAGAAAAGAGCGATTCTCCTGATATTTGTGGGAGCAAGACCTACAGTTTAATTCAAAGCTTGACAACCCCCAGTGCCTCAGATTCAAAGACTTTCAGGGAATTAGTAGACCTTGTTAAGGGACATTTTCAACCTAAGACCTCAGTCACAAGGTAGAGGTTCAGGTTCAATTCACGGAACAGAGCACCGGGAGGAGACAATTGCTACCTACCTGGTGAAATTAAAACAACAGAATTTTGTGATTTTGGTGAAACCCTGAATGACATGCTCAGAGGTTGTTTAGTATAAAGTGTGGAGGAAGACACTATTCCACGAAAATTGCTGGCTGAAGTGAATCTTGATTTTAAGAAAGCATTAGAAGTAGCGCTGGTGATAGAAAGCACTTTGAGGGATTCACAAGCAATTCAAGGGGCACAAAATGGCACCGTTCTCCTAGTCCGGCGGGAACAGTCCGCCGGAGGTGGCGCAAAAAGCTGGGACTCTGCCACAAAGTGGGAAACAACCCCTGCTAACCAAAAAATGAGAGAAAACAGCTTAGCAACTAAATCAAAAATAACTTTCATCAATGTAGAAACAATCAGTCTTCTAGTGATTGGCAATTTAAAAAGTAGAAAGTTATTTTTGTCACAGAAGTGGATACATAACGAGACAGTGCAAAGTGAGATTTAAACAGGCTTCCAAACAACAAACGATGTCCAATGAAGTCTATAGTGTAGAAGAGCCAGAAACAGCCAATTCTGACAGTTCTTCATTATTCATCATGAAAGTTGGGAAGACAGAGTCAATATTTGTCACAGTGCAAGTGAATGGTAAACCATTACAAATGGAAGTAAACATAGGAGCTTCTATAATAGGAGAACACACTTTCAGATATTTAAATCAAGGTGACCAACAATTAAATTTGGAACAAACATCTGCCAAGTTGAAAACATACACAGGAGAAGCAATCCAAGTAAAAGGTATCACCAGAGCAATTGTTTATTATAGACCCCAATCGGCTCAGCTACCAGTGGGGATGGTGGTAGGAGGTGAAGGACCAAGCCTTCTAGGGCATGATTGGTTAAAGGAGATTAAATTAAACTGGTCCAAAATCTTCCAGTTTAGAGCAGGTGGACTGCCAGAACTGCTAAAAAAATATGACGCTGCCTTCAAGGATGAACTGGGAAAAATCCAAGGCCTACAGGCCAACCTGGATCCAGAAACAACAGTTCACTTCTTGAAAGCAAGACCATACACCTTAAGAGAGAAGATTGACACTGAGCTGAACCGGCTAGAGAAGCTGGGTGTCATAAAAGCGGTTCAGTTCTCAGAATGGAAGAACCCATAGTTCCTGGCTTTAAACCAGATCAGACCGTCCGGATCTGTGGGGACCATAAACTACCAGACAAATTGGACAGGTACCCTATTCCCAAGATTGAAGACGTATTTGCCAAACTAGCAGGAAGGACAATGTATACAAAGCTTGACATGAATCATACATATCAGCAACTGGAGCTGGATGACACCTCCCAGGAATTTGTAACCATTAATACCCACAAAGGGCTGTACCAATATACACACCTGCCTTTCAGTGTTTCCTCAGCCTGTGCCATTTTTCAGAGGAAAAGGACAGCTCACTGTAGGGACAACCTCAGGTTGTGGTCCACCTGGACGATGTAGTGATGACTGGATTCACAGAAAAGGAACACTTGGCTAACCTAGAGGAAATCCTGAAACAATTTTTAGAAGCAGGAGTGCACCTGGAGAAGACAAAATGCACTTTCCAAGCAAATGAAGTTATCTACTTGGGCCACCAGGTAGATGCCAAAGGGTTACACTCGGTTGAAGAGAAGATTAAAGCACTCAAGAACACCCCTGAACTTAAATAATTTTTAGGGATGATAAATTATTATGGGTGATTTCTGCCAAAATTTTCCATTGTTCTGGCCCCTCTTCATTCATTGCTAAGAAAAAACAGCATTGGTTTTGGGAGGCACCCCAAAAAGAAGCCTTCATGAAAGTAAAACAGCTCTTACACTCTTCAAATTTGTTAGTGCATTATGACCAGATGAAGGAATTGGTGCTAACCTGCAATGCATCCCCTATGGAGTGGAAGCGGTACTATCTCACAAAATGGATGACAGGACAGAGAGGCCATTAGGCTATGTATTGAGGACATTTACCACAGCTGAAAAAGGATATTGTCAAACTGAAAAGGAAGGTCTGTTGATTACTTTTGGTGTAAAAAAATTCCACCAATACGTGCACGGGTGACATTTCACTATAGTATCAGATCCCAAACCATTTTTGGGTCTGGTTAGCGAGGAAAAGGCTATATCTCCCATGCCCTCTGCAAGAATACAAAGATGAGCCCTAATTTTGTCAGCATATGAATACATCTTTGTACATAAACCAGGGATACATGTTGCTACTGATTATAGATGTTTATGAGGTAAAGTCACCAATGTCAGGTGCTACTATTATAAAACTATGCCAGAGCTTCGCCATCCACAGATTGCCAGGGGTAATCACCTTAGATAATACTACTGCGTTTACGAGCGCTGAGTTCCAATAATTTTTCAGCCTCAATGGTATCAACCACATGAAGACTGCACTATACCATCCGTCATCAAACGGACTGGTGGAAAGAGCAGTACAAACTTTTAAGGCGGGAATGAAAAGCGACAGATGATTCGCTGGAGACCAAACTTGCTTTTTTTCTATTTCACTACAGAACAACTCACCACACTACAGCAGGAGCAACACTTGCAGAATTCCTGATGAGGCTCCGTCTTCGGACAAGACTAAGCCTAATACTTCCCAATTTGGAGGGGATGGTGGAGAAAAGTCAAGGGAACCAAAATGCGATTTATGATTTGCATAGTCATGAGCAACAATTTACTGTTGGAGAAGCAGTATATGTAAGGAATTTCGGTGGAGGACCGAAGTGGTTATTGGGTAAAGTGAGCTCTGTGACCGGAGTTCTGTGTCATACCACATGGAAGTGAAGGGCCGGATCACCCGTTAGCATGTGGATCATTTACGAAAAAGGGAGATACCCCAACAAAATGATGTTCCACCTGTAACCATTAATGAACCAATGATTCCTGTTGAAGTTGCTCAACCAAGGACAGACATGCCGGATGTGTCTGTCAGAGTTGAAGACACTGAACTGCATGTGCCTAATGAGGTACCTGATGTTAATGCAGTTCCAGAGAATATGTTTCCTGAGAAAGAATCTTAAGCCGTGGAGCTGCGATGTTCCACATGGATCAAGAAGCCACGAGAAAGATAATTTGTAATTCATGACCTGTGTAAGTATTGTAATGTCATGAGATGAATATACTTGTAAATGCAAAACGTACATCAAAGTTAAAGGAGGAGGGAAGCAGTAATTATAGTTTTGGGAAATGTCAGACTGTAGCTTTAAGAATAATCTTGTGTTGTAAGATCACATGATCTGCTTAAACCAATGTGTTAGCAGCACGGGACCCTCTACAAGAGAGTTCTTCTTTAGTTATGGAGTTTGATGCACATGTGTAGTTGCTGTTGCTGTCTTGCAAATAAAGTTAAATATTTCCACTAAGAAAAGTAGTCTGGAAGGCCAACTCCACAACAATTCCCCTCATCAACCCTATCTGTTACCTCTTCAAAAAACTCCAGAAAGTTAGTTAAACATGATTTTCCCTTAACAAATCCCTGCTGGCTTTCCTTAATTTACCCGCATTTGTCCAAGTGACTAGTAATTTTGTCTCAATTATTGTTTCTAGAGGTTTCCCCACCACCAAAGTTAAAGTGGCTAGCCTGTAGCTTCTGGGCTTATCTTTACACCCTTTTTGAACAGAGTGTAACATTTGCAATTGTCCAGTCCTCTGAGGCTAAGGAAGACTTAAAAATTATGGCCAATCCCTTTGCAATTTTCACTCACAATTCCCTCAGTATCCTTGGATGCATCTCATCTGATCTTGGGGCTTTATTAACTTTTAAGTGTGGATAGTCTATGTAATACCTTCTCCTTATCATTTTTAAATCCTTCTAGAGTATTAATTGTCTCCCCTTTTACCATGGCCTGGGCAGCATCTTCTTTCTTGGTAAAGGGAGATGCAAAGTATTTATTTGATACCTCAGCTATTCCCCCTACCCCCAAATGGAAATCCCCTTTTTCATCCCTAACCAGCCCTCCTCCTCCTTTTATCTCCCTTTTACTATTTAAATGCCTATAGAAGACTTTGGAATTGCCTTTTATGTTAACTGCCAGTCTCTTTTCATACTCTCTTGTTGCTTCTCTTATCTACTTCATCATTCCCCCTCTGAACCTTCAAAATTCAGCCTGGTTCTTGTATTATCCACCTGACATCTGTCACTGAAAACTTTTCCTTTTTCATCTTAATCCCTATCTATTTTGTCATCCAGGGAGCTCTGGGTTTATTTGCCCTACCTTTCCCCTTCAAAGTAGCCCTATGATCAGCTATCATTTTTCCTACCAACCTTTGATTCCAAGTAACCTGGCCCAGGTCCATTCTTAACCCATGGAAGTTAGGGTTCCCCAGTTAATTTTTCTTACTCTGGATTGTTTTTTGTCCTTTCCCATAGCCATCCTAAACCTTATGCTAAAATGATCATTGTTCTCTAAATGTTATCCCACTAATACTTGATCCACTCGGCCCACTTCTTTCCCAAGAACCAGATCCTGCAGTGCCTCCCCTCTAGCTAGACTGGAAGCTTTGCCTGAATACACTCTAGGAACCTTTGCCCTTCTCTGCCCTTTACGCTACTACTATCCCAGTCTATATTTCAGATAATTAGGGTCCCACATTATAACTACTCAATAATATTTGCACCTCTCTATAATTTCCTTGCAAATTTGTTCCTCCAAATCCTCCCCACTCATTGGTGGCCTATAGAATGCACCAAGCAATGTAATTGCACCTTTTTTGTTCCATAGGTCTAAATAAACAGATGCTGTCCTAGACCCTTCTGGGATATCCTCTCTCTCCAGCACTGTAACGCGCTCCTTAAACAATGCTGCCACTCCCATCCCTTTCTATTTCTTTCCTATCTTTCCTGAGCACTTTGTATCCAGGGATGTTTAAAACCCAGTCCTGCCCTTCTTTGAGCCAGGTCCTTGTTATAACCACAACATCATGGCCTGAATTTTATGGTTTCAGTGCAAGTGCGTGGCGGTTCCAATCCCACGTAAAATCGCATGAGAAGATATCGGGCGAAGCGCCATCGTACTGTCACGTGATATTATGGTCGGCAGATGTGTGCAGCTCTCAGAAGCGCACACTAACAATTAAAGGGGCAATTAGGTCAATTCACCGGGATTTCACGCTCGATGCTTGGGCCATTCAGCCAGGCGGCCATCATGTTTTTAATTTAAACTCGATCCTTTTTTTACTCATTCACGGGATGTGGGCTTTGCTGGCTGGGCCAGCATTTATTGCCCATCCCTAGTTGCCCTTGAGAAGGTGGTGGTAAGCTGTCTGTGTCCGTGCTGGTACTTGGTGAAGAGGGATGATGTGACACGCTGGTACATCTGTGAGCGCCTCCTCCCTGGAGGTTAAGGGAGGGTCTTCGAGGTTTGCCTGGCGTCATGAGGATGCCACACCTGAGGGAAGAAGAGAAAATGTTAGTAGCAAACATCATTATGAAATCACAGTGCATGCACTCTGGTTGCTTATCACAATGGACAACTGCCTCATGGAGGCATTGTGAATGGATGAGCAACAGGGCCTATTGGTTTAAACATCTCACTCCAAATGCCACTGCCCTACAGCTCTTATAACCTGCCCCAGTCTCTTCCCTGTCCATAGGACTTTTACCTTCCTCTGAGACCCCTGCCTCTCCATGAAATGTGGACCTGTCTCCACAATCACAGGCCATCTCCAGAGATTCCTCCTCCACCTACATCAAATTCAGGAGGTTGGGCACACCTCCACCTGTTCATCCTCGCTCCTGAGCATTATGACTGCTCTTCTCCTGGAAGGATGAAGGTGTTTTCATATGTTTCCCCTCTACACGCCAGGCTCTATCACCATCTGCCCCTCCATCCCCACTACCACCAACAGAGACAGGTGCAGGTGCCCATTACATTAGCACACCTCACCCTTGCATAAATCCAATACAACCAGGCCCCTTTTCCAGTCTCTTAGGGATATGTGCCATTTGGCACTCTGCTTTTCACACCCACGAGCACCAACAAGTCTTTCCACCCACTAAGACATCTATACACAGTTCCAAGTGGACTCAGTACTCACCCTGGCAGAGCGCAGAAGGTCATTGAACCTTTTCCTGCACTGGAGCCAAGTGCAGTACACAACATCATGGCTGCTCACTTGGACAGCCACCTCCGTTCACACCTCCTTCATTTGGTAAGGCAACCTCCTCTTACCATCCCAGGAATCAATATGAATGCTGGGCACTCGCTGATTCCAGAAGAACACAGAAGCATTCATTGGGGAGCAGAGTGCCTGGCACGGGATGCAGGTCCTGAGGCCATAATTATTGTTCCGACAGGAAGTATCCTTCCAAGTATTGACAGGCACACACAGCTTCCTGGAGCTTCTGATCACTTCTTCGCAGCCTTCAGGGAGCTCCCTTTCCATCGTTAAATCCCCCAAACCCCCCACACCCCCCTCCAGAGCCCCATTGGAACCAGCGCCTTCCCTGCTCCCATCCCCGCTGGCAATGCTTAGCCAGTCTCAGCACTTTTCACGCTGGCCAGCTGTTATTTGGCCAGCCAATTTGAAATTGCGGATGGGAGCTGATCGTGGGCGGAAGCGAATATCACATCCACTTCCGGGCCCGCCAATTGCTCACCTGCACCAAGTGTAAAATTCAGGCCCATATTTCCACATGTCCATCTGAGCCTCTAACTCCCCAATTTTATCAAACTCATAGTACCCCTAATTTAGACTTCATTACTTTCTCCCTTACTATGATCTTACCTAATAACTTATTATTTCCTACTCTAGTACTATCTATCTCCCTCAGTATTCTGTGCACTTTGTTATTCCTCTCTGATATTTCCTCCTGGTTCCCACACCCCTACCAAGTTAATTTAAACTAAATAGCACCAACGAATCACCCTGTAAGGAAATCAGTCCAGGCTCTATTTTGATGCACACTGTCCAGCCTGTACATGTCTCATCTGCCCCAGAGCAGGTCCAGTATCCTAAGGATCTAAAGCCCTTCCTCCTGTACCATCTTTCTTGCCACGCATTCATCTGCTTTATCCTCATATTTTTATACCAACTTGCACATGGTACTGGGCGTACTCTGGAGATTACCACTTTTGAAGTCCTGTTTGGTAATTTCCTACCTATCTCCCTAAATTCTCACTGCAGGATCAGATGCCTCTTTCTGCCTATGACATTCATACCATTGAGCACCATGACTGCTGGCTGTTCACCCTCCCTCCCTCAGGATGCTCTGCAGCCATTCAGTAACATCCTAGACCCTGGTACCAGGGAGGCAACACACCATCTGGGATTGATGTCTGTGGCCTGTCTATTCCCCTAACTATTGAATCATCTATCACAATTGCTCTTCCTTTTATCTCCTACCCCTTTACAGCTGAGCCACCCATTATTCCACGGACTTGACTCTGGCTACTTCTTCTGATCTCTTGACTGGAGAAAAGCTCTCACTTAAAACACAAAGGAGAACTAGTTGGCTAATCACATTGTCATCTCTCACCAACTGACCAGCTACCCAAACATGGTCATTGCAAGTTGATTTTAAGTCCATGGTTTAGTCATTATTAGAGCATGGCTAGAGGAGTTCCCTCCTCAGAGAAGTTCCATTGTCTAAAGTGATTGTGTCTAATGGCTTGTTCCCCACCCAGTTGAATACACAAGTGATTGTCTGGATGTTTTATGAATGGTTCAGGAGATCGGGTGATTCACATTCCTCTAAGAAGATTGTCTCTGATGGGCGGCTCTTCTAGATAGCCTGACTCCATTTTTAATGGCTTTGGAATTTGTAGGGCACAGTTATGCAAATTTTAGCCATCTTAGAAGCTGCTGTTTTAAGTCACTGAAATGCTGTTGTTCAATCTTTTTAAAACTCAATCTGTGGTTTCAGCCCAGTAAATAAATAACCATTTTTGATATAAAGCATGGCTTTATACAACCTATGAGATATGAGTCTGAGGCTTGCAGAAATGCTAGGTACATAATGAGGTGAAGCTATCAATATTGTGTTTGAGTCATGATGTTGCCGGAGACTGTTAAAAGGTAGTGAAGGTGGAGGGTGTTGGGATGCTGAATAAAGCAGTATGTGAGGCCATTTCATTTGTAAGTATATGGCATGTAAAGATGTATGCAATGTCCTTGACCACTCTTGTGAGATCATGGAACCTCCTGCAGCATTGCATTCTTGGAGCTAGACTACTGGCATTGACAACAACAATTATCTCCTCCCATTGCTTTCGTCTGTCTGGAAGCCCTCCTGACCCCCTGAGGAAAGAGGATCTCTCCCCTGCTGTCTATCTGCCTCCAGTGCTACATTGGAGAAGCTTGGGGCATGCTCCCTGGCCTGCTATGCCAATACCACTCCTTATTCTGCACATAAACTCCATCACAATGAGCTCCACTACTTGCTGCCTCTACACTGCATCTCACCTTCAAGAGAAGCAAACTGCATTTAATTAGTATATGGCTTTAAGTAGTACAGATTGGCTTTAATTTGCGATAGTCTCACACAAACTTGGGCCCCTTGCTGCAATATGCAGCATACTTAGTGCTAGGCTGCTTGCCACTATTATTGTAATTAGCAGGCAACACAAAGTTTGCATATGATGATTCCATGTCAATTTTCAGGAACAATCAACATTTTAGCTCCTATTTTAGTTATTTGTGGCCAAATGACAAATGTGATTACAAAAAAGAAATAGCAAACAGTGAAAATTCTCCTTCATGGCCAAAATTTTCTCAGAACGGGGTAGGCCCCAATGTTGGGACCATAGGCAGGTCCTAAGCATGTGTGGACAGTCAGTGCGGCTGCAGCAGTAATCTTCCCAGAGGTGACCTCTTTTGATTCCAGTTCCGGTGATCCCCTGCAACCTGGGATGCTGCACAAAGGTCACTTCCTTGCAGATGGCAACACCCTCAAGTTGTGGGGAGGGACTCAGCCACTAACAAGGCACCTGTGGCTCCTGAAAATGGCACCAAAGTGGGCTTTAGTTATTTAAATTAGCTGCCACCTCCAATCAGTGAGGAGCAGTTATGCTTCCGGTCCCACCACTGGTAAAATGGTCCAATGGTGGGACTGCATATAGGAGCCATCCCAATGCCACCACCACCCCCTCACCGCCCAACACCTGACCCTGTCTCCTAGCCCACCACCTGGGGGCCAGTAACATTCCACTCCACGTGTCTTATGTTCAAATTCAAAAGAGAAGCACCTGCTGCACCAACTTGAGTCTTTCATTACCTGCACCAATACAGCCTCTCTTTCATGAGGTTGCTGATTTTAGTGCCATTTTTGGTGCTGTGAGAGTTTGTGCAATAGGAGGTTATCAGAGTCCACACAAAAGTCATTCACATTGAGCTATTATAGCTGACAGACAGAAAAAAACTGTCATCCCATCAGGATACAGGCCTAGGCCAGGAGCTGAAAGATCAATGTCTAACCCCTTTCACCATCCAGCCCTATCCAACTGCTTTTTGGGACTATGAATCTCTGTTTTATATCTAGTCCCCAATCCCTGTGGTTTATAAGATCAGTGGTTTGCTGTTATTATTGAAGTTCAAAACCTACAATGACAGTTTGATCATTTGAATTCAGTTGAGCTCGTAATGTGGCTCACGCATACTTGTTAGAAGCTACTGGTTTCACATACAGGGACCTGTCCTCTGCAGGCATGAAGAACATGACCAGTCTTTGCACCTTTTCTCAATTTAACAAAAACATGGGGAATAATAGTTCCCCGGTGCATTCTTCCTGGTAACACTTTGACCAATCAGAGTTGACTTGCCAACCAATCATCATCCTTTTCTCATGCAGTATAAATTGTGCTCACTTTGAAATTTAGCATTCTTGTGGCTGTCCTGATGAGTGTAAGATGAAAAGCTTTGACAGTATGTCTCTTTATTCAGCAATGCTGAAGTTCTGTATTACCAAGGGACAACTTGAATCCAGTTTTAAAAAAATCTGGAAACAAAATGCTGCTATCAGTAAAGTGACAATGAAGCTGTCAGATAGTTGCTAAGAAGTCAACTAGTCCACAAATCTCCTTGGTGAATCAACGTCCTTATCCTGTCTGGGCAATATGTGACCCCTGTCCCTCTCCAATGTAGTTAACTCATAATTCCCCTCCGAGCCAACCTTGCAAACCATTGCCCAACACAACCCTCTCAGGCAGCTAGGGATGGACAACTAATATCAATCTTGCCAGTGAAACCCACATCCTGAGAATGAATTTAAAGAAAAATTATGCTAGATTCCTGCTCACAATGCTCTCCAGCGCTTACTCCGCCAGATTTCACATGGTCAGCAAGAGGACGCCATCACTGGCATGAGGCCAATACTCAGCTGCAATACATTGTGCACTTTTATAACTCTTTCACAGGATGTGGGCATCACTGGCTAGGTCAGCACTTATTGCCCATCCTTAATTGCCCTTGAGAAGGTGGTGGTGAACTACTGCAGTCCTTAGGGTGTAGGTGCACCAACAGTGCTGTTCGAGAAAGAGTTCCAGGATTTTGACCCAGCGACAGTGAAGGAACGGCGATATAGTTCCAAGTCAGGATGCTGTGTGGCTTGGAGGGGAAATTGCAGGCACTAGTGTTCCCATGCATCTGCTGCCCTTGTCCTTCTAGGTGGTAGAAGTCTTGGAGTTTGGAAGGTGCTGCTGAAGGAGCTTAGCTAGTTGCTGCAGTGCATCTTGTAGATGGTACACACTGCTGCCATTGTGTGTTGGTGATGGAGGGTGTGAATGTTGAAGGTGGTGCCAATCAATGGGCTGTTTTGTCCTGGATGGTGTCGAGCTTCTTGAGTGTTATTGGAGCTGCACTCATCCAGGCAAGTGGAAGGTATTACATCACGCTCCTGACATGTGCATTGTAGATGGTGGACAAGCTTTGGGGAGTCAGAAGGTGAGTTGCTCTAGGATACGCCTGCCAAGTGTAGCCAGAAACTAAGGTAAATGCTTTGAGATGTTCCTGAAAAGAAAGTATTTATTTTGCTCATTGTGGAAACACATTTAAATGTCAGGAGCAAAATGGTTAAAATTAGGAATGAAGAAGGGAAATCAGGTTGAAATATTTTTATTCAAGTGGTAACTTAGTTGTGAAATAAGTTGCTGAGGCAGGTTATTGAAGCAAATGACAGACCATATCAGCCTGGTATCAGTGGTAACACTCTCATCTCTGAGTCAAAGGTTGTGGGTTCAAGTGCCACTCCAGACTTGAGCACATAACCTATTAGTGGTGGTACCATCTGTGCTGTAATGAGGGAGCTGCTACACTGTCAGAGGTACCATCTTCTGGGCAGGCTAATAATAGAAGTGGTAGTGAGAATGTGGGCAGATGGGGATTTAGGTCAATCATACTTGAATGGTCTTCTGAGCCTCATCATTTTTTTTGTCCAAAATCTCCTACATTTTTAGTTAGATGTTCCTTCAAATTATATAATTGAGGAAACCAGCTCAAAGGAGTTGTTCAGCCTGACAGTGGGTGTGAGTCAAGTTAACATCATGAGAAGCACAGTCACCCAATGTGATTCATCAGTCATGCCATTTCAATCGTGTGCTCTCTAAATCAACTCCCTCGCACTGCTGGCCTCTGAAACTCCTCCAAGCCAGTTTCCGATATAAAATTCTGAATGCACGCTACTCAAAATAAAAAATAATAATAAAAATTCAAAGTAATGAAAGCTGTAAAAAAAAACCTGAAGGACGTTATACTTGAACCACAGTAATTGTTTGATTTTTTTCAGACAGGGTTCCTGATGGAGAGACTTGTTTGTTAGATTGTGCTATAGTAACCACCTAACACCATCCATATTGATTAAGTAGCCTTATTTCACTATTATTTTATTTCCCACCCACCACTCCAGGCAGTGCATTCCAGACCGTCACCACCCTCTGGGTAAAAAAGATTTTCTTCACATCCCCCTAAACCCTGTGCCACTCACCTTGAACTTATGCCCCCTTGTGACTGAACCTTCAACTAAGGGGAACAGCTGCTCCCTATCCACCCTTGTCCATGCCCCTCATAATCTTGTACACCTCGATCAGGTCGCCCCTCATTCTTCTCTGCTCCAATGAAAACAACCCAAGTCTATCCAACCTCTCTTCATAACTTAAATGTTTCATCCCAGGCAACATCCTGGTGAATCCCCTCTGCACCCCCTCCAGTGCAATCACATCCTTCCTATAATGTGGTGACCAGAACTGCACACAGTACTCCAGCTGTGGCCTCACCAAGGTTCTATACAACTCCAACATGACCTCCCTCTTGCTCTCCCTCTCCCATTTCTCATCCACATTTCCAACACTGCAGAGAAAGTCAATTTGTAAAATTTATATAAACACAAGGAAAAACTAATGTGCAGTGATGGGGTCTTATTCAGCAAAACAATGCATTGGATGGCTTTAGCACGCTTAAGCCAAAGAATTATAACTTGTTTAAACTGGAACAAGCACATTAGAAGCTGATCAAAAGATTATCAAAACATGTTTGCCAGGTGCACAACGTTAATTGTATGCACCACACATGATTGCATGACAGCATTCATTCATCTAAAAGTTAGTCTTTTATTTGTCAGGTTGAAAATAAAATCCTAATCATGCCTCGCAAAACATTGCATTACCGTAGCTTTAAGTGTAACAGTTGAATCAAAGGGCAGAAATGTCCTGATTTCTTGAAGACGGGTTTGGAGGTGGGACAAGGAACAAAATTAGAAAATCTCACGCCAGGGCTGCTTCTCAGCACAATCCAGCCTCAGAGCAATCTTACCCGAAGCAGAGTCTTTCCAGCACCAGCTGCCCACCCAGTAGTGATAAATAGCTAGTAAGGTTCAATATTAAGTGCCCACTTTGCAAATTGGAGATGCTGCCAGGATCTTCCCAATGGCAGAATGACGCCCACTGAGACTGAAGCCTGATAGTTTTCCGAGATGGTTTCCTGGCGGTAAGCAGGGGATTAGTGATGCTTCCTTGAAATCTCCCTACTTTCAGAGCTACAGAAGTGCTTCTCCTGACTCCACAGAGAGCAGTGCCAAAAACACCCACCGCTCCCTCCTGCTCCATCTCCTGATCGTGCCCCACCTCTTTCAATTATCCCCTCCCTCTCTCAATCACCTTCCATCCTATCTTGATCACTGTTCCCTCTTTCTACCATATCTAATTCACAGTTTAAACACTGCAGAGAAAGTTAACTGCAATTTATAAAAACAAAAGTATCATCCTGTGGAGGGGTACTCCCTGCACAATGATAACATGGCAGCTATGGTTGCACTTATTTTTTTAACAATTTTACAATTCTTCAGAGGGTGCCACCATTTTAAGGTGCCCTCATGTTGTCCTACCTACACTGGCAGCACCCACATCCTTCCTTGGCGCTGCTGGCCTAACATTACCGTGGGCCCTCTGATTAATCCACCCAATGTCCTTGATTGGTCAGGTCTTCCAGATGCAGCCCCTTAATTGGCTGCCTCTGAGAAGACTGCAGCCAACAACCTGCCTTGGGCATTTCTGGGTTCCCCACCCAGAATTGAAGCTTATGTAGGGATCACGAAGTAAGCAGGAAAATTTAACCCAAACGGTTTGAAAGACGTTCAGCAATTTGAGAATATTCTTTCATCAGACTCAGATATAATAAATACTTTCATTCCCAGAATTATGAATTACAATAGAAGCACAATCATATAAGACTCCAAATTCCTGTTAAGACTTGAACAAATTGCTCTGGACAAGATTGCAAGGGGGATAGAATTATTATACTGTCCTCTTCCTTCACCCTTGGCAGCGATAGTTTTAATTTCTAATTTAATTTGTTTCATTTAGTACCCTTTCCCATGTTGAAATGGGCCATGGTGTTTCCCAAACCCCGGTTTATGAGGTCCAGTGTTAAAAATAACCGCACAGCAAATTCTTTAAGGAGAAACAAACCCATGATTTAATAACACATTCAAACCCAAGGGATGGACTGTGACACACATTCACACTCACAAGCATGCAAGGCAGAAAGGGAAAGAAGTTACAAATTGTGAGTTAAATAATAAAAAAATCAAAAGGTACTGGCATTAATTCACGAGAGTAGAGTCCAGTAATTCAATGTTCAATGAAGATTCTTTCAGGTGGCTTTGTCTGGATGAATTCCTGGTCTACGTCCTAGGAACTCGGTTGAGGCAGTTGAAGATGCAACAAAGTATTCTTGCATTCTGGAAATTTTGTAGGCGAAATACAGGATTCTTTCGGGAGATCTGACTTAAAGAGAGGTGGAGGTCAGAAGTAGGCTGCTAGCCTGGCATCAGGACTTCTTGCATTCTGAAGGCAGAATCCAAAAGCTATATAATTAAAGCAATTTGAACAGTTCAAGTCTCAGGGTGGTTTCAGGTCGAACCATTCAGCTAACGATGTATTTAAAGATCTTCGTTAAAACTCATTGTACTTTGAGCAGATAACTTTGGACCGATTAGCACAACATTGGAGAGGAGTCACAATTGTCCAGAGCTGGCTGGGGCAGACGTCTCGTCTGCTAGTCCTTTTCGTTGGCTTGACTGGAATGTTCATACAATGCAAGGGGTTGGGGGAGGGGGGGGGTGGTGGTCACCTGCCAGGAAGTTGATGAGTTAGCCTTTGTCCATTTTTAAAATCAGAATTTAAATAAGAGAATATGGAGGAGAAACAAATTTTTCATTTTTTTTTCTTTGCACTTTCTTGGCATGACAACAAAATCTAGGATGACACCTCAGTGGTGTGGTAGCTGCAGTAGGACCTTTTTATGCTGAATTCAGGGCAAATACTAGTTGCTCCCAGATATCGTTGCACTAGTAGGCATCCCCTTGAAATGCACCGTGACTTGGGGATGGACCGTGGCTGGGCAGAGCAGGAAAAGGTAATTGCCTGATGGGCATAGAATCAGGTCAGGCCTCCTGGAAATGGCCCTTAGCTTTCCGGCCCACCATCTTGTTGGGCTTGTTGGATTTTTATGGCCTGTCCATGATAATTATTATGTAATATTCTTAAAGAACTGCAATGTCAAGATTGGACTGCAAAGTATGATGGCTAGCTTCGCTGGGAACTGTGTATGTGTGTGTGTGTGTGTATGTGAAACTGCATGTAGCTCACCCTGAAAAAGGGGAAGTTATGGAGATGGAAGGGGGCCCAACAAACCAATTCAATATGGGCCATTGCAGGGGCAACAGATTATAACACACTTTATGCTTGTAAAAGATAATGGACAGAATTTTCCCATCCCATCTGTGGCGGGTTTTGTGGCAGGCAGGAGCGGAGAAACCGGCGGCAGGCAAAAAGTCGGAAATCTGCCCACATATAAGCAGTTTGCAATTCTCCCAATAGTGTGTTTATGGCGGGTCATTTATCCCATTGACCAGTGGTGTGAAGGCCCTTTGCATTCATTAACATGTCATGAATGCTCCTTAAAACAGCTGCTCACCGGAATCTTGTTCGGCCTTCCAATCTTGCATCACGCTTACAGGAAATCCCGTCGGCTCTAAACCCATTTTAAAGGAGGTGGTGTGCACAAGTCGGACCTCAGTTCACTGTTAACTTCAAAGTGAGTAGAACATACATAGCCTACCTGCCGTAGCACTGCACCGGTCTTGTTGCGATGAGCGCCACACTGCTGGGGCTGTAGGGTTGGTCTGCTCTTGCTCTTTGCCTACATTGTCCCGAAGAACATCACTGTGCTGTGGTACTCATGCAGGCCTCCACTTTCAGAAACTAGCACTTCTACCAGGGCTGGGCTGTGAGGCAAGGGTGGGGTTGATGAACACGAGGTGGATAAAAGGAGAGGGAAAGCTGTGGAATGGCAGTGAGGGGGAAGGGTGAATACGAGTGGGCCTTTCTGGGGTCATCCTGTAACTTCTTGTTGCTGCAAGAGTGAACAGGAGTCTGCTTAGAAAGAAAGGAGTAAGACCTGCTTGTGATGAAAGCCACTGAAAGGCAATGACTTCATTAGCACTGTTAATGGGCTACTCAGAACTCAGTGGCTTCACATCACAGTCTCTGCATTTCTAGAGTAACACATAGGAATGTAGAATTTGGGAATGCAGGCAGTAGTGAAGGAGGCACAGCTCTATCAAAAATGGTATTCCATCAATGAAGGCCGTCACGTTTTCACCAGAATTGACACACCTAAAGGCCAAAGAGAATCCATTCATTGATCATGAGCAACTGATTGGTCATTAATATGCCACGTCATGATTGGAGCGCAGAGCTAGGTTGGGTCACTCATGTCGATTAAACTTTAGCCTCCCACGCAGGGCTCAAGATATTACATATCTGTGATGTCATCTTGGTCACTTCAATGTCTCAGAGACAAGGCAGCATTAGCCACCTTGCAAATGGGGCAGGAAAATCTATGGACCCTTACAGTCTCCAAACATGTCATCTTCTGAGCTTCATTTTCTTGTCCCTTGAATCATTAATGTCCTCAATGTTTCCTTTCAGAGAGAAGGCAAAAACAGATTATGGATCCAGGGCTCTATGCTGCCTTTGTCAGGGTCCTAATGCAGTGGAGGAGGCAAAGGAGGAAGAGGTGACTCTCTGTGCAACTCCAGCAGGAGGGACATGGTCAAGCGGAGCCAGAGCATGAACAGGAGGGTCAGGAGGAGAGACCCAGACAATGGGGGTAATTCGCCAAACCTAGGGTTTATCGTAGAAGTGTCTCCTATTAACAAATGAGTGAGAGGCAATGCCATGCACATCTGCACTTGTCCCAAGCTCTGGTACACCACATATGCCACTTTCTTTGTGAAGACCTGATGCCGCATGAAGTTGGAGGGGACCCCCTGCCAGTGGCTTTGAAGGTGGCTGCAGTGCTAAATTTCCTGTCCTCTGGTTCTTTCCAAGGATCAACAGGGTACCTGTGCGGCATCTCTCTGTCCACAACACATCGATACATAAAGGAGGCCACAGATACCCTTTACAGGAAGGCCCAAGATTATGTCAGGTTTGCTCTGGATGAGGATAGCTAGGCTGTGAGATTCACTGGCTTCACCACCATCTAATGATGCAAACATTGCTGCGACTGAGATGGGGACGTGCCTAGGGATCTCCTCCTCCCGTGCAAGTCTTTTCTTCTGCCACTACCACTGAAGAGACACAAATGCCACGAGAATATCAATGTTGATGAGTTGCTCTCACTCAGTGGTGTTCCTTGAGGGAGAAGGTTAGAGGATTCCAAAGTATAAAAGCACAATTCCTTCAGTTGCCAAAAACATTCACATAACTATCAAATGTATTCACAAAAGTGCAATTTCTTTACACGTTTAGCACAACTGTGACCCAAAAGTGATATCAATTTTTCGTATATTCTCTAGCTGTACCTAGGAGCAGCCCCAACATCCGCAGCGGAGGTGGAGGCAGCCTGCTGACTGTTACATCTTGATGCCTCTGATGACCTTGGCTGGTGGCCCAAGGTCTGGAGGAACTCCTGCAGGAGACGGTGCACCTGGATGTAGGTCAAGGTGCCTCATCCCCATGTCACCTAAATCTTCATGGTTCCCAGCTGTGTGTGTGTCCATGGAGTGCAAGGCCGACCGTAAATCCGGCAAGACCTGCTGGACCAAGGTCTCCATCGTGGTTGCCAGCCTTCCCATGGTGACATTTAGGCGCTCATATATTAGAGCCATGACATCAGACAGAACGCAGACGGACTCTTCCATCATCCGCTCTAGTCTGCTGTGTGACTGTCGAATCTCCGCCTGATGTTCCACCGCCTGTCACCACTGAATGAGGGCAGCTCATCGGCATTGATATTCTGGTGGCATTTATGTCTCTTCAGTGGTAGTAGCCGAAGAAAAGACTTGCACGGCAGGAGGAGGTCCCTAGACATGTCCACATCTCAATCGCAGCAATTTTTGCATCATTAAATGGCAGCGAAGCTGGTGAATCTCGTAGCCTGGCTATCCTCGTCCAGAGCAAACTTGACATAATGACAGAGCTTTCTGTACAGGGTATCTGTGACTTCCTTTATGTATCAACATGTTGTGGACAGGGAGATGCCGCCAGGTCCCCTGTTGATCCTTAGAAAGAACCAAAGGAGACATCTCCAGCATTGAGTTGGCGGCTGCTTCCAGGCACTCATCATCTGACTTGGACTGAGCATGTGGCTAGTCTCCAGAGGCTGAGTGCCAGAGACCTGGGCTGTCCCTGCTTCCGACTGCTGCGGGCCGTGTCAATGAGGTGTTCTCCAGAAAGTGAGCCTGAGCCTAATCTACAGCTGTGCCCCTCCGACGTGTGTCTCTGCGCTGGTGAAGGATGTGTGTGAGCACCATGAGGGTTCTTCCAGAGCTTCGGACATTACCTAGGGGCTCGTACTGGTGCTCGACTGGCTTGGATGTCTCGATCTACTGGTGCCTAGAAAATAGAAAAGAGAGTTTCAGTTAATGTGCATGAGCTATATAAGACTGAACGTGACTCACTGGGAATGTCAGGATTTGATGACGTGATGGAGCTGTGATCTGTACTAGGTTGCTGAGAGAGGCCGATTTCCCCTTCCCCAAAGGAGTGATCCCTGTCCTCCCCAGCCAACTCGGCTGCAGCCTCCTCAAACTCACTGAGATCAATGACGCTGGCCGTCCCTCCACCGGCCAGTGATCTCTCGAGCCTGTTGTGTGCCAGCTTGGCCTGTATGAAGAAGAGAGAAAGGCATTTGTTGAGAAGGAATGGAGCAGAGGTTGGGTGAGATACATGTCCCCTGTGTGTGGTGAGACCTCTGCAGGAGATCAGAGAACATGATAGATGGGATGGTGATGATGTGAACGCCTCAGAGAGAGAACGAGTGTTGATATGTGTCCCCCATTAATGGTTGTGTGAGATCACTGAAGAGAGCCGTTTGATTGCATGATGCCATGATGAGAGTTTGACATTGGAGTGAGTTGAAGGATGACTTACCCTGAAGGAATGGATGAGATCATTCATCCTCTTCCTGCACTGGATGGCATTTTGGGCGTGGTTGCTAGCCACACTGACCTGCTCTGCGATGGCCTCCCATGCCAGAGAGGTGAGCCTGATGCACTTTCTGCAGCCATCCCTGGGATAGAGCGCTTGCCTGTGCACCTGCACTCCTCTGATCAAGACCTGGAGGGCCTGGTGGGTAAAGTGGGGTGTTGCCTTCTTCTTAAGGTTCTCAGCCTTCTTCTGGCTACAAGACATCTCTGCATATGTCTACAAAGTGGGAGAGAGTGAGATTATGTGTTGGACTGACCTTGAAATATGGCGTCCGGACCTTCAACCCCACCAGCTGACGGCCAGCAGACAAATAGGTTCCCAAGCCACCGGGTGATTTGGACCAATACGCGCCTGTGAATAATTAATGACCCACCAAGCGCAGAATCGGGCACAAGTCCCCACTATTCCAGCCAATGGGGTGAGCTCTGCCAAAACCACCCGCCACCACACATCCTCTCATAAATGGAAAATTTCACCCAGTATGTTTAAACTAATAGAACTAATTATATATTATGTGCACCAACAGATTGAAGTATGTTTGTACTGGTGCTTGTATTATTATGAAATTATTTTTTAAGGCTATGCTCTGTTAAAACCTTTTTTTTGAAGAGCAATGGTAGAGGTAAGATAGAGATCTGAGCGGAAAGGCAGGATAAGATGAATGTGAAATCGCAGAATTTCAGAAGTTGAGGTACCAACAGAAATGTGAATTTTAGAACCTTGGAAAAACAGAAAACACCTTCAGGTGTCTGTGTGTTGGGGCATAGGGAGTCCATAAGCTACCAATGACCAGTCACATTGGCCTGGACAAACTATAGCTTAATATGGCATGGCAAGGATTTCCCAATAGAGATAAAAGAAAGGAACTACAAGACACCATTGGCACACAACTAGAGGAAGAAGACAGACTACAGTTAACAGAACAGAGGAAGAAAAGAAGAGAAGACTCTGCCCCAGAGAGCACGAAAGTAGGAACTGTTGGACTCAAGTCTCGCTGTACATATATTGCCATTAAGTATTAACTTATAGTCATTTGGTTGTACAAAATTTGAGTATTGCTGAATAAGAGACTTTTTTGCTGAAGATTTTTGTCTTGCACTCATCACAACAATTGACAAGAAAATACCAATATCAGGGGAAACAACATATTTATACTGTATGAGAAGTGCTGATTGGTGCTAACTTAGCATTAACAAAGTATTAACTTTGAATTTCTTGGTGATTCTTAATAAATTCTATGGCTTGATTAAAGGTTTTGAGTCTGTACCTTGTAGGTCAGAATTGATCAGACACCTGAGTGAGATGGGGTATCCTCTGTCTCACATAGATTATCATATTCGGTTGCTCTGACTTTCTCTCTCTCTTTCTTTAGAGTCTAGGCCACTGTTTTAGAGTCTCAGCTGCTGCTGCCTGCATTTGATTCAGTCCAGTGAAAGCCATTCTGCCACACAAAGTGTGATAGAGCAGATCATTGCCTGAAATCAAACTTCTTCTGTATAGACCACTCTGGTGGAGCCACGCAGTACTTGGCAGAGGTGGAATCAAGATTCAAGGTGGTCTGTTGCATGCAGCACGGCCTCACCATCCTGAGGGATAGCCCTTGCCATCAAGTGAGGAGCAGAAGCATGAGAAGGAGAAGGAGAAGAAGAAGTGGAAAAGAGGAAAGAGGAGCTGGGGAAGCTACCTAGAAAGTCCCTTTCCATCTGGGCTGTCCTTGAACAGCTCATCTGAGTACTATGCCAAACCAGCTCCTTACCTTGCTTTTGTCATTGACTAGTGTAGTGTATGCTTAGCCCCAATGCAAAAATAAAAAAAGCATTCCAAATCAACATTATCAATGAAACAATGTCATACTGCATATAAAAGTCAACTGATCACTCTTGTGCATTCCCTTAGTGCTTATCTCCCAAAAGCCTTTACTTGTCCTAGCGCTTCTGTGCTACCCCAGCGGCTGCAACTTAGCTGCTGGATAACTGCTGAGTTTCAGGGCAGGAGGCTGCAGGTGGCCTTGGTGGTTGACTTTGAGCAGCTGCAACTACACCATCTTGACTTGGACAAAAGATCCAAAAGGAAATGGGCACAAGGGCAAAGTTGTGGTGTGGGGAAGAAGGGGAAATTAAGAGATGCATGCTTATACCATTGCTACTTGTAAATCAAAAGAGAGAGTGGGATGATGGAAAATGGGATGTGAGAAGGAAGATTAGGTATTTGCATACCTTCATCTTTGATGGCTTCAGCTTCACTGCTGGCCACAGCCTCAGCAATGGTTGCTTCAATAATAGTGAGCACAGTCTTCCCCTTCAAGATTAGGACATGTATGTCCACCTCTTTTACTCCAGTTAGCTCCTGCTACTTCCATTTGTGTGCTACCTGGTCCTGCAAAAGGGAGGGAAGTGTGTCAGTGAGTGCTGTTTAATCTGTTTGGCTAATCTGGCTGTCATCGTTGAATAGCTGGTAGTGTGTGTGAGCTGTGAGACTTCTGTTTGAGGCTAGTGCAGTGCTATGGGTTTGAGGGTGAGGGGAAGCATATGAATATTATACCTAAGTCCCAATTGTTAGAATTAAAAACAGAAAATGCTGGAAAAACTCAGCAGGTCTGGCTGCATCTGTGGAGAGAGAAACAGAGTTAACGTTTTGAGCCTGTACGATTCTTCTTCAGACCTAAAGAGAGCTAAAAATGTGATGGATGTTATACTGTTTAAGAGGGGCCGAGCAGGTGGAGCAAAATAGAAGGTCAGGGATAGGTGGGAACTCGGAAAAAAATTGACAAAGATGACATGGACACAGGGCAAAGTGAGTGTTAATGGTAGGGAAGGTGCTGATAGTGGCATGTTCTGCTATTAATACATTCTGCTATCTCACCTTTAAGCCATTATCAGCACCTTTAACATTCCCTTTGTCAAATTTCTCCTTAGCTCCCACCTATCCCTGACCTTCTATTTTGCTTCAGCTGCTACAGCCCTTCTTAAACAGTGTAAAATCCATTACATTTCTACCTCTCTTTAGCTCTGAAGAAGTCATACGGATTCAAAACATTAACTCTATTTCTCTCTCCATAGATGCTGCCAGACATGCTGAGTTTTTCAACATTTTCTGTTTTTATTTCAGATGTCAGTGTTTTGATTTTTTTTAAAAAAGTTGCTTGGTAGTACAAAACTTGAGTATTGCTGAAAAAAGAGACATGTGGAAGTTTTTCATCTTGCAATCATCAGAACACTTCACTGAGATACCAATGTAAGGGAAAAGCACAATTTATTCTGTATGAGAAGAGAGTGCTGATTGGTTGGCAAGTGGACATTGATTGGTAGGGGTGTTGCCATGGAGAATGTACCAGTGATGGTGACTGACTATTAACTGCTATGCATATTTTGCAATTGTAACCAGGCAGCTTGTCTCTAATTGGTCAGGGCATTGCCCTGAGGAATGAGTCAGCAAATGGCTGTCACTTATTTTGTTTAGCTAAAACAGGCGATTCCATGGTTATCCTGTTGCTGTGCGTAAATGAGGTTTCTGCTGAACTTCCACTGAAGTTATGGCAATGGAAGTGAAGAAGCCTCAAGGAATTTGCCCGTCTGAATTTTCTCCTCAATGACCAGCACCTCTTTTATAAAGATTAGACTATTCAAGTGCTTTCCTGGCTGACCTCCTATCCTCCACCCTCCTAAATGTAAATTCATCCAATACTCTGCTATCCATAGCCTGATCATCACCAAGCCTCGCTCATCTGTGATCCGTTGAATTTTCTGACCTATATTGGCATACAGTCCACCAATGTCTAAAATCTAAATTCTCATCCTCATGCTCAAATGCCTCCATTGCCTCACTTCCCCATTCTCTGAGCCTCCTCCTCGTGGTCCTCTACGTTTGGTCACTTTTGAATCTCACACTTTCATTGCCCAACAATTAAGGCCATGCATTCATCTATCTAGACCCATAAACTCACGAATTCCCTCCCAAGCCTTTTCACCTTTCCAACTTTGTCTCCTCCTTTAAGGCTTTAAAACCTGCCTTTTACCAAACTGTTAATCACCCCTCCTAAAATCTCTTATGGCTCAGTATTAATTTTTGTCTGATTGCATCCCTATGAAATGACCTCAGACCTTATACTACTATAAATGCTTGTTGTTGTAAAGCACCTTATGTTATTTTGGTACCTTAAAGGAACCAAATGAATGCCAGTTGTCTTGGTGAAACTTCATTTGCAACTGTACTATTTCAATATTCTTCTTACGTTTTCGCAGGAACCAAGATTTGAATTTCAGTAGATAATTACATACCATCATTATCGGAACAAGAGAAAGCATAATCTCTTGAAGATGCAAGAAATGAACATGTAATTATGCTCTTGATTCTCATTATTCTCATTGCTATGCAAATTTCTGCGCCTTTAATTTGGCTCAATGAAGTGATGCCTGACTTGAGAGTATAGAACATCCTGTCCATTTGCATCTGCTGATGAGAGTCTTAAAGCTAAGTGTTCTGCAGGTGTTTCTTGGAAAAAATAATGGCTGTAATTTTAATCAGGTCTTCTGTTTATAAATTTCATTTCAGGCTAGCAAACACACTGGGCACTAAACTGAAAACAAGCACAAGGATTGTGATGCACAATTAAACATCACTCGTTTAATGTAATGCAGGCAGCATGCCAACTTAGTGCTGCCCACTCATATGAATGATTACTGCGTACAGCAAGCATTAACTGTGCGATTCATTGCTGCACATATCAACAAGGAGGCCCAAATCACAACTTGTTAGCGCCAGTTAAATCTATCCTGCACTGCATAAAGCTAGCCTGCATTCATTGTGACTGGAGCAGGAGCTGTGAGTCAAGCAGGAAGCGAATCTGACCTGTCAAACAGTGAAGAATGGCACAACATGGGAGCAAGTTGGCTCCAAGATTTTCAGACACTGCACCAGAGATCTTGGTGGATTAGGTGGAAAGAAGAAGAAATGTCCTGTGTCTGCTGGGAGCTAGAAATGAAGTCATGGAGATCAATGCCAGGAGGAAAGCTCCAAGTATTTGGATGTAGTCTGCAAGAATTTCAATGATCTCATATGAGTGGCCCAGGTCAGTAAATTCATCTTCAAAAAACATATCCCACATATTGCACCACTAACCTCACACACCACACTACTCAATTCAGCACTCCCACCACCATTACTCACCTATAAGCAGTCTCTAACAATCAGGATATAAGCAAAATCCAGCGGATGCTGGATGCTGAAATAAAAACAGAAAACAAACGCTGGAAAAACTCAGCAGGTCTGGCACCATCTGTGGAGGGAGAAACAGAGTTAAGGTTTCGAGTCCCTATGACTCTTCTTCAGAGCTAAAGGGAGTTAGAAATACGATGGATTTCATACTGTTTCAGAGGGGGTGGAGCAGGTGCAGCAAAATAGGAAGTCAGGGATAGTTCACAACAAAAACAGAATTACCTGGAAAAACTCAGCAGGTCTGGCAGCATCGGCGGAGAAGAAAAGAGTTGACGTTTCGAGTCCTCATGACCCTTCGACAGAACTTTTTTTTAGTCAGGGATAGTTGGAAGCTCAGGAGGAAAAAAATAAAAAATAAATTTTAAAAATAATTGGTTTAAAAAAGGGGTGAAGATAGAGAAGAGAGTTCATGGTCTGAAGTTGTTGAACTCAATGTTAAGTCCGGAAGGCTGTAAAGTGCCTCATCGGAAGATGAGGTGCCGTTCCTCCAGTTTGTGTTGGGCTTCACTGGACCATTGCAGCAGGTCAAAGATGGACATTTGGGCATGAGAACAAGATGATGAGTTGAAATGACAAGTGACAGGAAGGCCTGGGTCATGCTTGAGGATCGAGTGAAGATGTTCCAAAAAGAGGTCACCCAGTCTGCATTTTGTATCCCCAATGTAGAGGAGGTTGCAATAGACCAAATTGAAGGAGGTGAAAGGAGTGTTTGGGGCCTTGGACAGTGAGGAGGGAAGAGGTAAAGGGGCAGGTGTTGCACCTTCTGTGATTACATGGGAAGGTGCCGTGGGAAGGGGATGAGGAGTTGTGGACTGATGGAGGTGTGGACCAGGGTGTCCTGGAGGGAAAAATCCTTACAGAATGCTGACAGTTGGGGTTGGGAGGGGGGCGGGGGGTTGTGGGGGGGTAGGGGCGGTTGATGGGAAGATGTGTTTGGTGGTGGCATCATGCTGGAGTTGGCAGAAATGGCTGAGGATGATCCTTTGGATGTGGACAATGGTGGGGTGAAAAGTGAGGACAAGGGGACCCATATCATGGTTCTGGGAGGGAGGGGAAGGAGTGAGGGCAGATGTGTAGGACATGGGCTGGATATGGCTGAGGGCCCTGTCAACCATAGTGGGGGTGAGCCCTTGGTTAAGGGAAAAGGAAGACTTGTCAGAAGCACTGTTTTGGAAGATACTTTCATTGGAACAGATGCAACGGAGGTGGATGATCCTCACCCTCCTCCACCCAACAGGGTCATCTGTCACTTGTTCTTCTATTTTGCTTTCAAAGAGCACTGACCCTTGTTCTTCTATTAACACACTCTCCTATCCTACCTTTACACCACTATCAGCACCTTGTTTAGTCTTTAACACTACCATTAATACTCCCTTTTAAATGCAGCAAGATTAGAAACCAGAGGAACAATGGGCTTCAGATGTCCAAATAGACAAATCACTAAAAAGTCATAGACAGGTACAAAAAGAAATCAAAAAGTGAAAGAAATGTTAATTTTTATCTTAAGGGGCTGGAATATGAAGAGGAGGACACTATGCATTATTTGTATATATATGTATTTGTATAAAAGCAAAATACAGCTGATGCTGGAAATCTAGAACAAAAACACTTTTGCCACTTTCAAAAACAGTTCCTCTGACATGTCATCCTTCTTTTTTAACCGAGGTTTTCCACCCACGGTGGTTGACAGGGCCCTCAACTGTGTCCAGCCCATCTCCCACGCATCCACCCTCACACCTTCCTCTCCCTCCCAGAACCATGATAGGGTCCCCCTTGTCCTCACTTATCACCCCACCAGCCTCCGCATTCAAAGGATCATCCTCCACCATTTCCGCCAACTCCAGCATGATGCCACCACCAAACACATCTTCACTTCAACCCCCTGGCAGCATTCCACAGGGATCGTTCCCTCCGGGACACCCTGGCCCACTCCTCCATCACCCCCTACACCTCAACCCCCTCCCACGACATTTTCCCATGCAACCGCAGAAGCGTTACATCTGCCCCTTTACTTCCCCCCTCCCCATCATCCAAGGGCCCAAACACTCCTTTCAAGTGAAGCAGCATTTCACTTGCACTTCCCTCAATTTAGCCTACTGTATTCGCTGCTCCCAATGCGGTTTCCTCTACATTGGAGAGACCAAACACAGACTGGGTGACCGCTTTGCAGAACACCTTCGGTCTGTCCGCAAGCATGACCCAGACCTCCCTGTCACTTGCCATTTCAACAAACCATCCTACTCTCATGCCCTCATGTCCATCCTTGGCCTGCTGCAATGTTCCAATGAAGCTCAACGCAAACTGGCGGAACAGCACCTCATCTTCTGAAAGGTACTTTACAGCCTTCCAGACTGAATATTGAGTTCAACAACTTTTGATCATGAACTTTCTCCTCCATCCCCACCCCCTTTCCGGTCCCCCTTTTTCCAATAATGTATATATATTTTTCTTTTCCCACCTATTTCCATTATTTTTAAATGTATTTCTATCTATTGTTTTATCTCTACCTTTTAGCCTATTTTGATCCCTCCCCCCCCCCACCCCACCCCTACTAGGGCTATTTGTCCCTTGCTCATCCTGCTTTCTACCCTTAATGTCCCCATTAGCACATTTCTTAGCTAATATCACCACCGTCAACACCTCTTTGTCTTTTTTTCTATGACATCATTTGGCAACCTCCACCTATCACTGGCCCTCTAACCAGCTCTACCTGCCCCACCCCCTCCCTTTAAACCAGCTTATATTTCACCTCTTTTCTATTTTTCCTTAGCTCCGATGAAGAGTCATTCGGACTTAAAACATTAACTGTATCTATCTCTGCAGATGCTGTCAGACCTGCTGAGTTTTTCCAGGTATTTTTGTTTTTGCTATATATTTGTATAGCCTTAGTGAGATTTCATTTGGATTATTGTCTTCAATTCTGGACAACACACCTAAAGAAGGCTATATTAGTTTTTGAGGACAAGCAGGAAGACCCTACAAATTTTGTGGTACTTTTACCCAGAGGGATGAAATATGTTAGATGGACCAGGCTTGCATACAGAGGTGCCTGATTGCACGTCTCAGAATTTTCCCAATGTGCTTCACCTACACTTTGAAGTACAGTGATTCTTGTTAATGTTACAATCCCTGCTGATGTTAATACTGGACAAGTCAGGTCCCAGAGTGAAACCTGGCTTGATAGATCCTAACCATTTTATTAGAAACCGCAGAGGAAAGTTACTGAACAAATTCACAGGAGTCCTCTGATGAATTCTTAACACAAAGAATGACAAATAATAAAATATTTATTAAAACTAGGAAAATAAACTCTATTGCACCAGAAAAAGAGATTGGAAAAATATCAATACAAGCACAAAAAGTTGATTCAATCACCCAATATTCTTTTACCCAGCAATACCTTTACAGACACATAAACCAGTGAAGAGTTACCACTAGCTTGAGGCAAAGCCTCCTTGCTTGGAACTGGTCAATGGGCAAACAGTTTTCTTCCAGTGAATTCTTGAGCATTCATTTCATGCTTCTCACCCAACTCCCAAATACTCCCAGCCACCCAAAAAAACTGCACTTTAAACTCACTTTGAGTAGCAACACCATTAAACTGATCACATTACTGAGTCCCATAACTGACTATTCAGTTAACTACTGTCCCTCTAGCCTCCTCTTCTCTTCTCAAAGAGCTGAAAAATCCTTGTCTTCACTCAGACGCACATTGAACTCTCCCCTGTCTTTCACTGTATCTGTGTCATTTGACCACTATCGCTAGGCAACAGCCCAGTTTTTTTCTACATTGTGTTTTTTTTCAAAACCACTAACCTTCTAACCCCTTTTTAAATAGGTACATATATAAACAAATCCAAAATACTGACCTTTCAGACACAGGTCCACCCAGACTTCTAGGCACCAAGGCTCATAACCTAAGTAAAACTGGAACCACTGTACCTTAACACAAAAATCCATATAAATAAAAAGTCACCTTAAAAAATTACACGTTGTTCATCACATTAAGGAGACATATACAAACAGAAGGATCCCACAAACAGCAATGAGATCAGTGACAAATTAATCTGTTAACAGTAGTGTTGGCTTAGGAAGGAAATGTTGGTCAGGAGTCTGGAAAGAACTCTTTACTTTGAATAGCACCAAATGAGATATTTAAAGTCTAACTTGACATACCGGGATTATTTCCACTGGAGCAGAAAAATTATGAGAACATTTTATAGAGGTTTTTAAATTATTAAGTTGTGATAGTGACTAGGAAAAGAATGCTGGTTGGGAAATGATTGATGAGCGGGTGATCAATTTAAAATTGTCACTGGGACAAAGAGAAGAATGGCTACTAGAAATGTTTTATGCAGAGGGTTGTTGCAGAATGGAATGTTTAGTCAGAAGGAACAGTAGAAGCATGGACCATTGTAACTTTTAAGGGAAACAGGATAAATATTTGAAGCAAGGAAGATACAAGACTATAGGGAAAGCATGAGAGAATGGAATTTGTTTTGAATTGCTCAAGCAAAAAGCCACCGTTGACATGATTAACTTAATACTTTTTCTGATTTGTAAGTATCAATGCTTCCATCTGAACCACAGGAATAGGTGAGATTTGGTTTAATATCTCATCAACGGGAGCATTCCGCAGCATTTCACTGAAATGTCAAGCTTTCATTTAAGTCCCTGATCGGAATCAAAGATGGGAATGTTACTAACCAAGCTAAGTGATTGAGTGAAATTGTTGCAGAGCCAGACATTCCTGTCTCAATAAATCTTGCTTGTTTCAGGAACACAGGAACAGCAGAAAGCTATTCAGCACCTTGAGCCTACTCTGACATTCTATTAGATTATGCTTAATCTGTATTTCCGCTGCATTTACCCATCTTAGTTCCATATTGATGAAAATCATATTTCCAACTTATGTGTGCACTCCTGATGTCTTCTTTTCTGGTTTCAGTCTTGACATTCAGTTCAGGTGTTCTGTTCTGTAGCCCGTGCCATGGCCAGGAAAATGGATGGGTTAATCATATGGGTTTCTTTCAATTTATACAAGTAGGACTACTGTAGAGAGAACATAACTCAATTGACTATCTTGCAATATTTTTGAGGTGTAATTATGATATGATTATGTACAAAGAGCAGGAAGGAATGGGGGCTCACTCTTTGGAGGCTGCCCTTTGCAGATTGCGGGCGGCCTCCTTTAGGTCGAACATCTCCTTCCTTCCTAACTGCTCCCTCCCTTAAACCCATCCCCTCTCCCCCCACTGCCTCTCTCCCTAACCTGCCAAAACACTCCAAGCCCAAGACCCTGGACTGGCCTACTCCGGGGATCCTCCTTCTTCTTCTGCAGTCCCAGCAGCGGCAACTGATGCCTTCCTGGCACTGCCAGGACTGAAGAAGCTGCCAGCCAACATTGGCTGGCAGCTCCAGAGGACGGGACTTCCATCCCAATGAAGGGCGGAAGTCCCACTCAGCCCTCATTAGTTAGCTTCGCAGCACCTTATGGCTGCAGGGCGAGCTGGTGTGGAGCATTTACGCTCCATGCCAATGTTGTTTCCATGGTCAGATCTGACCTGTTGCTCAATTTCATCCAGCCCACAGCAAGATTTCTGAGAATATAGACCTATGACAGTCATGGCTTCAAAATAGCATTTATTATCATCATTATGCATTTCCTTTGGATAAAAGCATCAGCTAAATTAGTATAATAATATTTAACAATATAATATTCAAATTCAGCCATTGCATTAAAACAGCGGATGAGTTGAACGTCTTCTCTCTAAAAAAACTAAATTAAGTTGACTTTTATGTGTATGTTATGGACTGATTTTGTCCATGTGTGAGTGACTGTGATAAGATTAAGGTTCCCCCACCCCCCTCCTATGTAATTAGGCAATATAGCAATAATTACTTTTGGGTTTTTTAATGCAGAATGAAGAAAAACAGGAGAAAATACTTGGAAGGGGAGAGAATGAAAACAAGAAAATTACATTTTAAAAAATGGAGGAAGAAAGGGAAAAATAAAATCAGAACAAAATAGGACCATTTGCACTTATATAACCTTCAGCACAAAAAAAATCCCAAGATGTTCACAGAGGAGTGAAGAGTAGGTGCTAAACCTTTCTTGAAAAGGTTCACAGAGGTGCCTTGATGCTTTGTGAGGTGATGTGTTTTGTGAAGGATTTAAAAGCAGGGAGAGAAGCAGACAAGCAGAGGGATTTGGGAAAGGAATTACAAAGAGCAGGCCTAAGGCAGCTGAAGGCTTTAAAAACACGAAGGCTAGTCGATAGCCCTATGGCCTAAGCATAGTGCTTTCAGGCTTTGCTTCATTGTGGGGACTGAAAGCTCTTGGAAAGCTCAAACTGCAGATTTTTCATCGTTCACAGAACACAGAATTAAATAAAAGATATAACATTGAAACAGACCATGTTGGTGTTTATCAATTGCACGAGTAGCAATCTTAACCGTATGTGCTTGCCAATGCTCTTCAGTTATTTTGTTACTTTCCTTTTATTAAAGCACAGGTGTGTCTGTGTATATGTGTGTTTCAGAGAATTAAGCAGTATTTGTATTGACCACAGAACTATTCAGCATTAAAAGTAGTTTCATGAAGGCCAGGCCAACATTGCCAGTGACAGCATTAGAAAATAAACATTTGCTCAATACCAGAACTCACAGATACAATAACATGGAAAAATCTACAATTAACTGACCGTAATCACCTGACCTCTGTCAGACAAAAGAAGTCATAAATCAGCTTATGTGTATGATTTTTAGTCAAATTTAACATTTTCATTTCTATACACTGGCCAGAAATTTTTGGCCCTGTTGGTATCGGGCGTCATGGCGGGTGGGGAGGGGGAGACAATGTAGCGAAAAGGCCAAAAGCCGGTTTCTCGCCACCATGAAACCAGTTTGCGATTGTCCACTCCACCCATCAATGGCTGGCCATGTTTCCCACCATGGCACATTGTAAACCTAATTTCAATAGTTCAGTATCTTATTATAAGCCCTGCTCACCGGAATCATCCCCCATGCTGGATCAGCCAGTCATGTTGGAGTAATTGCATGTCGACGTGTTTCACAACTGAACATAAGCGATGTTCACCTCGCTGCACTTCACTCGAGACTTCGAGATTTGATGCCAACCTTGCTTCAGGCAGCACTCATGGACATCAGCACCAGGCTTCACAGGCACCACCACATCATTTTTAGGGGGCTCACGGGCAGGTCTGTGCCTACCAGCCGGCTGCAAGGCAAGCATGTCTTTTCAACAGCTACAGGGCTAGGGCTTGCTTGGGGAAGGGGGTGAAGTGGCCTCAGGCAAGGGAAGAGGCTGCAAGGCGAGGGCTATACTGGGGAAGGGGATAAGCCAGGGTGTGTGTGGAAGCATATATTGATCTATGCAAGTGGCTTCAAGATGATGAGGGCTGAGGAGGCAGAAGAGAAAAGGCCAGATGGAGATGTAAGGGTGTGTGAGAGAGTGAGTGGTGATATCCCTTGATCTGGCAGTGAGTGAGATGACAGTGAATGTGTGATGGCCTTGTGAGTGTGTGAGTTTAGAGTAATAAGATGGTTGCCTTACCCTGGCGGCATGGATGAGACCATTCATCTGTTTTCTGCATTGGATGGCTGACCTCTTTTGTGCAGCATTGACACTTACCACCTCTGCCACCACCTCCTAAGCTAGAGTGGAGAGAATGATGGGCCTCCTGCGGCCAGAGGGGGGGGTAGAGGACATCACGGGGAGCCTCCACGACACCCAGAAGGCATATCAGAGATACATCACTAAATTGGGAGGCTGCACTCTTCTTGGTTTTTGGGGCCATGTCTTCACCGGAGCAGTCCTGGGCTGCAAGCATTGAGAATTGTGTGTGTGGCTACAGTTTAAGTATGGCGCCCTGCATGAGGAAGCAGCGAGGTAATGGTGTGAGGGTCAAATCAGAGGTCGCCTGCCAGCAAGACAGTGTGTTTCCTGTGGCTGCATAATTAATGAGGCGGGAATGGGAATGGCAGAATGGCAAAAACCTGCCATTGCGGTCTGCTTTGTGCAAACCTGGGACAATTCCACCCATTGTTTTAAACGTTTTGGAATTAATTTTTTATGGCTTGCTCAGCTTCACAATCAGGCAGGAGCAAAGCACTAAAGTTGAACTGCAACTGACTTTGGTACCACAGGGCCATTCCCATGGTGCAGGGCAGCCCAAAACAAGCCAACGCTTTGCGAGAGCCTGGTATCATCAAACAGGGAGAGGGAAAACAGCTCAGAAGCTGAAATAGATTGGGCTGACCTCTTGTTTCTGGACATTCAAGCTTCTGGAAAGCAAAAGGTCCTAATGCCTGAAGATCCACTTGGCCACTGCACAAGAAATATGGCCCTTAATGTTTTGTGCTCTTCCTTTTGTGGCTATGCTCCAATGTTTGAATGGCCTCTGGATGTTGCAACAGGAAGTAATGGTGAGAGAATAAGAATACTTCTTCTATCTAATTTACATACCAACAATGGTCACGTGTATTGTGCTCTGCAGTAAAAAGAACATAGATTAGGAACTTTTTGACCTGCTTTCTCACCTTTCTTAGCATTTTGTGTGGAGCACTCATTCCCATACATTGCCTTTCCTTTTATTATTCACCGTGCTTAAAAGTTTTTATAATCTGTGAAATCTACCCATCACCAAAACTTCTGTTTACTGTAAACATAATGTTTTTCCAGTACTTTAATAAAGGCATATAACATAATTTGCAAAGGAAAGCTGACAATTTAATCAAAACTTTGAAATCATTGGTGCTTTTTTATGTTCAGTTGGGACATGCACAATAAACGAACCCATGAATATAACAGGAACAAAGCCTCATCACATTAACATTACAGACTTCTTCACACCAAACTTTTTTTTTAACATTGTTTATGAGCACACTTAAATTAAAAACTTTTAAGTAAGCGGTAAGGTTTATACATTTGACAATAACAAAAACAACGTACATTTATATAGCTCCTATAATGTAGTAAAATGTCTCAAGGTGTTCCTAGGGAACATAATCCAACAAAAATTGACACCGAGGCAAAGAAGGAAATATTAAGACAGATAAAAATTTGGTCAAAAAATTGGGTTTAAAGAGCATCTTAAAAAATGAGAGAGAGTTGGGTGAGAATGGATGCTTTTTAAAAATATTTTTGGGGAATATTATGTTATTCTGTGAAGAAGGCTATGCGTCTGTGTGGGCTGAATTTTCCCCCCGTTGGGGGGAATGTTGATGGGCGGGTGCATGCTAGCGCGCTTCCAATTGGCACCCCCAATCGGAGGCGTGGCTCCATTTTACTTGGGTGGGCCAGTTAAGGTCACATGAGTTGGAACATATTCATAATTTCCATAACAACTTTATTAAAATTTTTAAAACCCTATATGAAACCTCTTCCCTCTGGTGGATGAGGTTTCATGTTTTTTCTAGTTGCCGCCGGGTTCCTGGCCTGCCCGCCAACATTAAGGTTGGATGGGCAGGTCCTTTAATTGCTTAATTGATCCTGTCAATGGCCTCAATTGGCCATTGGCAGGTCGGCGGGCGTGCAGCTGATTTTGCTGAGCCCCCACCTTCCTGAAAATTGAAATGGGACACGGTGACATCGGGAGTTCCACCCGACATCATCCCGCGTCATTTTACATGTTGGCGAGCGGCCCCCGACCCCGCTCGCCGAAGGTAAAATTCTGCCCTGTGTGTGTAAATGATTTAATTAAGCTGAGGAAAGGTTACTAGAAGACAGATTGTCTGGGGGATTTAAGACATGAAAGGATAGAGGTGTTAGGTTTGAGGTACTCGTGAATAGGTTGGATCTAACTTTTGCATTTTTAGATAAGTTGAGTGTTCGTTTGACTATCAAAGGGAAGTCAGAGGTGTAAAGAAACATGTTTGCATCTTGCAGGAGTTCTATAGATAAACAGAAGAGGGTATATTTATTGACCCAAAAGCAGAGACAAAATAGAAACATGAAAGATTTTATATTTAGAAGGATTCGAGTTTAAAGAGGTGTGAGAAATGGAGCCTGAGATGAATGGGAGAAAAGTATTTTAGAGTTACTGTGGAAAGCTTAAGGTGGTTGGGAGCTGTTGGCATTTAGCTGTTAGCTGTTAGCTACAGCTCTAGACTGGAAGAAGATGCAGTTCGAATCAGCTAACCAGTCAAGCCAGAAAAGTCTTAGGGCTGCAACAAGCAGCCATGTTCTGAAGCTTTGGATCCACAGCAGAATGGGAGAGAGTTTAAGAAGTTATGTGGTATGCCTTTATTAAAGCTACAGCATTTTGCTTTGAATAATATTACTAGATTTTTATAGTTAACCATCTATAAAGGAGTGTTGCCTGGTAGGTGTTTACTTGTAGGTCTGACTAAGTAGGAAGTGTTTTGGGTAATGCTTGTAAGACTAATTTTAACTATGTAACTGTAATCCCGTGTGCTTAAGTTTTCTTTTATTCTTGTTAATAAAGTTTTACTTTTAATTTTTAAGATCCCAGAAGTATTACTGAGCTTCTTACTGTTGAGATCAATATGTTTCCTTCTCGTTTTCAGAATACAAAAAACCAGTATGACCTGTAAGCCAAGTTTCCCTCTGGGATTTGGTTTGCACAGCAATTAACATCGGCTGTGATCATAATAGTCGGAAAAGTTTAAGGAGTGTATTCCAGAGATTAAGGCCTAGACGTGAAATAAGTGGGGGATGCATTTAAGTGTTTACTTAACATATTGGTATCAAATTTCCCCGCTGACTATTCCAACGAAGACAGTTCTTTTAAATGGGTTAGTGTACCTGAGAAAGGAATCGTGTATAAATCTCTCAGATTTTTCTGTATTACAGAGATTGTTGACATGCTCTGTAAATTTGGGCATCTAATGTGCCAATCTGTCAATAACTTGCTCCATATTTTCCTAAATTTTTCATTAGGATGGCACACAGAACATATGGCAATAAAGCAGGGAGACAAAGCGATGACTTAAAACAAGATTTCATATGTAGCCACAATATGACAGTCATCCAAAGTCACATTCTCACCGCCAGCCTGAACTTTACTCGGTGGAATTAGTTTGGCTTTTTTCTGTTTGAGCCACGTTAATTGTTGAAGTGTTATGAATTTAAGTATGGAGGTTCCACTGGGTAGCTAAACCTATTTTCTAGACCCAGACCAGCCATTCATATGTTAATACAATTGTTCTATAATTGCCTGAGCAATTTTTGAAGATAATTACTTTAAAATTTATGTCATGCCTTTCCTCCTGTTATTTTTTGGGAAGTTCAAAAAATTTGTTTGTCAAAGTTGAAATCAGAGGCTGATGAAGTGTTGTGCTGCTGCCTTCTGAAATCAAGGAAGATCACGGAATGCAAATAGTAAGCTGAAATAAAGTGAAGTTTGCTGTTCAATCCCTGGACATGATGTTGATTTATGCTCCCACTCTAATCGCTAGTATTGATTTTTGGCAAGATCATTGTGAGAGGGGTGGGGGTGCGATGGTTGAAGCTCATGTATTATAATGAACAACAGAAAGCAGTTAAAAGTGTGCTTCATTCCAAGAGCTACTAGAGAAACCAAGGACAGCAAAGTGAAATGAGTAAATTACTGCACATAGAGTGGTCCCAGTTCCCTCAGCAAACACTTTGCATTCTTCATCATTTTGCTAATGATTGTCTAAACCTGTGAATTATTTTATTTCTAAATCAATCTTGCCAGTACTTTAGCCTGTCGAAAGCAGTCCAATGGTGTGATATTTTCCATCATCAAAGTAGCAGTCATTCTGTGTAATCTGTAATTAGGGTTAATTGTCATACAGGCCAGCTCATTGTGGCTTCAGGGTCAAAGAAAAACTGCTGTCAACCCATTCCTATGAGATAAGACTGCTGGAGAAAGTTAGCATGAAGCAACATTTATCTCCCAGGGACTGTTGTGCATTTCAAAATGTGTGTAATTGTGAAGAAGAACAGTTAGGCCACATCCTATAACACCAGAGGCATAACTTGCATTGTACCTGCGCTTTTATTGAAGACCATCCAAAGTTCCCTTTGCTCCTTTTCTGCACAGACTGTACAAAAACAAAATACTGCAGATGTTGCAAAAGAGCACAGAAATCTCCCTGAGGCAGCTCCGTGCCTCAGGGCGATTAAGTTCAGAATGAAAGTTTTTGATAAAGACAGGTGAAAATTAATTAGGCATGTCCCCTCATGTGACAGTGTCACATGAGTTGGGACATGTTTATGAAGTGTGGAAAAAATATTTATTTAATTATTAAATCCTCCATGAAACCTCACCCTACTCGTGGATGAGGTTTCATGAAAAATGCGAAGGCCACTTGGGCTCTTTGCCTGCCCGCCAACCTTAAGGTTGGACGGATAGACCTGTCAATTTAGTTAATTGCTGTATTAATGGCTTTAACAGGCCTTTGACAGTTTGGCCGGACACGCAGCCAACTCAGGTGCGCGCCCACCGATCGAAAGATGGGAATGACGTGCAGTGACGTCGGGACATACGCCTGACTTCACCACGTGTCATTTTACATGTTGGCGTCCGGGGCCCACCACCGCACGCTAAGCATAAGATTCTGCCCACAGCAAAATTTTCCGGCTCGCCATGCGTACTTCAAGAGAAACTCCCCTAATGGCATGATTTTTGTTCCGGAGTGCAAGTGCGGATTGCAGCTGTGCCCACTGCTTCCAGATGCAAATCAGGGATGGCCACAAGAGTAGCTAAGTGCCAAGGCAGCCTGTTTAAAAGACCCTCTTCAGTTCTCTGCGACTTTGTCCTCGTTACTTGCTTATAGTTTAGGCCTTTTAGCCCTCACCCCTCACACCTCCTCACCCACATACCCAGCTCACCATGCCCCATCCATGTTAACTCACGGCCACCACCCCAGCCCCAATGGCCCCTCATACCCTCCATGCCAACACATGCCCTCAACCAGCCACCACGGCCGTTCACACCCTCCATGCCAACTCATAGCAATTCCATGCTCATTAACCCAGCATGCACTCTGTACAGAGCCAATGAACCCTATTGTAAAAACGTTGATTGATAATCTGGGTTCTCAGCATTTTTATGCATCGAAAGAGCATCTGTGATTTGAAACACTGGAGGTACTTGTGCTTCAAAATCATCATTGTTTATTAGCTGCAAAAAGGCAAATCAGCAGTTCCTTGCACCATTCTCCAGGCCTTTGCTATTCTCTCCTCCTTGTGTGAAGCAGCTTTTAGGAATTTAGGCATCCATGCCTGTGCCCTACCATTAGCTAGATGATGATAAATGGAATTCACTTCTTTCAGCAAATTGATTCATTAAGGCCTTCCACATACACAAAAAATAACACTGGATTTTCCCACTTGCATATAGATGGATCTACATAGCCTACTGCGTCAGACGTATAGAGTTCCATGAAACTCAATGATCCCTTCAAGATTTATTGCAGAGCAACAGTCTTATCAAATGTTGGCACTAGCTCAGAGGAACACTTTTGAATAAAGAGTGACACCAAACTTTAGCCAAGAAGTAGTTTGGGGTTAGTCTTATGTAATTGTCCATCCTTGTGAATAAATCCAGCCCACTAATTCAGTTTCATCTCCATTATGAGTTTCCTAATCATACCATGCACAGTACCATAAATTACATTTTGAATCAGTTCTTAATGTTTTAAAGAGCCATCAAGAACCATTTTTAAGGATGTATGCTGTTTCCTGTCAGCTTTTCTTCACTTAGAAAATACCTTGGCAGCATTCTGTTTAATGGATAGGTAGCTAAGGTTCAGGTTGTTTACTAATTGCCTCAGATGCAGAAAGTAGGAAATTTTGGACCATGTTCTCCAGTATCGAGTTTGCCTTATTTGATACACAAACAGACAGGATCCCAGCCTCCATGGGACAGGATTTTTCCCTTTGAGTTGAAACCCCAATGTTGGGATCAAATGAGGATCACAATCCCGCACTCTGTGGGAAACAATCACCTGGCAGTGATTTTCCCGAACTGGCCAATCAATGACTAGAGGACAGCTTGCTATCCAATTAAGCAAGGTGGGCAGGCTCTAAAGGACCAATCGAGCCGGCAGTTCAGGTGAGAAAGAGAGAGAACGTCTCCATTTTTGAAGTAACCTATCTGCACATTTTAAAAGTATTCTATTAAAAAAGCAGCTTCAGCAGTTGGGCCAACATTGTGGAGGGGAAGACCTCATAACTTTGGCCTGTGCCTGGGAGTGGCCTGCTCCAGGCAGTTGGCCTAATCCCCAATACCTCAGCAAGGCTTGAAGGCTGACCGAAACATTCCAGTCCGGCCTTTGACAATTGTTTTTTATAGGTCATTAATCTACCTCAAATGGCTACCCGCCACTTGCATGTGGGTAGCCCTTCTGAACCCATCCTCCTCCTGTGAAAATGGCCAGGGCAAGAGGTTGCCAGCAAACCAGCACTCTGGCTGGAAGTGCAGATTTCCGCACCCACCTACCTCCTCATCCACCCCCAAATGGGGGCAAAAATCATGCCCTTGGTCTCCAATATCTGCTGACTGAGTGTTTTGGCCTGATTACTCATAACCACAGGAAATATGGCTGTCATTCTTCATTACAGGAAATGAGACAGCTGACCTTTTCTTAAACAGTTATTTTTTTCCTGGTGGGAACAGGAAATACAGCCTTAAGTCCTGGGTCAAGGATTAAGACCTTTATACCTCAACAGAACAAACCATCAAAATTATAGGGAATAATGGAGATACTAAACCCATTTAAGCAGCCAGAAAAATTTGCTTCAGTATTGTAAGAAAGCAAATGAGAAGGGGGATGAAGAGAGGTGTTCAGGATGCTAATTGGAAAAGAAAAGATTAATGCTGAGCACTATTTTAAATTAAATCTTAACTGCATGATTTCAGGTCTGCATTAGATTTTCTCCAAGGTTCAACTTCACTGATCTCTCCTATAAGCAGATATTGCATCTTGTCCTTTGACAAACCTTTACTGCTTATGGGGTAACATGGCTCAAAATGATCATCACAATGAAATTCCTCATTATTATAACTAGATATTGTTATTTGAACTGGATATTGTAATTCAGCATGTGTCACTACTTCATTCCGCTGAAAGGTGGATTGATCTCACTTTATTTAGATGCAGCCAAGTTTAACAAAATGAGCTGATTTATTTTACAAGCTTTGTTTTATTTTTAAAATAAGCAAACGCTTACTTTGTAATGCTCTTCACAAAATAGTAAATGACAAAATTGCCACATTCTTCCTGTTAGCCGGGTAGGAATAAGTTTTGTGGCCAATGATTCCTCCAACCTGGTCAGCACTGCACTACCTTATGGAGAAAGTACTTCCAGACCCTATGCCTTTTTCCCTCACCACATCTTCCAAACTGACCCATCCAGACCAATATAATAAAACTTTATAAAAGCAAAATACTGCAGATGCTAGAAATCTGAAATAAAAACAGAAAATGCTGGAAAAACTCAGCAGGCTGGCAACATCTGTGGAGAGAGAAACAGTTAACGTTTCGAGTCTGTATGATTTTTTTGCAGAGCTGAACAGAAATGTGAAGGATTTTATACTGTTTATGAGGCGTGCATCAGGTGGAGAAAAATAGCAGACCAGGGAGCTAAGGCAAAATTTGACAAAGATGTCATGGACGCAGGACAAAGGGAGTATTAATAGTAGTGATAAAGGCTAAAGAAGGTGCTGATAGTGGCTTAAAGGTGAATAACGGAATGTGTTAATAGCAGAACAAGGGCCAATCAAGACCAATATTTGGCACTTTTGTTTCTTAACTGTATAGGAAGTCAGGTACTAAATCTTGCTCCCCCACCCCCACCACTCTCCATGTCTGTTGTTTGGCCAGCAGCGCCGTCAATTAAACAAACTGTCAGCCTCCTAATTGAAGGTAGCAGTCAGATAACGTCATTCTTAGTGCATAAGACAAAAGCAGAAAATACTGGCAATGCTCAGCGGTCAAACTGCATCTGGGGAGAGAGAAAAAGAGCCAAGTTTCAAGTCTGGGACCTTTCATCAGAACTGGGGAAAGTTAAAAATGTAGTTGGTTTTGAGCAGTTAGGAGTGGCGGGGGAAGGACATGAGAAGAACCAATGGAGGATCTGTGATAAGATGGAGGGCAGGAGAGGTTAAATGACAAAAGGTTTCAGGGTGCAAGGCCAAATGAAAATGGCAAATGCTGAATGGTAATTGGGGCAAATACAGAAACAAAATATGTGTCTACAGTAGGTGTGAATGGCAGGATTCTGAATAGCCACTTAGAATTCTGACAGTAAAAGAAATAAAGCAGAAAGGACAGAGAGAAAAAAATTTAAAAAAAACAAAACAAGATGGGTCAGAGGATACGATCAGAAATTGTTGAACTCAATGTTGAGTGCAGAAATCTGTAAAGTATGCAGATGAAAGATGAGGTGATCTTCCTTGAAGTTATGCTGAGCTTCATTGGAACAATGCAGCAGTTCAAAGACAGGTCAGAGTGAGAGCGATGTGGAGAATTAAAATGATATAACTGAAAGCTTAGGTTCACACTTGCAAACTGAGCTAGGTGTTCCACAAAGCAGTCATCAAGTCTGCTTTGGGTGCAATGTAAAGATCACATCATGGGCTGTAAATAGCATATACTAAATTTAAAGTAGTACAAGTAAATCACTGTTTCAGGTGCTAAGAGTGTTTGGATGGTTAACAGGGCAGAGGTAAAAGGAAAGGTGTTGCATTTCCTGCGATTGCATGGAAATGTGTCACAGGTAAGGGAGAAGTATTGGGGATGACTGACCAGTGGACCAGAGTATTTGTTTTATCATTTACAGGATATGGACATTTCTGGTTAGGCCATATTTATTGCCCATCCCTAGTTGTCCTTGAGAAGGTGGTGGTGAGCTGCCTTCTTGAACCGTTGCAGTCCATGTGGTGCAGGCACACCCACAGTGCTGTTAAGAAAGGAGTTCCAGGGTTTTGACCCAGTGGCAGTGAAGGAACGGCGACATATTTACAAGTCAGGATGGCGAGTAGCTTGGAGGGCAACTCCCAGGTGTTGGAGTTCCCATGTGTCAGTTGTCCTTGTCCTTCGAGATGGTAGCAGTCATGTGTTTGGCAGGTGTTGTCTAAGGAGCCTTGGTGAATTCCTCCAGTGCATCTTGTAGATGGTATACTTCTGCCACTGTTCGTAGTTGATGGAGGGAGTGAATGTTTGTGGATGTGATGCCAATCAAGTAGGCTGCTTTATCCTGGATGGTGTCAAGCTTCTTGAGTATTGTAGGAGCTGCACTCATCTAGGCAAATGGAGAGTATTCCATTACACTCCTGATTTGTATATGGCGGACAGGCTTTGGGGAGTCAGGAGTTGAGTCACTCACCACCGGATTCCTAGCCTCCGGCCTGCTCTTGTAGCCATAGTATTTATATGGCTATTCTAATTCAGTTTCTGGTCAATGGTAATCCCCAGGATGTTGCAGAGGGAAAGGTCCCTTCAAAATACTGAAAGAGCTGATGATGGAAGGGCAAAGATGGCAGGCATCCATTGAATACAGAGGCTGTTGGGTTGCAAGGTGAGAATAAGAGGAAGCTATTGAAGTTCTGGGAGGTTAGGAAGGGGTTCAGGGCAGAACTGCATGAAATGGGACAGACATAGGTGAGGGTCCTGTCAACAATGGTGGGAGGAGTCCTCCATTCAGGTAAAAGGAAGACATATTAAAAATCACATAACTAGGGAAGTTGAAAGCGTTTTAAACTAAATAGTGGGGCAAAGATTGACTAAATGATTAATAAGGAGGGAAAATTAGAATACAAGAGAAAGCTAACTAGAAATATAAAGACAGGGAGTAAGACATTCTATAAATAGTTAAAAAAGAAAAGAGTTAACAAAGTAAGCATTGGTCCTATAAAAAGTGAGCCTGGGGAGTTAATAATGGAAAATAAGAAGATGGTAGATGAATTGAACAGGTATTTTGTACCTGTCTTCACTATAGAGGATACAAGTAATATTCCAGAAATAGCTGTAAATCAAGAATTGGAAGGGAGAAGGAACTCAGAAAAATTACAATCACCAGGGAAGTGGTACTTAGCAAATTGTTGGAAGTGCAGGCTGACAAATCCCTGGGTCCTGATGGACTTCATCCTAGGGTCTTTGAAGAAGGGGGTCATGACATAATTGCTGCATTGGTTTTAATTTTCCTAATGTCCCTAGGTTCGGACAAGGTTTCATTAGTTGGAAAATAGCAAATGTAACTCCTTTATTCAAAAAGGGAGGGAGACAGAAAACAGGAAACTACAAGCCAGTTAGCTAGGGAAAATGTTAGAAGCTAGAAAGACGTTATAACAGGGCCCAGAAATTGAGACATAGAAAGCAAGAAAGGTTGGAGATGGATGTGAAGGCAAGAGAAGAGCGGAAGTTGGAAGCAAAATTGATTAAATTTTCCAGTTCAGGGTGAGAGTCCTTTCATCTGATGAAAGATCATTTTGACCTGAAACGTTAACTTTGTTTCTCTCCACAGATGCTACCTGACCTGCTGATTGTTTCCCACTTTTTGTTTTTGTTTTTATTTCAGATCTCCAGCATCTACAGTATTTTCCTTTTGTATTAAGGTTGAGAGGTGATTTAAAAGCGGTATTTAAAATCATGAGGGGTCTAGACAGAATTGATAGGGAGAAACTGTTCCCATTTTTGGAAAGTTTGAGAGAGCACATATTTAAGGTAATTGGCAAAAGAAACAATAGTAACTTGAGGAAAAACTTTTTCACACAGTGAGTGGTTAGGATCTGGAAAGCACTGCCTGACAGTGTGGTAGAGGCAGCTTCAGTTGAGGCATTGATTAGGAAATTGGATTATTGCCTGAAGAGGAAGAATGTGCAAGGTTACGGGGAGAAGTGGCTCTAGGCAAATTTCTCCTTTAGAGGGCCAGCACAGACACAGCAGGCCAAAAGGCCTTTTTCTGTGCTGTAGCTATTGTATCTATCCTATAACAGGAATAGGGCCAAAGAAAAATAATTGAGTGAGCAGAAACTTGATTGAGATAGGAACAGGCAGTGAATTCATGGGGGAAAGGGAACTAAATGGAAACTTTCACCTCACTACCATCCTTATTTTGAGTGTGGTAGTGGAATTGTGCTACATTTTTGAACAAATCTTGAAATGGGCAGCCACGCTTCAGTGCAAAGCAGTCTTTCTTAGTCAGAAAGGAGATATTTAAATCAGGTTCTTACACCGGTTCTAAGACAATGACAGGATTTTCTGGTGCCAATGGGTGGAGCATTTTCTGTTCATTATCCGCCCAGTGATATTGACCCTGGAGCAGTCAAACCAGTGACCCTCAAACAAACTAGCTGCAGACTGCACCGAAAATGAGGGAGACTCTGCCGAGTTAATGATTTTTGTGGGACCACTTAACTCTGAATATGTATCTGGTCCAATCGATGACTTAGGGAACATATTGAAATAGTGAAAGAAACCAGGCTCAGAAGTGAGCAATAATAATAAATTAAAACAGAATAACTTGATTGCATGAGACTCACAAGAATAAATTAAACATGTGCAATGCTGCATATTTGCTCTCTGGCTACTGGCACAATTTAATGGTTAGTGCTTCTGTTTTGAATCTTAATTAGAGATGCTCACATTTCTCAAATTACAAAAGCAATGCCTGAGTAGGGTGCACTAGGTCAGATAATCATGATCGCAGAGAGCTTTTAACCCTCCAGACTCGGTTGGGAGTTTCAATTTCTGATCCAGTACATCTTATATAAGATAAATAGCTTTTGAACTATTTCATTGTTATTGACCTTATGCTCATATTTTGTAGGTATTAGTGGTCTCTCATTTTGACAGCCATGTCATAATTTGCTCTCAACCATCTATTTATTACCTTTGATACAATCCTATTCCAATGTAAATAGTACAATGCTTGGAGAGGCTTAGAGGTTGCATAAATTTGGCTTGAGTTTTGGAGATTAAAGTGTGATCTGATTAAGGTGTTTCAAATGTTAAATGAACTGGTAAATATGGAGGAACATTTTCTCTGGTGGCGGAATCAAGAATTAGGGAACTTAATCTTAAACTTAGTGCTAGGTACAACCACATTTAGAATATTGTGAGCAATTTTGGGCCCTGTAACTCAGGAAGGATGTTCTGGCCCTGGAGAGGGTCCAGAGGAGCTTAATGAGAATGATCCCAGGAATAAAAGGCTTAACATATGAGGAACATTTGAGGACTCTGGGTCTATACTCGACGGAATTTAGAAGGAGGAGGGGGGACCTGACTGAAACTTACAGAATGCTGAAAGGCTTGGATAGAGTGGACGGGGGGAAGATGTTTCCATTAGTAGGAGAGACTAGGACCCGAGGGCACAGCCTCAGAGTAAAGGGAAGACCTTTTAGAACAGAGATGAGGAGAAACTTCTTTGGTCAGAGAGTGGTGAATCTATGGAATTCATTGCCACAGAAGGCTGTGGAGGCCAGGTCATTGAGTGTATTTAAGACCGAGATAGATAGGTTCTTGATTGGTAAGGTGATCAAAGGTTACGGGGAGAAGGCGGGAGAATGGGGTTGAGAAACTTATCAGTCGTGATTGAATGGTGGAGCAGACTCGATGGGCTGAATGGCCTAATTTCTGCTCCTATGTTTTATGGTCTAAATCAGGAAGCATTTGTTTCATAAAAACGGTAGTAGACTGTCCTTAATTAATCGGTGTTTGGGATGTTTTGGATAAAATTACAATTACCAAAGAAGTGTACTGAGCAAATTGTTGGAGCTGCGGGCTGACAAGCCCCCAGGTCCTAATGGACTTTGTCCTAGGGTCTTAAAAGAAGTGGCTAGTGAGCTAGTTGATGCAAGCAAAATACTGCAGATGCTGGAAATCTGAAACCAAAACAGAAAATGCTGGAAAAGCTCAGCAGGTCTGACAGCATCTGTGAAGAGAAAGACAGAGTTATCATTTTGAGTCCGTATGACTCTTCTTCAGAGCTCTGAATGAGAGTCATACAGACTCGAAACGTTAACTTGTCTTTCTCTCCACAGATGCTGTTAGACCTGCTGAGTTTTTCCAGCATTTTCTGTTTTTGTTTGAGCTAGTTGATGCATTGGTTTTAATTTTCCAAAATTCCCTAGATTCTGGAAGGTTCCATTAGATTGTAGAATAGCAAATTAACTCCTTTATTCAAAAGGGAGACAGAAAGCAGGAAACTACAGGCCACTTAGCTTAACATCTGTCATCAGGAAAATGTTAGAAGCTATGATTAAAGACATTATAGCAGGGACTTAGATAAATTCAAGGTAATCAGGCAGAGTCAACATGGTTTTGTGAAAGGGAAATCATGTTTAACTGATTTATTGGAGTCTTTTGAAGAAGTAATGTGCTGTGGATAAAGAGTAACTGGTGAATGTACAGTACTTTGATTTCCAGGAGGCATTTGATAAGGTGCCACATCAAAGGTTACTGCAGAAAATATAAGCTCGTGGTGGAGGAAATAACATTAGCATGGATAGAAAATTGGTTAGATAACAGGAAACAGAGAATAGGCATAAATGGATCATTTCCTGGTTGGCAATATGTAACAGAGATGCAGAGAGATCTGGGTGCCCTAGTGTATGAATCACAAAAGGTTAGTATACAGGTACAGCAAGTAATTAGGAAAGCTAATAGAATGTTATTGCTTACTGTGAGGGAAATTGAATACAAAATTTGAATGGTTATGCTTCAGGGGTTATATAGGGCATTGGTGAGACCACACCTGCAGTGCTGTGTACAGTGCTGGTATCCTTATTTAAGAAAGGATGTAAATGTGTTGGAAGCAGTACAGAGAACATTTACTAGACTATTATCTGGAATGGGCAGCTTGACTTATGAGGAAAGGTTGGACAGGCTAGGCTTCTATTCAACGGAGTTTAGAAGAGTAAGAGGCCACTTGATTGAAACATATAGGGCAGAATTTTTAGCTCGGCAGGTGGGCACGCACTTGACCCGACCAAGCGTGAAATGACGTGCGATAACATTGGCCGACATCAACGTGCAGCCGCGCGATAGTTCAGTTGGCGGGCACATGCCAGAGCCGGCAGTGCACCCGCCAACAATCAAAAGGCCCAGTAAGGCCATTAAGTTAGCAATTGACTTTAATTTTTCACCACCCGTTCGACCTAGCGGTTGGCGGGCAGGCGAAAAGGCCAAGCAGCCTTTGCAATTTTATCGAAATCTCATCCACGGGCGGGATGAGGTTCCCAAAATCAAATACAAATAAAATAAAAACTTTATTTTTTAATTAAAAACATGTCCCTGTTCATGTGACAGAGTCACATGAAGGGACGTATTTCATTACATTTTTCTGCTCTTATTATTTTTTTTTTTGAAAGTTCTCCATGCCTCAGGGGGCTTATTCATCGCTCTTTCACGCGCATGCTCAAAGCTCATGCTAGGCCTGCTCGCCCTCCTCCCCCCCCCCATTCACACAGGCAGCGCTCAGCACTACCGCTTGCGTATCACGCTGGCCGGGCCTTAATTGGCCCACCCGTGTAAAATCGCGCAGGGCTGACGATCGCGGGCGGCGGTCGGCTTCCCAACTGCCCCTGTCCGGTCCTGCTGATCCCACATGCCGAGGGCAAGCTTCTGCCCACAACACTCTGAGGGTTCTTGGTAGGGTGGATGTGGAAAGGATGTTTCCTGTTGTGGGAGAATCTAGAACTAGGGGGTCACTGTTTAAAAATAAGGGGTTGCCCATTTAAAACAGAGAGGAGGGGAAATAGTTTTCTCTCAGAGGGTTTTGTGTTTTTGGTATATTTTCTCAAAAGGCAATCGAAGCAGAGTCTCTGAATATTTTTAAGGTAGGTAGATTTTTGATAAGCAAAGAGGTGAAGGGGGTAGGTGGGAATGTGGAGTTGAGGTAGCAATCAGATCGGCCATGACCTTATTAAATGGAGGAGCAGGCTCGAGGTGCCGAGTGGCCTACTCCTGCTCCAAAGTCATATATTTGTATGTTTCAACTGAGTACACCTTGCTTTTTTAAAAATTCATTCATGGGTTGTGGGCTTTGATGGCTTGGCCAGCATTTATTGCCCATCCCCAGTTACCCTTGAGAAGGTGGTGGCGAGCTGCCTTCTTGAACCGCTGCAGTCCATGTGCTGTAGGTACATCCACAGTGCTATTAGGAAGGAAGTTCCAGGATTTTGACCCAGTGACAGTGAAGGAACAGCGATATATTTCCAAGTCAAGATGGTGAGTGACTTGGAGGGGAAGCGCCCAGGTGGTGGAGTTCCCATCTATCTGCTGCCCTTGTCCTTCTAGGTGGTAGCAGTCGTGGGTTTGGAAGATGCTGTCTAAGGAGCTTTGGTGAATTCCTGCAGTGCTTCTTGTAGATGGTACACATCTGCTGCTGCTGTGCGCCGGTGGTGAAAGGAGTGAATGTTTGTGGATGTGGTGCCAATAAATCAGACTGCTTTGTCCTGGGCAGTGTCCAAATTCTTCAGTGTTGTAGGAGTTGCACTCATCCAGGCAAGTGGGGAGTATTCCATCACATTCCTGCCTTGTGCCTTGTAGATAGTGGACAAGCTTTGAGGAGTCAGGAGGTGAGTTACTTGTCACACGATTCCTAGCCCCCTGACCTGCTCTTGTAGCTACAGTATTTATATGGCTAGTCTAATTCAGTTTCTGGTCAATGGTAACCCCCAGGATGTTGATAGTGGAGAATTCAGTGATGGTAATGCCATTGAACATCAAGGGGCGATGGTTGGATTCTCTCTTGTTGGAGATGGTTATTGTCTGACACTTGTGTGGCGTGAATGTTAGTTGTCACTTATCAGTCCAAGTCTGGATATTGTCCAAGTCTTGCTGCATTTGGACATGGACTGCTTCACTATCTGAGGAGTTGTGAATGGTGCTGAACATTGTGCAATCATCAGCGAACACCCCCACTTCTGACCTTATGATGAAAGGAAGGTCTTTGATGAAGCTGAAGATGATTGGGCCTAGGACACTACTCTGAGGACTCAGCTGTGATGTCCAGGAGCTGAGATGACTGACTTCCAACAACCACAACCGTCTTCGTTTGTGCTAGGTCTGACTCCAACCAACGGAGAGTTTCCCCCCTGATTCCCATTGACTCCAGTTTTGCTACAGCTCCTTGATGCCACACTCAGTCAAATGCTGCCTTAACGCCAAAGGCAGTCACTCTCACCTCACCTCGGGAGTTCAGCTCTTTTGTCCATGTTTGAACCAAGGCGGTAATGAGGACAGGAGCTGAATGGCCCTGACTGAACCAAAATTGGGCATCAGTGAGCAGGTTATTGCTAAGCAAGTGCCGCTTGATAGCACAGGTGATGGCCCCTTCCATTACTTTACTGATGATTGAGAATAGACTGATGGGACAGTAATTGGCCGGGTTGAATTTGTCCTGCTTTTTGTGTACAGGACATACCTGGGCAATTCTCCGCATAGCTGGGTAGATGCCAGTGTTGTAGCTGTACTGGAACAGCTTGGCTAGGGGCATGGCAAATTCTGGAGCACAAGACTTCCGTGCTATTGCCAGAATGTTGTCAGGGCCCATAGCCTTTGCAGTATCCAGTACCTTTAGCCGTTTCTTGATATCACGTGGAGTGAATCAAATTGGCTGAAGACTGGCATCTTTGATGCTGGGGACCTCCGGAGGAGCTCGAGATGGTTCATCCACTCGGCACTTCTGGCTGAAGATTGTTGCGAATGCTTCAGCCTTATCTTTTGCACTGCTATGCTGGGCTCCTCCAACATTGAGGATGGGGATATTTGTGGAGCCACCTCCTCCATTGAGTTGTTTGATTGTCCACCACCATTCATGACTGGACGTAGCAGGACTGCAGGGCTTAGATCTGATCCGTTGGTTGCGGGATCGCTTAGCTCTGCCTATCGCTTACTGCTTATGCTGTTTGGCATGCAAGTAGTCCTATTTTATAGCTTCACCAGGTTGACACCTCATTTTTAGGTATGCCTGGTGCTGCTCCTGGCATGCCCTCCTGCACTCTTCATTGAACCAGGGTTGATCCCCTGGCTTGATGGCAATGGTAGAATGGGGGATATGCCAGGCCATGAGGTTACCGGCTGTGTTTGAGTACAATTCTATTGCTGATGGCCCACAGTGCATCATGGATGCCCAGTCTTGAGTTGCTAGATCTGTGTGAAATCTATTCCATTTAGCACGGTGGAAGTGCCACACAGCACGATGGAGGGTATCCTTAATGTGAAGGTGGGACTTCATCTCCGCAACGACTGTGTGGTGGTCACTGCTACCGATACTTTCATGGACAGATGCATCTGTGGCAGGCAGGTTGGTGAGGATGAGGTCAAGTATGTTTATCCCTCACCACCTGCCGCAGACCCAGTCTAGCAGCTATGTCATTTAGGACTCGGCCAGTAGTGGTGCTACCGAGCCACTCTTGGTGATGGACTTTCAAGTCCCCCACCGAGAGAACATTCTGCACCCTTGCCACCCTCAGTGCTTCCTCCAAGTGGTGTTCAACATGGAGGAGCACTGATTCATCAGCTGAGGGAGGGCAATACACGGTAATCAGCAGGGGGCTTCTTTGTCCATGTTTGGCCTGATGCCATGAGACTTCTTGGGCTCTGGAGTCGATGTTGAAGAATCCCAGGACAACTCCCCCCAGATCGTATACCACTGCTGGATCTGTCCTGCCGGTGGGACAAGACATACCCAGGGTGGTGATGGTGGAGTCTGGGACATTACCTGTCAGGTATTATTTCATGAGGATAGCTATATCAGGCTGTTGCTTAACTAGTCTGTGAGACAGCTCTCCTAATTTTGGGCACTAGCCCCCAGATGTTAGTAAGGAGGACTTTACAGAGTCAACAGGGCAGAGTTTGCCATTGTCATGTCCGGTGCCTGAGTCGATGCCAGGTGGTCTGTCTCGTTTCATTCCTTTTCTGTGTCTTTGTAGCAGCTTGCTTGCTAGGCCATTTCAGAGTCAACCACATTACTGTGGGTAAGGGGTGGTAGCTTTCCTTCCCTAAATGGCATTAGAGAACCAGATGGCTTTTTAAAAACAATCATTTCACGGTCATCATTAGACTTTTAATTCCAGATTTTTATTGAATTCAAATTCCAGCATCTGACATGGTGGGATTCAAACTCAGGTCCCCAGAGGATTACCCTGGGTGTCTGGATTACTAGTCCAGCAACAATACCACTACGCCATTGTCTCCCCGATTGCATTGATATAGCAGCTTTAGCTCTAGACATTACTCTGGCCCTGTTTTCAAACCCAGACTTGATTCTGCATAAACCAGCACCCAAACAAACTAAAGAACAGGAAAGTGATGGAAACTGATCCCTGGACCTCATGAACATGCTCGGTGTGAGTTACCAATGCTGGTCGCAACTCCACATGCAGCTTGTCTGAGTGAATGTCAAAGAGAGGCCACCTAGCTTCCAGCATACACCATCAGTTAAGTGCCAGGAAAGGGATTAGAGCGGGCTACAGGGACAGTACCCTCACGATTCCAAAAGATCAGGGAGCACTCCTGTGTCTCCTGGCTCATCAAGATGAGTTTTTCAACAAGCGTTAGGGAACCAATTTGTATTTTCATGAAGTCTTAATACCAGCTTTAGTTATCTGTCCAAGTCACCTAATAAAAAGGGGACAAATTTAGCAGCATGTGCAACACCTATGCAGACTGGGTGCAGACCATTCCACTGCTATGCTTTGCACCTCGTTTATAGCGAAAGCACAGGTGCAATCCATACCAATTTCTACTTCGGAGTTAGGAGATGTTACTGAAAACTTGGTTGAGAATATAGATTTTGAGAAGGTTTTAAAGGAGCTGGGTGCAATACAAAGGTTGTGAGGGGCTTAGGAAGAGAATTCAAGAGGGTGAGACTGAGGTCACATAATGAGAATCCATACATAGCATAAAACTGCAATCAGTTTTACTGGTTCCAAAGAAGAGTCATATTGGTCTCAAATGGTAAGCTCTGTTTCTCTCTCCATAGGTGCTGCCAGACCTGCTGAGTTTTTCTATCACTTTCTGTTTTTATGTCAGTTTTTCTAAATTGAGAGATTATAAAAGCATCTGGCTGATACAGTAAACAGCCATTTAAGTTTGAGATTAAGAAATTGATGAAATAGGATAGAGGGAGGTTCGCTTGGCTGTGTTATGAGTGACCCTGGAGGCTCTTGATTCAGATACTAAGTGGCTGAAAGTGGAACCGGGCAAATTTCAGACAAATATTTAAAGATCATCATTAATACTGTAAAACTGAAGCAAGTTATTCATTAACTGGAGTTGCTGTGCTTGAGATATTGTAAAGGAGATAAAAAGGCAGGTAAGAAATAGAAAATAATTTAGCGAAAATTAAAAACTGTAAGTTAAAAACATCAAATCTCTCCTACGATAATGAAAGACCAAGGAGATCTTCCATTCCAAATAACAGGTAACAGTGCCCCCTCGTGGCATGCTGCAATAACAGTATTTCAGGCAAAACATGAAAACCACCAACTTTTAATTGACTAGTAATTCAAAGATTCTTTTTAAAACTACTCAGATTTCTAAAGATTCTCATTGGTTGAATTTGAAGTTCACAGCAATGTGAAGTCACAGCTTTTCATAATTTTCTTTAAAAATGTCCTCTTTGACAATTTTTGGCCACCTCCTCTTACCCTCCCAGTCTGCCCACCATCCCCACTTCTCTAACTCCTACACAGGACTGACACTCAAATGTAAAGCTGCTTTGGAACATTAAAAATGCAAGTTTCTGTTCTTTGAATGACTTTGAATGAATAACTGGAGAGGGTTGTGTGATTTAGTTTCCTCGCTCCAACCTGTAAAGCAATTCTTTCCAGCCAAATAACTCCTCATTCACAAAGCTACTACAACTTTACTCAAGCTCCCATTAATGGACAATGAGCTAATAATGAGTTATCCTGCTTTTGGTTCTCAAGGAAGAATGTTGGTCAGGAGAACTTCTAGCGCTTCTGTAAGGAGTTTAATGTGGCTCAGTGGTACACTCTCACTTTTGAGTTGGTAGTTCTAGTTATCTACCAAAGACCTGAGCTGGCACTTCAGTGTAGTGTTGTTGGAGGTACTGTTTCAAATGAGATATTAAACCGGGACCTTGCCTACACTCTCAAGTGCATATGATTGATCCCATGGCACTATTTTGAAGAAGAGCTGGGGAGTTTTCCTGGGTTCACTGGCTAATGTTTATCTCACAACCAATATTAATAAAAGCAGACAATCTGGCCGTTGTTATGTTGAAGTTTATGGAACAGTTCCATGCACAAATTAGTTGTCCTATTTCCTATGTTATAATGGTGACTAGATTTCAAAAGTGCCTCATTGACTGTACAATGACGTGGCATGCCCTGAGATTGAGAAAGGCTCTATATAAATGTAAGTACTTTCTTTCTTTCATCATAACAATAAATTGGCCCTGCATTAACTTTCAGTGAGCTAGCCTGGTGTTACTGTGATGATTTTATCTTTAGGTTAATTACCCTCTTTGTAAACTGTGCATCTCCTTTCAAAATGTTTGAAACCTACAGCATAATCCTGTTTGAGACAAATATCAAAAAAATAGCTGGGGGCAATGTTGTAATGCTTCATATCACACTTCAAAGAACTAGTGCATTTCCACAACTAGGATCTAGCATAGAACTATAACAAAGCACTCCCAATAGTTCAACTGGTATATGGTTTGCCTCCTGTGAAATTAAGGCTTGTGTTTGAGCCCTGTCAGCAGCTCTCAGCCAACTTAGTGGGGCTCTCAGCATCTGTGATGATAAGAACAGTGTAGAAAAACCAGCCAGGCTTGTCAATCCTGTTCACTGTAGAATTATCCTTGTTGAGAAGTGTACATGTATGATGTCAAGTAAAGACTGGGGCTTGGCACGGTTGAGATGCTCCTCCCAACTGAATGGCCTATGAACATTCCGTGGCTAGGTTCAGACATGCTCAGATATTGGACAAGGCAATGGAAGGCCATCGGTATCTTTGTGACTTAGTCAGTCCTTTCAGGGTGGAGAAGGAAATTGGAGAAATTTGGGGAATTCAGGAAGAGCAAAAAATAACGAGAATATAACAGAATGAAATATGCACTCAGTAAAAAGAAATAACATTATTTAGGAGGATAAATGACATAGAGAAGTGTGGCTAATTAATTTAAATAACATTGAAAGAATTTAGTAAGCCTGAAGAATGGGACAGTACATGCTGTCATTCTGGAGAACGTGACATTTGTGGGGGTCCGTAAATGATAATGGGTTAGTCAAAGCAGGATAATCAAACTGGTATATTTCATCATCACCATCATTTCCAACAAAGGGATAGATTTACCTAAAATGGGAGTTATCAAAACTGTGGCAGTATTTTTTAAGTAACAAGAACTCAGTATGGTTGACCTTTCATGCCTGGTTAGGTAAATACCATTCCTCTTGATGGAAGATTGCACAAAGAAACTTTGCAATTCAATGCAGTTGATCCTGAAATGGGAAAGCAATGCAAATTAAATTCACTCCCCTGCACAATTTAAAATCAAATTGAAAATCTGATCAACATGCCTTCAAATTTGTTTAATAATGCTTAGGTGAAGGTTAAATCTGAGAGAATTCAATGATTTCATAAAATAAATCCGTAACACTACATATGTTAAACCATGAGAAGGTCATGGGTGTTCAAATTAGTAAAAGGCATATTTAAAGATTGATGCCAGGAACAAAGCTTTCCAAGCAAAAACTGATCAACATATGAAATAGACTTCCAAGTAGGGTACTGAAATTATTTAAGAAACAGGTCATAGTAAATTAGGAACATGAGTAGGCCATTCAGCCCCTTGAATCTGTTCTGCCAGTTAATTAGATCAAGGGTAATCTATAGTTCAATTCAGTTGGCAGCTGGAATATATTCAAATACTCAGGAGAGTTACAGGGATAGCAAAAAACACAGAAATTTGCATACACAACATGGATAGAGACAGGTCAAAGAGGAAAGCAGAGATAAACCAGCATACACACAGAATGAGCTTGTGTTCTAATGGAGGGTTTACATCTGCAATCAGTTCTGACCTGCTTAACGTTTCTGGGTTTTTTTTCACCGTATGAGTGTTTTTAAATGCTTCAATATTCTAAACTATCATATAACCACATAAACATTCACAACGCAAAACTTGGACAAAATTTGATGCTGCAACTCTTTGGCCTCTTCACAGCAACAGAACTGAAAGCATCAATATTGATGGTTACATATATGCTGGGCACCAACATGGGCTCATAAAGCATTGGAGTGTTTCCTCGTTAGGGCAATCTGTGGCTTTTCGTAGTCTCATTAACACTCCATACATACATCTCAGCTACTTCACTGTCACACACAGATATCTGTGCATACATTTAAAATAGAGATGATATAGAAAGAGAATGGAGCTAGACCACCAGACAGACAGAATGGGAGAAAATGACTGAGATAGATACACACACATATCTCCACCCTCCACCCTCTACCCCTGCCTGTCCCTCCGTCCCCACCCCATCTTCCAATCCCAGCCCCAGTCGTGTGTTCACTATACCCCCTGACTTTCCCCTCTCCGATGCTGAACGTTCAGTGCTCAGCAAAGGACTTAGTTTCATGCCCTTACGCCCTCACCTCAATGAATTTTGGGCTCGGCATGATGCTGAACTCTTCTTCCGCCGTCTTCATCTCCGGGCTCACTTCTTTGGGCAGGAGTCCTCTCCCCATTCAACGGATCCTTTCACCCACCTCCAATATTCTCCCTCCACCTGGACCCCTCCCTCTGGATTCTTACCTTCTCTTGATCTTTTCATTGAGAACTGTCGGTGCGACATTAGTCGTCTCAATTTCTCTGCTCCTCTCACCCATTCTAACCTGTCTCTCTCTGAACTTACTGCACTCCGTTCTCTCAGGTCCAACCCTAACATTGTCATCAAACCTGCTGACAAGGCTGGTGCTTTTGTTGTCTGGCTCACTGACCTCTACCCCGCGGAGGCTGAGCGTTAGCTCGCAGACACTTCCTCCTACCTCTCCCTGGACCATGACCCCACCACTGAACATCAAGCCATCGTTTCCAGGACTGTCACTGACCTCATCTCCTCTGGGGATCTTCCTCCCACAGCTTCCAACCTGATAGTTGCCCAACCTCGGACGGCCCGCTTCTATCTCCTACCCAAAATCCACAAACAGAACTGCCCCGGCAGACCGATCGTCTCAGCTTGCTCCTGCCCCACAGAACTCATTTCTCGTTATCTTGACTCCCTTCTCTCTCCCCTTGTCCAGTCCCTTCCCACCTACATCCGTGATTCCTCTGACACCTTACGTCACATCAACAATTTCCAGTTCCCTGGCCCCAACCGCTTCCTCTTCACCATGGACGTCCAATCCCTCTACACCTCCATCCCCCACCAGGATGGTCTGAGGGCCCTTAGCTTCTTCCTCGAACAGAGGCCCGAACAATCCCCATCCACCACTACTCTCCTCCGTCTGGCTGAACTTGTTCTCACGCTGAACAATTTCTCCTTCAACTCCTCTCACTTCCTCCAAATAAAAGGTGTGGCTATGGGTACCCGCTTGGGCCCCAGCTATGCCTGTCTCTTTATGGGATATGTGGAACATTCTTTGTTCCAGTCCTACTCCGGCCCCCTTCCACAACTCTTTCTCCGGTACATCGATGATTATTTCGGTGCTGCTTCATGCTCTCGTCGGGACTTGGAAAAATTTATTAATTTTGCTTCCAATCTCCACCCCTCCATCATTTTCACGTGGTCCATCTCTGACACTTCCCTTCCCTTCCCTGACCTCTCTGCCTCAATCTCTGGTGATAGATTGTCCACCAATATCCATTACAAACCCACCGACTCCCACAGCTACCTCGACTACAGCTCCTCACACCCCGCTTCCTGTAAGGACTCCATCCCATTCTCTCAGTCCCTTCGCCTCCGTCGCATCTGTTCCGATGATGCTACCTTCAAAAACAGTTCCTCTGACATGTCCTCCTTCTTCCTTAACCGAGGTTTTCCACCCACGGTCATTGACAGGTCCCTCAACCGTGTCCGGCCCATCTCCTGCGCATCCACCCTCACGCATTCTCCTCCCTCCCAGAAACATGATAGGGTCCCCCTTGTCCTCACTTATCACCCCACCAGCCTCCGCATTCAAGGATCATCCTCCGCCATTTCCACCAAACACATCTTCCCTTCACCCCCGCTATCAGCATTCCGTAGGGATCGCTCCCTCCGGGACACCCTGGTCCACTCCTCCATCACCCCCTACTCCTCAACCCCCTCCTATGGCACCACCCCATGCCCACGCAAAAGATGCAACACCTGCCCCTTCACTTCCTCTCTCCTCACCATCCAAGGGCCCAAACACTCCTTTCAAGTGAAGCAGCATTTCACTTGCACTTCCCTCAACTTAGTCTACTGCATTCGTTGCTCCCAATGTGGTCTCCTCTACATTGGAGAGACCAAACGTAAACTGGGCGACCGCTTTGCAGAACACCTGCAGTCTGTCCGCAAGGATGACCCAAACCTCCCTGTCGCTTGCCATTTTAACACTCCACCCTGCTCTCTTGCCCACATGTCTGTCCTTGGCTTGCTGCATTGTTCCAGTGAAGCCCAACGCAAACTGGAGGAACAACAACTCATCTTCCGACTAAGCACTTTACAGCCTTCCGGACTGAATATTGAATTCAACAACTTTAGGTCTTGAGCTCCCTCCCCCATCCCCACCCCCTTTCTGTTTCCCCCTTCCTTTTGTTTTTTTTCCAATAAATTATATAGATTTTTCTTTTCCCACCTATTTCCATTATTTTTAAATATTTTTAAATCTTTTATGCTCTCCCCACCCCCACTAGAGCTATACCTTGAGTGCCCTACCATCCATTCTTAATTAGCACATTCGTTTAGATAATATCACCAACTTTAACACCTATGTGTTCTTTTGTTCTATTGTTGGTGACATCTTTTGATGATCTGCTTCTATCACTGCTTGTTTGTCCCTACAACCACACCAACCCCCTCCACTTCTCTCTCTCTCTCTCTCTCCGCCCCTCCCACACACCTTAAACCAGCTTATATTTCAACTCTTTTTTGGACTCGAACTCAAGTTCTGTCGAAGGGTCATGAGGACTCGAAACGTCAACTCTTTTCTTCTCCGCTGATGCTGCCAGACCTGCTGAGTTTTTCCAGGTAATTCTGTTTTTGTTTTGGATTTCCAGCATCCGCAGTTTTTTTGTTTTTAACACACACATATCTGTTTGGAGAGTGCAGGGACAGATAGAGAGTGACACACACAAATGTACAAAAACATTTTTAAATGGAGAAAGAGAGAAAACTCAAGACACATAAGTGGGAGTTTTAACCCCTACGAACAAGTGACTTGAGGACGGGTGTGTTTTTTTTAAACAATTGATTTTTGGATCATGACTGTAATGCAACTTCATCCAACACTCTCACTACCAGGTTTAATGGAGGTGAGTTTGGATGCCTGTGAGTAATCTATTCACCAATGTTAGGGTCTTTAATTAATATTGGTGGGTGGATATATACTTATTACTGCCGTTAATGTCCTTCAAAGATGTCGATGAGATGATTTTAAATTGAAATTTAAATGTCTCTAACACACGCTCCCTGGGATTGAAAAATTGGCCATTGAAACAGAGATGTGTTTGAACTGCAATTTAGGTGGTTTTTTAAACTTGCGACTGCTCCATCTGAATAAAAACTCAACGATGATAGTTGGTGGCTCAGTTCCCTCTGGCAGATGTTTGGCAGAGAGTTTTCAAGTGGCTGCTTTTTCTAACTTTTGGAGCTTTTCAAACAAATGAGATATGGATGAAACATGCAATTGATGTGTTTGATAGCATTATCAGAGGAGGAGGACCATTACCACCCATGGTAGCAATGATGTGCTGTGGAGGGTGCACCATGAGGGAGGTGCACTGGAGGGAGGTGCAAAGAAAGGAGTTGTATAGGGGGTAGATTGAAGCCACAGCAGTCATTACCCATATTATAGAGTTTAGAGACAGAGGATTAGCAGACATCTGTAGCCTCCTTGAAGAAGACATGCTCTCTGTTGCATCTGGGGGAAGCACATTTACTTGACTGATTCCTGGGTTTATCCTATGAGGAAAGGTTGGACAGGTCGGGTCTATATCCATTGGTGTTTAGTAGAATGAGGGGCGATCTTATTGAAACATATAAAATGCTGAGGGGCACTTGACAAGGTGAATGCTGAAAGGATGTTTCCCCTTGTATGAGAAACTAGAACTAGGGGACAGAGTTTAAAAATAACTGATGTCCCATTTAAGACAGAGATAAGGGAATTTTTTTCTCTCGGAGGGCTGTGAGTCTGTGGAACTCCCTTCCCCAGAAAGCAGTGGAAGCTGGGTTAATGAATATTTTTAAGGCTGAACTAGGTAAGGAGTCAAGGGTTATAGGAGGTAGGAAGGAAAGTGGAGTTGAGGCCACAATCAGGCCAGCCATGACTTGAGGGATGGAAATATTTTAATATTGAAATATTGAGATGATGCCCAGTGAAGGAAACATTTTCATTCTGTAAGGATGGTTTAGATGGTTTCAATAACTGTAGTTGAATATCAAGGATTATTGTAGGTTTCACTCAAAGAGATGGGTGTTCAGCAGGTCGCGAAATTTGTAGTTTCTTCTTTCCAGGAGATCACGGGCTGAGTCTTCCGGTTAGCGTGTGGGGGTGGGCCCAACACGCTGACGTGTAAAATTACTCGCGATGATGTCGGGCGTGCGTTCCAATGTCAATGCACGTCATCTCAATATTTCGGAGGTGGCTGTGCGCCCGTTAATGTTAAGGGCCCATTAAAGTCATTAAGGGATTAATTAAAATATTTTAGAATGCTGCCCATCCAACCTTTAGGTTGGCGGCCAGGCAAAGAGCCCAAGTGGCCTTCGTGTTTTTCAGGAGATAAATAAATAAATTTTCTAAACCTCACAAATATGTCCCAACTCATGAGACATTGTCACATGAGGAGACATGTTTAAATAAATTTTCACTTCATTTATTAAAATGTTTTATAATCTATTCAATCTCTCCAAGGCAGCTCCATGCTTCAGGGAGATTGCTGCACTCTTTCGTGCGCAAGTGCGAAAGAGCACAGGCGCTGACTCTCCCTCCTCCTCCCGCCCGTACAGGTAGCGCTGAGCGCTACCGGCCGCGCATTATGCTGGGCGGGCCTTAATTGGCCTGCCCCCATAAGATGGCAGTAAGCAACCAATCGCAGACAGCGATCAGCTCCGCGCCCACCCGTGCCTGGTCCTGCCCAGCTCGTCCACCATAAGTAAAATCCTGGCCCAAGTTTCTTTATAGGTGGGCCTAGAATAGGAATCAGTTGGGAGTCTTTTTAGACATAACAATGTCTAAGTTTAAAAAGGTGAGGGTCTACTGCCATTCCTGCTACTGATGACTTGCAGCTGCTGGTCTAATTAGACTGACTGACTAGTTTCTGTCTGCTTGTTGGAATAATAAAGGTATTGGTATCAGAAATTAATTTTGGTCACATGATGGCAAGTTTCATCCCCTTCTCTTGTCTATATAATGGGTTGGAGTCAGGGTGATAGATAGACACAAAGGGGGAATGATTGGTAACCCATCAATATACCAGCTACAATTAGCTCACTGGCAGATCTTATTCGATATTCCATTCTCACGGTTCCAACATGTCTAGCAATGATTGCTTGTTAGATCTCTTCCACTAAACTGGTAAGGGTGGTCCCTTTGCACCTGAGAAATCCATTTGCACTTCAGAACGTTCCAGAGGCATTTTCAGAATGACTTAATGTTTTGTTTGTGCAGTAATTGCAAAAGTCACTTGACCATTGGAAGCCATCTTAACAATCTTGTTAGTGTCCATTTTCAAATAAAAGACAGTTCCAGAAAATTATTCATTGAGTGCAATCCATGTCTAAAGTTATGAATAGTTCCTGCCTTTACTGGGCATGACAGCTGACATGATGCATTCATACTGTTATGTCCAATATTGTAAAGCTTTTCATTTCAGGAAGCAGCCTTAAGGCTGGTTCATAGGAGACACAGATTAACTCCTTCAAAACCTGGCTCTTGACGCCCATTAGGAACCCCACCAATGATATGCTGATGCACTACAACAAGAACCATCTGATCAGCAAGTGTGTTATAGCTGTCGGAATGTTAAAGAGGTTTGTTATGGTACATAGATAGGTCTGGAGGCGTTCTACATTACTCACATGTAAGGGTGTTCATGTAAGGCTAAATCCTGCACAATATTGTGCAGCAGAAAGGAATGCAGGTGAAGGAGATTGAAGGAGATCATCACTTAACTTCAGTTGAGGAGGAGGAGGAGGAGCATGATGAAGATGGGGCGCTAATTGCCAGACCAACCCCTCAAACTGTGTCCCGCGACGCCAGGGATAGCCTAATATTGCAAAAGTTCCCCTAGTCCTGTGACAATGCACCTTCAGAAGGAATGAGGTTTCCTGAGGAATCGTCTTCATACATGACCCGCATCACCTGCTGCATGTATGAAGGGTCTTAAAGACAAAAGGATGGGCCATGATTTATTCATGGCAAAGTCACAATCTTGACAACCACCATGTCCAGTCTTCTCATGGTTCAGACACTGGTGAAATAAAGTCAACCTGTGTGTTAGAGGTATTTGTAATTATGTCACCAGCTATCAACATCCTGGGGGTTACTATTGACCAGAAACTGAACTGGACTGACCATATAAATATTGTGGCTACAAGAGCAAGTCAGAGGTTAGGAATCCTATGGTGAGTAACTCACCTCCTGACTTCCTAAGGCCTGTCCACGATCTACAAAGCGCATATCAGAAGTGTGACGGAATACACTCTACTTGCCTGGAGGAGTGCAGCTCCAACAACACTCAAAAAGCTTGAAACCGTCCAGGACAAAGCAACTCACTTGATTGGCACCCCATCCATAAAAATTCAGTCCCTCCATCACCAACCCACAGTGGCAGCAGTAAGTATAATCTACAAGAGGCATTGCAGAAATTCACATAGGCTCCTTAGACAGCACCTTTCAAACCCATGACTGCTACAACTTAGAAGGACAAGAGACAGCTGATGCATAGGGACACAACCACCTGGAAGTTCCCCTCTAAGTCACACACCATCCTGACTTGGAAATATGCCACCATTCCTTCACTGTCACTGGGTCAAAATCCTGGAACTCCCTCCCTAAGAACCCATGGGTGCAGCAGTTCATGAAGGCAGCTCACCATCACCTTCTTAAGGGCAATTAGGGATGGGCAATAAATGCTGGCCTAGCGAGTGATGTCCACATCTCATGAATGAATTTTTAAAAAGCTACCTGTAAGTTTGCTGTCCTTTCACCTCCCAATGAGAGAAATACAGACCTGATACTTATCTTTTGCCATGTGCCACTGTATTCTCCTCTGCATTAGTGAGCTGGACTATTTGTGGGAGTCCACTTTCAATCTATTCCCTCTTCCTTGCATTTTCTGCTCTTTTCTCCTACAATGGTTGAAAAAACAGACCTGTGAATGAATAAGTGAGGTTGAGGTACTCACCAATGAATGCTGTGCATTTGCTATTAGACAAATGTCATATACACTGACAACAGTGATGGATAAATGAGGAGGAGCTGAAGTTCACAGAAAGTGAAGGATGGGCCTTGCTCTAAGTTGAGAGTTTCATAGAATTATGGAAAATTTACAATACAGAAGAAGGTAATTTGCCCATTGTGTCTGTGCTGATTGATGAAGAGATTCCCAATATAATCCTATGTTCCTGTACTTGGCCAGTAACCTTGCAGGTCAAGGCTCTCCAAGTAGATATCCAAGTACTTTTTAAATGTGATGAGAGTTGCTGCCACTCTTTCAGGCAGTGAGTTCCAGATTCCTACCATCCTCTGGGTAAAAAATATGTTTCCTCATCTTCCCTCTAATCATCTACCAATTACTTTAAATCAATGCCTGTTGGTTTTTGACCCCTCTGCTAAGATGAATAGGTCATTCCTATTTAGTCTACCTATGTACTTAATAATTTTATACATTTCCATTCAGTCACCCCTCAGAGTCCTCTGATCCAAGGAAAACAACATCAGCCCATCAAACATTCCTCATAGCTAAGATTTTCCAGTCCTGTCAATATCCCCATTAATCTTCTCTTTATTGTCCCTTCAAATACAGCTGAGCTTGAGTTGTGTAATTGTATATCACACCAGCTGCGCAGCTAGCAAACACAAAACATAAAAGGTCAAAAATAATTCCTTTAATTCAGCTGCAATTGCAAATTCCAAACTGCTGAATTGACTTCTAGGTTTCACCCATGCAATTCCAACCCTCCAGATCAGAAGCCACCTTCAGCTAAATATCCGGGTCATAGATGGAACTAGAGCAAGAATTTGATAGTGGCAGACAAGCAATATGGGGGGGGGTCGATATTGCTGGTTTCATCCTTTTCGGGTTGCTTTGTAGGCTCTTTCTTGCCCTTTCAATCGCTGTAATGTTTTGTGCGTCAATCCTGGCATGTCATGCATGATGCACCATGAAAGCCGCAGTAATCAAGGAATTTTGGACACTAACAACTTGTAAAGAAATATGCTTCACTCTGTCAACCAATTGCTCAAATTCCCTTCTGGCGGAAAATGCTGCCATGAACTTGTCCTTGGCCCTTCTATCTTTGCAGTAGCTCATTCCCAGCTTTCCACCTGCAAGCACGTTCAGGAAATAAGACTGTTAGCCAAGTGCCGTCTCAGACAGCCAATTTACCTTGCAAGCTTGTCATCCGTGAATAAAAATTAATTGACTGGAAACTGCCTTCCCTCAGAATTATTTATAATTGAAATCAATTGTTCTCCACAAAAAGACCATTATCCTAACAATAATGATTATGATCTGAAGTATCAGGTTTGTTGAATTGAATTTAATAACAGTATTTATTCCTGTCCAGCTTTCAGCCCAGCCTGTCAATCATTAATGCAGTAAAACATCCCAAAGTGCTTCACAAAAGTGTAACCTGCCAAAAATTGACACCAAGTGTGTCAAGGAGACAATTAGAACAAGTGGCCAGAAGTTTGGATAAAGAGGTAAGTCTTAAGCACAGCCTTGAAGGAGGATAGAGAGAGAGAGAGGCGGGGGGAGAGAGAGAGAGAGAGAGAGAGAGAGAGAAAGAAAGAGACGGGAAAGGCAAAGAGGTTTGGGGAGAAAATTCCAGAGCTTAGCACCTAGACAGTTGAAGGCACGACTGATAATAGTAGAGCGAAGGAATTTAGAAATGTACAAGAGGCTATAGTTTGAGAACTGCAGAGTTCTCAGAGGGTTATTAAGCTGGAGATGATTACAGGCATTGAGAGGGATGAAAAATTGAAGAATTTGAACACAGGATGAGAATTTTAAAAACAAGGAGAATGAAGTACATCAGCAAGCACGTTAATATTCTGTCTACACTTATTGTCAAGGCTCATGCAAAATAATAGGTAAATATAGTGGCAGGTGAACTATGCCTTGACAAACAATCAATGCCTTCAGCAAGAAAAGGCTGAAAATTATGAAGGAAAAGCCCTTACAAGCCATTAATATGACTCAAACTATGGGGATCCATAAGACCACAAGTGTGATGATTATAATAACAGCAGAAACAACAGGCGGAGACTTCAAGCCCTGCCAGCAGCGGGAAGCTTGGCAGGCGGGAGAACTTAATTTGACATGAGGCCATAAATTAGTTTCCCGACGTCAGGTTGAACTTTAGGAATTCTGTCCTCGGGACTTTAAAGTTGTATTAAAGGCGGGTCAAGCTTCCCAACGAGCAATATCAGGAAGCTCTTTTGCATAGATTAGTATGTAATGCATGCTCATTAAAAGGCTACCTTACCGGAATTAAGTTCCCCGCCAATTTAAGTTCCCCCCCTAGTGAGAAATTAGAACATTCAATTTTATGACTGTATATAAGTGGCACGCAACCAGCGAGCTTCACTTCTTCCATGACTTCTAGGTCAGTAGACATTGCTTTCACATTCTTGGGGACCGCTGACATCTTGACTCATATCGGGTGCTGATAAGACAAGCTGTGTGAAGGCTGGGCATGGGAGGTAGGTGAAGGGTGAAGGGGGGTGTAGGGTGAAAGGGTGGAGCAGAGGCTGGACATGGGAAGCAAGCAAATGGGGAAGGGGAGGAAGGCGTGGGAGGGCTGCTCAGGGAAGGAGAAGACTATCTGGGGTGCAGAGGGAGGCTGTCCAGGGAGGGAAGAGGCTCTCCAAGGTGGGGAAGGGGAAAGAGGCTGTCGGGGAAAGAAGAGACTATCCACAACGGAATGCAAGGGCGCAAGGATGTGGGATGGAGGGAAGGGCCTTTCTTGTTGGGTCTGAGATGGTGGGAGAGAGCTGGTTCTAAAGGGCGGGTTCGCTGCTGTTGACAGTGGGGTCCTGGGGATTGAACTGAGGAGTCTGGGCAGCGGAGAGAACACTCACAGTGTGGAGGGGGATAGTGGAATGGGGTAGGGTGGCAGGTCTAGGGTGATGGTCAAGTAGCTGAAAGTTTCATGCGGGATGTCATGGAGGTGGACAAAACAGGTGGCTCAGATAACATGAGATAATGTGCGGTGGCAACAAAGGGATAAAAACTCAGTACCTTGCTAAAATGCAGAGACAAACCAAAATGCTGGAAGACAGAGAGAAATCCAGCAATGCATCCTGACCTGAGAAGAAGCAGCTAAGGAAGCAGAGGCACAGAGGAAAAATTGCCAGAAAACACCCCAGAGAAAGTCCTAGAAGTTGAAGGCAGAGATTTAACCTTCCTTACGGTAGCAAAAGAATCCATTGAATCTTCTTTGAAAGTCCAGCTTCAGAGTCAACACAACCTGCAAGGGTGAGTTAAATCTTTTGAAATTCCAGCCTGTAGGAAGTCTTAAGAACTCTGTTCAGTAGTTCAATGTCAGAACTGCCATTTGTAAGAAACCCATCGCCAAAACCTAATCCCTGAGTCAGAGCCTGAACACGTGGCTTCCGAACACATCCAAGAGAAAAAGAGAAATGATTAATTAAATATTTTGGGAGTATCGCTACCATCCAGCTCAGTAAAAAAATAGACAAGTAGAAGCTCCAATTCCACTGACACGACAATTTAAAATTTAATCTGCTGGACAAAAGAAGTCAGCAGGCAGCCATTGTTAAAAAAAAATTCAAGAGGAGTGCCATCGCCATTTTGTGGTGCCCACCAAAACTGACAAGTGCAGGAAATCCCTTTGTCCCTTTGTCTCTGAGTGATTAGTGATGCCATCTTGAAATCAGAAAGCTCTCAAAGCTGCACATACACTTTTAAAATTTTTAACATGGATGACAATTCCACACTTCAAAGTCAATTTGGTCTAATCCAAGACTCAGACCAATCACAAAATTGGGCTCTTTGGAGGAAAAGATTCTCAGGATACAGCATCATTTCAATTTTAAATAAGGAGTCAGAAGAGGAGCCGGTGAACATGTTGCTTTACTCAATAAGCCCGATTGTAGATGACATCATTTTAAGAAGGGAATTAATGAATCATCTGCAAAATTCAAAGAGGTACTAAAATCATTTGACATTTATTTCAATCTAAGAAGCAATAAAATACTCAAAAGGGCTAAATTCAAAAAGAGAGGGCAGCTGCCAGAAAAACCAGTCGATTCATTCATCAATGATCTGTACAGGATGGCAGAAGTAGTGAATAAGGAGGTTTAAAGTCTGAACTCATCAGAGATAGATTAGTGGTAGGAGTAACAGAAGATGTGGTCTCTGGCCTCCTACAACCAAAGGAAGATCTAACCCTGGAAAAGGCAATCCATAGGGTTAGACAGTCAGAACCCCGTGAGCATCATAGGACAATCTTAAGGAGAGAGAATAAAACATGATGCAGAGGTCAGCCCTCAGTCCAACTTGTCAGTCCAAAAACACACAGGAACACGTTTTTATTTAATTTTCATTAGCTGTTGAAAACCTCATCCCGCAAGTGGATGAGGTTTCCTAAAAAATCCAAAGGCCACTTGGCCTTTTCACCTGCCTGCCAACCATAAGGTTGGACGTGCAGGAAACATTGAACTTAATTATTACTTTAATGACCTTAATAGACCTTTTAATTGTTGGCAGGCATGCTGCCAACTCCTGCATGCACCCATGGACCGAAATATTGTGCGAGTACGCAATGACATCGGGACGCTCACCCGATGTTATCACACATCATTTTACGTTCATTCGGCACGCCCTCCCGATGAGTAAAACATTCTGGCCTATAGGGTGTTGAGTTGCAATCACTCAAAACCCTACAATCTAGTGCGAGACTGTGGCCTGTCATTGTGGACACTCCAGCCAAGATAAACATCTTTCCTGCATGGACCCTGCAGAGGCCTGTTAGAGATGCTGATGCTTCACTGTCATCGGCAGGGTCCAGCATACAGTACCATTTTTTTCTCTCTCACCTCATGCACCCAAACCCCAATCCTTGAATAACATCTGATGCACTTTAGCTGCAAATACGTTAAACGAGGTCTACTGCCACGCTTGGTAAGGAGAGAAACCGGCCAAACTAATCTCCATGTTAGGTCTAACAAAGGCTTCAGTAAGCTGAACACACACCTCTTAAATTCTACTCTCAAATCCCTTTTGCACTCTAGGCTAACTTGCCCGTTGCCTCCTTCCTTGCAGCCTTCACCTGCACGTTAGCTCAAAATGACAAATCACCAAGGAAGGCCATTAACAATTGAACATGCTCACCACCACTTCCTCCAGACATGTGGGGCAGCCTTTGGTTTTCTACTGTTAAGAAGACAGTGTAAAGCTTCACTTTTTCAACACTCGAACTGCGCCTGCAGTTTTCCTTGCCACTCACATGGCCTATTTAACTCCCCCTGAGTATTCATTGCATCCACCCACATCTCACATCAGGGAAAGAGCAGGCGGAGATGCAATGACCTCATTGAACACATTTTCAGAAGTCAGAACTCTGTCACATGAGCAGGGACATGTTATTAATGAAATTTAAACATTTTTAATTAATTTTCATTAGCTGTTGGAAACCTCATCCCACTCGTGGATAATGTTTCCTTAAAAATCCAAAGGCCGCTTGGCCTTTTCACCTGCCTGCCAACCGTAAGGTTGGACAGAGAGGAAAAATTGAATTTAATTATTACTTTAATGGCCTTAATAGGCTTTTTAATTGTTGGCGGGCATGCTGCCAACTCCTGCATGCACCCATGGACTGAAATATTGCACAGGTGCACAATGACATTGGGGTGCCCGCTGGACATCATCGCACGTCATTTTACGTCCATTCAGATCAGGGGCACGTTCGCCCGACGAGCAAAAAATTCTGGCCTATAGGGTACTGAATTGCAACCACTCCAAACCGTACAATTTGATCATTTTCAGAGGTCAAAACATGGTAAGCTGCAAGTAATGGCTCGTATGACATGTATTCAAGCCACACACTCACAAATGATGGCCAGTGCTTAATCATGCGCATGTGGGATTATTGAGTAACCACTAGGTTCTTGATTGGTAATGGGATCAAAGGTTGCAGGGAGAATGCGGGAGAATGGGGTTGAGAAACTTATCAGCCATGATTGAATGGCGGAGCAGACTCGATGGGCCGAATGGCCTAATTTCTGCTCCTATGTCTTATGGTCTTATGTTGACAATGTGAGAGAAGTGAATCTATAGGAGTTCATTATCAGATTCTGATAGGAGCCCAAATTTCAAAGCCTTAAATACCCGTGACCATTGAAACAACTGGCAGCAAGAAGGAATCCAGGAAACTTCCAAACAGTGCCAGTGAACATTTATTTGCAAGCGTCAAAACTATTTTTAATGGTTGTACACCTGTGCCACCTGTGTGCCTTCAATACTTCTTAATCTTTTTGCTGCTTACCACTACATCTAGGTGCAGCCGCAACATCCACAGCTGAGGTGGAGGCAGCCTGTTGACTGCTGTGCCCTGTTGACTGTGAGGACTTTGGTAGGCATCCTGTGGCCCCAAGCCTACAGGGCCCCGGCCTGCTCAGGTGCAGGTGTATGTTCCTTGGCCTGAACTGCTGGAGGTGATGCTTCAGAACATCAGCGTCTCGGCCATTGGCTGCCACGGATGATCGGCAAAGCAAAAGTGAGGGAGAGGAAGGTCTGGCTATGAATAGGAGGGAAAGGTGTACTGGGGTGGGGTGGGAAAGGATTGCCTAGGTGTTAGTGGGAGAAAAAGGTGTACCGGGGCGGAGGGGGGGGTGGGGGGGTGGGGGGTGGTGGTCGTGGGGGAGAGGAAGGTCTTGGTGTGAGCAGTGAGTAGGAGAGGAAGGTGTACCAGGAGGGGAGATTGGTGAGGTTAGGAGTCAGGGGGACGAAAGTTTTGGTGGGTTGAGGCTGGGAGGGGGAAGGAGGGTGTCCGGGGGAGGATGGAATATAGAGGGAGAAGGGATACAGGGAAGGAGGGTGTTACAGGGGAGAACACTACAAGTCGGGAGGTTAGTGTAAGGGAGGGAATTCGGAGTTGGGAATGTATCCAGGGCAAAGGAGGGAGTTCACAGTGGGGAAAGTGTCCAGGGGGATGAGGGAGTTCGGGTGGAGGAGGGAGTAAGGGTGGAGGAGGGAGTAAAGGGGGGCATGTCCAGGTGAATGTGCGAGGGAGGGGTCTGTGGAGTCAATAACTGCCTCCTGGGGAGCGAACTGAAGGTCGGCATGGTAGAAGGGAGTGGTGAGTATGAGAGTGGTAGAGGGAGCGGTAGGGTGCGAGGGTGTGTCAGTAACGTTAGGAGGGATAGCGAAGGTGGTTGGTCAGGACTCGGAGGCAGACACTGACCCTGGAGGTGGGAAGGTGGGAAGCAGGAGGTCGGGGTGGTCAATGTGGATGGGGGTGGGATTTGCAGGAAGGCAGGGAACATGCACATTCACCTGGACATCCTGAAATGACAAGTGTTCGGGTTGGTGGGTGACGGTGGGGAGGTGGAAGGTGATGCCAGGGGTTCCACATCGATGGGGGCAAGGACGTGGGTGACTGGGGGAAGGGAAAGGATTTGGGGATTGATCAAAAACTTCATTATGACTAGGGTTTTCAAAAGAGAAAGTGAGCGGAGCCTCGTGTTTCATGGGCACAAGTGCTGCATGGGAGTGCAGTCAGTGGGTGGGCGGAGATGCAGGTCAGCTCAGAGGGACAACTGAAAGAGAACCCCAGCAGGCAGCATTGAAAATGCTCGGGACAGTAAGATGACTATGATAGATGAACTCTCCACGTGCATGGGAGAGTGCTTGTACAAGGCTCCGAAAGGCCATGCCACGCACACTTCCCCCTTCAGAGTCACTCATGGACTGGCTGCGTGCAGCTGAACGGCTAGTGGGGTGCGGGGGTGGGGTGCAGTTGGAGGACTCACAATGCCAGTCAATGAAGCTGAAAGACACCGTTACACATTATTCAGTGAATGTGAATATACTTCCAGATTATGAAGTGACAAAATGTGTTCACCCATGCAACCTACTTGTGATCAGAGTTCCTTAACTTTCTAGACCTGCCACTTCTTCTAGGTGCTGCCCTGGCATCTGCAACATGGGTAGAGACAGCCTGTGCAATGGCTGGCCCTGTTGCCTCTGATAAATTTGGCATGTGTGTTCTGGGGAGCAAAGGCCTTGAGGGCCCCAGCTGATCCCTCTGGGGTGACAGAGAATGAGGTTCAGGGGGCCACAGGCAAAAGGGACTTGGAGGGTGCGGACAGCCTCTGAGATTCCTGAGTGGATGACCCAGGGGTGTCCAGTTGCTGCTCCTCCTCACCTTAGGTGCCCGAAGGCCCTGGCCTGACTCCTTGAAGGGAAGGAGCATCTGGAAGGACACTGAGGTGCCCCATTTCCCTCTCGTGTTGCCTCTGCAAGGACTCACCCATGGCTACCATGATGGGGCACAGGTCTGCGCAAACCTCCGAGTTCAACCAGGCCAGGGTCCTCATGGTGTATGTCTTCCTTCACTTGCAGATCTCCATATGTGCACGTGTGGGCACCAGTTCATCAGAGAGCAGGTAAACGCACTCCTCTGATTCGCATGCTACTCTGTTGATAGAGCCTGTTAAGGCTTTCCAACTGCTCTGCACAATGTTTCCCTGCCTTCTGCTGACTTTCCATGATGAGTTGGAAGGACAAATCCAGATACTCATCATTTGATACAGACCTCACAGATGCCTCTTCCCCAGAAGTCCTCTGAGTGCCAGGGAGCTTGGCTGAACCTGCCTCCCCCTGCTACGGACACATGTCCATGCGGTGACCACCAGGTTGTGAACCCAAACATGCTCTAGATCTAGGTCACACCGAAGTGTGTGTCTCTGCACTGGTGCAGGCTGTGGCATGTCTTCTAGGCTGCTTATTTCCAGCTCTTCTATGGAGGAGATGTCCTCTTGGCTGGAGGTGAGAATGTGGATTGAGCTGAGGGACTGGCTGGCATCAGTCACTTGGCAGAGTTCCCTGTGAATCAAAGTAGAGATAATTAGTGTATGGCAGCACAGTCAAAAGCAGGAGAAAGAGCACTCACAATTGCATTGAGAGAGGGATGATGTGGTGCAAGATCTTCACATGGGTGTTCCCTGTCAGGCTCACTGTCACCGCAGGCAGGGTCCACACCCTCACCAGTCAGTGCAATGGCACACTCCTCAAGGTGAGTGAGGAGCCTTATGTGAGCCACTCCACACTCCCGCCCCCCACCCCCCAGGTCTTGGACCTCTGCTTGCTGTTGTGAGCCAGCTTCTCCTGCATGAAAACAAATACAAAGGGTGTGAGCAGGACACATGGCACTGCGTAGAATGTTTGTGTGGTGAGTGGAGCCATGGACGGAATGAGGGCACAAGCTCCAGAGGATATAAGCTTGATGAAGATGTGAGGGTGTGTGTGAGAGTTAGTGGTGTTGTCCCGTGAGGTGTGAGATCCTGTGGATGTGTGATGGGTTTGTGAGTGTGTGAGTTGAGAGTGATGAGGTGGTTGACTTACCCAGGTGGAACGGATAAGAGCATTCATCCTTTTCCTGCACTGGATGGCTGACCTCCTCTGTGCTCCGGTGGCGCTGACCTCCACTGCCATCATCTCCCAGGTCAGACTGGTGACCCTGGTGGACCTCCTGCAGCCAGAGTGGAGGTAGAGGACATCACCATGGCCTTCCACTGTGTCCAGGAGGCACCCCAGAGAGGGATCATTAAATTTGGAGGCTGCCGTCTTCTTGGCTTTCAGGGCCATCTGTCACCTGAGCAGTCCTAGTCTGTAGACATGAAGGAGGCTGCATTCTGGTATGCTTTGAATATGGCGCCAGCAGCAAGGACGTGCTGAGGTTCTGGCATGGTAGGTAAATCCGAGCCCACCCACCAGTGATCCAGAGTGTTTTTTATGAATGCGTTATGAATGAAGTGAGATGTACCAGGAAGGGGGCAATGTAATGCGAAATCCCACCATTGTGGCCAACAGGTAAAATGTCTTTTTTCACACCCAATACCACACTTAGTGCAAATCTGGGACGACTCTGCCCATGGACTGATTGAGGTGAATGTATCTGCGCTGATGGAGAGTGCAGGTGAACACTGTAATGGTGCATCCTCTGAGGTTTCTGAAGCATTGTCCTCAGAGGTGGGTTTGGAGATGGAGCTATAGCTGGTCTCCCTGTTGGCCTCCCCCTTTTCTTGCTGTTACCTGAAATATGGAAAAGAGAGATTTAGTGATTGACTGAACAGGCTCCTTAATTTAAAAAACGTGTCAGTCTGTGGGTGCAGCTGACAACTGCAGGCTGATGGCATCCTCACTGGCTTTTTGGCAGCTGCTGAGCCCTCCCCAGTAAGTGATTAGAAGCAGGATATCCTGCAACTCATAAAATATTGAGAGCATGAAGTGGCTGGCACACATTCAGTGCAGGTGCCCCATCTGCTGGTGAATGCTGCAATCCAGCTCCTGTGTGACATCCTTGTGCACTCACACACTTAGGCCGCCCGATGCCCTTATGAATGTCAACTTACATTGAGAGTAGATGGTGCACTTACCCTAGTGGAGTACAGCAGATCATTCATCCTCTTTCGACACTGCTGGATGTTTCTATGCTAGGCCACATGTGCGTTAACCTCTGCTTCAACCTCTGTCCAGGCTGCCATGGTCAGACAGGAGGGCGTCCTGCTGCCATCTCAGGAAAACAACATCCCCCACCTTTGCTGAACGGCTTGGAGGAAAGTGTCCAGGAAGGCTTTGCTGAACTGTAGACTGTAGTTTCACCGTAGGGGCCACATGTAGTTTTCTTCCCTGGGACATTAAGGACAGCCAGACTGAATCTCCTGGCCTGTAGTGAGTGAATAGCTCACTGATCTTTAAATATGGCATCAGAATCTTCGACCCCATAAGGCAGGGGCAGGGATAGCAACTTCCTGCCTGCTCCGGCCACAAGATTTGCCCTGCTCCCCATGGATGACTAAGTAATGAGCTGACCAGCGCAATATATTACATGGTCAGCCATCCTGCATCCCAGCAAGAATCACTCTGACGCCCACCACAGAACTTAGACTCAAAAAGTAAGATTTCGCCCAACAACTTGCATTTATACAGCATCTTTAGCAGGAGCTAGGACTTAGAAAAAATGTCTAAAAGTTTGGTGGTAGAGAGATGTTGTAAGGAGTATCTTATGGTAGAAGGGGAACAAAAGAGATGAAAGTTTTTAGGGAGGGAATACCAGAGTTTAGAGCTTAGACAATTGAAGGCACAGCCACTGTTGGTAGGCAAGGAGAAAAAAGAATGCACAAGATGGCAGAATTGAAGGAACAGAGTTCTCAGAGGGTTAGAGTGTTTAAAAAGATTACAGAGGTAGGGAGTCTCTGAAGAGATTTGAACATGAGGTTGAGGAATTGCAGGATCAGCAACCAAAGAAGAGCAATAAGTACAAGGCTGGTGGATGAGTGAAGCTGAGAGCATGGTGAGAAATGGGAAATGGAGCTTTGGATGAATTGAAGTGTTTGGGGAGCGAAGGATGGTACACTGACTAAAACGATCAAGACGAAGGTGACAATGATCCTGATGAGAGTTTTGGCAGCAGATGGGATGAGGCTGGGAAGATGTGAAAAGTTATGGAGGTGGTTGTTGAGCACTTTTGTTATGGAAAAGATGTAAGATCAGAAGCTTAAATAGGGTGCTATAATCTCCGGTTCAACCTGAGACAATGCCTGGATAGTGGGAATGGAATCAGTTACAAGGCTATGGGGATAGTTAATGGAATTAAACATTAGGCACTGTGTAGAATGGGTGATCTAATACTACCCCTTGTTAACCAGAGTCAGTGGCAAATTTCTATCCCTATGGATTTTGTGCAGGAGCCAAAGACAATGGCCAGAATTTTCCCACTGGCGTGAGGGGGTGGGTCCCACACGCTGATGAATAAAATGACATGCAGTGACGTCAGGCGAGCGTCCCAATGTCACAGCGTGCCATTGCGATATTTAGATGGACAGGCGCACGATGTTCTCGGACGTGCGCCCGCCATTAAGTAATCACCCAGTTAAGGCCCTTGAGGCAGCAATTGTCTGCAATTTTTCGGGGCCTGTGCGATCTTCAGGATGTCACACAGGCGCAACGGGCAAGCGGGTAGGACACATTTGTACAAACCTCATCCACAGGCGGGATAAGAGGTGTGAGTGGGGTCGTGAATGTTGTCTTTCAGGTATTTAAGTGTGAAAGTTACTGATACTTGCCTGTGTGAGCAGGAATACTTAAAAACTCATCCCAGCCGTTTGGACAAGAGTAAAAGCCTTCAGGTCAGGACTCTACAGTAAAGATCATTTTTGGGGCCTGCAGCTTTCAGGAAGTGTCTCCTTAGCCTGGGAATGGGAGTTGTGCTCTCCACTGGAGGCTCCTCCTCTGAGGCGAAAGGGAGATCCAGAAGGGGGAGGAGGCCAGAATTCCACATTCAGCCTCCAGGGGAGCCACCTTTGGGAAGAGAGGAGCAGGCACAAGGGCCAACAGGAAGTCCAAAGCGGAAGGGGCCGCAGAAGACGCCACTATCTTGCTGCCAGGGTATACAGGCAGCGAAGCAGTTACCTCAATATGTCTAAGGTGCAGTGCTGAAGGAGGCTCCGTCTCTCAAGGGAGACAGCCACCTCCATTTGTCAGATGATTGGCCCTGAGATCTCTGCAAACTGTGAGGGTGGGCACCCCATGCCAATGGCTCTAAAGGTCACAGCTGCCCTCAACTTCTGTGCATCCGGCTCTTTCAGGGGTCGGTGGGTGATCTCTGCGGAGTCTCCCAATCAGCTGTCCACAGTTGTGACAGACGCTCTGTTGAGGTACGCACTGACTTTCATCCACTACCGCTGGGATGAGGCTAGCCAAGCAGAGGAGCCAGAGGTTTCGCGGCCATTGCTGGCTTCCCCCGTGTCCAGGGTACAATAGACTGTACACATGTGGCCATCAAGGCACCAGCAGGTGAGCACGGTGCCTTCGTCAACAGGAAGGGCTTCCACTCCATGAACGTGCAGATAGCGTGTGATCACAGGATGCAGATTCTGCAAGTCTGTGCAAGGTACCCAGGCAGCTCACACGACACTTACATATTCCTAGGTGCTGAGGCTCTTCAATGCTCCAGCCCGTCTTGATGAATGGCTGCTGGATGACAAGGGCTATCCCCTCAGAAGATGGCTCATGACGCCTCTCCGCCATCCAAGAACAGAAGCTAAGCAGCGGTACAATAGGAGCCACAGCACCACAAGGGCTGTGGTGGAGAGAACCATCGGTCTTCTCAAGATGCGCTTGAAATGCCTCGACCGCTAAGGGGGCACATTCTAATACACCCCAGATTGTGTGTCGCTCATAGTGGTTGCATGCTGCGCTCTCCACAATCTGGCGCAGGAAAGGGGCGACACAGTGGATGAAGAAGATGTAGACGCAATTGTTCCAGATACACATGATAAGTCCAGCAGTGAGTCCGAGGATGAGCACATACAGGAGAACGCTGAGGAGGTAGACGCTGACCCGGGTGTACTCCAGGGAGACAGGGACACCCAGGAGGCTTTAATCCAAAAAACCTTCAGCTAGCCCAACACAGATGGACCTTCAACACACGCCAGGGCTGCAGGGTCCATACTCAATGCCTGAGTACTAAGTCTGCCTGGATAGTAACATTAACTAAGGCCCTTGTCAATAAAGCTCAATGTCAAACACCTCACTCATAACATCATGGGTTTCCCTCCACTTGTGGAAGTAAGGGATCACCCTGAGGCATGGAAACATATCAAAATTTATTGAGAGAACAAATGTAACTTCATAATCCAAAAAAAAGTGTTGCACATCACACCAAGTCATCAATAAACTACTTTGGGCCAACATAAAAGCACCAGTGAGAAACCATGGTGCGCCTAAGGTGCCTTAAATCTATGCTTATGGCTCCTATGTCTAGGTGCTCCCCCCTCGCTGGCACTGGCATCTGAGACAGCCTGCTCACTGTGCTGTCCTGTTAGCCTCGATGACCTTGGTGGATGTCCTCTGACCCATGGAGCCTTTGATGGCCCCACCTGGGAGGGAGTGGCCAGTTCCACAGCTGGCTTCTCCCCAATCGCTACAGCCTCATTGGATGCCACTGGCAGAGGGGCAGAGGAGCTGCTGACCTCATCTGGAGCACCCTGAGAGGAGCCTGCAGAGACGATAGGCAGCTGCTGCACCAACATGAGGTTGCTTTGAGGTTGCTCACCGTAGATGGATGGGTACCGAGCTGAGATACTTGGTGCCCAAACCATCTCCCACACGGGCAATGACCAGCTAAGGTCAATGCTGCTATGAGGGCTTGCAGGTCCGAGCGCAACCCCAGGAGGCCCGGACTGTTAGGGTCACCACCCTCTCCATGGAGGAAGCAAGCTGCACAGCTATGAGGCTCAATGCATCGGTGATGCTCCGCATGGACTCCTCAAGAATGGGCACCATACCACATATAGCCTCATATATCTCTGCCAGATCCTCCCGCATACCCTGCTGCACTTCCAGCATTTTCTGCCTCATGGACAACTCCAGAGGCACATCATCAGCCACCGACCGAGCATGTGCCTGGTCCCCATCAGTCCTCTGACTGCCGGAGCCTGGGCACTCTCTGTCTCTGACCGCACCTCAAGCGAGTGTGAAGTGCCCTCACCACCGTGCCCCGGGACACCAGCTGAAGATCTGATTTCCACCAAGCTGCTAGTATCTGGGCTGGTGCCTGCCTGGCAGACATGGTGTGATGCTGGTGAGTAGATTTCCTCAGGGACCTCAGGGGTGAGAGATGGCCATTCTGCCTCCTCCTCCTGGCCCTGCTCCGGGTGTTGCTGAAAGGAAGAACAAGGGCATTTGATTAGTTATAGTGCAGACAATGTCAATTTGCATGGTGGTCCCCCGAATCATTGTGAGCTCATCCTTCAATAATCATTGGAAAACCCATGTTGCTAACTTCAATCACTGAGCATTCAGCAGGGCCATGGCTTCTGTGACACACATGGTGACCTGAATGCTCGCCAAACATACCTCCCCGTGGTACCCCAGCCTCACTGCCACTGGTGGACCTGGGGGCGTGGCACCTCTCCAGATCAGATTGGCCTGCTGCTCAAAAGGTGTCAGGATCGCCAACTGGGCCTGGCCTCTGCCAGTCCACATCCGCTCTGCGGAATTGTGCGCAGTCTTTTCCTGAAAAGGAGAGGAGCATTGATTAGTCCAGCCAGCACCTGGATTCTCATCCCATTCCTGCCATCCCAGCCAGAGTGGGACATTGCAGGACTCCAGTTCTTCATCACTCCGCAGCTACTGCACACTCACCCAAAGAAGCCAGGGCAGATCCACCCCTGTCCAAATGCTGCCTCCTTCACATGTGGCACCACAAGTTATAACTTTGCTAAGCAAGGAGGCACAAATACGTGGAACGCAAAGACCAGCAGATGGGTTGGTGCCCCGCCACCTGGAAGCTCTCCTCCAGCATGTTAGCACCCTGACTTTGACATGCTTCCCAGATCCAGCACTCTGCCTAGGTGCAGATCCTTGAGTTTCACCCACATTCTATACTCTGGGTGTTAGTGTTACACATGCTGTGGATGCAGAACACATCCTAGCTCAGCCCGCTCAGGGTGAACTGGGCATGGGCAATCTCTGCTGGCACACCCAGCAAGGGATACATGCCCTGAGGGATTTAATGCCGTTACTGCACTCAGAGTTGCTGGGGGCAGTGGGGGTGGCAAGGGGGAAAGGGTGACGGCTGCATTAAGTGACGTCTGCCAACATGGGGCTCACCCTTCCCAAGCGCAGGAGGTCGTTGAATCTTTTACGGCACTGGGCCCATGTGCGCCGCACCACACCATGGCAGCTCACAGTCTTCCACCTCTTCCCACTTACGTTTGTTCAGGTGGGGAGGCCTCTGGCTCCTGTCCCTAGGAATCAGAACCTCGTGCCGTGCTGCCACCTCCTCCAGGAGGGCAGCTAATCACTCGTCGGAGAAACAAGAGGCAAACAGCCCCAGTGGCCTACCCTCCGGCCCCACCTGCCCCAATGGCCTACCCTCTGTCCTGGCCTACCCTCCGGCCTGGCCTGACCCGCTGGCCTACCCTCTGGCCTGGCCTGGCCTGCCCCGCTGGCCTACCCTCCGGCATGGCCTACCCTCTGGCCTGGGCTGCCCCACTGGCCTGCCCTCCGGCCTCACCTGCCCCACTGGCCTACCCTCCGGCCTGGCCTGCCCCACTGGCCTATCCTCCGGCCTGGCCTGTCCCGCTGGCCTACCCTCCGAACTTGTGTGATGCACAGTAGCCCTCAGCTGTGCTCTTCTCCCGGCCATTGTGAGTAGCCTTGCAAAGGCTACCAGGCCTTCATTTAAGGAGGCTGCCAGGTTGCCATTGGACCCAGCAGACTGTGCAAGCCCTCCACCGCCCACCCACTCCTGCTATCCTCGGGATATGAGAAATATGCTGGGTGGGCCTTAATTGACCCACCCGCTTGAAATGATGCCGTGGACCCGATCGTGGGCTGTGATCGTGTCTGCACCCGCCCGCACCCGCTCCTGCACAGCCTGCCCAATATGGGGAAAATTCTCCCCAATGAATTCAGACTGCTCAATGCTTCACTGGAGGGAATTGCAGATCATCCATGACTGCATGTCAGACAAGCAGTCTGACAATACAGAGGTAGCAGTGAGATTGAGAGATTTGTGGAAGAAGTAGAGCCGCGTATCGTCAGCATACATGAGAAACCCATGCCTTGAGATGATGTTGCCAAGAAGTAGTATATAGATGAGGAAAGGATCTGGCCAAAGGAGAGATCCTATGGGAAAGTCCAAAGTTAATCATGTCTGGAAGAGAAGAAAAACTATTGCTGAAGATACTGTGACTCAGGGGCAAGATACCATTTCCCAAATAAAAGAAAAACAATTGTTGTATTGAATTGCGCTCAGCCAGAGAGAGGAGATCAACTTGTCCAGGTGGAGTAAACGTCTGAAGGAGAGGATGGAAAGTCACTTGTGGGAGTGTTGTACAGGCCTCCTAATTGTAACTACATAGTAGGACAAAGTATAAAAGAGAGAAGCTTGCAAGAAAGATACAGCAATAATCATGGAGGATTTTAAACTACAAATGCTACATATCTACATATAGACTCAAAAATCTGATGGGCAAAGGTAGCATAGATGAGGAGTTCATAGAATATTTTCAGGATAGTTTATTAGAACAGCTCATTCCGGAGCCAACCAGAGAGCAGGCTACAATTAGACCTGGCTTTGAGCAACGAGATAGGATTAATTGATAACCCCTTAGGGAAGGCACCCACAGGTATCAGTGACCATAACATAGTTGAATTTTACATTCATTTTGAGGGAGAAACGATTGGGTCCAAGATAAGTATTTTAAACTTAAATAAGGGTAATTATGAGGGCATGCAAGCAGAGAGAGTCTGAGCTATGAGGAAAGATTGGATGGGCTGGGGTCGTTTTCTTTGGAGCAGCGAAGGTTGAGAGGGGACCTGATAGAGGTGTAAAAGATTATGAGGGGCATAGAAAGGGTGGATAGGAAGGCACTTTCTCCATTAGTAGAGGGGTCAATAACCAGGAGGCATAGATTTGAGTTAAGAGGTAGAAGGCTAAGGAAGGGTGTTGAGGAGAAATTTCTTCACCCAGAGGTTGGTGGGAGTCTGGAACTCACTGCTTGAAGGAATGGTTGAGTCGGAAGCTCTTGTAACATTTAAGAATTATTTAGATATTCACTTGCATTGCCATAGCCTCCAGGGCAATGGGCCAAGCGCTGGAAAATGGGATTAGTGTAGTCAGGTCTTTGTTGACCGGCGCAGACACGATGGGCTGCATGGCCTCCTTTTGTGCTGTAGACGTCTATGAGTCTATAAGTCTATGAGATAGCTAAAGTGAACTGGCAAATGAGGTTAAGGGATATGTCTATAGATGTTCAGTGGCAGACAATTAGAGGGATATTTCAGAATACACGGAATACATACATTCCAATGAGAAAGGAAAATTCCAAGGGGAGGGCCCACCATCCATGGTAAACTAAAAAAGTTGAAGACAGTATCAAGCTTAAATAAATACCATATAATTACGCCAAGACAGGTGGCAGATCAGAAGATTGGAAAGAATATCAAGAATAGCAAAGAATGACAAAAAGATTAATAAGGAGGGAAGAATTAGAGTATGAGAGAAAGCTAGCTAGTAATATAAAGTTGGATAGTAAGAGTTTCTATAGACATTTAAATAAGAAGAGTTAACAAAGTGAGTGTTGGTCCTATTGAGAACACGTCTGGCGAAATGATAATGAAAAGTAGGAAGATGGCAGTCAAATTAAACAGGTATTTTGCTTCGGTCTTCACCATAGAGGATATAAGAACATAAGAAATAGCAACAGGAGTAGACCATTCAGCCCATCGAGCCTGCTCTGCCATTCAATAAGATCATGGCTGATCTTCTTGTGTATTGATTTCCACATTCCCATCTAATCTCGATAACCTTTCATTCCCTTGCCTAACAAGAATCTATCTACCCCTGCCTTAAAAATACTCAATGACCACACTTCCACCACCTTCTGAGGCAGAGAATTCCAAAGTCGCATAATCCTCTGAGAGAGAAAAATTTCTCCACGTCTCTGTCCTAAAAGGGCAACGCCTAATTTTAAAACAGTGCCCCCTAGTTCTGAACTCACCCACAAGAGGAAACATCCTTTTGGCGTCCACCTTGTCAAGGCCGTTCAGGATCTTGTATACTTCAATCAAATCACCCCTCACTCTTATAAACACCAGTGGAAACAAGTCCAGTCTGTCCACCCTTTCCTCATAACACAACCCATTCATTCCAGGTGTCAATCTAGTAAACCTCCTTTGAGCTGCACAAAAGTAACATCCCAGAAATAGCTGTAAATCAGGAAATGGAAAGGAGGAAGGAAGTCAGGAAAATTACAATCACCAGGGAAGTGGTATTGAGCAAATTGTTAGGGCTGTGGGCTGACAAATCCCCAGGTCTGGATGGACTTCACCCTAACGCCTTGAAAGAACTGAGATAGTTGATGCACTGGTTTTAATTTTCCAAAATTCGCTAGATTCGGGGAAGATGCCATTAAATTGGAAAATAGCAAATATAACTCCTTTATTCAAAAAGGGAGACAGAAAGCTGGAAACTATAGACCAGTTAGTCTAACATCTGCCATGGGGAAAATGTTAGAAGCTATTATTAAGAATGTTTTAGTGGGGCAATTCGAAAATTTCAAGGCAATCAGGCAGAGTCAATATGGTTTTGTGAAAGGGAAATTAAGTTTAACCAATTTATTGGAGTTCTTTGAAGGAGCCACACGTGCTGTGGATAAAAGGGAACCGGCGGATGTACTGTGCTTGGATTTCCAGAAGGCATTTGATAAAACGCCGTATGAAAGGTTTTTGAAGAAAATAAAAGCTCATGGTTTAGGGGTAACATATTGGCATGGATAGAAGATTGGTTAGCTAACAGGAAGCAGAGAGTTGGCATAAATGGTTCTTTTTCTGGTTGGCAGGATGTGACAAGTGATGTGCCACAGGGATCAGTGCTAGGGCCTCAACTTTTCACAAATTATATGAATGACTTGGATTAAGATACCAAAGGAATGGTTGCTAAATTTGCTGATGACACAATGGTGGGTATGAAAGTAAATTGTGAAGAGTATGTACGGAGGCTATGAAGTGACATAGATAGGCTTACGGAGTGGGCAAAGATCTGGCAAATGGACCATAATGTGGGCAAATGCGAAATCATCCATTTTGGCAGGAAGAATGAAAATGAAGCCTATTATCTAAGTGGTGAGAGATTGCAGAGCTCTGAGATTCAGAGGGATCTGGGTGTCCTAGTGTATGAATAAAAAAAAAGGTTATTATGGAGGTACAGCAGGTAATTAGGAAAACTAATAGGAAGTTATCATTTGTTGTGAGGGGAATTGATTACAAAAGTAGGGAGGTTTTCCTTCAGTTGTACAGGGCAATGGATAGACCACTTCTGGAGTATTGTGTACAGTATTGGTCTCCATATTTAAAGAAAGATGTAAATGCATTAGAAGCAATTCAGAGAAGGTTTACTAGACTAATACCAGGAATGGGCAGGTTGTCTTAGAGGAAAGGCTGGACAGGTCAGTCTTGTATCTACTGGAATTTAGAAGAATAAGAGGTGACTTAATTGAAACCTTTAAGGTCCTTAGGGATCATGACAGGGTGAATGTAGCAAAGATGTTTCCACTTGTGGGAGAATCTAGAACTAGGTGTTACTGTTTTAAAATAAAGGATCGCTCATCTAAGAGATGAGGAGAATTTTTTTCTCTCAGACGTTTGTGAATCTTTGGAACTCTCTTCCTCAAAAGGCAGTGGAAGCTGTCTTTGAATATTCTAAAGGCAGAGATAGATAGATTCTTGATTACCAAGGTGGTGAAAGGTTATGGGGATGGGCAGGAATGTGGGGTTGAGGTTACATTCAGATCAATTATGATTTTATTGAATGGCGGAGCAGGCTCGAGGGGCCAAGTAGCCTACTCCTGCACCTATTTCATATGTTCATATGAGAAGAGATCTGTGAGAGGATAAATAGTAATGTTAGCCTTGGCTCAGAGATAGCATTCTTACCTCATTCTTTTCAGAAGGTCTTAGGTTTGTACCACGCTTTGAACACTTGAATATTATAAACTAGGCTGACATTCTAATGCAGTACCGAGGGACTGCTGTTGGAAGTTGCCATCTTTCAGAAGAGACATTAAAAGTTGATCCCATCCATCCTTTTAGATAGATGTATAAGGTTCCATGGTATTATTGAAAGAAGAGTAGTGGATTCTCGTAGTGTCCAGGCCAACATTTATCCATCAAACAGCATTGCTAAAAAATAAGTTTCACTGATCATTTTTCTCATTGCTATTTGTGGGACCTTGCTATATGCAAATTGGCTTCTATATTGTCTATATTATCACAGTAACTTTACTTCAAAGCATTTTGGGATGTCCTTAGGTCAGAAAAGGTGATATATAAATGGAAGCTATTTCTTTACATCAACAGAGTGAACAGGAAATAGTATCATACATTCCTCTCCCCCATATTTATTAACATTTACTTAATATCCTCCTCAGTTTGACTTCCAATTAAAACACATGCATCAATCAGATAACAATTTCACCAGCTGCTTGTGTCAAACTTACATGCAGTTACTGGCTTCACTGAGTGACTGCGATAACAATTACATTAATTTTAATGTTGGAGGAACATTTTGCTCTGAAAGGCATGAACACCTTCAAGCAAATTGGATTAAATTGAATGAAATTTAAAATTAGATTTTTGTTTCTCTCTGCTGGATACAGGTTTGATCTAATACCTCCCTCAATCATCCTAGACTGTGGCTGCTAAAAGAAATGCTGTCAAAATGCGAGGAGTGTTTTTATAATTAATTCAGTTATAAAATACACACTCAAAAATTATTCCAAACCTGATTAGTGCTAAAACATCTCCTTTTATTTAGCTAGCCCTGTGATTTTGCAATGCTAGCTTGGATCATTTGGTAGCACTCTTACTTCCGAGTACCAAAGTTGTATATTCAAGCCCCATCTCAGTATTTAAACTGGCTTGACAGTATTGAGGGAGTTTTGACAGCATCAATGAATGAACAAAGATTTATGGGCAAGTCAGAATAGGTATGTGGTTTGGAGGTAAAACTGATGATTAATGGAGGAATTATGAATCTAATCACTGCTGGCCAGAATTGTTACCTTCTGAAGGGAGGTTGTTTATCTCTTGGGATCTAAGTTAAAGAAATACAAGAACATAAGAAATAGGACCAGGAGCAGGCCATTTGGCTCTCAAAGCTGTCAGCTATTAAATATGATTATGGCTGATTCTTCTATCTCAGCTACACCTTCCTGCACTATTCCAATATCTCTTGATTTCCATAGCACCCAAAAATTCATTGATCTCTGTCTTGAATAAACTCAATGACTATGCATCCATACGCTCTCTCAACAAGAAAATTCCAAAGGATCACAGCCCTTTGGGTGAAGAAATTCCTCTTCATCTCAGTCCTGACTTATCTGCGAGTCAGAGAGGCCCACCAGCCAGCTGCTTGGATTGGTACACATTGAGCCTGAAAGAAGAGTGAAAGAAAACAAACAGTGGTATCACAACAAAGTTATATGTTGATTTGTTGGTGAGTATTTACTGTGAATGTCTGTGGCAAATAGTTAGATTAATTCACTACTTTTAGGAAAGGTGCAGAAATAGCTGGTTTATAGAAAAGCGTAAATGTTTTACGTAACCCTTGTGTTCCTATCTTATAGGCACAAAGAAGGACCTGATTGGTGAGTAATTTTACTTTGTACTTTCTTGTCTCCAGTTTATAGTAAATAGTCCAATAATAAGCTTATGGTATGGTAGATCAGCTTGGGTGTGTAGAACGTGCATCCTGTGGCATGTGGAGTCATGGACATTTCACCTGGCTTAGACTAACACATGTGCAGGAAGCATCACCAGCTGTAGAAATTTGAGTTTCAGAACTCAAGGGATGGCTGGAGTCACTGTAGTGCATTAGCGAAGCTGAGAACTACAAGGATAGCACGCTTATGGATGTGCTCACACTGCAAGTTCGGAGCATGCAGGCAGAGGGGGAATGGTGACTGTCACACTTTCTAGGAGTACCAGGCAGATAGTGCAGGAGTCCCCTAAGTCAATCTCGCTCACTAACTGGTTTGCCATTTTGGATCCTGGTGAGGGCATTGGTTCCTCAGAGTAGTGTAGCAAGAGCCAAGTTTGTAGCATCATGGGCGGCTCAGCTGCACAGGTGGGGAGGAAGAAAAGTTGAAGAGCAATAATGGAAGGAGTTTCGACAGGGGAACAGATGGGCATTTCTGCAGCTGTGGATGTGACTTCAGTATGGTACATTGTCTCCCTGGTGCCAGGGGTCAATATGTCACTGGGCGGCTGCAGGGCATTCTTTTGGGGGAGGGTGAACAGCTAGAGGTGGTGGTCCACATTGATACCGACAACATAGGAAGAAAGAGGGATGAGGTCCTGAAAGTAAATTTCAGGAGGTTAGGAAAGAGATTGAAAAGCAGAACCTCTAAGGCAGTAATCTCAGGATAACTCCCAGTACCATGCACTAGTGAGTACTGAGCAAATGGAAACATGGCTGAAGAAATGGCGTAGGAGGCAAGGCTTTAGATTTCTGGGACATTGGTACCTGTACAAGCAGGACATGTTACACTTTAGGAGAACAGGGATTAAATACTCACGGGGAGATTTGCTTGTGCTGTTGTGTGGGGGGTGGGTGGGGGGGGCGGGGTGGGGGGGTTAAAATAGGTTGGCAGGTGGATGGGAACCTGAGAGGAAATTTCAGATAGGAGAAAAACAAAGTTGATAATGGGAAGTAGAAAAGTTGTAAAAGAAAATGAAAGGCAAAAACAAATGCCAGCATCAAATAGAGCCAAAACATGGAATAATGTTAAAAAAGGCAGAATTTAAGGCACTCTATCCGAATGCACGTAGCATTCACAACAAGATTGGTGAATTGATGGCTCAAATAGAAGTAAATGGGTATGATCTAACTGCCATTTATCAAGACATGGCTGCAGGGTGACCAAAGCTGGGAAAAGAATATTCAAGGATATTTGACATTTAGGAAGGCCAAGCAAAAAGGAAAAGGAGGCGGGTTGGCATTGATAATAAGGGATGAGATCAGTACATTAGCGAGAGAGGATCTTAGATTGGAAGAACAAGATGTAGAATCAGTTTGGGTAGAACAAAGAAACAGCAAGGGGCAGCAAACTTTGGTAGGAGTTGTTTATAGGCCACCAAACAGTAGCGGTGATGTAGGGCACAGTATAAATCAAGAATTTAGAGGTGCATGTAACAAAGGTAATACAGTAATCTTCTTTTATCTTCCTCTGTGAAGACAGACACAAAGTAATTATTTAGCTTCTCCGCCATTTCCCTATTTCCCATTATAAATTCTCCTCTCTTTGCCTATAGTGGATCCACATTTGTCTTTGCTAATCTTTAATCTACATATAGTCTGGGTGAATCTAATGAGTACTAGACTGCGGAGGATGAATTCATGTAGGAGATGGTTTCTAGAGCTGAATGTTAAGGAACCAACTAGGGAACAGACTATCTTAGATCTACTATTATGCAAACAGAAAGAACTAATTAATAATCTTGTTGCAAAAGAACCTTTAGGAAAGAGTAAGCATAATAGGTTGAATTTTCCATTAAGTTTGAAAACAATGCACTTCAATCTGAAACAAGGGTCTTAAATCTAAACAAAGGAAACTATGAAGGTATCACAGGAAAGTTGGCTGTGGCAGATTGGGAAAATACATTAAAAGACAGGCAATGACTAGAATGGTTCACAAGAAATATACATTTCTCTGAGCAACAAAAGCCCAACAGGAAATGTGAATCAACCGTGGATAATAAAGGAAGTTAAAGATTGTATTAGATCAAAGGAAGAAGCTTATAAAGTTGCCAAAACATAGTAGTAGGCCTGAGGATTGGGTCCATCTTAGAAATCATCAAAGGAGGACCAAGAAACTGATCAAGAAAGAGAGAATAAAACATGAAGGTAAACTAGCCAAGGAACATAAAAACAGACTGTAAAAGCTTCTATAGGTATGTAAAAGAGATAAGATTAGCAAAGACAAATATGGATCCACTACAGGCAGAGAATGGAGAATTTATAATGGGGAATAGGGAAATGGCGGAGAAGCTAAATAATTACTTTATGTCTGTCTTCACGGAGGAAGATTAATAAAAACTCCCATAAATAACAGAGAACCAAGGGACTAGTGGGAATGAGGAAATGGAAGAAATTAGTGTTAGTATAAAAAAGTAGTACTGGAGAAATTAATGGGATGGAAAGTTGATAAATTCCCGGGACCCTATGTTCTACATCCAAGAGTGTTGAAAGAGGTGGCTATAGAGGTGGTGGTGATCTTTCAAAATTCTACAGATTCTGGAACAGTGCCCGCAGGTTGGAAGGTTGCAAATGTAACCCCGCTATTTAAGAAAGAAGGGAGAGAGAAACTGGGAAGTACAAACATCACCGCAGGAGATCCCCAAGATAGTATCCTAGGCCCAATCATCTTCAACTGCTTCATCAATGACCTTCCTTCCATCATAAGGTTAGAAGTGAGGATATCCACTGATGATTGCACAATGCTCAGCACCATTCATGACTCCTCAAATACTGAAGTAGTCCATGTATAAATTCAGCAAGACCTGGACAACACCCAGGCTTGGGCTGATAAGTGGCAAGTAACATTCGCACAACACAAGTGCCAGGAAATGACTATCTCCAATAAGAGAGAATACAACCCTTTGACATTCAATAGCATTACCATCGCTGAATCCCCCACTATTAACATCCTGAGGGTTACCACTGACCAAAAACTGAATTGGACTAGCCATATAAATACTGTGGCTACAAAAGCAGGTCAGAGGCTAGGAATTCTACAGTGAGTAACTCACCTCCTGACACCCCAAAGCCTGTCCATCATCTGCAAGGCACAAGTCAGGAGGGTGATGGAGTACTCTCTACTTGCCTGGACAAGTGCATCTCCAACAACATTCAAGAAGTTTGACACCATCCAGGACAAAGCAGCCTACTTGATAAGCATCCTTCCACAAACATTTAGTCCCTCCACCACCATTGCACAGTGGCAGCAGTGTGTACCATCTACAAGATGCACTGCAGAAACCAAGGCTCCTTAGACAGCACCTTCCAAACCCACGACCACTACCGCCTAGAAGAACAAGTTCAGCAGATACATGGGAATACCACCACCTGGAAGCTCCCCTCCAAGCCACTCACCATCCTGTCTTGGAAATATATTGCTGTTCCTTCACTGTCGCTGGATCAAAATTATGGAACTTCCTCCCTAATAGCACTGTGGGTGTTACTACACCGCAGAGATTGCAGCAGTTCAAGAGGGCAGCTCATCACCAACTTCTCAAGGGCAAGTAGGGATGAGCAATAAATGCTGACCTAGCTAGCGATGCCCACATCCCATAAATGAATAATTTTTTTAAAGCCTGACAGCAGTAGTAGGAAAAATACTAGAATCTATTATAAAGGATGTGATAACTGGACACTTCGAAAATAATGATCTGATTAGGAAGAGTCAATATGGATTTATGAAAGTGAAATCATGTTTGACAAACCTGTTGGGAGTTTTTGTCGATGTTACCAGCAGAATAGATAAGGGAGGAACCAGTGGATGTGGTGTATTTAGATTTTCAGGATGCTTTCAATAAGGTCCCACGCAGGAGGTTAGTGAACAAAATTAGACCACATGGGATTGGGGGAATAAAACTGGCATGAACTGAGAATTGGTTAATGGACAGAAAACAGAGAGTAGGAATAACCCCCACCATCCTAAAAACTCAGGCCTTGGAGACTCAAAAATGTGACCTATCCAGACACATCAAAAAAAACAAGTCACTATGGTGCTATTTAGCACATTAATTTTAGCTCTCGTATAATTTTGAAAAGATATCTGCAGTTAAGATTTATGAATGCTTGGGATTGACACAACTTGGAAACTCATTTAAATTAACATTTAAAGCAGTGTCGTCCAACGTATGGCACGTGGGCCAGATCCTTGCCCAGCGAATGAGAGAAACATTGAAATGTGGCCCCTCATGCGAAACGGTTGGACACTTTGTTGTGCACAGTAGCCCAGATGTAACTCATCATTGCACTATATAATTATAGTAAGAATTCTTTATGTCTACACTCCAATGCATTCATAACAAAAGCTAAACCATCATTTGTTTTCCTAATTGCTTGTTTTACCTGCATGTTAACTTTTAGCAATTTGTGTACAAGGATACCCAGATGCCTCTGAATGTATATAGGGGGTGGAGAGAGTTCTGGCATAATGGTAATGTCATTGGGCTAGTAATCCAGAGACCAAGGGCGGAATTTTCCATGCCTGCTGGCATCGGGTGTGCTCAGTGGTGTGAGCGGACAATATGACGAAAAGGCCAAAAATCGGTTTCATGGCATCGTGAAACCAGTTTGCGATCGTCCACTCAGCCCATCGATGATAGGCTGTTTCCCGCCATCAGGCTTCAGGAACCTTATAGTAACACATCTGCATGCCATTATAAGGCTAGCCCGCCAGACTCATCCCCTCAAGCTGGATCGTCTGCCCATGTTAGCATGTTTCACAACTGTACATAAGCAAAGTGCACCTGGTGAGCTGCACTTCGCTCAGGACATCAAGGTTTGTTTGCCTATCTTGCTTCGGGAGCACTCACAGTCATCAGCACCAGGCTTCACAGGCAACACCACAGCACTTTTAGGGGAGCTCACGGGCACCCCTATCAGGGGTGGGTTTATACAGAGTTGCAGGGGCTTGCTTGGGGAAGGGAGAGAAGTGGCCACAGGCAAGGGAAGAGGCTGCAGGGTGAGGGCTTTACTGGGGAAGGGGGTATCCCAGGGTTTGTGTGGGGTCACAAGTTAATCTGTGCAAATGGCCTCAAGGTGATGAGAGCTGAGGAGGCAGTTTCCAGAACAGATGAGGCCAGATGGAGATGTGAGGGTGTGTGCGAAAGGGTGAGTGGTGATGTCTCTTGAGCTGGCAGTGAGTGAGATGCCAGTGAACATGTGATAGGCTTGAATGTGTGAGCTTAGAGTGATGAGATGGTTGCCTTACCTTGCCAGCATGGATGAGATCATTCATCCTCTATCTGCACTGGATAGCCAATCTCTTCTGTGCAGCATTGGCACTGATCACCTGCCTTCACCTACCAAGTCAGAGCGGTGATGTTGCTTCCCCTGCTGCGGCCAGAGCGGGGGTAAAGGACATCATGGCAGGCCTCTACAGTGTCCAAAAGGCACTCGACAAACACATCACTAAACCTGGGGGCTGCAGTTTTCTTGCCTTTCAGAGCCATGTCTTATTTGCAGCACTCCTGGGCTGGAAGCACTGAGAGGTGTGTGCATGGATGGACTTTAAATGTGGCGCCCGATGTGATGAAGTCATGAGGTGATGGCATGGCAGGCGAATTGGAGGCCGCCCACCATCAGAATGGCATGTTTCCCAAGAATGCATAATTAATGTGGCAGGTTTGGGACGATACAGCATGAGAAGCTGCCATTGTGGCCAGGGGGTAAAATGCCGTTATACCTGCCCGCTACCACGATTCCACCCCAAGAGTAATGCTCTTGGCACACAGGTCGAAATGCTACCATGGTAGCCAGTGCAATTTAACTTCAATTAATGAATCTGGAATTGAAAAGTTAGTCTCAGTAATAGTGGCCATGAAACCATCGTCAATTGGTGTGAAAACCCATCACTAAACCCTCTTTAGGGAAGGAAATCTGCTGTCCCACCTGGTCTGGCCTACTTGTGACTCCAGGTACACAGCAATGTGGTTGACTCTTAACTGCCCTCTGAAATATCCTAGGAAGCCACACAAGTTATATAAAACCACTACAAGTATACAAAAAGGAATGAAAATGGAAGGACCATTCGGCATCAATCTAGGGCTAGGCATTGGAACTGGCAATGGCACACATAGTCCTGTCGACCCTGCAAAGCCCTTCTTACTAACATTTTGGATTTGTGCCAAAATTGGGACAGCTGTCCCACAGACTATTCAAGAAACAGCCTGATATATTCATACTCACAGAATCACACCTTACAGACAATGTCTTAGACACCACCATCACCATGCCTGGGCATGTCCTGTCCCACCAGAAGGACAGACACAACAGAGGTGGCAGCACAGTGATATACATTTACATACAAGCATATGAGTTAGGAGCAGAAGTAGGCCACTCAGCCCTTCAAACCTGCTCCATCATTCAATAAGATCATGGCTGATCTGACTGTAACCTCCCGCCTACCCCCAAAACCTTGCACCCCTTTGTTTATCAAGAATCTATCTATCTCTGCCTTGAAAATATTCAAAGGCTCTGCTTCTACTGTCTTTTGAGGAAGGGTGTTCCAAAGACTCACTGCACTCTGAGAGAAAACATATCTTCTGATCTCTGACTTAAGTAAGCGACCCTTGTTTTTAAACAGTGACCCCTAGTTCTGGATTCTCCCAAAAGACAAAACATCCTCTCCACATCCAATGTGTCAAGACCCCTCAGGATCTTATATGTTTCAATCAAGTCACCTCTTATTCTTCTAAATTCCAGCGGATACAAGCCTAGCCTGTCTAATCTTTCCTCATTAGACAATCTGCCCCTTCCTTGTATTAGTTTAGTAAACCATCTCTGAGCTACTTCTAATGCATTTACATCCTTCCTTAAATAAGGAGACCAATACTGTACACAGTATTCCAGTTGTGGTTTCACCAGTGCCCTGGACAACTGAAGCATAGCCTCCCTACTTTTATATTCAATTCCCCTCGCAATAAATAATAATATTCTATTAGCCTTTCTAATTACTTGCTGTACCTGCATACTATCCTTTTGTGATTCATGCCCTAGGACACCCGGGTCCCTCTGCATCTCAGAGCTCTGCAATCTGTCACCATTTCGATAATATACTTCTTTTTTATTCTTCTTGCCAAATTAAACAATTTCACATTTTTCCACATTATACTCCATTTGCCATATCTTTGCCCACTCATTAAAACTATCTATGTCCCCTTGTAACCTCCTATGTCCTCTTCATAACTTATGTTCCCACCTATCTTTGTTTCATTAGCAAATTTAACAACCATACCTTTGGTCCCTTCATCCAAGTCATGTACATAAATTGTAAAAGTTTGAAGGCCCAGCACTGATACCCATGGCATCCCACCCATTCCATCCTGTGAACCAGATAAAGACCCGTTTATGGCTACCCTCTGGGCAGAATTTTCCATTTGATGAGCAGGGGGTGCAGGTCCTGCACATCCATGTGTAAAATGAGTGCGGTAACGTCGAGTGAGCGTCCAGATGTCACCGAGTGCCATCGTGATATTTCGCTGGGCGCACACACGATGAAGTCTGACGCGCGCCCGCCATTAATTAAGGGACCAGTTAAGCCCCTTTAGTCTTCAGTCGATGCCGATTTTTTTGCCGTCTGTGCAATCTTCAGCACAAGGGCGCAACGGGCAGGCAGGTAAGACACTTTTCTATTAACCTCATCCATGGGTGTGATAAGAGGCTCACTGGAGTCATGAATCTGCTTTGTGAAGTATTTATTGGAGAAAGTATTTTAAATTTGCTTGTGTGAACTGCAGTGGTTCGGAACGCATTCCAGCAGCTTTTTCTGGACTTTGAACCTTCAGGTCAGCACTCTGCAGTGAGGAATCTTTTGTGGCCTGTAGCTTTCAGGAAGTCTTCCCTTAACCTGGGTATGGGATCTGATTTGTCCACTGGAGGCAGCTCATCTGAGAAGGAAGGCAGGGCTAGAAAAAGGAGGAGGCCAGGAGTGCACATTCAGCCTCCAGGGGAGCCACCTTTGGGAGTACAGGCACAGGCACAAAGGGCACAGGGCCAAGAGGTAGTCCAAGGTGGAAGGGGCAGGAGAAGATACCACTATCCTGCTGCCAGGGTATACAGACGACAAAGCAGTTACCTCAATATGACTGAGGTGCAGTGCCAAAGGAGGCTCCGACTGTCAAGGGAGACAGTCAAATATATCTGTCAGGTGATTGGCCCTGAGATCTTCCCTAACTGTGTGGGCGGACACCCCATGCCAGAGGCTCTGAAGGCCACAGTTGCCCTCAACTTCTATGCTTCTGGCTCATTCCACGACTCAGTGGGTGAACTTTGCGCTGTCTCCCAATCAGCTGTCCACACTTGTGTTGAGCAGGTCACCGACGCTCCTTCGTCCACTTCCGCTGTGACCAGGCAAGCCAGACACAGCGAGCCAGAGGCTTCGTGGCCATTGCTGGCTGCCCCCCCTGCCGCCCCCAGGGTACAATAGATTGATACATATAGCCACCAAGGCATCAGCAGGTGAGCCCGGTGCCTTCGTCAATAAGAAGGGATTCCACTCCATGAACGTGCAGATAGTGTGTGATCACAGGATGCTAATTCTACAAGTCTGTGCAAGGTACTCAGGTAGCTCCCACGACGCCTATATCCTCAGACGCTCCCAGGTGCCGGGGCTCTTCAGTGCTCTGGCTTGGCTTGATGGATAGCTGCTGGGTGACAAGGGCTATCCCCTCAGAAGGTGGCCCATGACATCTCTCCACCATCCAAGAACAGAAGCTTAGCAGCAGTACAATAGGAGCCATGGCTCCACAAAGGCTGTGGTGGAGAGGGCCATCGGTCTTCTCAAGATGCGCTTCCAGTGCCTGGACTGCTCAGGGGGCACACTCCAGTAGCCCCCAGATCGTATCTCAGTGATAGTGGTTGCATGCTGTACTCTCCACAATCTTGCACTGGAATGGGGGGATGCAGTGGATGATGAAGATGTAAACGCAGTGTCTGACGCTGCACACGATGAGCCCAGCCGTGATTCCAAGGATGAGGAAGAACAGGGAAATGCTGAGGGGGTAGACACTGATCCGGGACTACCCCAAGGAGGCAGGGACACCCGGGATGCTTTAATCCAATGAAACTTCAGCTAGCACAACACAGATGGATCACCAGGACCAGCCTTGCCTGGCGCCTCAATACTCGACATCTAAGTGTAAAATCTGCCAGGTCATCAGCAGGAACTAAGGGCCTTGTACATAGAGTTGAATGACCAAAGAAACACTCATGACACTTTTCTTAAATATACACATGCAGAAGAAACAAGCTACCATCAGCCATGGTCACACTTATGGCATTTAATGTATGATTCAGAAATTCTCACAATTCTTAAACACTAGTGTAAACAATCAAAAATAAATAATAAGGACCTAATCTCAGGCCAACACAAAAGCACCAGTGAAAAACCTGTGATGTGCTTAATGTGCCTTATGCTTTTGTTTCCAGGTGCTACATCTTGGTGCTGCCCCATCGCTCGGATTGGCATCTGAGACAGCCCTCTGACTCTGCTGTCCAGTTGGCCTCGATGACCTTGGTGGTTGTCCTCTCGCCCGTGGAGCCTGTGTTGGCCCCGCCAGGGAAGGAGCTGCCTCACTGGATGATATGGTCACTGGGAGAGGGGTGGAGGAGCTGGTGCCCTCATCCGGAGCGCCCTGAGAGGAGCCCGCAGAGATGACAGGCAGCGCCTGCGTCAACGTGAGTTCGCCTCGGACCTTTCTGCTCACGGAGGATGGATGGGCAATGACCTGGGAAGCTTGAATCCCACACCATCTCCCACACTGGCAGTGACCAGCTGAGTTCATTGCCGATGTGAAGGCTTGCTGGTCAGAGCGCATCCCCACCCTCTCCATAGAGGACGCATGGCGCTCGGCCATGAGGCTCATAGCTTTAGCGATAGCTCACGTAGACTCCTCCACCATGGAGACCAAGCCAAGCATAGCCTCATGTATCACACCCAGGTTCTCCTGCACACCCGGCCTCATTTCCTCCAACTGCTGCGTTGCAGACCGACTGAGCATGTGCCTGGTCCCCTGCAGTCCTCCGACTGCTGCCGCCATGGGCATTCTCTGTCTCTGCCATCTCCTCCAGCGACTGTGAAGTGCTCTCACCACTGTGCTCTGGGACACTAGCCAATGTTCCAATTCCCACCTGGTGCCTGCCTCGCACAAACGTTGTGACTCTAGTGAGACTTCAGGTCCCTCAAGTGTGAGAGGGGGCATCTGCTGCTCCTCCTCCCGGCCCTGCTCTGATGATGCTGAAAGGAAGAACAAGGATAGACCAGTTAGCGTTCACACACTGACAAGCTTCATCCCTTTCCCCCACTGGCTCATTATGCCCTCAACCTTCCAGAACCAATTGACATAAAAATTTTTGGGGTGGTAAATAGCGAGGAGAATAACCTTAGATTACAGGAGGATAAAGGTGGGCTGGTCAGCTGGGTTGATCAGTGGCAAATGAAATTTAATGCGGGTAAGTGTGAGGTGATGCACTTGGGCAGGACAAACAAGGTCAGGAATACACGATGAATGGTAGGATCCTGAGAAGTAACGAGGGTCAGAGGGACCTTGGTGTGCATGTCCACCAGTCCCTTAAAGTAGCAGGACAGGTAGATAAGATGGTTAAGAAGGCATATGGGATACTTGCCTTTATTAGCCGAGGCATAGAATATAAGAGCAGGGAGGTTATGCTGAAAACGATGGTTAGGCCATAGCTAGAGTATTACATGCAGTTCTGGAATCCGCATTATGGGAGGGATATGATTGCACTGGAGAGAGCACAGAGATTTACCAGGATGTTGCCGGGGATGGAAAGTTTTAGTTATAAGGAGGGACTAGATAGACTGGGGTTATTTTCCCTGAAGCAGAGGATATTGAGGGGACATGATTGAGGTGTATTAAATTATGAGGGGTATAGGTAGGGTAGACAGAAAGGAACTTTTCCCCTTGGTGGAGGGATCAATAACCAGGTGGCATAGATTTAAGGTAAGGGGCAGGAGGTTTAGAGGGGATGTGAGGAAGAATATTTTCACCCAGAGGGTGGTGGGAATCTGGAACTCATACCTGAATGAGTAGTAGAGGCAGAAACCCTCAGAACATTTAACAGGTATTTGCATTTGCACTTGCGATGCCATAGCATACAAGGCTATGGGCCTAGTGCTGGAAAATTGGATTAGAATAGTTAGGTACTTGCTTGACTGGTGCAGACTCGATGGGCCAAAGGGCATTTTTCTGTGCTGTAGACCTCTATGACTTTATGACTCTATGACCCAGCAATGTTGCAATAATAACTAATTTAACAATCATCAGTGCTATGGCTGATGGGAGGGCAATGCGGACCTCACTGTTGGCCTTAAGTATCTGATCGTGCCATCCCAACCTCACCAACACCAGTAGACCTGGGCGCAAGCCGCCTCTCCAGCTCAAGGGCCTCCTGTTCGAACCGGGTTAATATGGAGAGGTGTGCCTGGCCGCCTCCAGTCCTCGCAGGCTGGGAGGTGTTATGAACCTTCTTCTCCCGAGAAAGAGAGAAGACTGTTAGGGCAAATTGCATATGGACTCTGCACGCGCATGCCACACCCAACCAGAGTGGGGCACATCAGGCCTCCAGCACCTCCTCTCCCCACTGTTGCTGGTCATTCAGACAAAGATGGTATGCCTGTTTCCCACCACCACCCCCCCAGCCCCCGCACCCCCCCCCCAACCCCCCCCCCCCCCCCCCCCCCCAACCCCCCATCCCCCCCACCCCAATGCCCCCTTGGACACATGCTGCATACTTCACATTAGGAACCACATGGTATTTCCTCCCATTGCAAGGAGGCACAACTACATGCAGTGTAAAGGGCAGCAGATGGTTCTTTTCCATGACACCTTGAGGCTCCCCTTCCACCATCTCATCATCCTAAATAGGACATCTCCTGGAGTTCTCAGTATGCGCCTAGCTGCATCTCCGGCAGGTTGCCCCCAAACTAGTCATGTGCGACTAAGATCAACACATAGTGCGGGGGAGAACTCATCTCCTCATGGCCCGTTCAGGCTGACCTCAGCATGGGCACCATCTGCTTGCCCACCCAGCGAAGGAAAAATTACCTTCATGATTCAATGCAGTCATGACAGTAAGACCTTTGAGGGGTGGAGCGGTGGAGGGGCCTCAGAGGGTAAGGCTACCTGCTGGGTTAAATGCCCAATGCCAACATGGTATTCACCCTGCCAGAGTGCAACAAATCAGTGAAGCGCTTGTGGCACTAGATCCAAGTGAGCCACACCATATCATGGGAGCTCACCACCTCCGCCACCTCCTCCCAGGCATGCTTGGTCATGCGGGGAGGCCTCCTCCTCCCATCTGGGGGGACCAACACCTCCTGCCGTGCTGCCACCTCCTCGAGGAGGGCAGCAAGGCATTCATCAGAAAAATGAGGGGGTGCTTTGGTCCCCCTGGCCTACCCTGCAGCCTGCCCTGCTCCTCTGCCCTACCTTGCAGCCTGCCCTGCTCCTCTGCCCTACCCTGCAGCCTGCCCTGCTCCTCTGCCCTACCCTGCAGCCTGCCCTGCTCCTCTGGCCTTCCCACCAGCCTGGCCTGCTCACCCGAACCCCTCTGGTGCACCCTGGAACTGGCCATTGTGAGCAGCCTACAGGAGGATGCCAGGCCTTCTTTTAAACAGGCTGCCATGTCACCATTGGACCCAGTGTTCTGTGCATGCCCACCACCACCAGCAAGCTCCCGCTATCCACAGGAGTCGGCAAATATGCTGAGCGGGCCTTAATTGGCATGCCCGCGTAAAATGGCGATCGGATCCGCCCCCGCTCCCACTCCCTCCCCCGCCCCCAAATGGAAAATTCTGCCCAGTGTTAGCTAGCCAATCCTCTATCCATGCCAATATGTTACCCCCTATATCATGAACTTTTATTTGCCGTACCTTATCAAATCCCCTCTGGAAATTGAAGTACAGTACATCCATTAGTTCCTCTTTATTCATAGCACCTGTGACTCCTGCAAAGAACTCCAATAAATTGGTTAAACATGATTTCCCCTTCACAAAACCATATTGACTGTCTGAGGCCTTGAATTTTTCTAAGTGGCCTGCCATACTATCTTTTTGAATAGCTTCCAACATTTTCCCTGTGACAGATGTTAAGCTAATCGGCCTGTAGTTTCCTGCTTTCTGTCTCCCTCCCTTTTTGAATAAAGGAGTAACCTTTCCTATTTTCCAATCTAATGGCACCTTCCCTGAATCCAAGGAATTTTAGAAAATTGAAACCAATGCTTCAACTATCTCACTAACCACTTCTTTTAAGGCCCTAGGATGTGGTCCATCAGTATCCAGGGATTTGTCAGCCTGCAGCTCCAACAATTTGCTGAGTACCACTTCCCTGGTGATTGTAATTTTTCTGAGCACCCACCAACACCCCCCCCAAACTTCTAATCCATGATTTACAGTTATTTCTGGGATGCTACTTGTATCCTCTATAGTGAAGGCCAATGTTCAATTTATTTCCTTATTTTCCATTATGAATCCCCCAGATGCACTTCCTATAGGGCCAACTTTATTAACTCTTCCCTTATTTAAGGTTCCATAGTAACTTTTACTATCCGTCTTTCTATTTCTAGCTAGCTTTCACTTGTATTCTAATTTTTTCCATCCTAGTAATCTTTGCTGTTCTTTATATTCAATCCAATTTTTTGACCTGCCACCCATCTTTGCGTAATTATATCTTTTTCTTTAAGTTTTATACTGTCTATAACTTTTTTAGTTAACCACAGATGGTGGGTGCTTCCCCTTGGAATTTTTCTTTCTTATTAGAATGTATCTATTCTGTGTATCCTGAAATATCCCGTTAAATGTCTGGCACTGCATCTCTATTGACCTATCCCTTAAACTCATTTGCCAGTTCACTTTAGCTAGCTCTGATTTTATTTCCTTACTTAAGTTTCAAGCACTAGTCTTGGATCCACTCTTCTCTCCATCAAACTAAATGTAAAATTCAATCACATTATGATCACTGCTACCTCATTTCACAATACCAGGTCTAGTTTAGCTTGCTCTCTGGTTGGCTCCAGAACATGCTGCTCTAAGAAACTATCCCAAAAACATTCTCTGAACTCCTCACCTTGGCTATCTTTTTTTCCTGATTTTTCCATTCTATGGGCAAAATTTTTAGCTCGGCGGACAGTGGAGATTGGAAAACCTCATGTGAAAGATGGAGTGCAGTGAGACCAGTTGCCTCATGGTGTGACAAGTGTCTGGGGGAGAGTAGATGAGAGATCCATAGTATATGGTTGAGGTGGCATCTGTCACTTGGGTTCAGAGTGTGGTGTGTCTGACCACAGGGTGCCATAGTTTTACATGGACTGTGTACTTACTGTGAACATTAGAGTATAAGATAGCTTTTGTAACTTATGGTATCCTTACAAATCTGTATGTACCTGTAAAAGTAGCTGTGGGAGAAGGAGTATTATAATATAGTTCACCCTTTCTTGTTTAATAAATGTTTTATTATTTTGTTAAAAGTTCATTAGCTGACCCCTGTGACTTTGTTCAGTAGCTACTCTCTACATATCTAAACAAACAAATAAAAGTCAGAATCCATCAAGCTGCATTCCACTCTGGGATCAGGCTTGTCCAGGGGTAATCTCAGCTGGGGATCATAACATTCTCTAATGCACTAATACCACCATAACTTAGCAGAGCCACCCCTCCACCTTTTCCTAGTTTCATGTCCTTTCTAAAAGTCACGTACCCTTCAATATTCAGGCCCCAATCTATGTCATCCTTCAGCCATACCTCTGTAATAGCTATCAGATCGTACTTATTTATTTCTATTTGCGTTATCAGTTCATCTGTTTTGTTTTGAGTGCTATGTGCGTTCAGATACAAAGCCTTTAGCTTTGTCCTTTTATTATCTTTGTAACCTCTAGCCTTGATGGCTGTTTTATTGTTAAATTTGTATCCATTCTCTATCCCTTCCTGTCAAATTCTGTTTATTGTTTCCCATATTAATACCCTTCTCTCTTGCTTTGTCTCTACTCTTTGGTTTACCACATCTTCCCAGATTTGATTCCTTGCCCCCACTAATTAGTTTAAAACCTTCTCTATTTCCCTAGTTACACAGCTCGCTAGGACACCAGCCCCAGCATGGTACAGATCCCACTTTCCCTAAAATTGGTGCCAGTGCCCCATGAACTGGAACCCAATTCTCCCACACCAGTCTTTAAACCATGAATTCATTTTTCTAATCTTATTTGCCATATGCTAATTTGGGAGGGAGTTGTCCTGGGAGTCCTCAACATTGACTCTGGATCTTTACATTCCATGACATTAAGTCAAAATGGGCAAGAAAACCTTCTTCTAATTACTGCCTACCACCCTCCCTCAGATGATGAATGGACACTCCTGCATGTTGAACACAACTTGAAGGAAGCACTGAGGGTAGCAAGGGAGCAGAATGTACTCTGGGTGGGGGACTTCAATCTCCATTGCCAAGAGTGGCTCAGTAGCACCATTACTGGTGAGCTGGGCGAGTCTTGAAGGACATAACTGCTAGACTGGCTCTGCGGCAGGTGGTGAGGGAACCAACAAGAAAGAAAAACCTATTTGACCTTGTCTTCACTAATCTAACTGTTGCTGATGCATTTGTCCATGACAGTATTGCTAGGTGTGACAACCACAAAGTTCTTATGGAGATGAAGTCCCATCTTCACATCGAGGATACTGTCCATTGTGTTCTGTGGCACCACCACCATGTAAAATGGGATTTTGAACAGATTTAGCAACTGAAAACTGGGCATCCATGAGTCACAATGGGCCACTATCAGCAGCAGAATTGTGGATAAAGGGGAGCTTGTAGATGTACTGTATTTGGATTTCCAGAAGGTGCCACATCAAAGATTATTGCATAAAGTAGGAGCTCAAGGTGTAGGGGGTAACATAATAGCATGGACAGAAGATTGGCTGGCTGACAGAAAACAGAGAGTATGCATAAATGGGTCTTTTTCTGATTGGCAGGATGTGACAAGTAGATTCCTGCAGAGGTCCATGCTTTTTACAATTTATATCAATAACTTAGATGAGAGGAATGAAGGCATGGTAGCTAAATTTGCAGATGATATAAAGATATGTAGGAAAGTATGTTGTGAAGAGGACATAAGGGGGTTGCAAATGGATATAGATAGATTGAATGAGTCAGTAAAAACTTGGCAGATGGAGTATCAAGTGGCAAAATGTGAAGTTGTTCACTTTTCCAGGAAGAATAAAAAAGCAGAGTATTACTTAAACAGAAACGACAGCAGAATTCAAAGGTGCAGAAGATTTAGGCATTCAATTGTATGAGTCACAAAAAGCTCATGTGCAGGTACAGCAATTAATAAAGAAGGCTAATGGAATGCTGCCCTTTATTACGAGAGGAATTGAACATAAAAGTAAGGATGTCATGCCTCAGTTATACAGAGCATTCGTGAGACCACACCTTGAATACTGTGTGCAGTTTTGGTCTCCTTATTTAAGGAAGGATGTAAATGCATTGGAGGGAATTCAGAGGAGGTTTACCAGATTGATACCTGGAATGAACAGTATTTTTATGAAGAAAGGTTAGACAGACTGGGCTTGAAGAGTGAGGAGTAACATGATTGAAGTATATAAGATCCTGAATGGTCTTGACAAGGTGGACATGGAAAGGTTGTTTCCTCTTGTAGGCAAGTCCAGAACTAGGGGGCACTGTTTAAAATTAGGACTCGCCTTTATCGGACAGAGATGAAGAGAATTTTTTTCTCTCAGAAGGTTGTGCGACTTTGGAACTCTCTGCCTCAAAAGGTGGTTGAGGCGGGGTCATAGAATATTTTTAAGGCAGAAATAGATTGATTCCCTTGCTGCTTAGCTAGAATCTAAGCTTATTGAGGGTAGATGGGAATGTGGAATTGAAAACATAAACAAACCAGCTATGATCTTAATAAATGGCAGAACAGGCTCAAGGGGCCAAATCGCCTACTTCTGTTCCTATTTTGTATGCTCTTATGTTCATATGCAACCACCTTTAGGCCTGGCATATTCCCCCATTCTACCATTACTATAAAGCCAGGGAATCAATCCTGAAGAGTGCAGGAGGACATGCAAGGAGCAGCACCAGGCATACCTAAAAATGAGATGTCAACTTGGTGCAGCTACAACACAGGACTACCTGCTAAGCGATCCCACAACCAACGGATCAGATAGAAGCTCTGCAGACCTGTCACATCCAGTCATGAATGGTGATGGACAATTAAACAACTCACCGGAGGACGAAGCTCCACAAATATCCGAATGCTCACAGATAGGGTTGGGGAGTGGGGTGGGGGTGGGTGGGGGGGGGGGTGCAGCATATGAGTGCAAAATACAAGTCTGAAGTATTTGTAACTATCTTCAGCCAGAGGTGCTGAGTGGATGATCCATCTTGGCCTCCTCCTGAGGTCCCCAGCATCATAGATGCCAGTCCTCAGACAACTTGATTCACTATACATGACATCTGGAAACAGCTGAAGGCACTGGATACTGCAAAGGCTATGGACCCTGACAACATTCCAGTTCTTGTACTCCAGATCCAGCTGCTGCCCTAGCCAGGTTTTTCCAGTACATCTACAACATTGGTATCTTTCCGACAATGTGGAAAATTGTCCAGGTATGCCCCTTCCACAAAAAGCAGGACAAATCCTACCAGGCAAAATACTGCCCCATCAGTCCACTCTCAATCATCAACAAAGTGATGGAAAGAGTCGTCAACTGTGCTATCAAGCAGAGGGACCTGGGGGTGTCTGTGTAGAGATCTTTCAAGGTGGCAGGGTACATTGAGAAAGTGGTTAGCAAAGCATATAGGATCTTTGGCTCCATAAATAGAGGTATTAAGTATAAAAGCAGGGAAATTATGCAGAACTTTTAGAAAGCTCTGGCCAGGTTACATCAGAATATCGCATTTAGATCTGGTCATCACACTTTAGGGAAGCTGAGGGTCCTTGAGAGGGTGCCGAGGAGATTTACCAGAATGGTTCCAGATATGGGGGCTTTAGTTAAAAGATTAGTTTGAGAAGCTGGGGTTATTCTCATTGAAGCAAACAAGATTGAGGGGAGATTTGATTGAGGTGTATAAGATTAGAACAAGTTTGGATAAGGTAGACAAAGTAAAATTGTTCCCATTAGCTGTTGCTACAAGACTAGGGGACATGGAATTAAGCTTTTGAGAAAAAGGCACGGGCGAATGTGAGGAAGGACTTTTTCATGTAGCGAGTGGTACTGATATAGAACACACCACCCACAAAGATGGTAGAAGCAAAGACACTGAGCAATTTCAAAAGGAAATTGAATGGGCACTTGGAAGAAATAATCTTGCAGGGCTACAGGGATAGAGCAGGGAAATGGGACTAACTAGATTGCTCCATGGAGAGCTGGCATGGACAAGATGGGCCGAATGGCCTCCTTCTGTTCTGTAAATGACCCCATGACTTCCTTAGTTCCTCTTTATCCACCTCAAAAAACTCTTACCAGATTTGCCAAGCAGGATTTCTCTTTCATAAATTCATTAATTTTCTTTCTTGAGTTAAAGGATTGATAGGCCATAGTGGGAGGTTCATGATAGAATAATCATACTTGTTCTCTGGATGCAAGGAACTTGATGGGGCAAATGGCCGTTTTGACTGGCCTTTCTTACATTCATACCTACAATATTGGATGATGCTTGCTTGTTTGGTAGTAACCCACATCCTATGCCGAGCAACAAGTTGGGGGGCTTCCTTCACTTCACCTGAGAAGCAATCTAATATGTTAGTTTGGTTTGATATTTTCAAGTATTCATTAATATAAATTGATCCATTTAAATGCAGGAATGCTGCTGCTATTCCATAGTCCAGTTGTGGTATTCTTTTCCTTGTCCATGTGCAGTTTTAAGCCAATTTCATCAATTTACTAATACAAATATTGTCAGGAAGATATAATAATTTTCACAATGTTATTGGAATTTATTGTAAAGTACAGTAATAGAGGTCTGTGTCTATGTGTCTGTGTTTGTGCCGGACTTAATTAAATTAAAGGCAGCTGGTCTGAAGGCTTTAATGTAAGAAGATAAGCTAGGTTTGAAATGTTAACCAGGTAAATATGGTTGAAGTTTTAGAATGTGAGGTGTAAAGGGAATATTTGCATTATTAAATAAACTGGAGTAGCATGAATTCAAAAGACGGCGTCAAATGTTTCACTTAGCCAAGAGAAGTTAAGAAACAATGGTCAGAATTTTGACTTTGATGGGCAGACGGGCCCCACCGGCTCAGTGGCGGGCGGGCAGCCGAACTCCGCCACCTAAACGGGGCCGGCTGCCATTTTCAGTGGGCGGGCTGATTAAGACCCGCCCAGTGGGTTGCCTGACGGGAAGTGCTATGCGCTTCCTGTGCAGGGGGGGGGAAGGGATTCCCCAACTGTCAGAGTACGATCTTTTACACATGCGCGTGAAAGAGCGCACTGCTCCCTGATGCAAAATGCTGTCTCAGGGACAGCACTGAATGCTTAAAAATTTTTAAAAATAGAGAAAGAAAAACATTATTAACATGTCTCCTTCATGTGACACTGTCACACGAGATGGGACATGTTAATAAATATGAGTGAAACTTTAATAAACTTTTTGAAAACTGAGATGAAATCTCATCCCACCAGTGGATGAGGTTTTATCTTTTTTCAGAAGCCCACTGGGGCTCCTGGCCTGCCCACTGGCCTTAAGGCTGGATGGGCAGGTCTTTCAATGAGTTTAATGATCCTGTCAATGGCCTCAATTGGCCATTGACAGGTCGGCGGGCGAACAGCTGATTTCACTATCCGCCCGCCTTCCTGAAAATTTAAATGGTCCGGGATGATGTCGGGGATTACTCCCAACATTATCCCGCGTCATTTTCCTGTCGGTAGTTGGCCCCACCCCCAAATCGCCGACGGGAAAATTCTGGTCAGTGTGTTTATTTTTCCCAAAGATGACTGGAAAAATTGGTACAATGATAGATTTTTATTATTAGAGAGGTAAAGTCCAAAGACATGGTAAAACAATGGGAATTTTCATTCAAAGGGGATAATATATATAAAGGAGAGAATGCTGTGTGTAAGGCAAGCAATTTAAGATCTAACACAAGTGTGAAAATCTTCCAGCATCTAAGCCTCAAGTTGCTCTTTACAAGGAACCAAAGCTGAGATAAACTCACTTTGAATTCAACTATCCAGGGTGTGTGCTTTGCCTGGGTCTGTTTAAATCTATGTGTTTTACTGTTGCCCTAAAAGAGTTGTAACTGGGAGTTAGATTAACTTGACGAGCTAGGAGTTATCATAGTAGTAATTTGTAAACCTATGTATGTGCTTAAAATCATTTTTTTTTAATTTTTAAAGGTTTAATTTAGTTTTTTAAGAAACCTAGAAAACTCAGTAGTCTTACTACTACTGAAATCAAGGCATAGATCTCAAAATAAATACAAATTGTAAAATAGTTGTGGCAGTTGTTTCAAGTTTCCCTCTGGGATTTGAACAACTCAGTATTTACCATCCGCTGTGCCATAACAATATATTGAAATAGATCTGCATCAAGTTTTATATTTTCTTGCAATCAATAAAAGGTAATTTAGATCAACACCATTCAAGCATTATTGTTATTAATCTACTGAAACCATGGGTGGAATTTTACCCCCGTCGGGCGGCCACCGCGGGTGGGCCCAGGAGTGGTCACAAAGCCGAATGTTGCAAATTAACAGCCAGCCAGTGTGAAATCCCCACTGCAGCACTCAGCCCTGCCTGGGATGGGGCAGGAGGAAGGTGAGCGCGGAAGTTCGTTCATGCGTGTGAGTGCTTGCAATGAAAGCTTCCCGAGGCACAGAACTGCCTCAGGAAGCTGAAGACTTATAACCATAAAAATAAAGATATTTAAAATCATGAAAACATCTCCCCTCATTGTGACACTTCTTACGCTCCTATTTAACATGTCACATGAGTAGGGACATGTTAAATAGGAGTGTAAGAAGTTTTTTTTTAAAATCACTGGTCGAAACCTCATCCCGCCAACTGAATGGTTGGATGGGCAGCGAAAAATTCTACTCAATTAATAGGCTGCTTAATTGTCAGCGGCGCGCGCGCACCAACTGAAATATCGCGCATCAGTTTACAGTCGTTCGGGTGGGGCATGCACCAGCCCCACAAGAGAAATATTTTGCCCTTTCTGTCCATTATACCCCACCTCCTTGACGTATTCACGACATGAATTACTTCCAGAAAGTTTAACTTCATGGGGCTGAATTTTGCCCTTGACGGGCAGGCGGGCCCAGCCAACTCGGCGGCGGGCAGGCAGCTGATCGCCATCACTGAAACAGGCCCCGCCGCCATTTTACACGGGCGGGCCAATTAAGGCCCGCCCAGCATACCGCCCGATGGGAAGCGCTATGCACTTCCTGTGTGGGCTGGGTGGGAATTCCCCAACTGCGAGAGTGAGCTCTTTCGTGCATGCGCACAAAGGAGAACACTTCTCCCTGAAGCTAAGTGGTGCCTCAGGGAGGTCACTAAAAACATGTGAGACATTAAAAATAGAAAAATAAAAAAATCATTAACATGTCCCCCTCATGTGAAAATGTCACACGAGATGGGACATGTTAATGAAATACACAAAAACTTCATTGAACTTTTTTAATTCCGATATCAAACCTCATCCCGCCACTGGATGAGGTTTGATTAAAAAATCACTTACCCGCCTGCCCATTGGGCCCATGTGCCGAGCCGAAGTTCGCACGGACTCCTCAAAATCCTCGTCGATTGGTGACTTAATGGCTTTAACAAGGTCTTTAATTAATGGCAGGCGCGCGTCACACTGCATAGCGTGCCCGCCGACCGAAACATCGCGATGCCGCGCGCTGACATGGGGATGCTCACGCGACGTCAGCCGCAACGTTTTAAGCACTGACATGCGGGCTCTGCCACCCGCACGTCAGCCAGAAGATTCAGCCCCATATTTCCATTTTCACCTTCAGAACAGCATCTTATTATCCAACCAATAATAAGTGCAAGCAGCTTTCCTTTAAAACGACCCGATTTCTAGAACTGTCCCTGTACTTCTTCCCCTTAATACCTTCTGGGATAATTACTTGTCTTCATAAGGTTGTTGGTAATCTGGTGAATGCCATCATAGAAACCATCCAAACGTCCTCCTATCTTCCTCCATAATGACCTTTTTTACAGTGTGCAGAATAAATATTGTAAGCTACCTATTATTGTGTCTAAATAAACTGTTTTTCTCAAACTCTGCATCTGTGCCTGGCAACAAGAATGATATCACATTAGGCCATGACATTGTGCAAGTTCACTGACCTTCGCAACTGCAATTCTTGTCAACTACAATGTAGGCCTTTAGTTAGTGGAAGCAATACTTACTGAAATATGTCTCCAAGAGCTTCATAAATTTAATTTGAAATGAAATTCTAACAGTAATCTTGTGCCCTTCATAAGTGAGGAACATTCTTTGTTGCATTTTAACAATGGCGAAGGCTAACTGCAGTGGTTGCTATGGCAACATTTTAAAATTAATTTTAACATACCGAAGAGCCAGAGATGGAAAAATTATTGAAAAGCACAGCTGAATAGCCATGGCTTACGTGGGCTGACAATGGTTTGCAATGTCCTTTGTAATGGTAGAACCAAAAGAGTCTTCTTGCTCACAATGTTATCTTTTCATTTTCCTCCATCTATTCTGTGTGCTTTCTCCACCCCAAGTTTAACCATATCAATGTTTGTCTTTCCACTGCTCCAGTCACAGGGTGTTCTCTGCATATCCTCCTCCTATCCCTAAACTATTCTACCCCTTCCTCCAGCTCCTGGCTTTCCTCATAGGACCTCCCCTACCCCCATCCCACACCTCCTAGTCTCTAGGCTGCTTACTTCTCCTTCCCTAATCCCACATTCTCACCCTTCCACTAGTCCCTGAGCCAGCTCCTGTCCAGATGCACTATTTCCCCTGTCAGTCTCTGGGCCTCTCGTTCTACTTCCAACATTTGACTGCTCACCTTCCTATCCCCCATTCCATGGCTGCTTTCTCACCTCCTCCCCTCAGTTCCAGAGCCGAATAATTCATACTTTATACTTTAAACAGCAGACATAATTTTCCATTCTAGAAACTAATTGCAGTGGCGGCGAGGACATACGGCATGATTCCCGCTATGCAGCAGGGCAGATTTCTATGCCCAATTTTTCACTTTTCATCTCATTAATTATACATCAATGAGGAGCTCACTGAATCTCGTGGCAGGGTGGGCAGTGATTTGTCCACCCCACCATTACCTCATGGGATTGTAGGCAATGGTGCCTTATCTAAACGGCACCCACACAGACATTCACACACTGCAGGCCTGGTGTGGGCTGAATGTCCATGGCGACCAAACACAACAAGCTCTCAGCTCCAAGGTTCAGCGAGGCCACCCTGGGGATTCTCCTCAATGCCTTTCCGGGAAGGTGGGAGATCGTCTTTCCGAGGGAAGGGTACAAGGGGTCCTCCCACCTGAACACGCTGGCCTGGGAGGAGGTCACCAGGGAGGTCAGCTCCCATGGCATTCAAAAAAGGTCCACCCTGCAGCGCGAGAAAAGAATGAATGATCTGGTGCGCTCTGCCAGGGTAAGTGAAACTTCTATTCACTCCAAACTCACGCTCTCATAAGGGCATCCCGCAGTCTAAGAGTTAGAGTCCACAGGGATGTCACACAGTACCAGAAGATGGGACATCAGCATTGAATGTCTGCCAGCCACTTTAAGATCACCATCTCATGTAAGAACCTGCACAAAAAAACATCTTAATCACTTTCTGGGAGGGCTCAGCACACAAAACAAGTGTGCATGTTTCTGAAATGCTCTTTCATCCATAGTGCTCAGTCAATTCTTTTGGCTTTAAGTAGGACAAGATCTCCCATAACCGGCGAGAGAAAATGAAGATCGGAAGGGTGACCCCAGAGCTCAGGACCCGCTCACCCCACAAGGAGCAAGCAGCAGAGCTCACTGGAAAGAATGGGGGTCGCTCCTGTGTGGAAAGCAAGATTAGCCTACCGCAACAGGCCAGTGAGGGAGCATCCAGCGTACATCAGTCACATGCGGACAATGACTGTGAGTGAGCTATAGGCATGAATTTTTCCCGAGTCGTGCGGGCTCGGTGAGAGCGGGTGGGGGTGGTCTTGGAGACGACCACCACCTGCAATCAGCTCCATGCTGCCTTTTTACGCAGGCGGGCCAATCAAGGCCCAGCATGCGCGCAAAAAAGCACTTCAATCTCCCTGAGGCAGATCCGTGCCTCAGGGAGATTGAAGCGCTTTTGGAAAACATAAATAAATGTAATAAAAATGTATTGAAACGTGTCCCCTCATGTGTCACATGAGCTGGGACATGTTTTTATTTTTCTGAAAAACTTTTCATTTCGTTCATAAAAGCTTTAGGAAACCTCATTCTGTTTATGGATGAGGTTTCTTAGAAAATGTGAAGGCCGCTTGGCCCTTTAGCCTGCCCGCCAACCGTAAGGTTGGGTGGGCAGCGTAAACTTGAAATTAATTACCTAGTTAATAGCCTTAATGGGCCTTTCAATTATTGGCAGGCGCGCCAATTCCAGCACCTGCCAAATGAAATGTGATGACGTGGGGATGCACATTTGGCGTCATCACACGTTATTTTACACACCGGCATGTCGGACCTGCCCCCGCACGCCAACTGTAAAATCCTGGCCATGGCAGCCTGCCTAGTCAATCATTAATTATTTCATCTCTCTATCCAGCAAGAAAAGACGGAGGGAGAGGCAAAGCATGAGTCTCAGCCCCGACCCCCAGGGCACCACAGTTGAGGAGGCAGAGGAAGCATCAGATGAAGACCCATCACTGTGTTAACCTGCGCCCTCCACCAGTGCAGATACGTACACCTCGATAGTCCCAGTTCTACAGTAGGCTTGGGATCACAATTGGCTGATCACCGCACGGATATGGGAGGTATATGGAAGTGGGAGGCAATGACTGTTGTGGTCTCTGACACTTGGAGGACTGCTGGAGACCAGGCCCCTGCAGAGTCCAAGTCCAATGATGAGCCTCTGCAATTAGCCTTGAGAGAAATGTTGGACCTGCAAAGACAGTTAGCATTGTCAGAGGCCGTAACCAGAAGAGAACAAAGGATAGAGGAGTTTGTCCATGTCTGATGTTGTGGCTCTGGTATTCGAGCGCATTAAAGTTTACATGGGAAGGGTGGCAGCCTGCTTGGAGACCTAGGCAGTTTCTGCCAGATTTGCTCTCGGACCTGCACACCATCGCTTTAGGCAGGGTACATTCCAGTAGTGGTTAGGTGAGAGGTGGCCAGGGCACCTCGACCTCCCTCCAGGTGCCCATTTTCCTCAAGTAGTCAGGAAGGGGCCCTCGGGCACCTAACAGGAGAAGGAGTGCCAGCCAGACACCCAGGGCATCCACCTAAGACACTACAAGGGTGTCCTGCCACTCCAAATCCCCTCTGCCTGTGACCCTATCAACTCCAGCAGGTTAGGCCAAGGAGGGTGCATCTGCCCCAGAACAGGGCCCTTCAGGACTCCAGCCACCAGAGGATACCTGCCAAAGTCATCTCAGACAACAGGGCATAGCAGTCAGCAGGCTGCCACCAGCTCTCCTGCAGATGTCGGAGCTGCACCTGTGCATAGAAGTAGAGTTAGGAAAATTAAGAAGTTTTGAATGCACAATGATGTCACAGGTGTTCGTTCACTGTACATAATCTGCACTATTGTAAAGATATTTCATATTTATCTTTTCCAAGTTTCAGGTATTGAACAGCTAATCGATGTGATGAAGGTCCCACTTTCGTCCAAGAGTACAAAATGAAACCCCCCGACACAATTATTCCCCATCTTGGCCCTCCATTTCATTAAGTTTCACTCAATCTCATCACAGTAAATTGCCTTTAGTTCCACATCAGCGATATGAACAAAGACACTTCCTAAATGAAAATGATAGCTGGCTAGGTCACATGTAACCCTTGTATCTTAAGCAGACATTATGTGACTCATAGATTCATAGATGTTTATAGCACAGAAGGAGGCCATTCAGCCCATCGTGTCCCTGCCAGTCAACAAAAATCTGACTACACTAATCCCATTTTCCAGCTCTTGGCCTATAGCCCTGGAGGCTATGGCAACGCAAGTGAATATCTAAATACTTCTTAAATGTTACAAGAGTTTCTGACTTAGACAGCCTTTCAGACAACGAGTTCCAGACTCCCACCACCCCCTGGGTGAAGAAATTCCTCTTCAATTCCCCTTTAGCCTTCTACCTCTTACCTTAAATCTATGCCCCCTTATTAACCCCTCTACTAATGGACGTCATGACTTCATGAGAGTTGTTCATCGAGGTTAGTGATTATCCTTATACAGTTTCACTGAAGTCTGTACTACGTGGATGAAATAAGTTTTGTTGCAATGAACGTTGGAGTCTTTTCACTCTAATGTACTTTGCAATGACGTTTATTTTATGACTGTGAGGTTTTGGTTAAAGTCGCATTCATCGTTGAGCACCGTAGCCTTTCATGCCTCCCTGCAGTGTAATTTTGTCTCCACATTTAAGACTGAATGTTATTCCTTTATTAGTTCCCACTCTTCCCATGCATGACCCTGAGCAATGGAAGTTGGTTCCACTTGGTGACATTTGAAATGTCTGCTGGATGGGAATGAATGTGTGCTGTCAGAGGTAGAACAGATCAGTCTATGAGTCTCCAAAGCATAGAGATAATCTACTGGTACACCCAAATCTTGTGATGGTAACTTTGTCTGGAGGTTTCTTTAATTACTCTTAGTGGCCTGTGGGATTGTCATCCTTGGATGTTGTGCCTGGTTGCATTTGGGATCTTATCCTAGATGCAATAGGACTTTACGGTAGTTGTAGAGCTGGAATGGATCTGATTTGTCCTTGGTTATGCCTCACCATTGCACCATTTTGTGTAATAACTTCTGAATAAATCCTTGTCACCTCAGTTGGTTGCCACGTAGGTGGATCCTGGGTGTGAACTTGTTGTCCCAACTGGAAACTTGGTAGTTCAGTACCTGCATTTTTATTGTGCACGTTGGTCATCTTCTTGTCAATTTTAAAAGCTGCTCTCTAGTTTCTGAGAGAACAGCATGGGCAAGAGTAGGTAAATCGGTATGCATCAGTCTGCCAAACATGAGCTCTGCCTGTGATGAAATAGTTGCAATTAAAGATGTCCCTCTCAGATGTAACATTGCAATGTATAGATCCTGCTTGGTCTGTCTATGTTTGAGAATTAGGGATTTGCTGTGCAAATCATTCATTCAATTAGGCTGTTAGGTCTAGCATAATGAGAGAAAGAAGTAGCCTGATCAATATTCCACTTCTCACACAAATTCTGAAAAGGATTACTGATAAATTGAGTATTATTGTGCATAATGATCTCTCTAGACACAACACATCAACTGAAAATAGCACTCAGTGTGCATGACAGTTGTGGGACATATTGTGCAATTGTCGAACAATGGGGTACTTGGTAAAATAGTTGACGATGACGATGAAAACAATGCCATGATAATGAAAGAGGTCTGATGCGATTTTGGACCAGGGAGGGGTAGGAACTTCATATGGAATTAATGGTGCTTTGTGCTGACTTGGCGTAGGCTCCTGACATGCCTTGTACTTCCTGACGATGGCTTCAATGTCATTGTTCATACCTGACCAATAGACTGTGTCTCTTGCAAGTCTTCTTGTTCCAACTATGCCCTATAAGTGATGAAGTTGTTGAAGGATAGCAGGTCGCAAAGATTCTGGTATGGTGACTTGCCTGCCTTTTAAAGTGACTCCCTGGGAGATGCCTAGCTTGTCCCAATAAGGGGGAAATGGTCGAGCCATCCTTCAATGATGGTTGCCCATAGTTTATGTAGTGTGGAATCTTTTACCGTTCTTCTTGATGCTGCTGGAATTTGCCCAAAATCTACCAGATTAATTTGAAGAACATCTTCAATTTTGATGTCAATGAAATGAACTTGTAGATCTAAGGATACATCTTCTGTTTTTGCTAGGTTAGGCAATCTGCTAATCATATCCAATGCAATCAAATTATCAGGCTTGTACTTAACCTTGCAGTCATAACATTGAATTTTTAAGAGATGTTGCAATCTAGTTGGTGGTTGGTCATTTGTTTTCATCAAATCTTCTCCAGTGGTTTGTGGTTGGTCTCTATCACAAACATTTTGCCAAACAGGCAGGGGTGAAAACACATGATTCCAAACAGTAATGCTAATGTTTCTCACTTGATGTTGGAGTAGCTGGATTATGTTACGGACAGAGATTTTGAAGGAAATGCAATCCGTTTGCCTTTCTATAGTATGCATGCTCCCAGGCCTTTCTCTGAGTCATCCATCTCCAGGGTACTTGTCTCCCTTGGATTGTAAAATTGCAATGTCGGTACTTCTGATAATGACTGTCCCAGTGCTTCAAGGCAGTATTTGTGGCCTTCATATCACAGGAAAAACACATCCTTTCTCAACAATTCCCTTAGCAATGAAGATTTTTGAGTGAAATTGGGAACGTAAGGAAACAAGAAATTAAAGAGACATCAACATCTTTGAAGATTGCCTATCTTGAGGAGTTGTGTTAGAAACATATCTTTGAAGACTGAATTTTTCTCTTACAAAATGGAAGAACATGACTTGAGCTGGACAGGTGGACACTGGCATGGTATCTACTTTCACTTTTGAAATGGAGGTAGCAAGTCTAAGGTTGTATTGTACGCCTGGTTTTCTTAAGGAGTTTTATGACTGGAGGAGTTATTTGTGTTAATTAATGGAAAGCTTTTATGACCAGGCAGTCACATGGAAGAGAGGGAAAAAAACCTGGACTGTTGCCTGGTTACCAGAGGCCACAGGGAGAGAACAACAGTTCGTTTTGGAAGCTGTTTAAGAGCAGATAGGTTGGAAGCAGCAGAGATAGCAGACCAACCTGAAGCTGAAGGCTCTCACTCTCCTCCTTTGCCTAAAGTGTGTGTAGCTATCAACTGTTACCATAACTCTTATGAGTGCAACCAGTCTGCAATTGGATACAGTTGAACCAAGTTGGTGAGGCCAGTGGCACGTCGTCACACGAGAGAACCCCAAGTCGACAGCGTTGAGACCCTATGGACTTTATCCTTTATTTTTAGAACCTCCTTAAAAGCCCAACTCTGCACATAGTCATTATCTGTTTGTCCTATGTTTGCTTGTATGTGTGTGTGTGTATGTGTATGTGGGGGGAATTCTTTACAAAGAGATCAATAGCTATACTTCCCGCTTGCAATTGTTTGTTAACTAGGACTTGCAACTTGTTAAAATAAGTTTAGTTTTAAGAATAAGCTAATCATTCTGCATTTTTGAAAGAAGCCTGGTCATAGTCTCTTTTCTTCAAGTACTAGTGATATAGATACCCAATTGGTCACTTTGGGATAAAATTAAACATTAAAATTAATGGTACAGCCTGCAGAGTAGTGGGGCTTGATAATTTGCACAATTCTCTCATCCTGGTCATAACATGGCCCTAATACCCTCTATTTTACTTTGTTTGGGACATATGCCAGCACTGGAATAAATAGAAATGAAGAAATTGACTTGCTATATGTTGATGTTGTATTTTAGACTGTTAAACGCCTATCCTTCATTACATGCTGCTTGCATCAGTAAGTGCAGATTATGGTCATGTTCTTGCTTTGTTCTTCCCACAACAGCAATGTCATCTGTGACACAGATGCATCCTGGTACAGTGCATGTAATGCGGCCGATAGAAGCTTGAAAATGATCCTGGCTAACAGATAGTTCAAAAGGAAGGTGATGAAATCAGTATCGTCCAAATGGGGTACGAAATGTAGTAAGCTCTTGGGTCTGCTCCATAAGATGTACTGGCCAGTAACCATGCTTGGTATCAAGCTTCAAGAAGAATCTTAACTATTCTAATTAAGGTATTTTGTATGGATAATGTTTCAAAGCTACAGTTAACTTCATGGATTAAGGCACACTATTTTCTGTCTTTCTTTAGGATACATGATCAAGCTGCACCAATCTGTGTGCTCTTGTACACTTCTAATGAGTCCGTCTTTCTCCATCTTCATAATTCAACATTTTTGAATTTTATATGAATGCTGAGTTTATGCGGTGGATTAATTTACGTACTTGCATTCTCCTGAAAGTGTTCAATGTTAATTCAATATTAGGTCGTGAACTGAGGCAGTAGGAGAATTTTCAGGGGCATTGAGAAGCCTAAGCACTGCAGGGATTTCTGCTGTCAAAGGGGACTTCTGATGATCTCCTTCTGTCTTCCACAGGATCAGTCTAGGAGGGGAGGCATGACAATGCCTCGGCATTAATGAGGACTTCTCAAGAAAATGAACCAGCAGAGCCAACACCATCTCATCAATTAAGTGCACTTTCCAGTAGCACAGATATACTCACATTGGTGGGCCCTCACATACAGTTAAATTTGGTGGCATTGATGAAGAGCAGAGCACTTGTGAGCAGGAGCAGGAGGCGGAAGCAGCTGTAGTCTGCCTTTGGAGGATGGAGGACAGATATAGTAATGTTCAGTTGAGCTCAAATGCAGGGCCTTAGGAGACACAAGCAAGGCAGCTCTACTTTGACCAGTAGCAAGAGATGTATGCCCACATGTCAGAGTTCTCTGAAGCAGTGTGGAGTCATGGACTGAGAATGAAGGAGTCCATTCAGCTCATGTGCGCCAACATGGCTTTGAACTCTTCCATGAAGAGAGTGACCAAACTCAATAAGAGCTGTATGTGGCAGCATTTTGAGTGACTGCAGGAACAGCACACAAGAATGCACAGAATGTATGCTGTTAGACCAGGAGGATTGCATTCCACTCCTTCATCTACAGAAATCAATATCTTTTCACCCTCTCTTCCAGTTATTCCTATCTCTCCAACACCAACTTGGTCATGGAGGGCCACGCTAGCGATTTCCATTGCTGCCTCTTCCATGGCTGTGAGGATGGTTTGCTGAGACAATTCTCATGAGCACACCCACTCTTGTGAATTCTGCACCATCATCTTCTGCCAGGAAAAAGGAGAGAAAAGTAAGGTACTGCTGGCCTCTGTTACCTAGGCCAGTGCTGCTTTTATATAAGAAGCTGCATGTATAAGTGCTGCCAGGTCCTCAACAGCTCCAGGGCTCTGAGGATTGATGACCAGTCAGTAGTTTTCCTGGGCACAGATATCCCCCATGTTCAGGAGCACTATCCAGCCTCTGTCTGCTCAGCTGGTGTGCCTTCTGGTGGTTGCAGACCTGGAGGATTCTCATCTGGGTCTTGTGTTGCATCTATCTTGCCAGAGTGAAGGTCATTAAACCTCTTGTGGCACTGCACCCAGGTTCTCTGGACAACATATTGGCTACTAACAATTTTTTCAACCTTCAGCCAGGCCTGCTTAGTTGACTGGGTGGCCTTTTTTCTGCCACCCTCTGGAAACCACTCTTCTTGCCTTTTTCTTACTACCTCCAACATAGCCAGGTCTGGATCAGTGAAGTGTGGGGCAGCCCTGTCCCAGGTGCCAGGCTTCTGTCTCTTGTCCTGTTGAGCTCAATTTCATTGCAATGCAAGACAGCTGATAGAGTAATAGCTGCCATGATGCCTTTAAAATGGACCTCACTTTACAAGGCCCACTTTCATCCTACAACCATCATGTATCCCGTCAGAAACATATACATGAGGTGATTGAAAAACCATAAAGTGACGATGATGTTCACAATGAGATGAAGAGCGGTGAATACATGTTTCACACCATCAATCTCATAGAAAATATAGATGTCGCCACATTGTACAAAGTGTTTGCCAAAATTTGAATTACCTGTCCTAAGAAACTATTTGTTATTGGCCAAGATTGACACAGGGGAATGTGCCAACATAATGCTACTGCGAATCATAAAAGACATGTATGCACAGACTTGGAAAGCCATGGTGAAACCTACTACAGTGAAACATTCAGTGTACAACAGTTCACTGATTCCATGTGTAGGATCCATAGTCCTGGAGTGCAAGTACAATCGATCCTACTTGGTGTCATAGGTGCTCTACATCGTGGACGCTAAAGGCCCAGCAATTGCAGGACTGCCAGCATGTTGTGGCCTCACACTAATAACAATCTATGGAATCGGTCAGACATCACAAGGCGGATCAACCTCAGAACAAGGCAAGCAATGCTGAAAGGTCTGAAGTCTTCCACAAATAGGGCACAATCTCAGTCAACATCTACCAAGATAAGCGCAGTCTCGTGCAATGCTGATTCTTTGACATATCCAGATAGCCTCTTCTTCGGTAGTACACTTGATGTCTTTCTGCACCTCTTCCTTCTCCTTTGCCCTCCGTTTGCCCATGTCACTGAATCTGTCCTGAGAGTGTGTCTCTTCATCACTACTCACCCCTAACTCGGAGCACCTTAATCTGGTGCAAGGGGCTCATCCTCCCATCCCAGCTGCTCAGCCCCCTTCTCCACATGCGCCTCATCAGATGAGGTGCGGCGATCAACTATGTCATCTAGGTGAAAGACCTCCCACTTCTGTAATGTTATGCTGTGTAAAGCACAGCAGAACACAATGATACGAGAGATGCTCACTGCAGATACTGTAGGAGTCCACCAGATTGGTTGAGGACCTGAATCTAAACTTTAGATGCAATGACTTGCTGCATGGTCATTGTATTACACATCCCCTCTGCTGTAGTACAAGGGTTCCTCACAGGTTTGAGTAGCCATGGATAGTATTTGTCCCCGAGGATTAATTCTGAAGGTGTGTTTGGGGCCGGCAGGAGGGGGTGGTGGATTTTGGAAGAGCTGAAGAACTTGGGACTGTCAAAGAATGTAAGCATCATGACTGGTCCCATGGAACCTGACACATAACTGAAGCATCCACTTTTGGTGGTTGCAGACCAATTGTGCATTGGAATGGAATCCTTTCATGTTGATGAAGGCCACTGGCTGGTCCTTGGGAGCCTTCATGGCCACATGCGTGCAACCAATGACACTCTACAGCTGAGGGAAGCCAGCGATACTGCTGAGGAACCACCAGCAGAGTAATCTCGCAATGCTGCTGAGACAACACCAGCAGAGTAATCTTGTACTGCTGCTAGGAGACCACCAGCAGAGTAATGTCATACTGCTGCTGGAGGACCATGAGTAGAGTATTCTCACACTGCTGATAGGAGACGACCAACACCAGCAGAGTAATCTCGCACTGCTACTGAGAGACCTACAGCACCAGTAGAGTAATCTCGCACTGCTGCAAGATCACCAGCAGAGTAAACTTGTGCTGTTGCTGAGAGATCACCAGCGAAGTAATCTCACACTGCTGCTGAGAGACCACCACAACAAGCAGAGTAATCTCACACTGCTGCTGAGAGATTACCACCAGCAGAGTAATTTCACACTGCCGCTGAGAGAACACTAGCACCAGTAATCTTGCACTGCTGCTCAGAGCCCATCAGCGAGAAATCTTGCACTGCTGCTGAGACCTCCAGCAGAGCCATCTCGCACTGCTGCTGACAGACCACCAGCAGAGTAATTGGTGGAGTGGTAAATAGTGAGGAGGATAGCCTTAAATTACAGGAGGATATAGGCCGGCTGGTCAGATGGGTTGATCAGTGGCAAATGGAATTTAATCCGGATAAGGGTGAGGTAATGCACTTGAGCAGGACAATCAAGGCCGGGAATACACGACGAATGGTAGGACCCTGGGAAGTACCGAGGATCAGAGGGCCTTGGTGTACATCTCCACCGGTTCCTTAAGGTAGCAGGACAGGTAGATAAGGTGGTTAAGAAGGCATATGGGATACTTGCCTTTATTAGCTGAGGCATAGAATATAAGAGCAGGGAGGTTATGCTTGAACTGTATAAAACGCTGGTTAGCCCACAGCTAGAGTATTGTGTGCAGTTCTGGAATCCACATTATAGGAAGGATGTGATTGCACTGGAGAGAATGTAGAGGAGATTTACCAGGATGTTGCCTGGGCTGGAGAGTTTTAGTTATGAGGAGTGATTGGATAGACTGGTGTTATTTTCCCTGGAGCAGAGGAGATTGAGGGGGACATGAGTGAGGTATATAAAATTATGGGGGCAAAAATAGGGTAGACAGAAAGGAACTTTTCCCCTTGTCGGAGGGATCAATAACTAGGGGGCATAGATTTAAGGTAAGGGGCAGAAAGTTTAGATGGGATGTGAGGAAGAATTTTTTCACCCAGAGGGTGGTGGGAATGTGGAACTCACTGCCTGAAAGGATGGTAGAGGCACAAACTCTCATAATATTTAAGAAGTATTCGGATGTGCGATGCCATGGCATAAAATGCTATGGGCCTAGTGATGGAAAATGGAATTAGAATAGTTAGGTACTTGTTTGAATGGAGCAGACTTAATGCGCCGAAGGGCTTTTTTCTGTGCTGTAGACCTCTATGACTCTATGACCAGCAGAGTAATCTCACAATGCTGCTGTGAGATCACAAACACCAACAGAGTAATCTCACACTGCTGTTGAGAGACCACCAGCAGTGCAATGTCACACTGCTCCTGAGAGACCACAATCACCAGCAATGTAATCTCGTACTGCTACTGAGAGACTACCAGCAGAGTAATCTCATACTGCTGCTGATAGAACACCAACAGGGTAATCTTACACTGCTGCTGAGAGAACACCAGCAGAGTAATCTCACACTGCTCCTGAGGGACCACCAGCAGAGTAACCGCACACTGCTGCTGACAGATCACCAGCACCAGCAGAGTAATTGTGCACTGCTGAGAGATCCCCAGCACCAACAGATTAATCTCACACTGCTGCTGAGAGATCAGCAGCAGAGTAATCTCACACTGCTGCTGAGAGATCACCAGCAGAGTAATCTCACACTGCTGCTGAGAGATCACCAGCAGAGTAATCTCACACTGCTGCTGAGAGATCACCAGCAGAGTAATCTCACACTGCTGCTGAGAGATCACCAGCAGAGTAATCTCTCACTGCTGCTGAGAGATCACCAGCAGAGTAATCTCACACTGCTGCTGAGAGACCACCACCACCAGCAAAGTAATCTCACATTGCTGCTGAGAGATCACCAGCAGAGTAATCTCACACTGCTGCTGAGAGACCACCAGCAGAGTAATCATGTACTGCTACTGAGAGACCACCACCACCAGCAAAGTAATCTCGCACTGCTGCTAAGAGACCACCATGGAATTTAACCCTGAAAATTGTGAGGTAATACACTTTGGAAGGAATAATTTGACAAGGAAGTATTCATGTCATGGCATGACACTAGGAAGTTCTGAGCCACAAAGGGACCTTGGTGTGTGTGTCCATAGATCTCTGAAGGCGGAGGGGCATCTTAGTAGGGTGGTGAAAAAGGCATTTATCAATTGGGGCATAGATTACAAAAATAGGGTGATCATGTTGGAGTTGTATAGAACCTTGGTGAGGTAAAACTTTTTTACCCAGAGGGTGGTGACAGTCTGGAATGCGCTGCCTGGGAGGGTGGTGGACGTGGGTTGCCTCACATCCCTTAAAAAGTACCTGGATGAGCACTTGGCACGTCATAACATTCAAGGCTATGGGCCAAGTGCTGGTAAATGGGATTAGGTAGGTAGGTCAGGTGTTTCTCACGTGTCGGTGCAGACTCGATGCAGACTCTTCTGCACTGTGTGATTCTGTGACCACCACCACCACTAACAGAGTAATTTCCCACTCTTTGAGACCTCCTCCTTGGAGCTTTCCCACCGCTGGTAAAATATGGAACCAACTTCACAACGTTAGGTTTACCCCTCCCAATTCCACCCCCCACCCCTCGCAACTTCTACATCACTCCTGAGGGCCCCATGAAATTCAGTCCAAAAGAACAAGGTCTGAGAAGAAAGTGTAAATTAGAGTGAGTGATCTCAATGTCAATTCATGTGCAGAAAGAGAAATACAGAAGAGAAAGATCGAGAGAGAGAGAGGCAAAGTAAAAAAAAGTTTCAATTTTAATTTGGTAGTTTAGTTTTAACATCACCACCAACTACCGATAGGAATGAAACTCTGCATTGTCAAAGAGGTCGATTGGAACTAATTAACATTTATCACATCATCAAAAGTGTACTTGAAATAACGAGACTAACTTTCCACAGTAGGTTTAGTTTGTATCTACATCACAAATACAGCAACTTCACGGCATCCAATGCAGCTCAATGTTGAGGCAAACTGGTGCTTTTACCACGAAGCTGATGGTGAAGTGGGGTAACTCAGACATCAGCCTTTGGATATTTGCATTTAGCTGTTTTTCTGCACACTTCTAAAGTTGTTGCGCCATTTGTATGTAAACCACTAGTAGCCTATTATTTTGAGAAGAATATCTGGCCAAATGCAATATCCCAGAACTATGCTGCAGGAAATCAGGTCTGACAAGTAACGTGTCCTCCATCTAGTGGACATATGTAGCAACGCCATTAAAACAAACTTTCTAATGCTTAGCATTATTAATGCATTCCACATCTGGCCACATCTCTCTCTATATACATCATGCATTTCCATCCTCACTTTCCAAATGCATCTTATCTCCCAATCTTTTCAATTTTCCTTCTTATCTGACGCACTTACTTTCTCTATCTTTAACTTCTTCACTCTCACCTCTTCTCTCTACACCTTTCCTCTCACCTTTTGCTCTATTTCGTTTCATTTGTTTTGCTCACAATTACTTTATCTCTCATATCCTCCCTTTCTTAGCTCTTCACCATCACTACATTTAAGCTCTATTCATTGTAATGACTGTATCTGAGCTCTCAGTGTCCCTCTTTCTGTTGAATCCTCAAAAGTGCAGAACTCTTCACTACTCTTCATTCTCTAATACACAACCTTACCTCTTTGTTCCTCCAATACTTCCCACTTTTATATACTTTCTCCAAATCATTGAGTTGTGTCACTTGTACTTGTTGATTATTACGTCCTCTCCGTTTCTCAAATGCTTTCTCACCCCTTCTCACATCTATTAGCTCCCTCAATCTTCTACCCTGTTTTATCTCTTCATATCTTTCTTTGCCATTCTTCTTTGGGTTTTCTCACCTCATGAATTCTCTTCCCATCACACTCTGCATCTTGCCTTCGCCCTCTGATACTTTTTCATGCTTTCTCTTTCTCACCTACTGAGTGGTATCATCCATGCCCACTGGTGTCTGGTGTGCTCGGCAGCGTGAGCAGACATTAAGGCAAGAAGCCTAAAAATCAGTTCCTGCAGATAACCGAGAACGAGTGTCACCGAAGCCTGTGCATGTCTCAGGACATGGTTGGTCGCATCTGCCAGCTATCGCAGGATTTGGTACCACAGGGACAGGGAGGACATCCACTGCCAGTGGTCGTGAAAGTGACTGCAGCGCTCAATTTTTACACCAGTCGCTCCTTTCAGGGCTCCACAGGTGGCCTCTGCGGGATATCACAAGCCCCCACCCACAAATGCGTCCATGAGGTCATGATACCATCTTCGCAAAAGCACACAACTTTGCACATTTCGCCAGGGAACAAGAGAGCCAGGATTGGAGTTGATTGGATTTGCCTGGATCTCGGGTTTCCCACAGGTGCAGGGTGCCACCAACTACACTCACGTGGTGCTCAGATCTCCGTTGCAACAAGGGGCCAACTATGGCAACTGCAAGTGCTTCCATTCACTGAATGTGCAGCTGGTGTGTGACCACCACAAGCACATCCTGCAGGTCTGCACACGGTTTCCAGGGAGTGTCCATGACTCCTACATTCTCAGTCGGTCACAGATCCCTGACGTCTTCCAGGGTCTACAGAGGCTACAGGGCTGGCTCATAGGAACAAAGCTACCTTCAGAGGAAGTGGCTAATGAGACCCGTGCGGCAGCCTCAGACTGCAGCAGAGCAATGGTATAATGGGATTCATACTGCAACTCGCAACTTGGTGGATGCTGAACATGAGGTTCCAGTGCCCGGACCGGTCTAGTGGAGCCCTGCAATATAGTCCGCAGAGGACGTCGCACATCGTCATCGTCTGCTGTGGCATTTACAACCTGGCCCTGCAATGGTGATTTGAGCTGGCTGAGGAGGAGATGGAGGAGCTGGAGGTCTCCTCCAATGAAAAGGACATTGACTCTGATTAGGGTGAAGAGGACCTCACATGTGTCAATGACGGGGATGAGGTTTTTGCATTGGCCAGACGAGGCAGGTGCTCTCGGGAGGCCCTCATAGCTGCTAGATTTGTGGAGGATGGTGACGACATGCAGTGAGGAGACACCATATATCCTCACATTGCATCTGTGAACATTTGACTCCAGTCTGGATTATGGCAGTGAACATACCCTGTGTGATAATGCTCCTGTCATGGAGACGCAGTGGAGGCCGTAATTGTCACTCGATTGCGGGGGAATGATGATGATATGTAGTGAAGACACTCCATAGGTCTTCACATAGCCTCTGAGAATATCTGACTCCTGTCTGGCTCAGGGCAGCTTGCTTGTGCTCTGTGATCAGGGTCATATCATAGAGGCGCAGCATGAAACTTTAAAAGCATCTGATCCTTTGTCTCCCTTCAGGAGCACAACGTCATTGGTCACAAATGCTGAAGGAATGAGAGCCAGCCCCACCTTAAAGGTGCTGAGGGCACACAGAGAGAATGATGGAACACTGTGACGTCTGCCCACGACATCCTGGCAGCAATGACAAGCACCATCAAGGTGCTTGTCCAAGGAGTGTGAGGCCGGACCATCACTTTGGCTTGAAGGCTGCACAAAGCACAGGGAAAAGGCCCTGGACTTAGACACCTGCCTTTATTTTGTGCAGAAAGGAGACATAGGCAGGAAGATATTCTTGGGAGTTTATTTACGATAGTGCACATTTTGTACAAGTGGTTTATACCTGTGTCCAGGCTGTGCAACTACATCATCTTAGAATTTCTAACCCTGCCCCTACTTCTTGGTGCTCCCCGGATATCCACAGCGGAGGTGGAGGCAGCCTGCTGAATGCAATGCCCTGTCTGTGATGACCTTGGCGGGTGTCCTCTGGAAAGCTGAGACCTGCGGGGCCCTGGCCTGTTTTCTGGTGGTGGCAAAGTAGTAGCCATTCTCACCCTGGTTTGAGGTTATCTTTTCCCGTGCTGCTTGCCTTGCCAATCTCTGGTCTTCCGTCATTATTTGATTGTCACTAGTGTGGTCGCTGGTTTGTTCTCGAAGTCTTTCACCCACTGCTCTACACTGTTGCTGGGTTTCACTTGAGGCTTTTCCTGCCATTTTCTACTGTTTCTCTGTGGGTGTCATCACTGCTGCCACCATCTGTTAATGTGAGTTTTTCTCAGGATTTTTTGGCTTCTCACTCTAGAAGAAATCTTGCTGGAGGCAATGGTATTTTGTTCATGCTAGCTACTTACAAAGGTTAAATAAGATCAAGACATTGCTGGAGATACTCTCTGAGATGCTTCATATTCACCTCCTCTCACAGAATCACAGAATCACACAGTGCAGAAGAGGCCCTTTGGTCCATCGAGTCTGCACCGACATGTGAGATACACCTGACCCTACCTACCTAAGCCCATTTACCAGCACTTGGCCCATAGCCTTGAATGTTATGACGTGCCAAGTGCTCATCCAGGTACTTTTTAAGGGATGTGAGGCAACCCACCTCCACCACCCTCCCAGTGCACTCCTGACCATCACCACCCTCTGGAAAAAAAGTTTTTCCTCACATCCCCACTAAACCCCCTGCCCCTCACCTTGAACTTATGTCCCCTCGTGACTGACCCTTCAACTAAGGGGAACAGCTGCCCCCTATCCACCCTGTCCATGCCCCTCCTAATCTTGTACCCCTCAATCAGGTCACCCCTCAGTCTTCTCTGCTCCAACAAAAACAACCCAAATCTATCCGACCTCTCTTCATAACTTAAATGTTTCATCCCAGGCAACGTCCTGGTGAATCTCCTCTGCACCACCTCCAGTGCAATCACATCCTTCCTATAATGTGGCGACCAGAACTGCACACAGTACTCCAGCTGTGGCCTCACCAAGGTGCTATACAATTCCACCCAACATGACCTCCCTACTTTCGTAATCTATGTCTCAATTAATAAAGGCAAGGTCCCATATGCCTTTTTCACCACCCCACTAACATGCCCCTCCACCTTCAAAGATCTATGGACACACACGACAAGGTCCCTTTGTTCCTCAGAACTTCCTAGTGTCAAGCCTTTCATTGAATACTTCCTTGTCAAATTATTCCTTCCAAAGTGTATCACCTCACACTTTTCAGGGTTAAGTTCCATCTGCCACTTATCTACCCATTTGACCATCCTATCTATATCTTCCTGTAGCCCAAGACACTCAACCTCACTGTTAACCATCCGGCCAATTTTGTGTCATCCACAAACTTACTAATCCTATCCCCCACATAGTCATCTATGTCATTTTTATGAATGACGAATAATGGTCTGTTTCTTTGTCCATAACAAGCTTAAATTGTACCATATTGTGGTCGCTATCACTAAAATGCTTCCCCACCACCACCTCAGCCACCTGTCCAGCTTCATTCCCCAGAATTAAGTCCAGCTCTGTGCCATCTCTTGTTGGGCCCTCTACATATTGACCTAAAAAGTTCTCCTGTACACATCTCAAGACATCCACTCCATCCAAGCCCTTAACACTATGTCTATCCCAATTAATGTTGGGACAGTTGAAATCACCTAATATAATTACCCTATTGTTATTGTTTTTACAAACCTCTGCAAATTGTGCACATGTTTGCTTCTCAATTTCCCGTTGACTATCTGGGGGTCTATAATGAACACCTAACAATTTGGCTGCCCCTTATTTATTCCTAAACTCTACCCACGAAGCTTCATTCGATGCCCCCCTCCAAGATATCATTTTTCCTTACTGCAGTAACTGGTTCCTTAACTAATAATGCAATGCCTCCTCCTCTTTTAACCCCTCCCCTGTCTCACCTGAAGATTCCATATCCCGGAATGCTGAGCTGCCCCTCCCTCTTCCACGTCTCTGTGATGGCTACTATATCACAATTCCACATGTCAATCCTCACCCTTAACTCATCCATTTTACCTGTAATACTCCTAGCATTAAAGTAGAGGCCATCCAGCCTTGCCTTGCTCCCTTGAAACTTAATGCAGCTGTACTCCCTTTGACTTGATTGTATTATGATGTGTCCCTATTTTGCTAACATTCTGTGTCCCCTCCCCCTGCTGAATTAGTTTAAACTCCTCCCAACAGCACTAGCAAACACGCCCGCAAGGATGTTAGTCCCGCTCAGGTTCAGATGTAGACCGTCCCACTTGTACAGGTCTCACCTTCCCCAGAAACGGTCCCAGTGATCCAGAAATCTAAAACCCTCCCTCCTGCACCAACTCTTAAGCCATGTATTCATCTGCGCTATTCTCCTATTTCTGAGCTTGCTACCACATGGCACACAGAGTAATCCAAAGATTTTCAACCCGAGAGGTCTTGCTTTTTAGTCTACTGCCTAACTCCTTGAATTCTTGATGCAAGACATCATCCCTCTTTCTACCTATGCCCTTGGTACCAACATGTACCATGACCTCTGCCTTATCACCCTCCCCCTTCAGGATGCCCTGCAGCCATTCATTGACATCCCGGGCCTTGGCACCAGGGAAGCAATACACCATCCTGGAGTCACGTTGACGACCACAGTAGTGCTTATCTGTTCCCCTAACTATAGAATCCCCTATTACTATTGCTCTTCCTCTCCACTTCACCTCCTGTACAGACAGGCTGCTTGTGGTGCCAGAAGCTTAGCTCTGTCTGCACTTCCTGGAGGAACCAGCACCTTCATCAGCCTCCAAAATGGAATACCAATTTGCAAGCAGGACCCCAGGGGGCTCCTGAACTACCTACCTGTTTCTCTTGGACTGCCTAGTGGTCACTCATTCCCTTCCTTCCTCAAGTCCATTCATCTGCGGTGTGACCACCTCTCTAAACATGCTATCCATGATGCTCTCAGACTTGCGGATGCTCCACAGTGTCCCCAGCCCCACTGTTGCAGTTCTGAAACCCAAGCTTCCAGGAGCTGCAGCTGAACACACTTCCTGTACACATGCTGGTCCCGAGCACTGGAAATGTTCCTGGCTTCCCACATGGAGCACAAGGAGCACACTATGGCTTCGAGCTCTCCTGCCATGACCTAACCCTTTAAATTAAACCTTTTAAATCAATTACTCTAGAGCCCTTCTTTCCTGATCCTCGTTACTACAGAATATACAAACTATAAACCACAAAAGACCTTAAAGTATAAGCGGTGAAAGTAGGAAATACTTACCTGACCTTATCCACTACTTAACAGTTATTCCTTTCCCTTGTAGCCTCTACTGCTGCAGCAGGGCAAAACCATTCTCTGAAGATTTAAGAAGTTGGATAGCAAAGGAAAAAAATGCAAAGAGCATCTCTCACCCTGTGCACTGAATTCCCACTGTGCACCAAATTTCCAATACCCACACTCACTCTGGCTGGGTGTCACTCATAATGAGGTCTCTCCCCTGCTCGTGTGCAAACACACTGTAACTTTTTTGCAGCTTGTCTGTTCCTTTGTCCATAACAAGCTTAAATTGTACCATGTTGTGGTCACTATCACTAAAATGCTCCCCCACTACCACCTTAGCCACCTGTCCAGCTTCATTCCCCAGAATTAAGTCCAGCACAGCCCTGTCTCTTGTTGTACCCTCTACATATTGACCTAAAAAGTTCACCTGTACACATTTCAAAAAATCCACTCCATCCAAGCCCTTATCACTATGTCTATCCCAATTAATCTTGGGAAAGCTGAAATCACCTAATATAATTACCCTATTGTCATTGTTTTTACAAACATCCACAAATTGTGTACATATTTGCTCCTCAATTTCCCGTTGACTATCTGGGGGTCTATAATGAACACCTAACAATGTGGCTGCCCCTTTTTTATTCCTAAGCTCTACTCACAAAGCTTCATTCAATGCCCCCTCCAAGATATCATCTCTTCTTACTGCAGTAACTGACTCCTTAATAATGCGATACCTCCTCCTCCTTTACCCCCTCCCCAGTCTCGCCTGAAGATTCTATATCCTGGAGCACTGAGCTGCCAATCCTGGCCCTCCCTCAACCACGTCTCTGTGATGGCTACTATATCACAATTCCACATGTCAATCCTTACCCTTAACTCATCCGTTTTATCTGTAATACTCCTGGCATTAAAGTAGAAGCCATCCAGCCTAGCCTTCCTCATTTGAATGCAGCTGTACTCCCTCTGGCTTGATTGTTTTACTGTATTAAGATGTGTCCCTATTCTGCTAACATTCTGTGTCCCCTCTCCCTGCCAAATTAGTTTAAACACCTCCCAACAGCACTAGCAAGGATGTTAGTTCTGCTCTGGTTCAGATGTAGACCGTCCTGCTTGTACAGGTCCCACCTTCCCCAGAAATGGTCCCAGTGATCCAGGAGTCTAAAACCCTCCCTCCTGCACCAACTCTTAAGCCACCTATTCATCTGCACTATTCTCCTGTTTCTGTGCTCACTAGCACGTGGCACTGGGAGTAATCCAGGGATTACAACCTGAGAGGTCCTGCTTTTCAGTCTACTGCCTAACTCCCTGAATTATTGATGCAAGAACTCAACCCTCTTCCTACCTATGTCATTGGTACCAACATGTACCATGACCTCTGCCTTATCACCCTCCCCCTTCAGGATGCCCTGCAGCCGTTCAGTGACATCCCAGGCCCTAGCACAGGGAGGAAACACACCATCCTGGAGTCACGTTGACGACCACAGTAGCACCTATCTGTTCCCCTGACTATAGAATCTGCCATCACTATTGCTCTTCCTCTCTTCCTCCCCTCCTGTACAGACAGGCTGCTTGTGGTGCCAGAGCTTGGCTCTGTCTGCATTCCCTGGAAGAACCAACACCCTCATCAGCCTCCAAAATGGAATACCAATTTGCGAACGGGACCCCAGGGGACTCCTGAACTACCTGCCTGTTTCTCTTGGGCTGCCAGGTGGTCACCCATTCCTTTCCTTCCTCAAGTCCCTTCAGCTGCGGTGTGACCACCTCTCTAAATGTGCTATCCACAATGCTCTCAGACTTGCGGATGCTCCACAGTGTCCCCAGCCGCCATTCCAGCTCTGAAACCCGAGCTTCCAGGAGCTGCAGCTGGACACACTTCCTGCACACATGCTGGTTCCAGGAACTGGAAATATTCCCGGCTTCCCACATGGAGCACAAGGAGCTCACCACGGTTTGAGCTCTCCTGCCATGACTTATCCCTTTAAATTAAACCTTTTAAATTAGTGAGTGACATCACTGTGACATAGCTCCATACACACATGGTCAGTAGCTAACATTAGAGTTAACCCTTTACTCTACAACCTAGGCAGATGGTGACTGAGATTTGTGCCCTCGTGGAGAAAGACCTCAAACCTCTCAGCACTGCTCACCATGCACTGCAAATAGCTGTTAAAGTCACTGCAGCCTTGGACTCCTTTGCCTCTGGCTGCTTCAAAGCATCAGAAGTAGAGGTGATCTGTCAAGCAGCAGCACACTGTTATATCTCACAGATCACTGATGGTCTGTTTGTGAAAGCTTGGAAGTTCATACATTTTCAGACAAAAGGGGCCTTGCAGGTACAAAGGGCATTGGGATTTGCCTCCATCATTGGATTCTACTCAGTGAAGAGCACCATCAATTGCTCTCTGTGGCTTTCAAGGCATCAAGTGAGCAGCTCATGAGGTTCATCAGCAGGAAAGGCTTCCGCTCCCTCAGCATTCATCTGTTCTGTGAGCACAACAAGAGCTTCCTGTATATGTGGTTTCGTTAACCTAGCAGCTGCCATGATGCCTTCGTCCTCTGGCAGTCCATGGTGCCACAACTCTTCATGCCAGCACTCAAACTTTGTGGGTGAACTCTAGGGCACAAGAGATAGCCCTTGAAGAGATAGCTACTCTTTCTTTATGTGATCCCAAAACAGCACTAGAACTAAAATAAAAACAAAAAAACTGCAGATGCTAGAAATCCAAAACAAAAACTGAATTACCTGGAAAAACTCTGCAGGTCTGGCAGCATCGGCGGAGAAGAAAATAGTTGATGTTTTGAGTCCTCATGACCCTTCAACAGAACTAAAACTATCTGTTCACAAGGACCAGCATCTATATCAAGAGATATAGTTCCAATGCCTGAATCAGTCAGGCGATGCTCCACTGTACACAACTGTCGTGGCCTGCTGCTATAAGACCATAAGACCATAAGATGGAGGAGCAGAAATAGGCCATTCAGCCCATTGAGTCTGCTCTGCCATTCAATGGGATCATGGCTGATCTGATAATTCTCAACTCCACTTTCCTGCCTTGTCCCCATAATCCGTGATTCTTTTACTGATTAAAAATCTGTCTATCTCAGCCTTGAATGGACTTAATTACCCAGCCTCTACAGCCCTCTGTGGTAAAGAATTCCACAGATTCACTACTCTCTGAGAGAAGAAATTCCTCCTCATCTCTGTTTTAAGTGGGTGCCCCCTTACTCCGAGGTTAGCTCCTCTGGTCCAGGACACTCCCACAACGGGAAATAACCTCTCAGCATCTACCCTGACAACCCACTAAGAATCTTATAGGTTTCATAAGTCATCTCTTATTCTTCTAAACTCCAATGAGTACAGGCCCAACCTACTCAACCTCCCCTCATAAGAAAATCCCTCCATCCCCAGGATCAACCTAGTGAACCTTCTCTGGACTGCCTCCAATGCCTGTAAATCTTTCCTTAGGTAAGGGGACCAAAGCTGTTCACAGTACTCTAGGTGTGGTCTAATAAGTGCCTTGTATAGTTTTGGCAAGACTTCCCTATTTTTATACTCCATTCCCTTTGAAATAAAGGCTAATATTCCATTTGTCTTACCTATTACCTGCTGAACTTGTATGCTAGCTTTTTGGGAATCATGCACCAGGACCGCCGAATCCCTCTGCACTGCAGCTTTCTTCAGTCTTTCTCCATTTAAATAATATTCAGCTCCTCTATCCTTCCTGCAAAAGTGCGTAACCTCAAACTTTCCCACATTATATTCCATTGCCAAGTTTTTGACCACTCACATAACCTGGTGGTCAGAGCCAGTGCAGGACTTGAAAGCCTCATCAGAAGGATGTCAACATCAGGGAATTTCTGATCAGGCACATTTGACCTGAGCACTTCTAACCCAGGAGTACAGCATACTGTACCAGCGGTCTGGAACTCACTTTGAGCTGCCTGTGAGAACACATCCATTGAAGATGTGGCCTGGAATAGATCCAATCTTACCTCCAATGAATGATACAGCAGGTCGTGCAGCATCTGTGGAGAGGAGCACAATTAACTCTTCAACAGAACTAAGGAAAAATAGAAAAGGGGTGAAATACAAGCTGGTTTAAGGGGGGGTGGTGGGACAAGAAGAGCTGGATAGAGGGCCAGTGATAGGTGGAGATAACCAAAAGATGTCACAGACAAAAGGGCAAAGAGGTGTTGAAGGTGGCGATATTGTCTAAAGGAATGTGCTAATTAAGGGTAGAAAGCAGGGCGAGCAAGGTACAGATAGCTCTAGTGGGGGTGGGGTGGGGTGAAGGAATCGAGAAAGGCTAAAAGATAGAGATAAAACAATGGATGGAAATACATTTAAAAATAATGGAAATAGGTGGGTAAAGAAAAATCTATATAAATTATTGGAAAAAACAAAAAGGAGGGGGAAAATCAGAAAGTGGGTGGGGATGGAGGAGAGAGTTCATGACCTAAAATTGTTGAACTCAATATTCAGTCTGGAAGGCTGTAAAGTGCCTAGTCGAATGATGAGATGCTGCTCCTCCAGTTTGCGTTGAGCTTCACTGCATCAATGCAGCAAGCCAAGGATGGACATGTGGGCATGAGAGCAGGCTGGAGTGTTGAAATGGCAAGTGACAGGGAGGTCTGGGTAATGCTTGTGGACAGACCGAAGGTGTTCTGCAAAGCAGTCACCCAGTCTGCGTTTGGTCTCTCCAATGAAGAGGAAACTGCATTGGGAGTGTGAATGCAGTAGACTAAATTGAGGGAAGTGCAAGTGAAATGCAGCTTCACTTGAAATGATTGTTTGGGCCCTTGGATGTTGAGGAGAGGGGAAATAAAGGGGCAGGTGTTGCATCTTCTGCGGTTGCATGGGAAGGTGCAGTGGGAGGGGGTTGAGGTGTAGGGGATGATGGAGGAGTGGACCAGGGTGTCATGGAGGGAACGATCCCTATGGAATGCCGCCAGGGGGGTGAAGGGAAGATGTGTTTGGTGGTGGCATCATGCTGGTGTTGGCAGAAATGGCGGAGGATGATCCTTTGAATGTGGAGGCTGGTGGGGTGATAAGTGAGGACAAGCGGGATTCTATCATGTTTCTGGGAGGGAGAAAAAGATGTGAAGGCAGATGTGCGGGAGATGGAACAATTTTAGATCATGAACTCTCTCCTCCATCCCCACCCCCTTTCCGATTTTCCCTCTTCTTTTTGTTTTTTCCAATAATTTATATAGATTTTTCTTTTCCCACCTATTTCCATTATTTTTAAATGTATTTCCATCCATTGTTTTATCTCTATCTTATAGCCTTTTTCGATTCTTTCACCCCACCCCACCCCCTCTAGGACTATCTGTACCTTGCTCGCCCTGCTTTCTACCCTTAATTAGCACATTCCTTTAGATAATATCACCACCTTCAACACCTCTTTGTCCTTTTGTCTGTGACATCTTTTGGTTATCTCCACCTATCACTGGCCCTCTATCCAGCTCTTCTTGTCCCACCCACCCCCTCCCCTTAATCCAGCTTATATTTCACCCCTTTTCTATTTTTTCTTAGTTCTGTTGAAGAGTCACGCGGACTCGAAACGTTAACTGGGCTCCTCTCCACAGATGCTGCCAGACCTGCTGAGTTTTTCCAGGTATTTTTGTTTTTGTTTTGGATTTCCAGCATCCTCAGTTTTTTGCTTTTATCTCCAATGAATGATGTTCACTGTCCAACGATCTCACTGTTCCCCTTCAAAGGCTATGGCTTCCGTTTACCACTTCATTCCTCCTTTCCAGTTTAGCTATTAAAGAATGGAAGCTCACATGTCTGGGGTCAACACTTACAATATTAGCAAAAGCTTGCAAAGTGCACATTTACAAGTCAAATAAACTCCACTGAGGCCACTTCTACATGATGCTTCACTTGTGGCCTCAGATGAGGTAGAGGCAACCAGCTCACATGTATCTGTTTGCAGCTGAAATGCCAGTGGAAATCGTCCTGATCATGGAGGTGCTACTGGGGGCACCTCCAGAGGTGCTGCACCAGCATCAATGCAGAGGAAACCTCCATCACAGGGTCCTACTACATAACTGGACCCTGAGTCAGAGGGGCAAATGAGGTCGATGATAATGGTGGTACCCCGTGAAGGGAGGATGCCTCCCCTGCATTTGTGAGTGCCTCATCCCTCAACTGGCACCCTCGATTGCTGGAAGGGACCACCAGCTGGGCCGCAACTAGCATCTACTTCCTGCCTCTTTGTGGCAACAGCACCATTGATCGGTATATGTTCCAGAGTGTCACATGTATTCTGTGCACATCAGTGCGTAGCTCCTGCTTCCACTCCAAGCACTGCCACATATGGCTCCCTATGAGGTTATCCACTCTCTTAGTAGAGGAGCTCAAGCGCTCAAAGCCCTAAGCCATGTTGGTGTACGTGAACTGAATGCACTCTTCCAGGTCTCGACCTCAAAGAACTCTGACATGTGGGTACACATCTGTCGCTGTTGGTCAAAGGTAGAGTTGCCTTGCTTGTGACTCCCATTTGTGCCCTTTCCATCCAACCTTCACCCTCTAATGGAGACTGTCTACAGCTGTCTCTGCCTCTCTCACCTCTTCCTGCCTTTCGGATGCATTGCTCTTCACCCAATGCTACCCTTTCTAATTGCATGTGAGGACCTACTAATGTGAATGTGTCTGTGGCTGATGGGGGGTGCGCTGTCTCAGATTTTTGAGATGGGCTCGGAGGCATGATATAGCTTTTGTGCTCACCCTCCACAACTGGGAGACACAAGAAGGAGATCATGTAGAGCTGAGGCTTCCCAATGCAGCTGAGTCTTCGGCATGCACTCCTCTCATGCTTTCTTGTTCTTGCTTTCATGACCACATGTCTGTCCTTGGCATACTGCAATTTTCCAGTGAAGCCCATCGCAAATTGTGGGAAAGGCACCTCATCTTCCTATTAGGCACTTTGTAGCCTTCCGACTTAACACTGAGTTCAACAACTTCAGACCATAACTCTCTCCTCCATCTTTATCCCTTTTTGAATCCAAATTTTTAAAATTTTATTTTATTTCCCCCCCCCACCCCAACCCAACAGTCATCTGTCACTTTGTTTTTACAGAGCGCTGACCCTTGTTCTGCTATTAACACATTCTGCTATCTTGTCTTTATGCCACTATTAGCACCTTCTTTAGTCTTTAACACAACCATTAACCCTCCCTTTGTCCTGTGTCCATGACATCTTTGTCAAATTTCTCCTCAGCTCCCACCTATCCCTGACCTTCTATTTTGCTCCACTTGCTCCACCCTCTCTTAAACTGTATAAAATCCATCACATTGCTACTACTCTTTAGCTCCGAAGAACAGTCATATAGACTCAAAATATCAACTCCGTTTCTTTCTCTCCACAGATGCTGCCAAACCTGCTGAGTTTCTCCAGCATTTTCTGTTTCTATTTCAGATTTCAAGCATCCGCAGTATTTTGCTTTTTTTCTCTGTACCTACCCTTTTGAATCCCCTTATTATTTTAAACACCTCAAGTAGATCACCTTCTAACCTCAGGGAATACATGTCAAGCGGATGCAACTTGTCCTCATAATTTGTAATAACTTGATGGAGCAGCAGGTTTGGTGAAGAAAAGGCTAAACTTTATTTAGGAAACATGTAGAGGTGCTGGCACGCTAGAAGTGATCTCTCCATCGGAAGCCCCGCCAACAGGATTACCTGCACAATGAGCTTATTGTTCAAAGCCCCGTAATTGCATCACATGATGAGTGATTGACAGGAGGGAGGAACAATACATCTAGTTAGTTTATTTCCTCCCCCTTTAAGTTACTTACATTTACATTAAAAAAAAGTCAGAAAAAACCAGCAAACATTTTCAATCTCTGACGATCACAACTCAAGTTTCTGAGGAGCTCAGCAGAGGCGGTTGGAGCAGCATGGCTGTACTGAAGGAGGTTCCTGAACAGGATTAACAGGATGTGGAGCGGTACTAGGAGATACATCATTGGAACTGGGCAGTTCTGTATTTGGCAACTCATTTTACACATCTGGGATATCAGCTCTAGGATGGTCGCACACCTCAGAAGTCGACGGCAAAACATCAATCACAGGTTGACCCTGCATTCATTGGGATGTTTCTCTAGGCCTAATATGGTCTATGTTTTTACCTACAACTCTATCTTTAACTTGAACTCAAAAATATAATAGACCAGTCTCTGAAAATGATAGCTCCTGAAGTCCAGCTGCAACCACTTCCAAAATTACCTGCGCACACAGGTCGCCTACCTGGAACTTATGAGCTATGCTGTGTGGATCGTGGTTCAAGTTTTGATTATTCTGGCTCTGTGTTACCTTCCCCTATAGATTTGGACGGTGTCAAGCCCAGAGCAGTATGCGGTGTTGTACGGTAACTTAGGGAAAACTGGAAAGGTGAGGCTTCAGAGTACCTCCAGATAACTTCTTCATACCAGCTTTAAAGATCTAGCAGCTCTTTCAGCGAGACCATTGGATGAAGGATGCCAGGGAGCAATCTCTTTATGCCAGATACCATTCAGTTCCGTGAATCTCTGAAATTCCATGCCGGTGAAAGCTGTTCCATTATCAGAAGCAATGATCTCAGGTAAACCATGTATACTGAAATAATGGTGCAACTTTTCAATAGTTGCGGCTGACATAGGCATTTTTACTTCTTAGACATCAAGCCATTTTGAATGTGCAATGATGATTGATAGGAACATGGTGCCCAGAAACAGTCTCACCTAATCAATGTGCAGCCTAACCCAAGGTTAACCAGGCCATTCCCATGGGGGAAGAGGAGCTGAAACAGGTAGCTTCTGGTGTTGCTGGCAAAGGGAGAAGTGTTTAACCATGCTCTTGATTTCACTGTCTATTCCTGTCCACCAGATGTAGCTACATACCAACATCTTTATCTTCGATATGCCTGAGTGTGCACTGTGGAACTGTGCCAAGAGTGACTCTCTATCCTGTGATGGGATCGCAACTCTTGAACCCCACAGCAAAATTCCATCTTGACAACTCAGTTCATGTTTCTGGAATGCAGTGGTCATAAGTCAACAGACACAAGTGTTCTTGGCCATCCTTGTAAAATAAAGTCTTTGACTTTTGACAATATTGGGCCTCTGTTCGTCCAATTCTTGATCTGTTTCGCACATACAGGTGATGAATCCAAGAAATTTAACAATAACACTAACTCTTGTGGAACAGATGTATTGACAAAGCTACCCAATAACAGAAGACGGCTAAGTGCATCTGCATTTGCAATATGCGAGCCAGGACAGTACATGAACGTGTACTCATAAGCTGATAGCTTCAAAGCCTCGCTGAAGCTATAGGCAGGATAGTTTTGTCTTCGTTGAACAAACCTGTTAGCGGCTTATGATCAGACATAATTGTAAAATGCCACCAGTGTAGGTAGTGGTGAAACTTCTTGACACCAAATACAACTGACAATCCTTTTTTTTCCAACTGAGAGTAGCCCTTTTCAGTTTGGGAAAATTGTTACGTATTCTCTTGACATGCTATCTAATTCCAATTGTTGATAGGCTTGACTCATACCCAGTTTTGTATATGACTTGCCTCCTGCTAACTTGGTGCACAAGTCATCAATTCTAGGAATGGGATATTTGTCTAACTTTGCTGCTTTGTTGACTGTCAGTTTGTAGTCACTTCATATAGGTATAGTCTGGTCTGGCTTGACAATTGGGACAATGGGTGCAGCCCACTCAGATAACTGGACAAGCTGAATTATTCCCAGGCTTTCCAACCTACACAACTCAGCTTCCACTTTTTCTTTTAGTGGGTAAGTCACTGGTCTGGCCTTGAAGAAACGTGGTGTTGCCTGGGGATCGACATGCAGTTTAGATTGCATGCCCTTCAGTTTTCCCAGTTCATCTTGAAAAACAGTGTCATATTTCTTCAAGAGTTCTGGCATCCCATTGGACTTCAAATGAAATATTTCTGACCAGTTAAGTTTTATTTTCTGCAGCCAATTTCAACCCAAAAGACTGACCCCTCCCCTTTTATGATTATCACAGGCAGTTGGGCTGTCTGTTGTTTGTAGCAGATTGGGACAGTAGCAATGCCTTTGACTTGAATGGATTCTCCAGTGTAAGTTCTCAGCTTGACAGACGTCTGCTCCAGTGTCAATGGCTGACTCCCTTCACTGAGGTACTGGAACACATGCTCCCCAACAACAGTAGTTGAAGCGCCGGTATCCACCTCCATCTGCAGTTGCTTGCCATTCACTTGCACTGTCACTGTAATAGGCTCAGATTTAACAGCAGTCACAAGATATAGAGAGTATACATCAGTCGTAGCAGCCTCAGCCTTTGCTGTATCAGTTAGATCAATTAGATCTGTTTGTTGTTTTGTTGTTTGCATATCTTTTCTTCTACACTGCTTAACCAGGTATCCTTTCCAGTGGCTATAATTGCATTCTGCCTCTTTGAATCTACAAACACACGTTCCATGATTTCATCCACATCTGTAGCGAATACATATCTTATTAGCTGATGTTGTAGTGGGCATAGAATCACGTTTAAAATCTGCTGTTCTGTTTTTCATGCCACGCTCAGTGGCGGCATTCCACCCAACATGGAGTACGGCGCCATTATCCACATGCTGCAAAGCCTGCCAGTCTTTTGCGGCACTTTCCATGGCGAGAGAAAGTTCCAGGGCGCACTTGAAATCGCTGTTGGATTCAGCTAGCGAGTGATGCTGTGTGGCGTCATCCTTGATGCTGCGTACAAGTCTGACCCACTGAATATCTTCCAAGGCATCCCCAAACTCACAGTATTCGGTTAACTATTACAGGTTCGCCACAAAGGTAGCGAGGGACACTCCCGGGCACAAACTCTCAAATTAAACTTGAAGCGCTGCATGATCACAGATGGTTTGGGCTGAAAGTGCAAATTGATGAGCTCCACTAACTCACTATACAACTTAGAATGCATCGGGGCAGTCAGGTTTCAAATCAGGTTATATGTTTTGCTTTCACATGCACTCAGCAAGATAGCTTTACATTTTCCTTCAGCAGTAATCCCGCTCGCAATGGAAGTAGAACCCGAGTCGCTCTACAAACTGACTCCAATCTTCAATGTTAGCATCGTAGGAATTGATTCCTCCAAATAGTAGCATGACTGGTAAGTATTGCTCAACTTCATTTTATTCACATCAATCAGGGCGAAGTGCACAGCAGAAGTCGGTTTTATCCTCATCACCAAAGGTAATAACTTTTTGGAGCAGCAGATTTGGTGAAGAAAAGGTTAAACTTTACTTAGGAGACATGTAGAGGTGCTTGCACACTAGACGCGATCTCTCAGGATGACCTGCGCAATAAGATTACTAGTCGAAGCCCCCGCAATCACATCATATGGTGAGTGATTGACAGGAGGGAGGGGCAATACATCTAGTTACTACATAATTTAACCCTTAAAGTATCAAGGCCATTATATATTTCCTGTGGTGAACTGCCCAAAATGAACCCAGTACTGCAGGTGGAGTCTGAGCAAGTCTCTACACAACTCTACACAAGATTACTTCCTCCTTTATATTTCAGCCCTCATGAAATAATGAAGCATTTATTTCCTGTAGAATGGATTAAAAAGGCACCAAAACTTGTCAGTCAATATAAAAATAATTATTGCAGTGTCTATATTCTGCCACTAGGTGTCAGTAACACATAAGTATTCCTGTTCTCTTGGCACTGTTGATGTGATATTGAGAGGTAACTCTGAAAGGCATTCCTTGTCAAGTGGGTGGCCTGATTTTAGGCCTCCTCAAAGGTTTATCTTCTTCCCTATGAAGAACAACACTGAGTCTGTTGTTGCCTGCTTCCCACTGAATGTTGACCAAAATTATTATTGGGGTGAAATTTTACATAAGTTTTGCACTCCCTCCCACCTTGCTCCTCTCCTCCCGTTTGTCTCTTCCACTTCTCCCATTTCTCCCTCTTCGCTCCATAATTCCTTCCCCCCCTCCCCCCACAGCATACTAGTTCGGCAAAAGAGAAGGCTTGCATTTATGTAATGCCTTTAATGACCTCAGGACCTCCCAAAGCATTTCAGAGCCAATTGTGATGAAAAAGCCATTACAAAGAAACATTAATGTTGCAATAACTGCTATAATATTTGCAAGAATTGCAAGAGAAGTTTGACATTTCATCCAAAAGATCCTACGTCCAAAACTGCAACACTCCCTCAGTATTGCAATGAATCGTAAGCCTGGATTTTGTGCTTAAGCTTTTGGTCTCGGACTTGAACCCACAGCCTTTCGACCAAGAGGTGAGAGCGCCACCTCCAGCTGACACCTAGAGCCATGTACAGTATTATCTCCCAAAATACATGTGAAGATGTGATTGAGATAAAAATGCACAATGAGACGAAAGACTAGATCATCTCAAGAGCAACACATGCTAATATTTTGATGATGTTATATTTTTTCTTCTGTTCCACTGCCTCTCTGTTTCTGGTGTTATGTCCAAATATGTGTTACATAAAAGGAAATTCTGAGCATAGGGACTGTCACCAGCCTTGTCACTAGCCAAAACTTATAAATCATAAAATTGGTAACTGAAAAACACCGGTAAGAGGACAGGTAACATTTTCGAACTGTCAGAGATACATGCGGACTCGGTAAAACACAGTGTTTTAGATATTTTATTCCATTTACCCTTGGTAGACTCATAGGGCATAATTTAATGCCCCCACCATGGCAAGTTTGGAGGCGAGTCATGAATTGGGTAGGAGAGTGCCAAGTGGGGACGCTGTTGCTTTCTCACCTCCACCCAATTAAATCTGGGGCATAAAACGCTCATGGATGGCCTTCCAACTCGGGCACACATTGAAGCCTCCTCCCACTCAACCAGTGGCAGGAGGGGCAGTCACCATGCAGGAAGCCTGAAAAGCAAAGTCTTGTCGGATTTGCTGATGTTGTAAGGTGTTGGTTATCGTTCTGTTGGACTTAATGAATTCTTCATTGTCTAGACTTGGTTAACTGTATGTATTTATTAACTACAAGAACTATGTACATATATACAGTAAAGTGCTGAAGCTAGGAGCTGTTCCTATGTTTGCTTGTTCGCACAGCTCTGCCCAACACTAGACTGATCCCTAGGTGTGGGTCATGTGTTCTTTTACATCACTGCCTGGGTGGTACCATACTCAGTCCCACGATAACACTATATGTGCCAGACCCTTATACTATACATCCCACCCCCCGGCCCAAGTCTTCATCCAATGCATTTCAAATAATTCTAGTTTAACCCTTGTATTTGCATCATTATTACTGCCGCAACTTCCCCCCTTCAAGTCTTTGAATTCATCTGTTCAGGCAGTCTGAAGGCCTTATAACCCTGCCATATCTCTTTTATACTACTGTCGGAGGAGTGCTAGGCTTTGTCGTTGTAGGTAAATCCTGTTGATTTGGAGGTTGTCTGGCATCTTGGCATCTTTTTATCCTCTTTTTCCATCCATTGGTGTTGAACCACTCTTTGTTAATTCTGCAGTTATGATGACAGGTGGTTGTTGTTCCATCCCGTTTCTTGTGGGGTGGATGGTTGTTGTGCTCATCTCCATATTGTTTTTTTCTCTTCTTCCTTTGTTGTGTGGGTCATCATGATGTCCTCTGTGATGGAAGATGGCAATTCCTATTCTGAGGATCTGGCTTTTTAGTAAGTTCACCTTTGCGTTTGGCTGTGTGGTGTGCTGTCAGCAATGGATGATTGATACTTGGTTCCAGCATCGTCTGTGGCAAGGTCAGCTGGTTGGGAGTTGCAGTATTTGTTCTGTGGTCGGAATGTTGACCTCAACAACCGTCATTGGAGCTGGAGGTTGAGGCTCTTTGGTTGTTGGTTGCTCTCTTGTTTATCCTCCATTGGAGGCATCATGGTGACCATCTGAGGTTAGCTAGGCTGACTAAAGGGCTTTCCAGCACCTGTAATGAAAATGGACAAAGCTGCCCTGCAAAGAGAGAAGATAGTCCAGAACTGAAATCCCAGCCAGGATACTGTTTCTTGTTTGAGCTCTCGGGGACTTGCAGTTCTATATAATTTACGACAATGGTTGCCTTAACATCTTCTGCCATTTTAAGGAGATTCAGGGCTGCACAGACATCTCTGCTCAAGAGAGAAAAAGACTGGTTACATCAGTTCCAAGATTTGTTTCCTGCCATGCCTTAATGTTTCCCAAATCATACCTATGACCGGAAGCTGCATTCTTCTGGGCCCATAGAGTGGTGTGTCTGTTATTTGAAGGCAGAGGTCTCTCAGCCATGGCTCTTTGTCTGACAGGACCATAACACTGGCTCCCATGGCCAATTTAAAGTTTGTAAGATGACCATTAACAGAAATGTCAGCATTCCAATATGAAAATCCAGGATCTTTGACCTCACCCAAGAAGCATGGCCGTGTGTCTTCTTGGTGTGTAGTCTTGACCTCATGAATCATCTTTGGGTCTTCTGTGTGTTTAGACCTTGCCGAAATGTCCAATTCTGTCAAATTGAAAGCATTGAGTTTAAACTGCAGGACATTGATCTTACCTATGGGGGTGTTTTGTTCCACAGTCCTGGCATGGTTGCTCTATTGGTCTGTTAGGGTATTTCTTCCCTGCTTCTGTGCATTTAACTAACTGAACTACGGGTTTCTTTGTACTATGGTTTACTTTCTCCTTTTCAAATGGATCTGTGCTACACAAGGAGTTCAGACTGTCTAACAATATGGATAGCATTCTCAAGGTTCTCAACACCTTCCTTTGCTTGAAGCATATCTGCGAGTGCATCGTCCTCTACTCCTACAACTATTCCATTCCTGATAAATTTGTATTTTAGGTCACGCCGTTGTTATGATCCCCAGCTGAGGTTACCCTGGACTAGCCTGATCCCAGAATGGAACACAGCTAGATAGATCCTAACTTTTAATTTATTTGTTTGGATACGTGAAGAGGGGCTACTGAACAGAGTTATAGGACTTAGCTGATGAACTTTAACAAAAGAATAAAACATTTATTGCACAAGAAAAGATGAGCTATATTATAATGCTCCTTCACCTACAACTATATGTTTACAGGTATATAAAGATTTGTAAGGATAACTCAAGTTACAAAAGCTTTCTTATACTCTAGTGTCCACAGTAAGTACACAGTCCATGTATCCATAGGCACCCTGTGATCAGACACATCACACTCTGAAGCCAAGCAACAGATGCGACCTCAACCAGATGCTATGGATCTCTCATCAACCCCCCACAAACGCTTGTCACGCCGAGCCAAACTGTCTCACTGCATTCCATCTTTCACATGAGGGTTTCCAATCTCCACTCTCTAAGAACTCGCTTTGGAATCTTCTCCCAACGTGACATTTTCTCTCAGACACCTTCCTCATTGGTTCACCTCCAGGGTTTTGAACTCTCCTTCTAATATTTCTTTCCCCGGGTCACCACGTGCATTCAAATTGTCTTCCATGCACTCTCCCTCACCAACTCAGCCGTCAACAGTGCCACTGCTTCACATGCCCATAGCAAAGAGTTACAAACCTTCAATTGTCCTTTTTGGACTTTCTTGCCTCTTGCTAGCTGTTCTCACTTTAAGTCTGCTTTTTGCAACTTTTGTCTCTTTAAATCTGAAGCTTGGAGCCTTTCTCCCTGTCCCTCACTCTTAACTTCACTTAACAGGACCTTTTCCAGGTTCCTATCTTTCCTTTGACTACAAGGTCTGCTTAGGACTTTCTCCTGTTCCACTCATCTGGATTTTGGGGTCTTTCCTTTAGCTTTGGATTGGCTATCTGTCCCCTTTGTTCCAGTTTCTCCTGGAAGCTGCTCTCAAAACTAACTAAACTCAAACTTGCTGTTTTTTTAGTTTTTCTGTGTGTCTCTGCAGGAGGGACCTGCCTCCCCAGATCCCTGTTGCTAGGCAACAACACTGCTTTTGCTCTACTCTTGCTTGTTTAACATAATCCACAGTTGTAAAACTCTCATTAGAAATACAAGCACCTTTTAAAATGAAACTGAATTTGACCTTTCTTAACACACAGATACAGAAATACAAATCATACTTAAACTTTAAAGCTAAAACTCATTCCTAACACTGACAAATACAAATGTAACTCACTTAAACTATCCCTATTTCCTAACAATATTCGCAGCCTTCAATCATCTTGTACAGGTCATTAATGAACAAGTCGACAGGTTCTCCTGCTGGACATGCTTATTAAATTTAGCCCTTTCGAGGATTTTGTTACTTCTTAGGTTAAAATAAACATTGAAGGATTTTAGTACTTCTTCAAATTTAGCAGATGATTCATTGATTCCTTCTCTAGCAATAATGTCCTTGGCTATCAGGCCTACCAAATAAAGCAGTGTGTTAACTTGTTCAGCTTGTGTCTTTTTATCCAGACCTGAAGCAATTGCGTATCTAAGGAATATTTTGTTCCAAAGTCTCCAATTATGTAATTGATCTAGGCCTTGGGCAAGTCCAAATTGATCTGGCGCCACCATTCATTTGAAGGCAAAAGGTTTGCTGGTTTTGACGGGCTGCCGCTGCAATGACATTGGTGCTTAGCCTTGGAAAAATTTTAAACAATGTCTGCTTTGATTGACTAACTGCAGACTTCTCCGTTTCAGTGTTATGCTTTAGGGTCACTAAAGCATTGAGTCCTGGCCTTTGCTGGTCTTTAAAGCTGATTCTTTCATTGCAATTCTTCCAAATTATTTATATAATTATTTTTTACGTTTTGGAGTGAGCGCATTCAGGCGATGACTCAGGAATCTGGTTTCTCCAACTGAGTTTTTAAACAGCAATTTCTGACCACTGAACTATTCAAAAGTTTCTCAGGACTTGCTTTATCCTGGAATTTAAAAGTTTTAGCTCACTCCTGCTGGGTTTGCTGACTGCATTGTGGGAATTGAAGCTGGAATTCTAAGAGATACTATAGCGTCTTCTGCTGCAGTGAGGAATTTTAAATTTCTGCCTTCAGCTTCCAAGCCTTTCTTTGTAACTTTTCCCAAGTGACTTTCCTCGGCACATCTGCTTCTAGAGCTTTTCTGCAGATCAGAATGCTTCTTCAAATTTTTCTTTAGTCTTGCAAGATTTCAGTTTTTCTCTGCAGTTTTGTGATGGTTTGGATTTTTCCATTCACCATGTTGTAGGGTGTTAGTTATCATTCAGTAGGTCGTAATGAAGACTTCATATTCTTAACTAGGTTAACTGTGTGTATTTATTAACTACAAGAGCTACGTACATATATACAGTAAAGGGTTCAAGCTAGGAGCTATCTCCATGCTTGCATGTGCCCTGTTATGACCCAGCAGTTGATAAAGCTGAGTTATTTAAAAATCTCAGAGGGAAACTTTAAACAACTGTCATAACCTATATTTTTAAGTGGTATGTTTGAGATGCAACTCTGAATTCAAGAATAAGACCATCAGTTCTCAAGGGATTTTTATATTTTACAAAATTAAACATTTTATTAAGTTACAACACATTAAATACATACACATGGCTACAAATTACTACTATCATAACTTTTAGCAAATTCCCAGACTAATCTCCATTAAGGCAACAGCAACCCACAGACGTTGAGCAGATACCAGGCAAAGCATTTTCAACTTACAAATTTAAAATGAGGTTCCTTTCACTTTGGTTTCTTTGCAGACACAGTGGTAGGCTTACAGGCATTGCTTACATTGCCTCTGCTCTGCACACACAAAACTGCTATCGGTTATATCCAACATAGCTCATTGAATATAAATTCTCATTGTATCACCAGCCCCTTTGAACTCCACCTCTTTTAACAATAAAACCTCTTTCATAGTACCAATTTTATTAGTAATATAAACATATTGCTTGGTCTCTGCCAACTAGGTGCAAGATTTCACCCCCCCCACCCCTTCTTGAATGCTCTATTCAAAAGAATGCAAATGCACTCTACCTCTCTTACATCTCAAAATCAGTACACATCAAAGCACCCAGACTACCTGGCTTTAATCCAATTAAGACACACCCACGGACTAAACTTCTATTTTTTAAAAATTTCCAATAATATATACATTAATAGCTTCATGACATGCACATGGCGCTGTTCAACATGACTGACCCCTGGGTGCGGTCATGTGTTCTCCTATATCACTATGTGGGCAGGACTGTACTCAGTCCCACATTGGAAGGGGAGGTGGGGAGGGAGAGTGTGGCTGAGAGCCACTCCCTTGCCTTTGCTTCCAACACCCCTGCCCTTACAGCTCCCATGATTCTCACTCAGTGACAGCCATCCTGCCCTCAATCGCTTTTGGCTTGAGGTCCCTTGTTGATACTGGGTGCATTGCTGGCAGCTACCATAACTCCCGGTTACATTGCCTGCACTAGATAGAAGCTAGCCTCTGATTGGCTGGCAGGTCTCAGGGGGCAGGATTTCCACCCCTTGGGTCCTTAATCACATGGAAGGCACTTAAAACACCAGGCCTTCCCCAACGGAATCGGCACGGGATTACATTATGCCCACAGCCTACTCTGTAACCATGGAGACCACAGCCCCTCTGTATATATTTTTGTGAAAGGAAACTCCCTAAAATTTCTCCATCACCTATAAGGTACAAATCAGGAGTGTAATGGAATATCTCCACTTGCCTGGATGGGTGTAGCTGCAATAACGCTCAAGAAGCTGGACACTGTCCAGAAGAAAGCAAATGCTGAGTAAAAAGATTTGCTTTTATCTGGCACCTTTCATCACCCCGGGACCTTCCAAAGCATTTTACAGCAAATGAAGTACTTTTGAATATTGTTGTAAATTGACAGTGTATTCACCACCTTAAACATTCACTCCCTCCATCAGTGATGCATTAAGACTGCAGTATGTTCTGTACACAGAGTGCGCTGCAGCATCTTGCAAAGGCCTCCTTAATACCACATCACAAACTCACCACCTCCACCATCTTAGAGGAAAGAGAGCCAGCTGCCCGAGAACACTATCATCTTGAAGTTTTCCTTACGTTATCATTCTTTCAATATTGCTGGTTCAAAATTCTGAAGCTCCCTACATAATGAGGCTGCGGAAGTCCAGATGGACTGTAAGAGTTCAAGAAGGCAGCTCACCAGCATCTTCTCATGGGCAAGAAGGAACAAACAATAAATACCAGCCTGCAGAAAAAATCATACCCAAGAATTAATATTTCTAACAATAGAACCATTATGTGTTTAAAAGCTGCTGAAAATCCATTGCCCTCATAGGGGACTTGCTGTCACTCTTGGGTTTCTATCACTTGCTGAGCAAATGTAAAGGTTTAAGGGTTTAGGTCATTGATCCAATTTTAAAAACAATGGCACAGCTTTAATATGAGTGCATGCTTTGAAAAGAGAAATGAGGTGAGAAAATGTGTCTAATATAATTCCCTATAATTAAAAAAAGCTAGTTGATTTTCTCCATCAGTTCATTCTTCTTCCTTAATCCGCTGAAGGCACTGAGGTGCAGTCACAGCTTCCTTGTTCCTCTATTATCTCATCCAAGTGGCACTGCAGTGGTTCTTTGTAGTGGCAGTAGACTATTTGACTCTCGAGGGCATTGCAGTAAAATCTGATGCAGCATTATTCTTTCCAGTAGTTGTCAAGTGGATAGCAATCAGGAATGGGAAGCTTGGCTGACCTTTGCATAGAATTACACAGGATATAACACACAGAAACAGGCCATTCAGCCCAACCAGTCCATGCTAGCTTCTATGCTCCCCTCAAGCCTCCTTCCATCCGTCCTTAGCTTAGACTATCAGTACAACCTTCATTTCCCCTCTCTTCTATTTAGCCTCCTCCAAAATGCATCTATAATATTCACCTCAATTAATCCCTGTAGAAGTGAATTCCACTTTCTCACCACTCTTTGCATAAAGCTGTTTCTTTGGAATTGCTTATTTGATTTCTTGGTGACAATCTTATATTGTTGATTTCTTGTGGAAACACTCTCTGTGACTCTCCCCTATCAAAACATTTCATAATTTTAAAGATCTTTGGTAGGTTGCCCTCTCAGCTTTCTCTTTTCAAGAGAAAAGACACTAAGCCTGCACATCATTTGTGAATAGGTATAGCCTCACAGTTATGGTAACATCCTTGTAAATCATATTTTGCACTTCCTCTAGTGCCTCTATATCCTTTTTATTATATGGCAACCTGAACTGTACAGATTATGGTCTAACCGAAGTTTGATAGAAGTTCAGCATAATTCTCTACTTTAAAATTCAATCACTCCAGAAATAAACCCTGATGCATGGTTCAATTTTTTATGGGTTTACTGACTTGTGATCCATTTTTTGGTGATGAGTATTTTTTTTTGCTCCATTACTCCATTTAAATTCTTATTTTTTAAGTAATATGCAAGTGATCTCCTATTTTTCTTACCTAAATGTAATACCCCATATTTATCTAATGTTGAAATTAATTTTCCAATTAGATATAATTATATAAGTTTATTAATGTTTTCTCGTAATTTGTTGCAGACCTCCTCAGTGTTGACCATCTCTCCTTACAACCCCAGAGATGCTGTGGCCTAATGTAACACTTAAGACCGGTTAACTAGATCAGCAAACACTTCACAAAGCTTACAGCAATGCAGGCAATGAAATTGGGCTTTTCCTTAATGACTTAACATCTACTGAGATAACAGAGATGGTTACAATAGGTCAAGTAGTAATTTTTTTCAGAAGTGGTTTAAGTTATTTAAGTTATTTCATTTCCTAGAACACATGAAAAAGCAAAGCACAACACCTTGTTGTATCTCTTAGATGAAATGTGGAGCATTTCACATTGATTGAATCACTTTGAAGTACAGCGATTGTTGCAATGTAACCAAATACAACAGCCCTTCAGGCGTAGCAAAATCCCACAAACAGTTATATGATGAACGTCAGTTGATCTGTTTTTGGTGGTTTTCTTTTCACCTTTACCTTGAAAGAATTAAAGAAAAAATACATTTATACAGCACCTTTCATATCCTTGTGGTATCTCAAAGTTCTTCATGGCGAATGAATTATTTTTGAAATGTAGTTACTTATATAAGCAAAAACCATAATTATTAGTGGCAATGGATCTTTAATTTCCACATGAATCAGTGGAACAAGCAGGCTGAACCTTGGTTTAACATCACCATTAAAAGATAATCTGCCTGCATAGTTTTAATATTGCACTAGAGTATTTGAAATCATGCTAAAGCTCTGGGTGGAACTCATAGCCTTCTGACCCTGAGGAAAGAGCGGAATTTATTCACAGGTATGAGTAATGCTGACATGACCATATTTATTTCCCATTCTTAGTAGCAATAAGGAGACAATGGTTTGCCTTGAACTGCAGCGGACAAAGGCGGGATTAGGACTTTGCAACCCAGTCAAGGGCCTAAGTGTTTTCAGTCCCTTGTTTTTGTTTTGGATTTCCAGTATCTGGTGTTTTTTGTTTTTACCTTGGTGAGTCCATTGGTGAGCCCAAGCAGGCTGAACTTTCACCCAAATCTACTTTATTTTTGCACTGTTTATCTAAATGGATCTTCTTTATCAGCAGCAAAACCATGAGCCATACTGCCCTGCATTTGTCAACCTGCAAACAAATTACCAGATATATTGAATACAATTACACAAACATACCATGGAAATAAAAACAATGCAGTACAATAACTACTTTCTCTCTTGTAGCTGATCTGCTGCTCAACAGCATCATAATAGGCTTAGAATATAAGAACTTAAGAAAGAGGAGCAGGAGTAGACCATTTGGCTCCTCTAGCCTACTCTGCCATTCAATAAGATCACTTTTGACTTGATGCAGCCTTAACTCCACTTACCTGCTGCTGTCCCCGTGACTCCTATAACCTTTGACTCCCTTGTAGATCAAAAATCTGTCTAACTCAGCCTTGAATATATTCAATGATACAGCATCCGCTGCTTATTGTGAGAGTTCCAAAGTTTAATGACCCTCTGGGAGAGGAAATTCCTCTTCATTACACCTTAAATGAGAAACCCCTTATTCTAAAACTGTGCCCCATGAGGGAAGGCATCCTCTCAGCATTTACCCTGTCAACCTCCCTCAGAATCTTATGTTTCATTTATCTAAACTCTAATGAATATAGGCCCAACTTGCTCAACCTTTCATCATAAGACAACCCTTTTATTCTATCGTTTCAGATCAATGACTTTTTTGATCCTGTAAGACTAACTCTTCTGTCACTCCTATCTTCCACTCTATTAGAGACCTTTATTTGTCCTTGCCCTATAACACCCTTTGCTCAAACCTATTATATCTCTAACTTTTCCCAGTTCTGATGAAATGTGATCCACCTGAAATGTTAACTTTGTTTCTCTCTTCACAGATTCTGCCTGACCTGAGTATTTCTAGCATTTTCTGTTTGTATTCCATTTACCTTCCTAATTGCTTGTCGTATCTGCATGCTAGCTTGCAGAATTTCATGTACGAGGACACTCAGATCCCTCTGTAGCACAGCATTCTGCAGTCTATCTCTATTTAATTAAAATTTTTCTTTTCCATTCTTTCTGCCAAAGTGGACAATTTCATATTTTCCCACACTATGCTTCATCTACCAAATATTTTGCCCACTCACTTAACCAATCTATATCCCTTTGTAGACTCTTTGCATCCTCCTCACAACTTGCTTTTCTACCTATAAAACATATATTTACAATGATTAGTTCCAATAACAAATACCCATAAACTCCTCAGGCGACAAATCGCCTTTCATTCTCTAACTCAATGATGTCACTCCCTGGGTTAGAGGGCGGAGTCTCACTGTGAAGCTCCGCCAATCTGCACGATAGCCTGTGTGCGCTTCACTTCCCGCCCATCCTTCGTTCCGACTGGTTGCTAACTTCCCTATTTGTCGCGTTGCTAAGGGTAACGGAGGGTGGGATTGGCTCTGGGAGCCGTCTGTCAATACGGTTTCGCCAAGCGGGAGGGGTTGAGAGACATCCGGGAGATCGGGTGGTGGGTCTCGAGCCGAGTTCGGAGAGAGGTGGCTGTTATATGTGGGGTTCAGGGTTGGGGAGAGTGAGTGGGAATCACCATTACCGCCGGGGGTGGGGGGGAGGGAAAAAGGGAGGGAGGGTGCAGACTTCACAGGGTTCGGAGGTTTATGTTTCTGCTGGACCGATTTGGTTGGGTTTTTAATTTCATTGCGGGCAGGCTGGAGTGGTATGACGGAGAGCGGAGCGGAGAGCGAGCTGCGAGGGAATGGCAGTGTTCGCAAGGTGAGGCTGAGTGCGGCGTGTGGTTGCGGGGTGGGGGGGGGGGGGGGAATAGGGCGGCGGGCCGCGGGCCGCGTTTCCACGGAGACAGACACCTGTCAGCGGGCCAGTGCGTGTGGGTTTTAAAGACAGGCAGAGTGTACGACACAATATATACTGCAATGATTGAAAATGCAGGCAGAATGGCACATGCCGAATATATATTGTTATCACTGACAGTGCAGGGAGAGTGCAACACATCGAATATATATTGCAATTAATGCAGAGAGAGAGTGTAGCACATTATATGCTGTTACTATTAAAATACAGGGAGAGTGGAACGCATTGTATGCTATACCAGAACCATTGAAAACGCAGGGCGTGTAACATAGACTGTGTGCTGTAATGCAGAGACTAACATACAGGATTTATAATGTAATCATTAACAATGCAGAGTGTAATATACAGAATATATACTATAATCATAACTAGTACAGGGATAATAGAACACACAATGCATATTATAATAGTGTAACACATCCAAGGAATTTGGCATCTGCTATATCTATATTAATACATTCCCAGTATTGTTTATTGCAGTTTTTGGGAAGACGGTAACATAGTGGTAATGAAAAAAAAACAAAAACAGAATTACCTGGAAAAACTCAGCAGGTCTGGCAGCATCGGCGGAGAAGAAAAGAGTTGACGTTTCGAGTCCTAACACTGGGCTAGTATTCCAGAGATTCAAATCCCACCATGGCAACTGGTGGAATTTAAATCCAATTAATAAATCTGGAATGTAATTGTGGCCATGACAACTATCATTGATTGGTGTACAAACCCATCTGGTTTACTAATGCCCTTTAGGGAAGGAAATCTGTCATCTTACCGGATCAGGCCTACATCTGACTCCAGATGCACAGCGATGTGGTTGGATCTTAGCTGTCCTCTGAAATGGTCTAACAAACCACTCAATTCAAAGGCAATTAAGGATGGACAACAAATGCTGGCCTTGCCAGCAATGCCTACACCCCATGAAAGAATATATTTTTAAAAATTATAGCATACATGTTACACTCATCCTATTACAGAAGCATGTGTATAGTAGTATAGACTCTTTGTAGTAGTAGACTCCTTGTTGTTTGAGTATATCCAAGTTGTAGGTGATTTCAAAGCTCTCACTTTTTACAACTAAACCTATGCGAAGGAATCTGATTATAGTGGAGGAAGGATGTGCACTGCTGCATGCACACTGTCAGTTGCTTTTATATGACCCCAAAGAAGGATCCAAGACGTTTGGGTAGCTTGGCAGCAGCAGTGGATGCCTGATGCAGGTTGTTTCACTACTTTTGCTCATTGCTGCAGTCCTGAAGGGTTACTAATCAAGGCTTGTGGAGCAAGGCAAGGAGATAGGCCCCAAGAACTACCTCAGCCAGTACGGGAATTGAATCTGTACTGTTGGCATTATTCTACACCACACTCTTAGTCAACTGAACTAACTGCCTCCCCATATGTGTATCATAGTAATAAACATACTGAGTTTTTGCTCTTTTTGGCTCTCCACAGATGTTACCCGTTTTGGTGGGAGAGGTGGTAAGGGAAGGAGGTAATGTTAAGTCATGATGTTCTGGCCATTATGGTGCGGGGCAGGCTTGCATAATATACTGTCTATTTTTTTGTTAATGGCTGCATATAGAAGAAACTACAGGTAAATGGGTAAAGACTTACGGATAGAAATACAGGGGCAATTGTGCAATGTGTACAGGAAAAGTTTAATCCATGTAGATCCCAAGCCTAGCTTGCATCACAGCTACCCAAAAAGCATTATCAGTGCTACAGTGATATGCTGAAGACACCTTATTTTGTCACTGACTGTAGGACAGAAAGAGTAAATTCCAATCACCCAATTCCATTCCAGCGACTATGTGCCACTCAATTCTGAACAAAGTTCCAAAGAAAAATACATATGAGTAGAAATGTGTTGGGTCTGTGGAAATTATTCATCAGGAACATGCTCATAATATTGACACCTCAATTTTCCAAGATAAGATATAATCACAATGCAGAAATGGCTTGATTTTAAAAAGCCGGCAGATGGTAGGGAGAAGTGAGAATGAGGTATTATACAATTTTGAGAATTGAAGAAAGAATAAATTAGTGTAGGCAATGTTGAGCCTCAGTGCATTGTTGCACACTTCTACTGATGAGAACTGGTACCAGCATATAGCAATTCCAGACTGCCTACTTAGCAGCATAATTACATATTGTAAAGTTTCACTAATTATTATAGATCTGCGGGTTCTCTTCGTCTGGGCACATAGAAATATAGGAACAGGAGTAAGCTATTCGGCCTATCAAGCCTATTCTGCCATTCAACTTGATCATGGTTGATCATCTACCTCAATGCCACTTTCCTGCACTATCTCCAATATGGATGATGTCATTGCTCTGCAGAAATCTATCAATTGCTGTCTTGAACATACTCAATGATTGAGCTTCCACAGCCCTCTAGGGTAGAGAATTCAAAGATTCACCACCCTCTGAGTGAATAAATTCCTCCTCATCTCAGCCTTAAATGGCCTACCACTTATTCTGAGATTGTCTATTGAATATAACAATTATTTTTGAGGGTCTGCATTATTTATCCTCGGGTTCTTTTTAAAAACATATCAGCTTTCTGTCAGTAAATAGGGCTGATGGTGGCTTAGTGGTTATGTCAATGGGCTAATAATCCAGAGGCTGAGACTCATACTTAAGGACATGGGTTTAGATCCCAATGCTGGTGGCAGTTGGTGGAATTTAAATTCAATTAATAAATAATGACCAAGATGCCATTGTTGATTGTCATAAAAACCCATCTGGTTCACTGATGTCCTTTCGGGAAAGAAATCTGCCATCCTTACCTGGTCTGGCCTATATGTGACTCCAGACCCACTGCAATATGGTTGACTCTTAACTGCCCTCTGAAATGGTCTAGCAAACCACTCAGTTCAAGGACAATTAAGGATGGACAACATGAAAGAATGAAGATTTTTTTTTTAAAAACTAAGAAGGGTTTGAGGTTAGGAAAACATTTGCTACTGTATATACTCGTATAAATGTCGACCTCATGTGAAAGTGACTTTTAGCCTAAACGTTTTTCACATACCTTGTATAAAAGTTGACCCTAGTTTTTTCAGTGATCTTACCACGCTGTGATTATTAATTACTTGCTGATTATTATGATTCATTAATTTGAAGGCACGCACGGGAACCTTTAGATTTTCTCTCCACTAATTCTATCGGTAATCTCCCAACCGTTCGACAAAACACATGATCTATCACAATGTCTTTTTGAAAGATTAACAAGTGCACTGCTTAATTTGAACTGGAAAAAAAAGTGGCAGAACGGATTAAGAAGCATTGGCAAAATGTTCATGTGCTCACCTGTAGAGCTGCACCACCCAACGTCCACAGAGAATTGAAGAAAGATGGTATTCCAAAATTCACTATCAGTGCCAGGGGGTGCACAAGATTCATGAAAAGGCATGATTTCCTCCATCAGGAAACAAATTGCACAGCATCTACCACCTGAACTCAATGGTAAAATCATCAGATTCCACTGTTTTGTCATTTGATATTGAGAAGTCCTATATTGGAAATATGCATGGAGCATGGATGAATTTCGACACGCCAACAAACAGAACCATTACCACGATTGTTAAAAAACTCATCCTTGTAAAGATAAGAAGGTGTGGTTCACAGTATTTCCATCATGTACAGCGGATGGCACAAAATTGATGGTGATGTTTTCATCCATGTTCATGGGAAAGGCTGGATGGATGAAGGCGATCACAAGAAGTAGATCAAAGAAGTGTGGAATTTGAGACTAGGAGAGCTAAGGAAGGAAAAATGTTTATTCATCTGGGACATGTTCAAATCCTAGCTCGTTGAAAATGTAGTCAGTGACATGGCAGCTATTCCCAGTGGTCTTTTGAGTGTAGTTCAGCCCTTAGATGTGTTGTAAATAAACGTCTTAAGGACAGTATCTAAAAGATGTAAAAGGCCTGGAATTTGGAAGGTGAAAAAACATTCACTAAGGGTAGAAATACCCGAGCACCCTCACTAGCAAGGTTGTGTCAATCAATGGGTGGTAGATGCATTGATCCCAATATTGTTATAAATCATTTCTAAAATATGGAATATCAAATGTGCGTGAGGGTGCCAAGTATGATTACATGTGAAATGATGATGCTTAAGTTATTACCGGTGATAAAACTGAGGAAGGTCCATGTAATGATGTTTTACAAGCAGGCGATTGGGTGATTGTTCAGTGATTCAGACAGTGATCAGAGTAATTTCGTAGGATTTCAATGTGAGATGTTGTAGTTAATTCTATATGTTTATATTGCATTGGATGAAGTGTGTATAGTTTATAATATTTTTTTTAAATGAATTCTTAAGTGTTGTTGGCTTTATTTCATTGCACCAGTCTTTTTTTGCATTTCTGTTGGGCCCAAATCAAACAGTCACATTAAACCCTCAAAAGCATTACCCCTGTAAAAGTTGGCCTGACTTATTGCCTTAAAAATTTGGCTCAAAAATTCAGCTTTTATATGATTTGCAAAGACTTGTTGGTGCACTGAATGTTTTTTTATTATTTATTTTACAGGTTGTGGGCTTTGCTGACTGGGCCAGCATTTAATGCTCATTCCAAGTTGCCCTTGAGAAGGTGGTGGTGAGCTACCTTCTTGAACTGCTGCAGTCCATGTGGGGTAGGTACACCCACAGTGTTGTTAGGGAGGGAGTTCCAGGATATTGACCCAGTGACTGAAGGAACAGCAATATATTTCCAAGTCAGGATGGTGAGTGGCTTGGAGGGGAAGTTGCAGGTGGTGGCGTTCCCATCTGTCTGCTGCCCTTGTCCTTCTAGAGGTAGTGGTCGCAAGTTTGGAAGGTGCTGTTGAAGTTTTGACATGAAGTTGTTGAAACAGAAACCATTGTATCTCTTATGTGAAAAATGGTTCAGTATTTGAAGCAATTCGAGAGGCATAGCTATGGAGAGAGCACATGGAGTTAAGATTGGATTGCTTCAGCAAAAAAAGGCAGACACAATGGGCCAAATGGGCTCCTTCTATTCTATAAACCTCTGTTGTTAGTAGATAATTTAAAATACTGTGCAAAAACAAATCTAAACGGTTCTGAGACATAATTTTAGGTTGTTTTAAAGCAGGTTACTTAGCTTCTGAGTACCCATGAGGTAATACTTAGTTGTATCAGCTGAGCCTTTGGTGATAAATTCAGTTAAAGTTACATTGTAGACAACCAATATTTGACTGTGTTCTTAAACAGAGTATTGTTGGCCTCCATTGAGTTGCAGTGCCTTTAATCTTTAACTTTCCTCTGAATGGTCTAACAAGCAATTCCATTATATCAAATAGTATAATGGGAGCACCTTCATGAAATTATAGTGACCTATATTACAGACGTAGTTGAAGGCTGTTATACAAACAACATTTAGAAAGCCAAATGTCAAACAAGGTAAGATAAAGTGTAAAAGCAAAATACTGCAGATGCTGAAAATCTGAAACAAAAACAGAAAATGCTGGAAAACTCAGCAGGCCTAACAGCATCTGTGGAAAGAAAGACAGAGTTAAAGTTTCCAGTCTGTATGACTCTTCAGAGCTAAAGAGAAATAAAAATGTGATAAAATTTATACTGTGTAAGGGGGGTGGAGCAGGTGAAGCTGGATAGAAGGCCAGCAATAGTTGGGGGCAAAAGAGAAATTGTCAAAGATGTCGTGAACAAAAGGACAAAAGGGTGTTCATGGTAGTGGTGCTGGCTAAAGGAGGTGCTGATGGTGGCATTAAGGTCAGAAAGCAGAACGTAATAATAGGACAAGAGTAAGCACCCTGGAAAGAACAACATGAACAAGTGACAGATGGTCTGGTGGGGGGAGGAGGCAGTGGTGGGAAAAAAGATTGAAAATAAGATAAAAGTTGGGGGTAAAACAATAAATAAAAATTTAAAAAATTAAAAAATTAAAATGAATGTTGAAAAACGGGGGTGAGGATGGAGGAGAGAGTTCACAGTCTGAAGTTGTTGAACTCAGTGTTAAGTCTGGAAGGCTGTAAAGTGCCTAATCAGAAGATGAGGTGCTTTTCCTCCAGTTTGTGTTGGGCTTCATTGGAACATTGCAGCAGGCCAAGGACGGACATGTGGGCGTGAGAGCAGGATGGTGTGTAGAAATGGCAAGTAACGGGAAGATCTGGGTCATGCTTGTAGACAGACCGAAAGTGTTCCGCAAAGTGGTCACCCAGTCTGCGTTTCTCTCCAATGTAGAGGAGACAGCACAGGGAGCAGTGAATGCAGTAGACCAAACTGAGGGAAGTGCAAGGATGACCCTTTGAATGTGGAGGTTGGTGGGGTGAAAACTGAGGACAAGGGGGATCCTAACATGGATCTGGGAAGGAGAGGAAGGCGTGAGGGCAGAGGCGCGGGAAATGGGTTGGACACGGTTGAGGGCCCTGCCAACCACAGTGAGTGGGAAACCTCGGTTAAGGAAGAAAGTGTCAGATAAAGTGTAGTTATTTAAAGAGACCTGAGTGGAAGAATAATGAGAGATTTAGTAGGGGTGAATGAAAAGAGACTTAACAGTCTATGGCCAGCCTTCTTACAACAATTAACTGGTCTCACTGTGAGACACCTTTCTTCAATCTCCCTGTGCAGCTCAGCTGAGAAGCAAATGGTGGATTAGGGAATTAAAGACACATTCTACATGTAATGCCTTGCATTCCCTGTCCAACACCTCCTTGAAGAGTCTCTCGAGATCATCAGCTATTACTTCATTTGTCGAGCATGAGGTTATCTCCTTGGAGATTTCTGCTATAGTCACTTACACTGAGAAACTGTTGATAGTGCTTTACTGATTTCCGTAGGATTTCCATTCCTATCTCTAAATCTTCCTGTGGATAAGATATGTACCTACATTTCACTTAATCCTGATGTTAATGCTGAAATTGAGCTCCTGTATCCTATGGGACATGCAGGTTCTGTTTTTATCTAGAATTAGAATAAGTTTGGAATGACAGATACCAGGAGGAGAGGCTATTGAAAAATATTTTTCAACCTTGTTTGCATAACAGTACAATTTACCTGATTATGTGCATTTGTTTTTTTTAAGGTGCAGTATCCATGGAATTGATACCTTTAGCATAAGCCTCTGAAGGTGTTGTAACAGAATTAAGATTGAGCATGTGCTAGTATCAAATCCTTGGAGAGGGTGCAGAGATGATTTTACTAGAATGGTGGTAGCAATGAGGGATTTCAGTTATGTAGATAAGCTGGCATTGTCCTCCTTAGAGCAGAGAAGGATAAGGGGAGATTTAATCTGGGCATCACTGGTGAGGCCAGCATTTGTTGCCCATCCATAATTGCCCTTGAGAAGGTGGTGGTGAGCTACTGTCTTGAACTACTGCTCTCCATATGATGTAAATACATCCAAAGTGCTGTTAGGAAGAGTATTCTGGGGTTTTTGACCCAGCAAATGTGAAGGAACTGTGATTATAGTTCCAATTCAGAAAGATTTGTGGCTTGGAGGGGAATTAGCAGGTGGCGGTGTTTTTGGTGGTAGAGGTCACAGGTTTGGAAGGTGCTTTTGGAGGAACATTGGTGAATTGATGCAGTGCACCTTGTAGATGGTACAGACTGATGCCACAGGGTGTCAGCGGTGGGAGGAAGTGAATGTTTAAGGATGTAAATGCATTGGAAGCGGTCCAGAGAAGGTTTACAGAATAATACCGGGAATCGGTGGATTGTCTTATGAGGAAAAGTTGGACAGACTAGGATTGTATCCGCTGGAGTTGAGAAGAGTATGAGGTGACTTGATTGAAATGTATAAGATCCTGTGGGGTCTTGACAGGGTGGGTGTAGAGAGGATTTTTCCTCTTGTGGATGAATCTAGAACTAGGGGTCACTGTTTAAAAATAAGGGGTCATCCATTTAAAATAGAGACGAGGCGAAATTTTTTCACTCAGAGGGTCGTGCGCCTTTGGAATTCTCTCTTCCTGGAAAGGTGGTGGAAGCAGAGTCTTTGAATATTTTTAAGGCAGAGGTAGATAGACTCTTGGTAAGCAAGGGGATGCTAGGTTATCGGGGGTAAGTGGAATGCAGATTTCAGGTCAGCCATGATCTTCTTAAATGGCAGAGCAGGCTCAATGGGCTAAACAGCCTACTCCTGTTCCTTGTTCGTATGTTTGTAAGGTAGTGGATGGGGTGCCAATCAAGCAGGCCGCTTTGTCCTGGATAGCGTCATACCAGGCAACATCCTTGTGAACCAATTCTCGCTAATGCCTCAACATCCTACTATAGTATGAAACATAATACTGTAACTAATCTTGTGTAGTTTGAGCTGCACACATTTGGGCAAGTGGAGAGGATTCCATCATACTTCTGACTTGTGCCTTGTTGCTGGTGGACAGGCTTTGGAGAGTCAGCAGATGCATTACTTCCCTCAGAATTTCCAGTCTCTAACCTGCTCTTGTATTTATATGGCTGCCTTTCTTGCCACCGGATTTGGAGGATCTTGCTGGTGGTACTTCTCCAGTTCCTTGAGGTGCCTGCTATAGGTTATCCAAGTTTCCAAAGCATAAAGGAGCGCAGGGATCATTACTGTATGGTAAACCATGACCTTAGTCTTGGGTTTGAGATTCTGGTCCTCACATACTCTTTTCCTCAGTTGGCCAGTGGCTGAGCTGGCACATTGGAGGCAGGTTGGTTTTTGATTAAAGTTTTAATAAGGTTAGAATAATAGCTATGTGTAAGGGTATGTGGAACATTCCTTTTTCCAGTCCTACTCTTTCTCCGGTACATCGATGACTGTTTCGGTGCCACTTCATGCTCTCGTTTGGACCTGGAAAAATATATTAATTTTGCTTTCAATTTCCACCCCTCCATCACTTTCACATGGTCCACCACTGACACTTCCCTTCCCTTCCTTGACCTCTCTGTCTCAATTTCTGGTGATAGGCTGTCCACCAATATTCATTACAAGCCCACTGACTCCCACAGCTACCTTGACTACAACTCCTCACACCCTGCTTCCTGTAAGGACTCCATCCCATTCTCTCAGTTCCTTCGCCTCTGTCGCATCTGTTCCGATGATGCCACTTTCCAAAACAGGGCTTCTGACATGTCTTCCTTCTTCCTTAACCACCCACTGTGGTTGACAACTGTGTCCAACCCATCTCCCGCGTCTCTGCCCTCACACCTTCCTCTCCCTCCTAGAACCATGATAGGGTCCCCCTTGTTCTCACTTTTTACCCCACCAGCCTCTGCATTCAAAGGATCATCCTCTGCCATTTCCACCAACTCCAGCATGATGCCACCACCAAACACATCTTCCCTTCACCCTCCCTGTCGACATTCTGTAGGGACTGTTCCCTCTGGGACACCCTGGTCCATTCCTCCATCACCCCCTACATCTCAACCCCCTCCCACCGCAGCTTTCCATGTAATTGCAGAAGGTGCACCACCTGCCCCTTTACTCCCCCCCTCCACCCCCCTCAAATGAAGCAGCGCTTCACTTGCACTTCCCTCAATTTGGTCTACTGCATTTGCCGCTCCCAATGCGGTCTCCTCTACATTGGAGAGAACAAACACACACTGGGTGACTGCTTTGCGGAACACCTTCGGTCTGTCTGCAAGCATGACCCAGACCTTCCTGTTGCTTGCCATTTCAACACACCACCCTGCTCTCATGCCTGTCCTTGGCCTGCTGCAAAGTTCCAGTGAAGCTCAATGCAAACTGGAGGAACAGCACCTCATCTTCTGATTAGGCACTTTATAGCCTTCCGTTGAGTTCAACAACTTCAGATCATGAACTCTGTCCTCTATCCTCACCCCTTTTTGATCCCCCTTTTTTCAAAATTTTTTAAAAAAATTTTATGTATACATTTTTTTCCCACCTATTTCTATTATTATTTTTAAAATTTATTTCCATTCATTGTTTTATCCCCCTCTTTTTAGCCTGTTTTGATCTTTTCTCCCACACCGTCCCCTACCCCCAGTAGGACCATCTGTCACTTGCTCATCCTGCTTTCTACTCAATGACACCATCAGCACCTCCTTTAGCCAGTATCACCACTATCAACACCCCTTCGACCTTTTGTTTATGACCTCTTTTGCAAGCTCTCCTTTGCCTCCACCTATCACTGGCCTTCTATCCAGCTTCATCTGCGCCCCCCCCCCCCCCCCCCCCCCCACCCCACCCCGCATGCCCTAAACAGTATATATTTCACCACATTTCTATTTTTCTTTAGTTCTGAAGAAGAGTCATCTGGACTCAAAACGTTAACTGTCTTCCTCTCCACAGATGCTGTCAGACCTGCTGAGTTTTTCCAGCAACTTTTGTTTTTGTTTCAGATTTCCAGCATCCACAGTGTTCTGCTTTTATCTTAGAATAACAGCTGCTAGGATCATAGGCTGTTGAAAAATATTTTTATCTGTACTTGTTAACAGTAACAGCATATTTGATTATGTAATGTGAATCGTTTTTTAAAAGCGCAGTAATCTTGGAATTGATACCTTTTAGCATAAATCTGTTTGAAAGTGTTGTGACAGAATCACAGAATCTCACAGTGCAGAAGAGGCCCTTCGGCTCATTGAGTCTGCACCGCCACGTGAGATGCACCTGACCTACCTACCTAATCCCATTTACCAGCACTTGGCCCATAGCCTTGAATGTTATGATGTGCCAAGTGCTCATTCAGGTACTTTTTAAAGGATGTGTCGATTGAACATATGCTAACATCAAGTCCGTGGAGAGAGTGCAAAGTTGATTTTACCGTAATTACCTACATCTGCATTCATCGAGAGAAGACCCCAACAGCAGTGTCCTCTCCCAAGCCAAATTGCCCAGTATCGAAGCGCTGAAAACGAGCTCAGCTGGGCAGGGCATGTTGTTCGTTTGCTGACACCAGACTCCCGAATCAACAATAGTTGAATAGTACGTTGAACTCAGTCATGATAGGAGACTCCCAGGAGGTCGGTGGAAATGCATTATTAATTTCCTCAAAGCACCCCTTAGGGGGCCAAACATCCCCAACTGACTCATTGGAGTCCTTGGCTTGTGACTGACCAAAGTGGAGAAGATTCATTTCAGAAGGCACGAGACTTTGGGAACATGCAGAGGTGAAGTTGAAGCATCGGACGGAGCACACAAGCCTCCAAACAACCCATCTATGCAACCCTTTAAGCACCACTTGCCTGCATGTGGCAGAGTCTGAAAATCACGCTTTGGACTTTTCAGCCATCTCAGATCTCATTGAAATAGAGTGGATGCAAATCACCTTCAATCCCAAGGAACTGCCTAAGGAGAAATAATCCAATGGTTACTGCTCTGGAGAAATGGGTTCAGTTCCTATCATTGAAGCTGTGGATTTTGTGTTCAGTTAATGAATTCAGTTGAATTGTTTCCACAGTACTTAAATGGTAGCTGAAGATGGCTGGTTCTAGGACACTGCCTCAAGGAATTCCTGCATCGATGTTCTGGGACTGAGATGCTGCTTTGAAAGTATTCAATGATGGAGCATCTACAATCTTCTTGGGTAGTGAATTCCAAAGATACCCTTTCAGTGAAGTAATTTCTCCTCATTTCAGCCCTTATTGATTAGAACCTTATCCTGAGACCGTGCCCCTCTGTTTTAGATTCCCTGACAAGCAGAAACAATTTCTCAATATTTTCCCTATCAAACCCCAGCAGAATCTTGGATCTTTCAATGACATCACCTCTCATTCTTCTAAACTCTAGAGAATATAAGCCTAATTTACTTTGCACTGCCGATCAGTTTGGATTCTGCCAGGGCCACTCAGCTCCTGACCTGGTTACTGCCATGGTCCAAGTATGGACATAAGAACTGACCTTGACACCAAGGTAGCATTTGATTGAGGTGTGGCATCAAGGAGCCCAAGCAAAACTGAAGTCGATGGGAATAGACAGGGGGTAAAAACTGTCCACTGGTTGGAGTGTACCTAGCACAAAGGAAGATGGTTGTGGTCGTTGGAGGTCAGTTATCTCAGTCCCAGGCCATTACTGCAGGAGTTCCTCAGGATTATTCAGCTGCTTCATTAATGACGTTCCTTCCATCATAAAGTTAGAAGCGGGGATTGTGCAATCATCAGTGAACATGTTCAGCACCATTCAGCGATGACTCAGATACTGAAGCAGTCATATGCAGCAAGACCTGGACAACATTCAGGATTGATCCAATAATAGAAAGTAACATTTGTGCCACAGAAATACCTGGCAATGACTATCTCCAACAACAGATAATCCAACCATCTCCCCTTTGACATTCAATGGCATTGCTATCACTGAATCCCCAACTGTCAACATCCTGCGATTTACCATTGACCAGAAACTGAACTGAACCAACCAAATACATACTGTGGCTACAAGAACAGGTCAGAGGTAAGGAATTCTGCAATGAGCAACTCACCTCCTGACTCCACAAAGCCTGTCCACCATCTACAAAGCACAAGTCAGGAGTGTGATGGAATACTCTCCACTTGCCTGGCTGAGTACAGCTCCAACAACACTTGAGAAGCTTGACACCATTTAGGACATAACTTCCTGCTTGATTGGTACTCCATCCACCACCTTTAAACAGTCACTCCCTCCACCACTGATGCACTGTGGCAGCAGTGTGTACCATTTACAAGATGACTGCAGTAACTCAACAAGGCTCCTTCGACAGCACCTTCCAAAACTCTAACCTCCCACCTAGAAGGATAAGGGCTACAGCATGGGAACATCACCACCTGCAAGTTCCCCTCCAAACCATACACCATCTTGACTTGGAATATATCACCATTCCCTCACTGTCACTGGCTCAAAATCCTGGAACTCCCTCCCTAACAGTTCTCTAGATGTTCCTACACCACATGGACTGCAGTTCACCACCACCCTCAAGGGCAATTGGAGATGGGCAACAAATGCTGGCCTAACCAGTGATGCTCACATCCCAGAAACGAATAAAAAAAATCATAGGACATCCCTCCTATCCCCAAACCAATCTACTGAACCTTCACTGTCCGGTCGCCAAAGCAGATACGCCCTTCCTTAAATATAGAGACCAAAATTGCATACAGCATTCCAGATGTGATCTCACCAAAGCTCCACACAACTGTGTAGCAAGACTTTTTTTTTCATCCTGTATCCCACTCTCCTTGCCATAAAGGCTAACATGGCATTTTCCCTCCTAATTGGTTGCTGTACCTGCACACTAACTTTCTGCATTCCCCCCCTCTTGAGTGCAGCTCTTTTAGCCATGTTTGGACCAAGGCTGTAATCAGGTCAGGAGCTGAGTGGCCCTGGCAGAACCCAAATTGAATGTCAGTAAGTCAGCAGGTTATTGCTGAGTCAGTGCTGCTTGATAGCACTTTTGACGACACCTTCCTTCATTTTGATGATCGCGAGGAGGCTGATAGAACAGTAATTGGCCAGATTGGGTTTGTTCTGCATTTTGTGAACAAGACGTTCCTGGACAATTTTCCATATTGTTGGGTAGATGGTGTTGTAGCTGTACTGGAACAGCTTGGCTAGGAGTATGGTTAGTTCTGGAGCATAAGTGTTTAGCGTTATGGCTGGGATGTTATAAGGGTCCATGGCCTTTGCAGTATTGAGTACCTTTATTCATTTCTTGATATTGCGTGGAGTGAATCACATTGAAGATTGATATCTGTGATGCTGGAGACCTTTGAAGGAGGCCAAGATGGATTATCCACTTGGCACTTCTGGCTGAAAATGATTGCAGATGCTTCAGCCTTCTCTTTTGAACTTATGTGCTGGGCTCCACATCATTGAGGATGGGGATGTTTGTGGAGCTGCCTCCCGTTATTAGTTATTTAATTGTCCACCACCATTCACAAATGGATATGACAGGATTGCAGAGCTTTGATCTGATCTGTTGGTTGTGGGATCGCTTAGCTCTGTTTATTACATGCTGCTTCCACTGTTTGACAAGCAAGCAGTCCTGTGGTGGAGCTTCACCAGGTTGACACCTAATTTTTCAGTATGCCTGTTGGTGCTCCTGGCATGTTCTCCACTCTTCATTGAACCAGGGTTGATCCCTTGGCTTGATGGTAATGGTAGAGTAAGGGATGTGCTGGATCATGAGGTTATGATTGTGCTTGAATACTATTCTGCTGCTTCTGATGGCCCACAGAGCTTCATGGGTGCCCAGTTTTAAGCTGCTGGATCTGTTCCAAATCTATCCCATTTAGCGTGGCGGTAATGCCACACCACCACGCTAATGCTCATTGTAAAGAAGGGACTTTGTCTTCACAAAGTCTGTGTGGTGGTCACTCCTTTCTATACTGTCATGGTCAGATGCATCTGCGACAGGTAGATAGATGAGGACAAGGTCAAGTAGGTTTTTTTCTCAGTATCTGCCATAGGCCCAATCTGGCAGATATACTCTTCAGGATTCAGCAATCTTAGTCAGTAGTGGTGCTACTACAACATTTTTGTTAATCTTTGAAGTTCCACCACCCTTGACGCTCTCAGTCCATCTTCCTAGTGGTGTTCAAGGCAGAGCACTGATTCATCAGCTAAGGGAAGGCAATAGGTGGCAATCAGTAAGAGGTTTCCTTGCCCATGTTAAACCTGATGCCCTGAGGCTTAATGGGGCCTGAGGACTCCCATGGCAACCCCCTCCCAAATGTATACCGCTGTCACCTCTGATCTTGTCCTGCCGGTGGGGTAGGATATCCAAAGATGGTGATGGGGTCTGGGACGTTGTCATACTCATGTCAGGCTATTGATTGACTGGTCTGTGGGATGGCTTTCCCAATTTTGGCGCAAGCCCCCAAATGTTAATAAGGAAGATTTTGCAGGATCGACTTGGTGTGCCATCAGCGGAGAAGAAAAGAGTTGACGTTTCGAGTCCTCATGACCCTTCAACAGAACTGATCTTTCTTTACAAGGAGAGGGAAATATTTCCCTCTCCTTGTAAAGAAAGAGCAGTTCTGTTGAAGGGTCATGAGGACTCGAAACGTCAACTCTTTTCTTCTCTGCCGATGCTGCCAGACCTGCTGAGTTTTTCCAGATAATTCTGTTTTTGTTTTGGATTTCCAGCATCCACAGTTTTTTTTGTTATTATATTGGTGTGCCATTGTTGTTTTTGATGCCTAAGCCAAAGCAAAGTGGTCCATCTGGTTTTATTCCTTTTTGACTTTACTGATTTGGTAGAACTGAATCGCTTGCAGTCAACCACATTGCTGTGGGTCCAAAGCCACATGATGGCTAGACCAAGTAAGGACAGCAGATTTCCTTCCCTAAAGGGCGTTAATGAACTAGATAGTTTTTTATGACAATTGATGATGGCTTCATGGAACTCTTACTGAGACTACCTTTCAGTTCCAGATTTTTTATTCATTATTAAATATAAATTCCACCAGCTACTGTGGTGAATAGAACTGTCAAAAATTATGAAGAGTTTTATGGAGTAAAAAGCTAATTGACCTTCTCATTTTCCTAATTCTTAAGTTCTTATTGGGTGAAATTATTTCCATTGATCAGAACGTTGATATTCAGATGAGCTTAAGATAATTGGCAAAAGAACTGTGGGGATTGGGTGTCGGCGGAATACGTGGAGAACTTTTTTATTCACAAGTTATCATCTGAGATTCACTGGCTGCAAGGTTGGTGGAAGCACTTTTTTTAAAAATAACTTTCACAAGAGAAGTGGATATATACTTGAAAATGAAGCATTTGCAGGGCCTTGGGGAAAGAGCCAAGGAGTAGGATTGATTGTCACCTTTTTGAAAGAGCTATGCAAAGGTACAATGGACCAAATGGTCTCCTTTTAGGCTGTATGAATCTGTGAATGTTTATATCTGATAAACGTTTTGTTTGATTACAGGGCTGTGATCCCTTTGCACAGACTCAGCGGAGCAAGCTGCAGCACCGCCGAGCTCGGATTAACCAGCAAATTAACAAGGAGATGAGAATGCGAGCAGGAGCTGAAAATCTACTGCGGTGAGTATTGCTGTTTGGCTCAAAACAGATTACCGAGCTTGCCCCACGAGCTTAATTGTGTGAGTAGGAGTGCTTACATTTTTAAAAAACCTCCCTTTTCTGAATTTAGGTAATCTTGATGGCTATGGGCATAAAACAAAAGGCGATCCATCAAATCTGCCTGTATTTTCATGGTGTGACTTGGACAAACCATGGTTCCCATCTGCTATGCCACTTCCAGCCACGCATTCTCATGGGGCAAACAAAATCTTTTGGCCAGTTTAGGAAAACAACTCTGGCATCCACTGATCCTCTATGCAGTTATGCCGGCCACACCCGCAAACTCATCCAACTCTTTTTTGAGTCCATTCAGTCACTGTACATGTCAGCATCTTATTTCCTGGTAACAAATTTGTTGAGATGGAGGAAATCTCTCTTTACACCTAACTTAATTCTGTGCTTGCGTAACTTACTGTATTTTTATTTACTATCATACCTAACCTATCTAGCTTTCATGGAGCTAAGAAAATTCTCTCAGAGCTCAATAAAATTTCCTCAGATTCTATATTTTGCCAGTGAAAACAGCCACAGCTTTCCCCCTCTATCATGATAACTGAGAACCTTTAAAATAGTTATTGTTTATTCACCATCCTCTGAAACTTTTCCATGACCTCTATTTTCCATCATATGAGGGGACCAAAACTGGACATTGGTCAGGCTTCATTAATAAAACTAATCCTAGAACAGTATTTCTTGTTCTGTATATAATCATTTTGGCTACATATCTTAACTTTCTTCTGTTTCAAAAACTACATGCAGTGGTCATAACCTTCAATGATTCATGTATTTCAATCAAGGGCCTTCTTCCACTGAGTGACATTAACAATGCAGCCCTACATGGCATATGCATGCTTGAAATTGTCCTTCCTGAGCGCATAACACTATATTTATAAAAGGATGTCTACCAGGTATGGACCCATTCCTCTATCGCATCAAGATTCATCTGCAGCCTTTTTCTCATCTAAATCCTTACATTTACACATATCCGTATCATCTGTGACCCTGTGTGACCTAATGCCTCCGTCCATATCATGGATGATGATGGTGAAGAACAATGACCCTAACAACAATCCCAGCAGGACTCTATTTGAGACCAGCCTCTACTCCTTATTTCAACCTTCTGCTTATGAGAATGTAACAGTTTTCTTGTTGAATCTGCCTGTTAATCCCACAGGGCCGAACCATATTGATGACCTTTTGTATGATATCTTATCAGACTTTTTGAAAATCACCATGGATCATGTCAACTGGGCTACCTAAATCTACCAATATAGTAGCTCCCTCAAAAAACTTGATTGCAATTTTTTAGGTATCATGTTGCTGTTCTCTGAAAATAATGCCAGTACAACAAAATAAAATATTTTATCCCGTGTCCCAGATACTAGTATCCAAAATTATATCCCATGGTAATTAATTACTTTTGAAGTGCAGTGATGCTCATGATAGATTCAGGAAGAGGAGATTCTGCCTGACAGCCTCCTTTATCTTTTTCAAGAAATAATGCCCCAAGTGAATCATGGAATATACTACAATTCTAGTTTACCATGATTTCTATAAAGCATTTGACAAATTTTGCCCAAAAGTCTTTCTCAGGCTTGACGTAGTAGAGATTTGGGACAAAACCTGGGAATGGGTAAGCAATTGATTCAGTAGGAACCATTGGTCTTTTGTTAGAGGGGTTAAGTTAGGATTTATGGTGCTCTGGGGGATTGGAAGAGAAAGAGGGGGTGTGGAATAGAGATTTGGCCAGCTTTGCAGGAGGGGGACCGACCTGGGGAATGCTAATATATCTATGTATAAAGGCCTAGCTGGAAACTGCACAGACTTGTGGGTTGAACTGGGAAGCTGAAGGTGTGTGACAGGTTTCTGGGAACAAAATGGAGATGGTCCTCCAAAACTATTTTGACTAATCAAAATAATTGACCGTGCCTGCACTGTCTAGGATGGGCCGCTCTAGGGTTAAATGTTAGAACTCTGTTATTTCTAATGTGATTTTAAAAACTCTATACAAACCTGTTCTATTTGTAGACAAAAGACAGTTGATTCTGAGGAGGCAACTTGGAAGGTACAAAGTGACCGAGACAAAATATCTGGGTTGCAAATAAGTGCAGGTGAAATTTAATATGGACCTAGCCTACTGCAAGTATGAAGAAAGACTGTCCTATTCTTCTCTCTGCAAAACAAAGCAGATATTCAAGCCTGGAGAGCTGAACAGTGGATAAATAGAAGACTGATTGATTGATTGCTACTAATCACTACCAACAGAGTGCTAGGAAAACATTGCAGAACCTTAGGCTCTTCAGCCTAGGAAATGGGGAGTTGAGAGATTATCCAAATCCATCCCTCTCCCTGCAATGGCCTAAGGCTGAACAAGACTGTTCTCAACCTTGGTGTCACATTTGACCCTGAGATAAGCTTCCAAGGAAATACCCACCCAACACTAAGATGCTCTATTCACATATCTGAAACATTGCCTTACTCTCCCCTTCCTTGTCACCTCTCTTTCAGTGAGTATTCCAATGTGCTTCTGGTTGGCCTCCCACTTCCTTCCCTCTATAAACTGCATCCAAAACTCTGATGCCCTTGCCCTTACACCAAGTCCCATTCATCCAACAAATCTGTGCTTGCTGACCTACACTGGCTCTGTGTTAAGCAATGCCTCAGTCTTAAAATTTTTGTCCTTGTTTGTAAGTCCCTCCTTGGCTTTGCCCTCCCTATCTCGGTAATTTCTTCCAGCTCCACAAACCTCTGAGATAACTGCACTCATTTAATTCTGAAGCATCCCCCACCTATATTGGTGGCCATAACATTGATAAGGCAGTGGCACACTTGTTGAACTGCCCAGGCCTTAAGCTCTGGAATTTCCTCCCTATCTCTGTGTATCTCTTCCTCTCTCTCCTTTTAAGATGATCCTCACAGCCTACCTCATTGACTAAGCTTTTGGTCATCTACCTTTATATTGTCTTCTGTGGCTCGGTGCCAAATTTAGCTTTATAACATTCCCTCTTCATCAATTTGGAACATTTTGTCCTGTTCAAGATGCTATATAAATACAGGTTATTATTATCCCAGATGTGTGAGTATAAAATATAATAAATTTAACCATGGCAAGGGGACACATTCAAATTTATAGTTTAAATTTAGGAGTGATTTAAAGAATATACATAGAATGTTCAGCACAAAGCACGCCATTCTGCCCAACTAGTCTGCGCTGGTGTTTACATTGCATGTGACACTCTTTTCATTTCATCTTTCTCATCTCAGTCTTTCAGCATATCTTTCTATTCCCTTTTCTTTCATGTATTTGTCTAGTTCCCTTTTGAGGCAAAAAGCTTAGATGCTTTCAATCACTTGTAAAGAGTAAAGCAATTACTCCTTATTTCCCTCGTGGGTCTATTAGTAACTATCTTGTATTTATGATCCCCAGTTTTGTATTCTCCCACAAGTGGAAAAAATTCTCTCCATTCCTACCTATTCAAACCTTTCATAATTTTAAAGATCTCTATCAAGTCTCCTCTAAGTGTATGTACAAGGGAGTAGGTGAGATATAATGACAGCATAGGAAGACAAAAATATATAATTGCTGCAGAAAGGAATATGAAATGGATCTTGAAAGGATAGCAAGAATTACATAGTTGACATATTGGAAGACAAATAGAAATCAAGGGCCTTTTAAAAACATGTAGGTAATAAGGTAACAGCACACTTGTTGACACGACTTTGTATCATTCTTCACAGTGGAGGAAGAGGATAATATATCTGATGTTCTAGGAAAATTAATAATAAATAAAGGACTGAAACTCAATAAAGTTAATGTAAACAAGATAATTGTTGCGACAGGGTGAGGAGGAGTGAGCTGGCTCCCTTTCTATTTGCCTCCTTGATTAGTTGCAACAAAGGTTTTAAAATTTCTTTTCCACATAAATGACTTTGCCAATCCAAATGTATGTATTTGTTAATAAGGAGCCAATCAAAGCAGGTTTTCTTGAGTCAGAGTAAATTTATTACTTACTAAACCCAAGGAAAAAATAAATAAAGACATGATGATATACACACACATGTCAGATGTAGGAAAGTTAGAGTCCATTAAAAGTTAAAAGATTAAGTCCTTTACTTGCTTTGAGGCGTAGATTGTTGAACATTGCCACCATTTGAAGTTAGTTGGCTTCCTGTAGAATTCTGGCGTTGATTTGGTTCAGGTCTGCACTTTGTTGAAGATACTCTTGTGGCTTTAGAGAGAGAAACCTTTACTGCTCTCTTCCAGCAGTGTTTTTAGATGACTGTGATATTTCTCCTCCTGATTCTGCTTTGCAGAACCAGTTTTTAAAATTCCTGAACAGAAACAAAAATACCTGGGGAAAAAGTCAGCAGGTCTGACAGCATCTGCAGAGAGGAACACAGTTAACGTTTCGAGTCCGTATGACTCTTCAACAGAACTAAGGAAAAATAGAAAAGAGGTGAAATATAAGCTGGTTTAAGGGGTGGTGGGACAGGTAGAGCTGGATAGAGGGCCAGTGATAGGTGGAGATAACCAAAAGATGTCATAGACAAAAGGACAAAGAGGTGTTGAAGCTAGTGATATTACCTAAGGAATGTGATAATAAAGGTACAGATAGCTGTGGTGGGGGTGGTGTGGGGGAAAGGGATCGAAATAGGCTAAAAGGCAGAGATAAAATAATGGATGGAAATACATTTAAAAATAATGGAAATAGGTGGGAAGAGAAAAATTTATATAAATTATTGGAAAAAAGGGTGATCGGAAAGGGGCTGGGGATGGAGGAGAGAGTTCATGATCTAAAATTGTTGAACTCAATATTCAGTCCGGAAGGCTGTAAAGTGCCTAGTCGGAAGATGAGGTGCTGTTCCTCCAGTTTGCGTTGAGCTTCACTGGAACAATGCAGCAGGCCAAGGACGGGCATGTGGGCATGAGAGCAGAGTGGAGTGTTGAAATGGCAAGCGACAGGGAGGACTGGGTCATACTTGTGGACAGACCGAAGGTGTTCCGCAAAGTGGTCACTCAGTCTGCGTTTGGTATCTTCAATGTAGAGGAAACTGCATTGGGAGCAGCGAATGCAGTAGACTAAATTGAGGGAAATGCAAGTGAAATGCTGCTTCACTTGAAAGGAGTGTTTGGGCCCTTGTACAGTGAGGAGAGAGGAGGTAAAAGGGCAGGTGTTGCACCTTCTGCGGTTGCATGGGAAGGTGCCGTGGGAGGTGGTTGAGGTGTAGGGGGTGATGGAGGAGTGAACCAGGGTGTACCAGAGGGAATGATCCCTGCAGAATGCCACCGGGGGGGCTGAAGGGAAGATGTGTTTGGTGGTGGCATCATGCTGGAGTTGGCAGAAATGGCGGAGGATGATCCTTTGAATGTGGAGGCTGGTGGGGTGATAAGTGAGGACAAGGGGGACCCTATCATGTTTCTGGGAGGGAGAGGAAGGTGTGAGGGCGGATGCGCAGGAGATGGGCTGGACACGGTTGAGAGCCCTGTCAACCACCATGTGTGGAAAACCTCGCTCAAGGAAGAAGGAAGACATGTCAGAGGAACTGTTTTTGAAAGTGACATCATCAGAACAGATGCGACAGAGGCGAAGAAACTGAGAGAATGGGATGGACTCCTCACAGGAAACTGGGTGTAAGGAGCTGTCGTCGAGGTAGCTGTGGGAGTCGGTAGGCTTGTAATGAATATTGCTGGACAATCTATCACCAGAAATTGAGACAGAGAGGTCAAGGAAGGGAAGTGTCAGAGATGGACCATGTGGAAATGATGGAGGAGTGGAAATTGGAAGCAAAATTAATAATTTTTTCCAGGTCCAGACGAGAGCATGAAGCAGCACCGAAGCAATCATCAGTGTACCGGAGAAAGAGTTGTGGGAGGGGGCCGGAGTAGGATTGGAACAAGGAATGTTCCACATACCCCATAAAGAGACAGGCATAACTGGGGTCCATGCGAGTACCCATAGCCACACCTTTTATTTGGAGGAAGTGAGAGGAGTTTAAGGAGAAATTGTTCAGTGTAAGAACAAGTTCAGCCAGACGGAGGAGAGTAGTGGTGGATGGGGATTGTTCGGGCCTCTGTTCGAGGAAGAAATGGAGAGCGATCTGACCATCTCGGTTGGGGTTGGAGGTGTAGAGGCATTGGACGTCCGTGGTGAAGAGGAGGCCATTAGGGCCAGGGAATTGGAAATTGTTGATATGATGTACGGTGTCAGAGCAATCACAGATGTAGGTGGGAAGGGACTGGACAAGGGGAGAGAGAATGGAGTCAAGACAGCAAGAAATGAGTTCCATGGGGCAGGAGCAGGTTGACACGATTGGTCTGCCGGGACAGTCCTGTTTGTGGATTTTGGGTTTTTGGAATTTTTAAAATTCCTGTCTGTAAATTCCCAGAAACAAAACAGATTAGCATGTCTTGCAGTCATTGCAGACTAAGTAATCCCATTTTTTGATCTTTTCATCTCTGAAACGTTTGACACATTTCAAGATAGAAGTCAACAGGAGGTAGAGTATTTCTTCCTCCACGGGGTTTTGAATATCTGATGCGTACCTGGTTGGTTAGCAGTTCCCATTGTCTTGATAGAGCTTACAGCTGAATCAAAGTCCAGCACTTTGTATTTTGATGTCTTCCTTTTAAGAGAGTCCCTGTTTAAAGTGGACCTTGACACCCAGGCGTAAAATTCCATGCATCAGGTCTGCGGTGCAATTCATATAAAAAAAACTTCCAGGGACATGGTCAACTTACGGTATCAGACATTGGATTACTCGTGGCAACCATTTTTGGTCAGTGTCTTTTCTTGTTTTTTTTAAAAAGGGTCTTATTTAAACAGTTCAGTATGTCTGTGGTTAACTGGTAAAGTTGTAGGTAGATCTCACTCAGTCACAGTTTTCTGTCATTGTGACAGTGTTAGGAATGATACTGGTAATAAAGGCTTGCAGGTCCACAGGGACTAATTATTGCGTCCCAAGGTTTTAATAGAAGAAGGCAAGGAACCTGAAAACCTCCATTATTTAAGAAGTGTGTGAGAGAGAAACTAAGAAATTCTAGACCTTTCAGTCCTGTGGCAAGGAAGTTGTCGGAATCTATAATTGAGGTCAGAGTGACTGAGCACTTGGAGAAATGGAGTTAGGATCTCGTTGAATGGCTGAACATGTTCAGGGGGCTGAATGGCCTACTCCTGTTTTATATGACTAAATAAAGAAGGACTAGGGTCTTTCTGGATAGATAAACTAGGATGGGCACTTAGTGGCCTTCATCCGTTTCTATCTTGTAACTGTTGTGTATGTTTGATTTACTTGTTTTAAAATATTCTGGACAGTTCAATGGATAAAATATACATTGCTAAGCTATTCAAACTTTGGTTCAATCCCAGGTCTATATTGAATTAGTTGTCAGCCAGGGTAGCAGTAGGAACGCTGCAATTGGTCACTTTTCTCCTTGGCTAAAGAAAGCAAAATAATTAGTCATGATCCCACTGCTAATTACAGTCCATTGACCCAAACTGCTGCATTTATATTTGTCAAAGTCCAGTGTCACCCAGATTTCTGATGAAAGGTCATTCTGAAGGGTTAACTCTGTTTCCCTTTCCACAGATGCTGCCAGACCGAGTGAGTATTTCCAATAGATAAAAACAAAAAAACTGCGGATGCTGGAAATTCAAAATGAAAACAGAATTACCTGGAAAAACTCAGCAGGTCTGGCAGCGTCGGTGGAGAAGAAAAGAGTTGACGTTTCGAGTCCTCATGACCTTTTGACAGAACTTGAGTTCGAGTCCAAGAAAGAGTTGAAATATAAGCTGGTTTAAGATGTATGTGGTGGGGGGGAGAAAGAGAGAGAGAAAAGTGGAGGGGGTTGGTGTGGTTGTAGGGACAAACAAGCAGTGATAGAAGCAGATCATCAAAAGATGTCAGAAACAACAGAACAAAAGAACACGTAGGTGTTAAAGTTGGTGATATTATCTAAACGAATGTGCTAATTAAGAATGGATGGTAGGGCACTCAAGGTATAGCTCTAGTGGGGGTGGGGAGGGCATAAAAGATTTAAAAATATTTAAAAATAATGGAAATAGGTGGGAAAAGAAAAATCTATATAATTTATTGGAAAAAAACAAAAGGAAGGGGGAAACAGAATGGGGGTGGGGATGGAGGAGGGAGCTCAAGACCTAAAGTTGTTGAATTCAATATTCAGTGCGGAAGGCTGTAAAGTGCCTAGTCGGAAGATGAGGTGTTGTTCCTCCAGTTTGCGTTGGGCTTCACTGGAACAATGCAGCAAGCCAAGGACAGAAATGTGGGCAAGAGAGCAGGGTGGAGTGTTAAAATGGCAAGCGACAGGGAGGTTTGCGGTCTGTCCGCAAAAATGATCCAAACCTCCCTGTCGCTTGCCGTTTTAGTACTCCACCCTGCTCTCTTGCCCACATGTCTGTCCTTGGCTTGCTGCATTGTTCCAGTGAAGCCCAACGCAAACTGGAGGAGCAACACCTCATCTTCCGACTAGGCACTTTACAGCCTTCTGGACTGAATACTGAATTCAACAACTTTAGGTCTTGAGCTCCCTCCTCCATCCCCACCCCCTTTCTGTTTCCCCCTTCCTTTTGTTTTTTTCCAATAAATTATATAGATTTTTCTTTTCCCACCTATTTCCATTATTTTTAAATATTTTTAAATCTTTTATGCTCTCCCCACCCCCACTAGAGCTATACCTTGAGTGCCCTACCATCCATTCTTAATTAGCACATTCATTTAGATAATATCACCAACTTTAACACCTATGTGTTCTGTTGTTTGTGACATCTTTTGATGATCTGCTTCTATCACTGCTTGTTTGTCCCTACAACCACACCAACCCCCTCCACTTCTCTCTCTCTCTCTCTCTCTCTCTCTTCCCCCCCCCCCCCCCCCCCCCCACCCTACACACCTTAAACCAGCTTATATTTCAACTCTTTCTTGGACTCGAACTCAAGTTCTGTCGAAGGGTCATGAGGACTCGAAACGTCAACTCTTTTCTTCTCCGCCGATGCTGCCAGACCTGCTGAGTTTTTCCAGGTAATTCTGTTTTTGTTTTGGATTTCCAGCATCCTTTGTTTTTTTGTTTTTATATCTGAAATACTCTGCTTTGGTTTCACCAAATTAGGCTCAACTGTGCTGCTTTTTGTCCCCAAAGTTATATAGACTGTTACAGTTACTTGCTCATTTTGTACATGAAGAATGGCCACTTTATTGAAGGCACTATAAATGCAAGCTGCTGTTGTTTATTCCATTAGATTTTTATCAAGTTTAGTGAATGCCACAAAATCTTTGTGTAAATAAAACTTTCCTGATGGTTAAGCTTGATGCTCCAAAAAGAAGTGTAGGCAGCTTCACAAAGTTTCTAGATGTTCCAAGTCACAGCTGAAAGAATGATCAAGTGTCAGAGTCAATAAACTGTCTACTTCTGTCTGTTGATGTGTGAAAAAGTGTTGCTTTATCAAATTCAAATTGAAGCCTTTGTTGTTTTTCAATTTCAGCCCACTTGCTACTTTGCGTATGTTTTTACTGTAAACACTCCTTCCAGAAATGGGTCTGTTTCAGCTGCTCCACTTTTCAATTAAGGGTGACTGAAATTGCCAACTTTACATCATCTTCCATTGGTGAAAGCAATTAAAGTGCACGTTTATTTCTCATCTGTGATGTAATGCATATGCGGAGAGGGGGTGTGTTTTGCCATACAAGATGCAGGAAGCAATAGTACAGTGCTTGGTGGGGAGGTGTGGGTGGCAGTGCAATACAGACATTCATGAGCAACCATATGCAGAATGTCTGTAATGAAGTTAGAAGGGACTAATGTTGAATCAAACTATACAAAAGATGAAACACAAAACTTTCCTCATTTTGGTGCTAAATGGATTCATGCCCATGAATCCCTCACATTGCTGTCTTGCCGATCAAAGCTGTACTGTTGTGAATAGGTGCTGACAGAGACACAGAGCTTTTCCCTTGAGATTGCAGGCTGTAAGGAGGGACACAGTGGGACATTCATCTCTTTTGTTGCTCTTGTATACTGATTATGAGAAAGGAGCAGGTTAACCCTCTTGTCAGCATTTGGTGCAGGGCCTAAGAAACCAGAAAAGGTAGAGTTTATTCCCCTACAACACCCTCCTGTTGGTTTTGCCCCACTCTTCTCAGTCTTCAAATACTATAACAAATTTCAGCTATATAGTACCTTTTACTGCAGAAAAATATCCCAAGGCATCAAACATGCTAATGAGGCAAATAAATGATCTACTGCTATGACTTTTGTGAATGCTACTCTGTAACTGAGCACTCATACATGCACAAGAATATTCTGGGATCCCTGACTGTCTTTTTACTAGCATGGATGAGATTGAGAACATGTGATTTGTAAGAAAGAATTTGCATTTATTTTTAGTTCCCTATCACAGTACTGTAAGATCTTTTAAATCTACCTTAGCTGGCAGGCAGGTCCTTGGTTTAACATGTTGCACCTTGGGCAAATTAGCTGTGCCTCAATACTGTGATAAGTTTCAGACTGGATTATATCCTCATGGCTGCGTACCCACAATCTCTCTTTTGGATGCAAGAGTAATGCAGGTCGAGTATCCTTTATCCGTAAACCTGAAAACCAAACACATCCAAAAACTGCACTTTTTTTGAACCTCATTGACCTTAAGCAAGTCCCTGACCCGAGCCAACATGAACCTTGCCAACTGCACCTGACCTTCAGCATGGGAAGTCTAGTCCTTTGCACATTGAATCTTCTCCTACAAGCAGAATCGCAGATGGCGCCTCGGGCGGGAACTTATTACGGGTTCCCTGTATTTATTATTCAATGATGCATCCTAATTTTCCAGCCATCTTATTTACTTTAAAAATATAGCTAGCCTAGGCTTAGGTTATTGTAATGCAAGTTGGCCTAGCCCCACATGCCGTATCCGAAAACCGAAATTAGCTGAGATCTGAAAAACAATTGGCCCTGAGGATCTAGAATAACGGATACTCTACTGTACCAACATCAAGCTGGTACATTGAAATTTCAGTGTTATGTGCTGCCCTGGTTCCCAGTGTTTTTTTTTCTAATTTGCCAATGGAAAATAGTTAGAAATGAATGCCATGTAACATAGTGCTCAATTTTTATTCATTTTAAATTTCTGATGATGTTGCAGAGCTACAACTAACAACAAGGTGAAGGAAAATGTGGCTCTGGAATTGAGTTTTGTGAACTCCAACTTGCAGCTCTTGAAGGAGGAACTAGAGGAACTGAACAGCTCAGTGGAAGTTTATCAGAATGGAAAGTATGTATTTTCTCTGTACTTATGCTTTATATCATGGCTGTTTTTTCACATTTTAAATTTAATCCTAGAGGTGTCCTAAGTTTATCAAACCCATGTTAAATTATAATAAAAATACAGTGATAGAAGCATTCAGCATTTCATCTGCTAGCCTTGCTGCAATATATTCCATCACTTCTGTTTTTATTTTAAATTGATTTGCTTTTTAATATGTACATTTAACTATGCTATTAAAAAAAAATTGGAAAAAAAGGCTGCATGCCAAAACAAATGTAAGTTCGAGATTCTATTTTTTTCCGCATTCGATTATCAGGGTAGCAGCAAGACTAGTGGGGCAGTAAAATTATAACTTGAGTTTGCAGCTGGCGAAAGAATAAATAGGTTGGCCCATTCTTTACCCCTATGTATATGCTTTCTTCCTTTCATCTTGACTGTAATCTTAAAAAAAAACTGGAGAGTTGAACTTGTGGTTTCTGTCGGTTGAGTGACACCCATATGTTGGAAACCTGTGACACAAGAATAGTATATAAACAGTTTTGTGTATTGTCCTGCTACACCATATAGTGCTAACCCAGGAATCCGACTGTGGCACTTACAGGATACTTGTGATGTGAGCAATCAGTGGAATTAAATGTGAGTTATTTCCAATTCTTAATCTCAGCAAGGTTCTATAACAGTAATGTTGGGTGAGAGATAATCTTTAATTAACCTCTCCCCCAGTATCCTTTACTAAAAGAAGTTCATTCAGTCTTTTTTTAAAATCTGCTGTGGTCTTTTGTTGCATCAGAGAGAAGTAAAATGCTGAATGGAGATAAGGTACTTCACTGTAGGTTTGGGCAAAAATCACAAGCAGAGACATGATAATGATATGGTTGTCTAATTTTATTTAATAATCCTGATTACTGAAAGACTCCTAGTTTCTGTAAATTTGTGGTGTTAATCATGTGCTCTTCTGCACAGTGTGTACATACATAGAAGCACAAAACAAGTGCCTTGGTGAATTAATTTGGCCAATGAGAAATTTACAAGTTAGATAAACATTTAAAGAGGAACTTCACCCAACTTTATAATTTTGAATTAGTTTAGCACTTTGATCTATTGCTTCTTTTGTAATTGAGCATTACTGGTAGTGTGAGTCAATGTTGAGGTTTAGATAACAGGGCGTTGTCATGCAATCTCTTTGTCAAATGCAGAAGCTTGATTTATGGCACATCCTATAATGAGCAAAATGTTGCACTGCATCTCTAGCCTTTTTCATCATCTCCTGGGATCATTTGGACTTTCTTTTAAGAAGCTCTTGACTTATTCATTCGCCACGTGGTTTAGAAGGACAATGGGAAACATACCTGAGGTTTTTTTTCCCTTCCTGTTAGAGAAACAATTTGACATAGACACTTTGGATAACAGGATTGAAATTAATACCTCACTATTTGGAGGATTGTGGGTGCAAACGTGTAGCTCACCATTCTGTGATGCAGCAGGCTAGAGCTTCAGCGACCACATTGGCATGTCTTTTTAGTTACTGGCTTCCATGTCATTCCTAATACAATGTCAAGACTGTTGAAATTGAGAGTCAACTCACCCTTACTCCGACTTAAAAGAGTGAGGGTGGAATTTTATCAATGGCATTCTGTTTCCAAAGGCAGAACCAGAAGTGGGTGACACTTTGGGAGCCAGCTTCCAACGGTTCAAATTAAAATTTAAAGTACCAGTGGCGGGCATGGGAGACACATGCGCACATGTGGCTGGGAACGCTTTTCAGTGGTGAGGCCCACCATCAGCTGAAAATGTAGCAGGTACAGGTCGATGACAAAAGACCCCCCTCGGCAAACAGACTCTGTATCACAGTCTCAACTTTCTTGCCCAACTCCATTTCCATTAATATAAGACTTATTGAGAGCACAAATGTGGCAAGGGTGTTTTCCAAATTTAAATTTCACTTGTAAATATTGCACATTATATTGGTTTCACTTTATTCACGTGTGCATCATCGTTGTTTGTTGAGACAAGCTTAGTCAGATAGCTAAATGTACTGGTGTACTTCACGATTAGCACGCATTGATAGTTACAAGGGAGCTAGGGCCATTTCCTTTATTGTGGAGAAAACAATGTTTTTTTTTGTTCACTCCTTTTACTGAATGTTCATTCCCGTGTCCAATGTTACTCTGTGAGAAATGGCTGAACTTGCAGGCTCAGCTGGCCCTCACTTTGGGCATTGTATGAATTGTAAAGGAGATTGTCCGAGATTACATTGAGCAAGGATAATTGAAATGCTGTAAGTGAACTGAAAGCCCTGCAAGGATGGTTCAGGATACAAACACATGAAATTGGAGCAGCTTGGTCCGCCATTCAGTCTGATCATGGCTGATCTGTCTGTGTTTCAAATTCCACATTTCCATCTACCCCTGATAACCTTAGATTCTTATTAGGCAAGGGAATCAATCTACCTCTACTTTAAAAAATTCAATGACCCTGTCTCTACCATCTTCTGATGCAGAGAGTTCCAAGGTCTCACAACCATTTGAGAAAAAAATTCTCCTCATCCCTGGCGTAAAAGGGCAACCCCTAATTTTAAAAGTGTCCCCCTTGTTCTGGACTGGCCCTCAAGCGGAAACATATTTTCCACATCCACCTTGTCAATACCATTCAGGGTCTTATATACTTCAATCAAGTCACCTCTCACTCTTCCAAAATCCAGTAGAAAGAAGCCTATCCTCCATAAGACAATCCACTCATTCCAGGTATCAATCTAGTAAACCACCTCTGAACTGCCTTCAACTCATTTACACCCTTCCTTAAATAAGGAGATCAAAACTGCACACAGTATTCAAGACATTGTCTCACCAATGCCCTGTATAACTGAAGCACAAGAGTCATTCGGACTCAAAAAGTTAACTGTATACCTCTCTGCAGATGCTGTCAGACCTGCTGAGTTTTTCCAGGTATTTTTATTTTTGTTCTAGATTTCCAACATCCACAGTATTTTGTTTTTATCCTTATTTTTATGTTCAATTTCTCTCGCAATAAAAGAAAGCATTCCATTAGCTGCCTTAATATGATTTTTCGGTCATGATAGGCTGATGAACATATGTCCAAGTGTGACACAAGTGTTGTTGGAACCAGCATTCACTAGCAAATGTGGGTGACAAAGCTCTGTTTCTCTTGCTCTTCTGGATGGCAGAGGACACAGGTTCAGAGGTAGCTCTGCAGGAAAGCTGGTAGGGGTTGATGTACATTCCAAGTAGGCAGTGAGGTTCTGACGATGAGACCAAGGTCATGTAGGTGCCTCATTCTTAGGAAAATATGGTATATATCAAGTTGTCCCTGGCATCCTGTGCACTTCTCTCCATGGCCCTGGCATCCAGGAAAGGCTCATGCGCATTCATGGCTTCCTCATCAGGCAGATCCAATTCTCCCTCATCTGAGGAGGAGTTCTCTTTAGTGCTGCACCTGCTCTTCCTGTTGCAGCTGCTCTCTGCATTGCATAGCCATGTTGTGCAGTGCACAGTAGACCACAACTATTCGTGATACCCACTGTGGTGCGTACTGCAGAGCCCCTCCAGATCAGTCAAAGCAGTGAAAGTGTACTTTGAGCAAGCCAGTGGTTTGTGGAATGATGGTTCTGGTGGAGGCATGAGCTACATTGTCATGCTCTTCTGCTGTGCTCTGGAGATGCTTCAGTGCTGTCATCAACCAGGTCCGGAGGGGATAGCCTTTGTCCCCAGAATCCTAGCCGTCAATCTGGACTGGTACCCGAAACAGCTCTGGAACCTGCGAGTTGTACAAAATGAGTAATGCCAGCTCTCTGGGAAATTAGCACAGACATGCCTGATTCTCGCCTGTGGTTGCAGACTAGTTGTATATTCAAAGCGAAAGCTCTTACGACTCACAAATGCCGCTGGTTTCGGGGAGCTTTAATGGACACATGGTGCAGTTGATGTCGCTTTGCATGCTAAGGAAAGGAGCAATAACTTCATAACATGATGCCCTTGCTGCCTGGCTGTCCTAATATGTGGAGTGAATAATTCATTTGCATGATCTAAGAGGGTCCCCTCCTTTATGCAGTTGTGGTCGGCAACGTGTGATTTGCCAAATATGTCATCTGTGGAGCCCTGGAAAACACCAATAACGAAGAAATTGAGTGCCACAGTCATCTTGAGAGACCATTGCATGGAGTTCCTTCAAAATTCATATGGCTGCAGGTCTTGCTGCACAATCCCAAATATTTCAGTAACCACTCCCTAGGACAGTCTCCATTGCCTCTGGCATTGCCTCACCAACTTCTGCAGGCAATTAGTTTTTGTCCTGAGGATGCTGTGATGCAGCAGTACCCATCTTCTACGATGTCTTCCCTGGATGGTTGCATGCTGGCCAACCTTTTCCTCTGTTGTGGAATGGCAAGAGCCCTCCTTTTGGGATTGTAGGAATATTGGGTATACGAGACCGATAGGTATTAACAATTGTTCCCCAGTCACTACTGTTTGATCTGTAATAAAAGCAGATAGTGCTGTAAAAGCTCAGCAAGTTGCAGCATCTGTAGAGAGAGAAATAGAGTTAACATTTCAAGTCCAATATGGCTCTTCACCGAAGCCCACTGCAATTTACTGTGCCTTATTTTTCTTATTCATTTACTTGCATCCAATTAAAGACCATCATTGACAAAGCATAGGAGTAAAATGCCTATCAATACTTTTGGTTGAAGACTGGAGAAAGAATTCAGAAAAGAATTGGAATATTTCTTTTCTGACAGTCCTGCAGCACTATTATGCAAGAATTTGTTGAAGCAAATGATGTGTGGGATGCCACAATTTTTGATTCATTTATAGCTTCCTTCCTGACCTTATGGCAATTTAGCTCTTTCGAGGGAGAAAAATATTTTATTTGTTTTAGAATAATTCCCTGATGGCTGAGTGGATAAATGTCTCATGTCATGTGACACTGTGCCAAGAATTAGATCAAGAATGAAACCGGACAGACCACCCAGCATTGACCGTGGCACTGGAAACAACAACGGCAAACTCAGCCCTGTTGATCCTTTAAAATCCTCCTTACTTACATCTGGGGGCTTGTGCCAAAACTGGGAGAGCTGCTTCACAGACTAGTCAAGCAACAGCCTGACATAGTCATTCTCACGGAATCATACCTTACAGATCATATCCCAAACATCACCATCACCATCCCTGGGTATGTCCTGTCCTACCGGCAGGACAGACGCAGCAGAGGTGGCAGCACAGTGGTATACAGTTGGGAGGGTGTTGCCCTGGAAGTCCTCAACATCAACTGCGGACCCCATGAAGTCTCATGGCATCAGGTCAAACTTCCTGTTGATTACCATGTACCGACACCCCCCCCCCCCACCCCCACTCCCTCAGCTGATGAGTCAGTATTCCTCCATGTTGAACACCACTTGGAGGAAGCACTGACAGTGGCAAGTGTACAGAATGTATTCTGGATGGGGGATATCAATGTCTGTCACCAGACCAGTACAGACTGAGCTGGCTGAGTCCCAAAAGACATAGCTGATAGACTGAGTCTGTGGCAGATGGTGAGAGAACCAACAAGAGGGAAAAACATACTTGACCTAATCCTCATCAACCTGCCTGTTGCAGGTGCATATGTCCATGACAGAATCAGCCCTTTTAGAGACAAAGTCCCATCTTCACACTGAGAATAACCTCTCCCTTGCTAAATGGGATAGGTTTCAAACAGATCTAGCAACTCAAGACTGGGCAATCATGAGGCGCGGTGGGCCATCAGCAGCAGCAGAATTGTACTCGACCACAATCTGTAACCTCATGGCATATCTTCCACTCTACCATTACCACCAAGCCAGGGGATCAACCCTGGTTCAATGAAGAGGGCAGAAGGGCATGCCAGTAGCAGCACCAGGCATACCTAAGAATGAGGTGTCAACCTGGAGAAGCTACAATACAGGACTACTTGCGTGTCGATTAGCCAAAGTAGCAAGTGATAGACAGAGCTAAGCGATTCCACAACCAACGGATCAGATCTAAGCTTTGTAGTCCTGCCACATCCAGCTGTGAATGGTGGTGGACAATTAAATTAAACGTCTCGCTGGAGGGGGCAGCTCCACAAATATCCCCATCCTCAATGATAGGGAAGTCCAGCACATTAGTGCAAAAGATAAGGCTGAAACACTTGCTATAATCTTCAGCCAGAATTGCGCACCCCCGCCCCCCCCCAGAAGTCCCGAGCGTTATAGATGCCAGGCTTCAGCCAATTCGATTCACTCCACATGATATCAAGAAATGGCCAAAGGCATTTGATACTGTACAAGCTATGGGCCCTGACAATATTGTGGCAATACTACTGAAGACTTGTGCTGCTAGCCAAGCTGTTTCAGTACAGTTACACTGCTGTCACCCAGCCAGCAAAGTGGAAAATTGCCCAAGTAGGTTCCGTGCACAAAGATCTGGACAAATCAAACTCAGCCAATTACCGCCCCATCAATCTACCATCAAATCGTCAATAAGTTGATGGAAAGGGTCATCAAGGGCTATCAAGCAGCATTTACTTAGCAATCATCTCACTGATGCTCCATATGGACTCTGTCAGGGCAACTCAGCCCCTGATTTCATGAGAGTCTTGGTTCAAACATGGACTAAAGAGCTGAACTCCAGAGTGAGGTGAGTGTAACAGCCCTTGACATCAAGGCAGCATTTGACCAGGTGAGGCATCAAGGAGCTCTAGCAAAACTGGAGTCAATGGGAATCAATGCTCAGCACCATTTGTGACTCCTCAGATACTGAAGCAGTCCATGTCCAAATGCAGCAAGACCTGGACAATATCCAGGCTTGGACTAACAAGTGGCAAGTAACATTCGCGCCACGCAATGACCATCTCCAACAAGAGTGAATCTAACCATTGCCCTTGACGTTCTTTGGCATTACCATTGCTGAATCCCCAACTATCAACATGCTGGGGGTTACCAGTAACCAGAAACTGAACCAGAATATCCATGTAAATACTGTGGCTACAACAGCATGTCAGCGAGTAACTCACCTCCAGACTTCCCAAAGTCTGTCCACAATCTACAAGGCACAAGTCAGGAGTGTGATGGAGTGCTCTCTCCTTGTCTGGATGAGTGCAACTTCAACAATTCTCAAGAAGCTCAACACCATCTGGGGCAAAGCAGCCGGCTTGATTGGCACCCCATCTGCAAACATTCACTTTCTCCGCCACTGACGCACAGTAGCAGCAGTGTGTACCGTCTGCAAGATGCACTGCAGAAACTCACCAAGGCTCCTTAGACAGCACCTTCCAATCTCTCGCCCACCATCATCCAGAAGGACAAGGGCAGCAGATACATCAGAGCACCAGCACATGGAAGTTCCCCTCCAAACCGCTCACCATCCTGACTTGGAAATAAAATGCCATTCCTTAACTTTCACTGGGTCAAAATCCTGGTACTCCCTCCCTAATAGCACCGTGGGTGTACCAACACTACGTTGATGGCAGCGGTTCAAGATGGCAGCTCACCACACCTCAAGGGCAGTTAGCGATGGGCAACAAATACTGGTCTAGCCAGCAAAGACAACACCTCTTGAATGAATTTTTTAAAAAAAGACCATTGTTGCTAAAAAAAGGCATTGGTGCTAACTGATGTCAAGTCAGGGTGCATTACACTCAACCAGGAAAGAAATCTGGCCAAGTATTGTTCCTGGTTTTTTATATAGTCGCTTTCTGATTACATTCTGCTTGAATGATCCGCATAGCTGCGCTTGCATATGAAGAATAACAGCTAGGGCATATTGTCATTGTTGCTGTGCGTACCTGTTGAGCTATGGTGTGGTAGTGCTGTCGTTTGCCCCTTGCAATTCTCATTCATGATGTAAACACTTGAAGGAAATGACAAGTTGAGGAAAAATTTACAGAGCAGTTATGGAAAGAGCAAGTGAACTTTGAAGAACATCCTCAAAAGCCTGTAGATTGCCATTGATTCTTTGAAGTCAGTGCATTGTTTGAGACTTATTGAGAATCTATAAAAAGTTTGGTGGCGGGGGGTGGTAGCTGAGAATACAGCAGAATAAAGTTTTCAAAGGTAAAAATCATGGAGCAACATAGTTGTTCAAAATAACATTTGCTTTCAGGAAAAAAATTAGTAATTAAATTGTCATTAATAAAACTGAAGTAAAAAGGAAATCTGCCAACTCTCTGAATCTAAAGTATAAACTGTAACTTGAAAATACAGGATGCTAGCCAGTATCCATAAACTATGTAACATGTCTTTTATCATGGTGTGTATCTTTCGTAAGAATCCAGTTCTGATGCACACCCAAAATTTCAACCTGTCCTTGCTATGATTCTGAATCATAACCAATCAAACTGGTTGCCACTGTGGCTGAACTTTGCATTAGACTGCTGCAGGTTCATGTGTTGAAAAAGATAGTGTATAGCATTTAGTGGGTTTTTTTTATTATTATTCTTCCATGGGATGTGGGTGTCGCTCGCTGGGCCAGCATTTTTATTGCCCATTCCTACTTATCCTTGAAGGTGGTGGTGAGCTGCCTTCTTGAACCGCTGCAATCCATGTGGTGTAGGTATACCAACAGTGCTGTTTGGGAGGGAGTTCCAGGACTTTGACCCAGCGACAGTGAAGGAACGGCGATATATTTCCAAGTCAGGATGGTCCGTGGCTTGGAGGGGAACTGGCAGCTGGTGGTGTTTCCATGCATCTGCTGCCCTTGTCCTTCTAAATGGTAGAGGTTGGGGGTTTGGAAGGTGCTGTCAAAGGAGCCTTGGTGACTTATTGCAGTGCATCAGTGTTCACTGAACGGTAGTGGAGGGAATGATGTTTAAAGTGGTGGATGGGGTGCCAATCAAGCGGGCTGCATTGTCCTGGATGGTGTTGAGCTTCTTAAGTGTTGTTGGAGCTGTACTCATGTAGGCAAGCAGAGTATTTCACCACACCCCTGACTTGTGCCTTGTAGGTGGTGGACAGGCTTTGGGGAGTTAGGTCAGTTACTCTTCGCAGGATTCCCAGCCTCTGACCTCTTGTAGCCACAGTATTGATATGTTGGTCCAGTTCAATTCTGGTCAACGGTAACCCCCTTGATGTTGATAGTGGGGGATTCGCTGATGGTAATGCCTTTGAATGTCAAGGTGAGATGGTTAGATTCTTTTGTTGGAGATGGTCATTGCCTGCCACTTGTGTGGTGCCAATGTTACATGCCACTTATCAGCCCAACCCTGGATGTTGTCCAGGTCTTGCTGCATGTGGGCATGGATGCATTAATATCTGAGGAGTTGCGAATAGTGCTGAACATTATGCAATCATCAGCGAATATCCCCATTTCTGACCTTATGATGGAGGGAAGGTCATTGAGGAAGTAACTGAAGATGACTGGGCTTAGGACACTACCCTGAGAAACTCCTGCAGTGATGTCCTAGGACTGAGATGATTGACCTCCAACAACCGCAACCATCTTCCTTTGTGCTAGGTGTGACTCAAACCAGTGGAGAGTTTTCCCCTCATTCCCATTGACTCCAGTATTGCTTGAGCTCCCTGATACCATACTTGGCCAAATGCTGCCTTTATGTCAAGGGCAGTCACACTCGCTTCACCTCTGGAGTTCAACTCTTTAGTCCATGTTTGAACCAAGGCTGTAATGAGGTCAGGAGCTAAGTGGCCCAGGTGGAACCCAAACTGAGCGTCAGTAAGCATGTTACTGCTAAGCAAGTGCTGCTTGACAGCACTGTTGATGACACCTTCCATCACTTTACTGATGATGGAGAGTAGACTGATGGGGTGGTTATTGGCCGGGTTGGATTTGCTCTACCTTTTGTGTACAGGACATGCCTGGGCAATTTTCCACATTGCTAGGTAGATGCCAGTATTGCAGCTGTACTGGAAAAGTTTGGCTAGGGATGCGGCAAGTTCTGAAGCACAAGTCTTTAGTACTATTGCTGAAATGTTGTCAGGGCCTGTAGCCAGTGCCTTCAGTCATATCCAATGCCTTCAGCCATTTCTTGATATCACATAGAGTGAACTGAATTGGCTGAAGCCTGGCATCTGTGATACTGGGGACCTCTGGAGGAGGCAGAGGTGGGTCATCCACTCGACACTTCTGGCTGAAGATTGTTGCAAGTGCTTCAGCCTTATCTTTTGCACTGATGTGCTGGGCTCTTGCACCATTGAGGATGGGGATATTTGGGAAGCCTTCCCCTGCAGTGAGTTTAATTGTCCACCACCATTCACGACTGGATGTGGCAGGACTGCAGAGCTTAGATCTGATCTGTTGGTTTGGAATCACTTAGCTATGACTATCAATTGCTGCTTTTGCTGTTTGGTGCTCAAGTAGCCCTGTGTTGTAGCTTCACCAGGTTGACAACTCATTTTTAGGCATGCCTGGTGCTGCTCCTGGCATGCCCTCCTGTATGCTTCATGTTGATCCCCTGGCTTGGTGGTCATGATAGAGTGAGGGATATGATGGGCCATGAGGTTACAGATTGTGGTTGAGTGCAATTCTGCTGAAGGTCCACAGTATCCCATGGTTGCCCAGTCTTGAGTTGCTAGATCTGTTCGAAATCCATCCCATTTATCACATTACTTCTATACAACACGATGGAGAGTGTCCTCAGTGTGAAGGTAGGACTTTGCCTCCACAAGGACTATGTGGTGGTCCTTTCTACCGATACTGTCAGGGTCAAATGCATCTGTGGCAGACAGGTCGGTGAGGATGAGGTCAAGTATGCTTTTCTTGTTGGCTCCCTCCACCTGCCGCAAACCCAGTCTAGCAGCTATATCATTTAAGTCTGTACATGTGCTACTGAGCCACTCTTGGTGATGGACACTGAAGTCCCCCACCCAGAGTACATTCTGCGTCCTTGCCATCCTCACCGTTTCCTCCAAGCGGTGTTCAATATGGAGTACTGACTTATCGGCTGACGGGTGTGGTATGTAATAATCAGCAGGAGGTTTCATTAGCCATGTTTGACCTGATGCCATGAGACTTCATGGGGTCCCCAGTCGATATTGAGGACTTCCCTGGCAACTCCCTCCTGACTGTATACCACTGTGCCGCCACCTCTGCTGGGTGTCTCTTGCCGGTGGGACAGGTTATACCCAAGGATGGTGGTGTCTGGAGCATAGTCTGCAAGTTATGATTCTTTGAATATGACTATGTCAGGCTGTTGCTTGACTGTTTTGTGAGACAGCTCTCTCAATTTTGCACAAGCCCCCAGATGTTAGTAAGGAGGACTTTGCAGGGTCGACAGGGTTGAGTTTGCCGTTGCCATTTCCAGTGCCTAGGTCAATGTCCAGTTCCGTTCCTTTTAGACCTTTTAATGATTTGATACAACTGAGCGGCTGGCTAAGCCATTTTAGAGGGCATTTAAGAGTCAACCACTTTGCTGTGGGTCTGGAGTCACATGTAGGCCAGACCAGGTAAGACGGCAGATTTTTTTCCCTAAAGGACACTAGCAAACCAGATGGGTTTTCACAACAATCAACAATATTTTCATGGTAATCATTAGACTTTTAATTCCAGATTTGCTTGAAATTCAAAATTTCACCACCTGACATGGTGGGATTCGAACCTAGGGCCCCAGAGCATTATCCAGGGTTTCTGGATCACTGGCCCAGTGACAGTACCACTCCCCTTGATAATTAACAGAAGAACCGAGGGTAGATGAGGTGATGCAGTTTTACACTTGAAATTGTTATGATCTGCATTGCACTGCCTGAAAGGGCAGATTCTAAAGGGTATACCCACAGTGCTATTAGGAAGGGAGTTCCAGGATTTTACCAAATTTTACCATACTCATAGATTTAACGGCTGTGGCCTGGGTCTCCTAGGGCTCAGGAACCTAGCATCCCAAGGGAGGTGAGAATGGCTGCATCCAATATGTAATTGCCTTTTTAGCACTACTTGTGGGCCAGGAGGAACAGAACATTTCCATAGCCCCTCAGGTAAGCCTGCGTCATTTCCCCAATTGACCTCCCTCCACCCCTTTTCCACTCCCCAGCTGAAGCATTTTCTCATTGGCTTTCGCACCTGACTGCCTCTCAACCTGGATGGCTGCTGGCTGGGAAATGGAGAAGAAAATTCAAACAAGGTCCTGCCATTCAATTCCCACATGTGTAACCTGCATTTTCAGATTCCCTGGCTACTTTTTCCATTCTCTCACTGCATCTCCATAAATATCTCGACGTATGACTTTGGTCCTCCCAATGTTAAATCGTTGAAATTTTGCTCTTCCAGTATTTGATGTTGGACAAGTAGTCTGTCAACAGAGGGAGCAATGAGAGCGAGTCCGGTGTTGTTGGCGTACATGTTGAGCCTGATGTATTTTCAGACGATGATGTTGAGGGGCAGGATGTAGAAGAGAAAAGGTAAGAGGCCAAGGATAGATCCCTGGGAGACTCCAGAGGTAATGGAGGGGGAAGAGGAGCCTTACAGGAGCTTCTATGCCTATGGCTCAATGAACTTAATGGAACTAATCGAGAGCAGTTACATTTATCTTGGCCAATGGAGTTGAGGCATTGGAGGAGAATGATATGGTCAACATGCCAGAGGCTGCAGACAGGTCAGGAAGGTTGAGATGGGGTAGGGATGAGCTCACCATAAATATGTAGTTAGAATCAATTTTGGAAGATCCAGGGATGTTGGGATTTTGCTGCTTCTATGGGCATAAAGTCACCTGTGCACCTCTGCAAACCATGTAGGAATTAGGAAATGCACCTTGAATTAAACTCAATATACTTCAATTTAGAAAAGGTTAAGAGTGTATGTAAATTAAATTCATCTTTTTAAATTAAAAGCCACCACCCCTGCAGATGGGCAGAGTGAAATGAGTGAAATCGTCTACTGGACAGAGTAGCAGAGGGACAAATATTCAGAATATAGCTGAATGCTATAATGGGAGAATTAGTTCATGAAAGGACAAGCTTCAATGAGTCACACGACTGTATTTGTTGTTGCTGTAATGATTTTTACATAAATTCTCTCCAGCTATATTCTGTTCGCAGGCCAGCAGATTCCTTTGTTTTTCTTTGAAAGAGCATTGGAAGAGTTAGGAGATGCTGTGTTTCCAGTAACAGTTTATATTCCTGCAACAAAGTTTTTTTATTTTGCTTTTGCTGTCCTTCATACCATGTAATCCAGGACAATAGTGTTGTGTTTGTCTATAAAGAGCCTTATTCACACAGCCAGTTCATTGTTTATTTCTGGTTAGATGTAAGCTCATTAATGAAGTGATGACCTCTTTTTCCTCCAGTAATTAAAGCTCAAAAGGTTCCTCTGTTGTTTTTTTAGTTAAGTACTGTGAGGTCACAAAAGAACAGCTGTTGTTTTTTATATCAAGAATGTAATATTTCATAAAAAAGTGACAAAATTGAATGTTAATGAAATGAAAGAGATGGTTGTGTTCAAGCTTTATCTGGTGTGTCATTCTGCACATTCCAAATTTCTTCCTAAACCATTGTATTGCATTTTTGTTCTTTGCATCCTTTTTGTTCAACACGATATTGAAATACAGCTCAGAAACTGCCACACAAATCAGAAAAGTCTCATTTCAAACCCTAGTTAACCTTGGTCAAGGTGGCAGCATGGTGCTGCAAATGGCCTCAGTTACCACCTGGCTTAAAATCAGCTAAACTTTCCATTTCTGATTGTTATTCAATAACCCTTACTGTAAAGTGCAAATATGTTGTTCCCATAGTCAAATAGCTGGCCAACACTCTCAAGGTGCAAAAATGAAGAATGACTTATGTTCCAGAAAACCAGATGATGAAGGATAGAACTGCAGCCTATCTTTGCCCACTTTTATAAGCATTTATTCATAGAGATAGAAATGACAAACTCTAAGCCCAACAGCCACCTGACTGGTTCTATTTATACCTCTTTTGTTGTGGTTCTATTTATAGAAGCACAAGTGAATCCCCAGTTAATACCCACCACCTTCATACAATTAAATGCAATTAACTGATTCCCTTTCTTGAAATAAAAATTAGTGTCCAGCTAACCTTCCCAATTGCCATGTCTTTTTAGCTATCACATCTGCGCTCTGTGACATCTTAGTATGATTAAATGAGATAGGGGTAATGCTCTCTAAATGGCTTCGTTGTTGTAAAGCTAGTCCACGGCTACTTTGCATCATATCTAAACCCGTGACATTTAAAGGCCCCACAAGCCTGACTCCTAATTTTGCATTCTATTCTAATCTTATTAATAACAGATTTCTCTAATTCCGACTTGCCCCAACCCATGAGAAATCATCATGAAGATGCCTGAAAGCTTTCCTCTGATACAGTGAAAACATTGTGGGATCTGCTCATAGTTGAACATATCCTACTTTCATAAATCAGATCTTGCTGAAAAAAAACCACACCTTGGAGACATCATTCAGGGCACAAACTGCCTCTTTGGATGGTTTCAGAAAACCTCTCTGAAAACAATCACCCTTAGGAATGCAACTTTTGTCAATTGACACACACTCCATGAATGTGGCCAAAAGATCTATGGGAAAATCTGCTATAAAATCTGTATCACTCAGTCACTCTTCAAAACCCTGAGCAACTAGCCTTGCTTTAGCCTTTATAAGTCCCATCATTGAGCACTTTAGTACAAATCTACCTATGTGACAAAACTGGTTGCCCTTTATCTGGTATTTCAGAATAAATTCCGAACCCTCTATGACTATCTAACTCACTTTGTTTTGCCTCATTTATTATTTTATCCTCAAGTTGATTGACAGCCCCAAAACTTCATGATCTTGAGGGTCTTTTGCTTCTAGTTTTATCAGAAATTGATAAAGAAAGGGAAAATAGAACATGAAAGCAACTTTGTGTTAATACTTTAATCACAGAAAATGGTTCACCTTCAGCACCATTCATGACTCCTCAGACATTGAAGCAGACCATGTCCAAATGCAAGACCTGGACAATATCCAGGCTTGGCTGGCAAGTGGCAAGTAACATTTGTGCCACGCAAGTGGCAAGTAACATTTGTGCCACGCAAGTGGCAAGTAACATTTGTGCCACGCAAGTGGCAAGTAACATTTGTGCCACGCAAGTGGCAAGTAACATTTGTGCCACGCAAGTGGCAAGTAACATTTGTGCCACGCAAGTGGCAAGTAACATTTGTGCCACGCAAGTGGCAAGTAACATTTGTGCCACGCAAGTGGCAAGTAACATTTGTGCCACGCAAGTGGCAAGTAACATTTGTGCCACGCAAGTGGCAAGTAACATTTGTGCCACGCAAGTGGCAAGTAACACAAGTAACATTTGCGCCACGCAAGTGGCAAGTAACATTTGCGCCACGCAAGTGGCAAGTAACATTTGCGCCACGCAAGTGGCAAGTAACATTTGCGCCACGCAAGTGGCAAGTAACATTTGCGCCACGCAAGTGGCAAGTAACATTTGCGCCACGCAAGTGGCAAGTAACATTTGCGCCACGCTATGACCATCTCCAACAAGAGAGAATCTAACCATCACCCTTGACATTCAATGGCATTACCTTTGCCGAATTTCCCACTACCAACATCCTGGGAGTTACCATTTACCAGAAACTGAATTGGACCAGCCATATAAATACTGTGGTTTCAAGAGTAAGTCAGAGGCTAGGAATCCTGTGGTGAGTAACTAGCCTCCTGACTCCCCAAAGCCTGTCTGCCATCTACAAGGCACAAGATAGGAGTATGATGGAATACTCTCCACTTGCCTGGATGAGTGAAGCTCCAACTACACTTAAAAAGCTCAACGTCATCCAAGACAAAGCCCACTTGATTGGCACTACATCTGCAAACATTCACTCCCTCCACCACTGACGCACAGTGGTAGCAGTGTGTACCAGCTACATAGTGCAGTGCAGAAACTCGCCAAGGCTCCTTAGACTGCTACCATCTAGAAGGACAAGGGCAACAGATACATGGGAGCACCACCACCTGGAAGCTTCCTCCAAGCCACTCACCATCTTGACTTGGATATATATCGCTGGGTCAAAATCTTGGAACTCCCTCTCTAACAGCACTGTGGCTCAAGAAGGCAGCTCACCACCACCTTCTCAAGGGCAGTTAGCCATTGGCAATAAGTGTTGTCCTAACCAGTGAAGCTTGCATCTCGCAAATTAATTTTTAAAAACTTTGGACATTCTGGAAAAATTTTGTGTTTTGAAAGGCAGTTCCTTAAAGGGTTAATGCAGGTCTCTGATATTCCTGGAAAAAGCATCCTTTTTACAAGAAAGGGTAAGTAAGCAGTTGAAAAGAAACTCTCAACCTCTTGACTCTGGTGAATTGTGTACAAAAGGGTCACATGGGTTTTATGACGGAAGAAAAACCATGCCTGGAAGACTGTTTTAAAAGTGTGTTTTGGTTTTTCTTTGAGAAAAGAAGGACCAACTGCTTGAGAAGGAAGACGGCAGCCTTTTGTAGTCCAGAGCCAGTCCACAGCTGGAAGTGAATATGAGCTGCTCCTGAAATTCTCTAAATGCTGGAATAGAGTATCCTTGAGTATTCTATGAGTCTGCCTGTAAAGCAATGCTAGATTTATTGATTGTTTCACAGATCATGTTGACAGACCAACCATATACCCTGGATGCCATTTCAGGAACTCCGCCTGTCCTTTATCTTTGAACCATTGACTTTTTAACCTTTGGCTGAAGTGTGTGGGTCATGTGTGTGTGGATAAGTCGTGTGCGTGAGTCTTCGGATATCTCGAAAGAGTAATTGGTATAATTTCATATTCCATACTGTATGTTGATAAGCTTTGCCTTTCTCTTTGACAAGACTGGTTTTATAATAAACTGTTAATTTGTGTTTATTGGAAATAAGGAAATGGCAGAGAAATTAGACAAATACTTTGAGTCTATCTTCATAGAGGAAGATGCAAAAAAGCCTCCCAAAAATGCTAGAGAAGCAAGGGGTTAGTGAGAATGAGGAACCAAAAGAAATTAACATTTATAAAAAAAAAAAGTAGTAGAGAAATTAATGGGACTGAAAGTTGGTAAATCCCCTGGACCTGATCATGTACATCCCAGAGTGTTGAAAGAGGTGGCCGTAGCAATAGTGGATGCATTGGTGGTTATCTTCCAAAATGCTACAGATTCTGGAACAGTTCCCTAAGGTTGCATAATCCCACTGTTTAGGGAAGAAGGGAGAGAGAAAATGGGAAACTAGAGACCTGTTAGCCTGGCATCAATAGTAGAGAAAATACTAAAATCTAATATATAAGGATGTGATAATTGGACATTTAGAAAATGACGGTAGGATTGAGCAGAGTTGGCAGATATTTGTGAAAGGGAAATCATGTTTGTCAAACCTGTTGGATTTTTTTTTAGGAACAGATTAAATAAACGAAACCAGTGTATTTGGATTTTCAGAAGGCTTTCGATGAGGTACCACTCGTGAGATTAGTACACAAAATTAGAGTACATGAGATTGGGGATAATATACTGGCATGGATTGAGAGTTCATTAATGGACAGAAAACAGAGTAGGAATAAATGTCATTCTCAGGTTGGCAGGCTGTGACTAGTGAGGTACCGCAAGGATCGGGGCCCCAGTTATTCACAATCTGTATCAATGATTTGGATGTGGAGACCAAATGTAATATTTCAAGTTTACTGACGATGCAAAACTAGGTGGGAATGTGAGTTGTGAAGAAGATGCAAAGAGGCTTTATGGGGATTTAGGCAGGCTTGCTGAGTCAGCACGCACATGGCAGATAGAATATAATGTGGAAAAATGTGAGGCTATCCAATTTGGTAGGAAAAACAGAAATGTAGAAAATTTCTTAGATGGTGAGAGATTGGGAAGTGCTGATGTCCACAGGGATCTGGGTGTCCTTGTTCATGAGTCATTAAAAGCTAACTTGCAGATGCAGCAAGCAATTGGGAAGGGAAATGGTATGTTGACCTTGATTATTAGAGGATTCGAGTACAGGAGCGAAGATGTCTTGCTCCAATTATATAGAACCTGGCTATTGCATACAGCTTTGGCCCCTTTACCTAAGGAAGGATACATTTGCCATAGAAGGAGTGCAACAAAGTTTCACCAGACTAATTCCTGGAATAGCAAGATTGTCCTATGTGGAGAAATTGAGACTGGCTGTTTTCTCTAGAGTTTAGAAGAATGAGGGGTTATCTCATTGAAGCATACAAAATTCTTACAGGACTGAACAAGGTAGATGCAAGAAGGGATGTTTTCCTCTAGCTGGGACATCTAGAACAAGGGGACACAGTATCGGAATAAGGAGAAATCCATTTGGGACTGAGATGAGGAGGAATTTCTTTACTGAGGGTGGTCAATCTTGGAATCCCCAGAGGGCTGTGGAAGTCCAGTAGTTGAGTATGTTCAAGACTGAGATCACTAGATTTCTAGATATTAAAGATAACAAGGATATGGGAATGTTGTTGGAAAATGCCGTTGAGGTAGAAGATCAGCTATGGTCTAATTGAATGGTTGAATAGTTGAAAGCAGGCTCAAGGGGCTGAATGGACTACTCCTAATTCCCAATATTCCTAAGCTCCCAAATTCTGTTCTATGGCTTTCATTTCATTTTGTAACCTATTCAAGCTATGGACTCTACTACCACTGCCGTAACTTGCACTTTCCCATCTGTCAGAACTTCATCTTACAATATCGTAGGGTCTTTCTTTAGCCTGTGATCTTTTCTGAGACGAGTCACTTCCAGACCAACTATCAGTCCTTGTACTATGCTTTCTTAACTCTCCATTCTTTCACCCCATTCTACCAGTCCATGGACCTCACTTCCTGGCCATTATCCAGAACGTTCCATCAATATTTAAACTTACCAGTAGCTTTTGCTGCACATCCCATAAATGTTGCATACCTCCACTTGTTAGCACTCTCTGGAATATATGTCATCCAACCCATTCTGGGGAAAATGGCTTTTGGATGTGATAGCTCTGCCCAGTGCTTTGGTCAGACTGAAGTTTGGATGTTGGGCAGAATCTTGCCAACTTAGTCACTGGCAAATTTTGGCTTTGGAATCTGACCCAGCTGTGCCTGGAGTACTGTGTACAGTTTTGGTCACTGTATTTAAAGGATATACTGGCATTGGAGGCAGTTCAAAAGAGATTCACTAGGCTGATTTCCTAGGATGAAGGGGTTGACTTATCAGCAATGGCTAAACAGGTTACGCCTTTATTCATTAGAGTTTAGAAGAATGAGGGGTGATCTTATTGAAACGTAAAAGATTGTGAGGGGGCTTGACAGGGTAGATGTTGAGAAGGTGTTTCCACTAATGGGGGAATCTCGAACAATGGGACATTGTTACAGAATATGGGGACACTCATTTAAAACTGAGATGCAAAGGAATTTCTTCTGAGGGTAATGAATATCTGGAATTCTCTACCACAGAGTTGTGGAGGCTAGATCACTGAAAGTATTTAAAGAGAAGGTAGGTAGATTTTTGAAATATTGGAGTTGAAGGCTAGGAGGGGCTGGCACGAAAGAGGAGTTGAGGCCTGGGGCAGATCAGCCATGATCTTATTGAATGGTGGGACAGGCTTGAGGGGCCGAATGGCCTACTCCTATTTCTTATGTACCCAGTGACAGTCAAAGAACAGATTTTTACAAGTTAGGGTGGTATGTGACTTGGGGAATTTGCAGGAGGTGGTGTTCCCAGATGTCTGGCACCCTCGTCCTCTGGATGATACAAGTAGGTGGTTTTGAAGGTGCTGTGGAAGGAACCTTGACAATTTGCTGCAGTGCATCTTGCATATAGTATACACTGCTGCCACAATGCGCCGGAGATGGAAGGGGTTAATGTTTAAGGTGGTGCTGGAGTGCTGATCCAGTGAGCTGCTTTGTCCTGAATGGTGTTGGGGTTCTTGACTCTTGTTGGAGCTTCACATGTCTAGCGCATCACTCTCAGCTGCACTTCCCTGCTGCCAGACTTCATACCCATGCGAGCAGCTTATGCAGCTACACCTTATCCCTCTGAAAAGGAGCAAGAACAGATGCCATGCCACCACCAACAGCAATAGCTATTGTCCATTTCTTAGTGCATGTGGGCACCAAATTAATAATATTTGAAATAAAAATGAAAACTCAAATCACATGTGGCTTCCTTCAGGCTCAGATGATGGCAGGAGCCTGCCCTTGCAAGGAGGCTAGACTGGGCAGTTACAAATAGAACAGAACACTGCATAATCATCAACAAACATTCCCACATCTGACCTTATCTTGGAGGGAAGGTCATTGGTAAAGGAGCTGAAGATGGTTGGACCAAGGACATTGCTCTGAGGAGCTTTGTCTTGGGGTTGAGATGATTGGTCTCCAATAACCACAGCCATTTCATTTGTGCTTGGTATGACTCTAGCCACTGGAGAACTTTCTGCCTGATTCCCATTGACTTAAAATTTATGAGGGCTCCTTGTTACCACACTTGGTCAAATGCTGCTTCAGTGTCAGGGGCAGTCACTCTTGCCTCACCTCTGGAATTCAGCTTTTTTGTCCAGGTTTGGCCAATGCCATAATGAGACCTGGAGCTATGGTCGTGATGGAGTATCAGCGAGCAGGTGAGTAAGTGTTACTTGATAGCACTGTTGACAGCACCTTCCACCAGTTTACTGATGATTAAGAATGAACTGATGGGGCAGGAGTTGGTCTGATTGGATTTGTTCAGCTTTTTTGTGGACAGGAAATACCTAGAAAATTTTCCACAAAGTCAGTAGGTGCCAGTGTTGTAGCTGTACTGGATCAGCTTGGCTAGGGGCATGACTAGTTCCAGACACAGGTCTTCAGCACTATAGCTGGGATGTTGTTTATTGTACCCTGTGATCTCATAAAGGGTGAATTGGTTTGGTTGAAGATTGGCATCTGTGATGTTTAGTATTGCAAGCAGGGAGCTAAGCTAGATCATTCACTAGGCGCATCTGGCTGGAGATGGTTGTTAACCCTTCTGCATTGTCTTTTGTACTGGTGTGCTGGGCTGTGACATCGTTGAGGATGGGGATATTACCAGAGCTTCCTCCTCTGTTCATCTGCAATTATCTTGTGACCATGCTAAGGACCCCCTCAATTAAAAGATTTTTTAAAAATATATTAATTTATTGACTGTTTTATAATGAAAGTGACAGTTTCCTAAACTCCCTTGATATGTTCTTCCTTTTAAATTTTTATTTCTGAAGCATGTTTGTTGCTTGCTGAGAATTCTCCCTCCTTGAATTCTGATTTGCCTTTAAATTAACAGGGTGAGTTATTACCATGCCACCTTAAGCTGCAACCAGTTAGCATACTGACAAGCTATGCCAGTGGCCCATCTTTCGTGGTACAAGTTTTTAAAAAAATCTATTTGGAACGAACTGTGGGTTGATGCTGGAGATCCAATTTGGATTTGATTGTCATATGCCAAGTAGACCTTACAAATTCAAGTATTGAGATGATAATGAAGTGAAAGCTGCCTTTATCTCTGCAATATTATCAGGATTTTGGTGAGATATGATGCTGAGTGCTTGAGCATTTTGCTTTAATTCCACTTGAATTGTGGGTAGGTGGAAAATAGCAGTAGAATTACAGATTTTATCCTTGTCGATGTCTGAAAAGTCCAATTTGAGCTGTATAACATGAACCAAAAACAGTGTTGGTTATAGGCCTGTCGGTGATGGTGGAAGTGATTGAGAGCAGTTGGAGGTAATGAATTAAGGGTAACACGTGCATTAAAAATCATTTAAGACTTAAGAGAGACTTTTCCTATGAAGTGTTAGTAATAGTACATGAGTAATCTTATCAATTTATCTCTGAAGATGATGATTTATCCTTGGCTGCATTATTTATTTGATAAATTTACCTACCTTTGCAACACCAAGCTTTAGTTCTTGGATGCACTTATTTAGATCCCTTGTATAAGAAATATTTCAGAGATGAAGTGCTGGAATGCTTCACCCATCTCCCTCTACTTAACTTTTACTGCTTGCTGTCTCTCACTGCCTTTAGTTGTCATGCTGCACTTTATTGCTCTGAATTAAGTATTTATTTTTGAAGGGGAATTCCTTCATTGAAACAGATGTCCCTGAATTTTTCAAGCAGGTGGGTGTTAGCTGCATGATTTTCTATTTTTTAGCTTAAAGACATAAGTTTGCAATAAATAGCAAGGTTTGGAAATGGCAACGTTTTAGAGGAAAGACCTTTGAAATGATGGGTAATACATCCATTTCAATGTCTAGGCAATGTGATGCAGCAAGTTACTATTGCAGAAAGGAGAGACATGTTGATGAAGCTTTTCACCTTGCACTCATCAGGGCAAATCAGTCATTGATCTTTGAACTCGACTATGCAAATTGCACTTTTAATGACTGCACGTGTGCCCAAATAGATGGTGTAACCACGGGGTCCCCTCCAGGTCCAACATTTGTTAACATTTTCATCTGTTTTCACAAGAAATGTGTTTTTGACTGAATGAGCCCTAATCTCCTACCCCATGCATCTTTCCAATTAAATAGATGATACATTTGCAATCTTTGAATCTGCAGCTGCCTATAAGGATTTCCTCAATGCGCACCATCCCACGCTTAACTTTTGAGATGGGGCAGTCTAACATGCTCCCCTTCCTCGATGTGCTAGTTGAGAAATCTGCTAGTGGGTTCTTCACTGCTGCCTACCTTCACCAGCCAATATACACTTTGGGATTCATGTAACTCCACATGCCATAAGATTGTCCTTATCAGCAATCTTGGAAATAGGGCCCTGAGCCATTTGCTCACCTTGCAAACTTGACGCAGAAATAGAGTGCAACAATGCTCTCCTGATCAGATCATTGTTCACTGCATATTCCACAAACTCTCAAATGTGCCAAAGACTGCCACTTTTGGACCTGAATAGTTGGCTGGTCTACCTCAAAATAACCTGGAAAAGCGAAGTATCTCAAAGATTTGGACAATAGGGTTAAATAAGCCATTTCACGCTGTTACTATGCAGTGGCTGCGCAACTGATATTTTGCACCAATCAGAACACTGCTGTCAGTCCAAAAAGCTACACAATTGAGCAACATCATGTAAGAATTTCAGCTGGTGTGATGCGATTAGCTGATCGAATCAAACAACATGATCCTTCAGTTGTTTATTATAGGCAGAGTACATACTGTGCTCAACCAGCCCACTGTTGCAAAACTGAAAACAAAACTTCTACTGTTAGATCTGATTCCGCAATTTGGCAGCACTTGCTGAGCAATTCTGAATGTGCTAATCGCTACGCAAACAACCAATTTAAGATAATCAGTTGAGCTCATGAGGTGGCTCATTTATGCTTGCTAGAAGTGACATATATTCACACTCAGGGACCTGTTCTCTGCAAACAAAAGGACTGTGTTCAAGCCTTGTGCCTTATTTGCATTACCTGGGAACCTATAGTTTCTGCATGGCAACGTCTCAGCCAATAAGAGTTGACTTGCTAACCAATCATCACCCTTTTCTCCTTTAGTATAAACTGTTGTGATCATCTGAAATTTGGTATTCTTACCTTTTGTCCTGATGAGTGTAAGATGACAAGCTTTGCCAACATGTCTCTCCTTTCGGCAATATTCAAGTGCTGTACTACCAAGTAAATTGAATTGTAGGGCATAACCAAGATGATAGGGTGCAATAAAAACTGAAAATACTAAAAATACTTAGGCCTGTCAACATCTGTGGTGAGGAAATGGAGTTTACGTTTCACATTGCTGACCTTTGATCAGAATTTTTCTCTCTGCACAGATGCTGCCAGACCTGAGTATTTCCAGCATTTTCTGTTTTTATTTCAGATCTCCGGTATTCACAGTATTTTGCTTTTGATGGGATGAAAGGCTTTATAATGGAAATCAGGTGTCTGTAACTAATTTCTTCTTGTCCTTCAGTTGCCCTCAGCAGCCTTAGAACACAATTTATGCTAGGTAATAAGCCAGTGTCCAACCAAGGATGAAGAATTACCTACAGGTGAAGGTATTATAATGTGGCTCAATCAATACATTCGCTTCAAATTTTTATTAGGAATTAAACTGGTTTTCACCATTTGATGTTGCATCTAATTCAAAGCATCCGTCCAACTTTCTAACTACACATACACATAAATGTGCTGTTTAATGAATATTTGCTAAAGTTTAATGATATTTGCTGCAGTTTGATGGATATTTGTTTTACAAGTTTGAGCACTACCTATAAATTTAGCTTTGCCCCCATTCAGCAAAAGACACCACCTATTATGGTACTCAGCTAGACAGACTAGACTTTATTTCTGAAATGTGGTGAATGACTGACCTGTTCAGGTCTACAGTTGGCCATCATCTTCTGTGTTAGAGGTCGGAATAGTCATCTAGGATTTCTACTCCTTACTCTAAGCTAATATTGCTGCTGAAAAGTATACATGCGTGGATGCCCAGTAAACAGAATTGGCTTCAGCTGTGATGCTCTGTGCAGTAATTTTATTTTTGTTTGGTTTGTGCATCATCAGCCTGTTCCTATTTAAAAGATTTAAAAGATGATCAGCCTGTTCCTGGCCATGGGTCAATACGCAACTACGTATTTTTATAAATGTTCTTTCACAAGATGTGGCTAGGCCAGCATTTGTTGCCCATCCCTAATTGCCCATGAGAAGGTGGTAGTGATGAGCTTATGACTTGAACCTCTACAATCCATGTGGTGTGGGCGCACCCACAGTGCTGTTAGGGCAGGAGTTCCAAGACTTGGACCGGGTGATAGTGGAGGGATGGTGATATATTTCCAAGTCAGGATGGTGTGTGGCTTGGAGAAGGCAGATGTTGGTGTTCCCATGCATTTGCTGCCCTTGTCCTTCTAGGTGGTAGAGATCACGGGCTTGGAAGGTGCCGTCGAAGGACCCTTGGTGAGTTCTTGCAGTACATCATTTAGATGGTAAACACTGCTGCCACTGTGTATTAGTGGTGGAGGGAGTAGATGTTTAAGGTGGTGAATGAAATGCCAATCAAGTGGCTGCTTTGACCTGGATGGTGTTGAGCTTCTTGAGTGTTGTCAGAGCTGTGCTTGTCCAGGCCAGTGGAGTGCATAATACCCCTGACTTGTGCCTTGGGGGCAGACTTTAGGGAGTCAAGAGTATGATCATGTACAGACTGCTAATGTCTCACAGTAAAACCTGGCCACTAATTATTTTGGAAACCCCTTGCCATTGGACCAAGGCCCTGCTCTGCTGAGACCTTGTGGTAATTGGTGTGCAATGAACACCCCACATTGAAAAAACCACGCACAGCCACCTTCTACTCATCCAAATGAAGTTTGGTACCTGGAACGTCAGGACCCATGTGGACAATCCCAACAGTGACAGACCTGAGTGCCACACCTCCATCATGGCTCAGGAACTCTGGCAGCTCGATATTGCCTTCTAAGTGAAACATGACATGCAGGAGAAGGTCAGCTGAAGGAATGGTGGGTACATCTTTTTCAGAAGAGGATAAAGATTCCACAGGATGGGCTTTGCCTTCAAAAATGAGCTTGCCTGGTGCCTCAGTGCCTCCCACCATGAGATAAGTGAGTGCCCCTTGACTGTCAGGCCCACCCTAACAAGGAATCAGCATGCCACTGTCATCAATGCACATGCTCCTACACTTGAGGCAACAGATGACACCAAGGAAGGATTCGACAACAACTTTGAGAAACCCTAGTCTGAGTCCCAGCAGGCAACAAACTGATCCTCATTGGAGATTTCAGTGCCAGAGTTGGGAAGGACACGAATCTCTGGAAGAGCGTGATAGGCAAGGATGGATTAGGGAAAGCAAGCACCAATGGAGTCGTCCTGATGAAATATCTAGAACATGACCTTGTTATAACCAACCCTATACTGACAGCATGACAAGCACATGACTTCATAAAGCACCCATGGCCTAAACGCTGGCAATTGCTCAACTTTGTCATCATTTGAGCAAGGGATCGCAGAGATGTCCACGTCACCTGCGCCGTGACAGGTACTGATGACTGCTGGGCCGATTGTCACCTTATCCGATGTACCATCTCCATCAGTTTGGCCCCCAAACAGTCGAGACAGCAGAAGCAATGCTGCAAAAAAATTAACATGGAAGGCCTCAAAGATCCCAGCAAAGTGGCCCTGCTCAGATAGCGCCTTGCTGCCAACCTCTCAACCACTAGCCACCAGGAGCCACAATGGGCCTATAGCACCTGGTTGACCCTAAAGTCCACCACAACAAACATGTGCAAAGGAGTCCTTGACCTCTTTACCAGGAAACATTTATGACTAGTTTGAAAACAAGCAAGAAATATAGGACCGAATCGAATGTGTGCACAAAGCTTTCGTTGAGTGGAAACTTCATCATGACGCAAGAGAAAAGCAGCAGTTCTACAGATGGCTGAAGGCAGCAGTATGGCATAGAACCTGTGACATAAAGAACCAATGGTGGGGAGAATGAGTGCTGGAAATCTAACAACTCCTGGGCACCAACGATGCGCATTTTTTTCAGTGCTGTCAAGATGATCAATGGCCCAAGCACTCGAGGGGCCCACTCCATTGAGAGCCAAGCATGGAGGAGGGCTCATCAAAGGCAGGGAGATGGTCAGTGCTTAATGGAGTGAGCATGTTGAAGAACTCCTCAAATGAGAGGCTGTCTTTGACTCAAATGTTCACAACTCTCTTCCTCAATATCCGGCACTACTCAAGTCCTGAGCAAAGTTGAAAAAGTCACTTGACAGCTGAAAAGTAACAAAGCCTCTACAGCAGATGGAATTCCTGCTGAAATTCTAAAACACAGTAGAGAGAGATTCCTGGCAAGGCTGCCAGACCTCATATCCTTCATCTGAGAAAAAAAACATATGCCGGGGGATCTCAGAGATGTTGTGATCATGACTATATTCGAGAAGGGAGGCAAATCTGATTGTGCTAACTACAGAGGAATCTCCCTGCTGTCTACCACAGATTCGTCCTCAACTGCCTCCTTCCTGTGGCTGAGGAATTCCTTCCGGAGTCACCGTGCGGTTTCACCCATCGAGTGGTACCACAGACATGATCCTCACCTTGCAACAAGTTCAAGGAAAATGCAAGGACCAGCACAACCACAGTAAATTGCCTCTCTTGACCTCTTAAAGTTCTTTGATTCTGTTGACTGGGGAGGCTTATGGAGTATTCTCTTCAAATTTGGCTACCATCAGAAATTTGTCACCATCCTCCGCTCCACAAGGATATGTAAGCTGCGACCTTCAATGGACCCATCACAAATTCTGTCTCTCTGAAAATGGGGGTCAAACAAGGCCATGTGATTGCAGTAACTCTCTGTCCTCTATTTTCCTCACTGCAATACTGCACCACACCTCCAACAGATTACCCACAATCGTGGAGATAATCTAAAGAACAGACAGGAAACTATTCAGCCTGTGCGGCCTTCAATCCAAACTCGAGGCTAAGGTTGGGTTTACCGGGTAGCAGTGATCCCGCACTCCCATATGCCTCGGAGGCTTGGATAGCCTACATCAGGCACATCATCCACTGGAGAAGCACCACCAGTGATGCCTTTGCAGAATCCTCCAAATCTAGTGGCAAGAAAGGTGGTCCAACAACAGCATCTTCTCCCAAGCCATCTTGCCCAGCATCAAGGTGCTAAACCCTCATGTCCTGCCCAATGGAGCTGGTTTTGTTTGTATGCCTGACACCAGACACCTGAAGCAACTGCTCTACTTGGAACTCAGTCATGACAGAAGACTCCCAGGAAGAAAATGGAAACGCTTTCGTGTTGTTCTCAAAGCATCCCTGAAGAAGTCAAACATCCCCACCAACTCATGAGCATCCCTGACTTGTGACTGACCAAAATGGAGAAGGCTCATCTAGGAAGGCATTGAACACATCAAGATTTCGTCGGGAACATGCAGAGGTGAAGTTGAGGCATCGGACGGAGCACTCAAACCTCCAAACAACCTAGCTACCCAACCCTTCAAGCACCACCTGCCCCACATGTGGCAGAGTGTGCAGATTGCACATTGGACTTATGAATCATCTCCGAACCCATCAAACCAGAGTGGAAGCAAGTCATCCTCGATCCCGAGGGACTGCCTGAGAAGAAGTTGTGCAGTGTGTCAGCACTCAGTGTTAGGCTTCTAGATTGAAAAATTAGAATTGGACAAAGTGCCAAAAGGCTTCAGGGACCTGAAAAAATCTGCTTGAGTAATAGCACTATCAAGAGAACTCAAACAAATTTGCTGTTGACTTGTTAAAACATTAGATAAATGCAAGTATTTACAACCTGATTTCTTGTGATGTTTGTCCCAGATCAGGCATATGGAGCATAGTTGTGATGCGAGCTGCTAACCTGTGCAGTGGTCAAATAGTCTGAAAGGAAAATGTTCTAAATGAGCTCAAACACCAAATAGAGGTTGTTGGAAGATTCTACAGACTGAGAGCTGCTTAGCTTCACATTTAAGGAGAGGCTAGATTGTTCTGAAAGATCCAAAACAGCCAGGGTTTCTTTCTCTTTTGTACAGTTGTAATTGTTCAGTTGCAATCTGGATTTTACACAAAATGTAATGTCCAAATGTCCAGCATGTGATTGATACTCTCAAAACCTTAGTGTAAATTGTTTATCATAGAAAGTGACAAATTGTGAGGGAAAACCAACCTCAAACCTGTCAAGCTAAATTACTGAGCATGGACTGTTTGCATTTAGATAAATTTATGAGTCCTTCCTTTGAATCAGAATGCTGAAAGTTTATGATCTTGAAAGTGAACCTCTGTTTTGTTGCCAGATTTGTGTTTGCTGGCAGTCAGTGAATTACTTCTCAAGATGATGTCATGTACTGAATGCTGGCCATGTTAATCAGTTCAAGACATGACTTCATCTCGGCAAATAGCCTAAATGAGGAGAGGCAAGCAACATAGCTTTTCAATGAAGTATTGTATTGGAAATTCAAGGTTTATAGATGTTAAACACTGGTTTTCAAGGGACTGATCAGAACTCCTGTTTTTACCTTTCCAGTCCCATGGAGGTTTACTGCTCTGAGTGTTACTGGGTAGTAAGTTGCCTTACATGAAATTATATAGAGTCATAGGGCAGAATCTTGTGCCCTCTCCCATAGTGAGTTTGGTGGAGGGGGGACATTCACCACCCCCACCCAGATTAAGCCTGTGACGAGAAGACCCGGTTAATGCCCACTTAAGGGCGTTATCCCAATGCCAGTGACGGGTGGGTGGAGGCTTACCATGCAGGGCAGCACGACAGGCAGATCCTGGTATGTTTGCTTGCAGGGTCCTGAGGAGGGGCTTCTTTGTTGAAGGACACTCAGTACCTGATCAAGGGACGTGGCATTGGGAAGGTGGGGGGGTGGGGGAAGGTGGTTGCTGAAAGCCACTCTCTGCCCTTACTGCTGTTCCCCTTCCCACCATCACTCATTTGTGCCTGGGTTCCCCCTCAGTCTGAGGACTTGGGGACCATCTTCCTGTGGCGCTGCTTAGTGGAGTACGATCTACTAGCGTCTGATTGCCCAGCAGCTTTTGGGCGCACTTCTGCACACAGACACACACACCCCCCCCCCCCTCCGAGCCCTTTATCCCAGGGGAAGGCCTGCCACTGGCCTCTTAAGTGCCTGAATGGCACAAGATTCAGTGGGCCCCCTCAAAGTGGGGATGTGGAGATCTTGCCAGCTCTCCATCCAGCGGTCAAGACTCCCATCACCGCCATAAGGCTGTGCCCATAGAAACAAGGCATTCACCACAACTGAACTATGCCAATGGATAGGCTGCAATCCACCTTTTTTCAGCTAAGTCTATCAATACTTTGTGTGTTTCCTATTTTTGGTCTCCCCCATAATCTTAATTAGGATATAAACAGCACAGAAACAGGCACAAGAGATTAATACACAAGATAAGATCACATGGAGTTAGGGGTAATATATGAGCTTGGATAGAGGATTGGCTAACCAATAGAAAGCAGAAAGTCAGGATAAATGGGTCTTTTTCTGAATTGCAAGCTGTAACTTGTGGGGTGCCACAGGGTTTGGTCCTTGGGCCCTAACTATTTACAATCTATATTAAAGACTTGGATTCAGGGATAGAAGGTATTGTAGGTAAATTTGCAGATGACACCAAAATAGGTGGGAAAGTAAGTTGCAATGAAGAAATAAGAAATTTGCAAATGGATATGGACAGGTTAGGGCCAAAATTTGGCAGATGGAGTTTAACGTGGATGTGTGAGATTATCCATTTTGGTTGGAAGAATAAAAAGACAACTTATTCTTTAAATGGAGAGAAACTTCAAAATGCTTCAGTGCAGAGGGATCTGGGTGTCCTCGTGCATGAATCATTGAAAGCTAATATACAGGTACAGCAGGTAACAAGGAAGGCAAATGGAATTTTGGCATTTATTGCGAAAGGAATAGAGTGTAAAAATAGGAAAGTGCTGTTGCAACTGTAAAGGCATTGGTGAGACCGCACCTGGAGTACTGTGCACAGTTTTGGTCCTCTTACTTAAGGAAGGACATAGTTGCAGTGGAGGCGGTTCAGAGGAGGTTCGCTAGACTGATTCCAGAGATGCGGAGCTTGTCTTATGAGGAGAGATTGAGCAGTTTAGGCCTATACTAACTAAAGTTTAGAAGGATGAGAGGAGATCTAACTGAGGTATATAAGATGCTAAAGGGGATAGACAAAGTAGGTGTGGAGCGGATGTTTCCCCTTGTGGGGCATTCTAGAATGAGAGGCTATAGTTTTAGATTAAGGGGTGGTAGATTTAAGTCAGAGATGAGGAGGAATTACTTTTCTCAAAGGGTCGTGAATCTGTGGAATTCACTACCTCAGAATGCAGTGGATGCCGGGACACTGAATAAATTTAAGGAGGAGATAGACAGATTTTTAATTAGTAATGGGTTGAAATGTTGTGGGGAGAGGGCAGGAAATTGGAGTTGAGGCCGAAGTGATTTCAGCCATGATCGTATTGAATGGTGGGGCAGGCCCGAGGGGCTGAATTGCCTACTCCTGCTTCTAGTTCTTATTTGGCCCAGTCAATCCATGCCAGTCTTCTCTATGCCCACCCTATCAAATCCTTTCATAACGTTAAAGACCTCAATCAAGGGAAAAGATCCTTAGCCAGTTTAGCCCTTTGTGATAAGTATGTCCACTCGGTTCTGGTGTCATCCTTTTGAATCTTTTTTACACTTTCTAATGTACCTTTTTATCCTTTTTATAATAATGAAGACCAAACTGCACACAGTACTCCAACTGTGCTCTAATCAAGATTTTCCTGCCTGTACTGACTAATTTTGTTCAATGGGACTGAGTGGATAGGGAGAAACTGTACCCATTGGCGGAAGGTTCAAGAGCCAGAGGGTGCCAATTTAAGATGTATGCAAAAGAAGCAAAGGTGACATGAGGGAAGTTTTTTTATGCAGTGGGTGGTTTGGTTTTTGAATGCACTGCCAGAGTGTGTAATGGAGGCATACTTAATTGTGCCTTTCAAAGGAGAGTTGGTAAATAACCTGAAGAGAAAAAAATATGCAGAAATGCAGGGAAAAGGCAGGAAATTAGATAAGTTGACTTACTCTTGCAGCGAGCTGGCATGGAAACGAAGGGTCAATTGGCTTCCTTCTGTGCTATAACTATTCTATGATTCTATTGGTCCGTATCATCCAGATGATTATTCTTGAGCCCAGACTGAGAGTTGACAAATCAAAGAACTACAGCAAATATTACAACCAATCTTGATCCAGTCCTCAATGAGTGCTGCACATAGATTCTTTTCAGCGGATGTCACTGGATAGCAATCAGCAGAGAGAATCCTGGTTAATTTCCCCTTCCCCGATACCTTGGGCACTGACAACAAATGTAGAGCCCAAACCACCATTCTAACTGAAATCAGCTAACTCCGCATACTTCAAGGGCAGAATTGAAATCTTTCTGGTTTAAATAACTACGCCATCACAAAGCTGCTATAAGCTTGTTTGGCAGCTACAAATTCTGATCTGGGCTCTATTTTCATGTCAAAGTTGGACCAGGCCATATCTGTACTGCAATTATGACGATCATCACAATCTGGCATGAAAACCCTTAAAATGTTTTCTTTGGCAGAGACTTGCTTCTCCATCCAAAATGAATGGTGAGCAAGGAAGCAGAAAGTAGAGTTCAACAGCTTAAATTTTAAAAAGTAAGCAAATGAAAATTGGAATGAGAAAAAGTGTTGACGTTGAGGTTAAAATAAGGAAGGGTTCAGCTGAATGCAGATAATTATTTTATTGGTTCAGATTTTCCTTTAATGATGAGTTCATTGAGATTGTAAATTTAGTTTAGTTCAATGTTAATTTTTAATATCTGAGACAAAATAGATTTTTAAAGCATAAATATCATTTAAGCAAAAATAGATAATCTTATATTTCTGAATTCATTGTCATTTATAGAACCACTTGGATCCCATAGACCCTGCTGAAGTAAGATAGGATAATTAAGGCATCCTTTTCTTTGTAACCCTCCAGATGAACCAGCTACCAGACTAAAAGAGAAAAATGTTTACCCGATCTGGGCTGTATTTGATCCTGGAGCTGAAAGAACAATGACTAATTGTGAGACAGCGTAGGGGCAGAAAAAATATTGCATCTTATTCCTAGGCAGGAAAACTATCACAGTTGTTTTTGCATTCCTGTGGTATTATTTGGGAGAAGACAGAGTGGGCACTAAATCGGTAGCTGTTACCTGCCTTCATTTGTAGGTGGCTTCTGAAAGCATTAGGTAGCAGTTTATTTGAGAGGGGGAAAAACTCTGATTTTCCTTTCTTTTCCCCTTTGGAATAATAGAATTTTGCCGTACAAGTTGGAGACCTTTTGGCCCGTTTTGAATGTGCGGTTCTCTGCAGAGCAATCTATGTAAAGAAAATCCCTCCTTTTGCTATTTTCTTCATGATCTTAAGCTTATCGACTGAACAGTGGATGTAGTTTATTCCAACTTACTTTATCGAGCCCTTTCAGAATTTTGAACAGCTGTATTAGATTTCCTTTTAAAATCAACCATTCTATTTCAAAGAATCCCAGTTTCCCATGCTTACATCGAAAGACACTTTCGGCTAGAAACAAATTATGGCCTTAACAATTTGTATATGACACAACTGGGCATTGGCGGCAAGGGCATGGAGGATGGCATGGTTGAACATATCAAGTTCTAGGAAATGATCGAGGAGGGATAATGACGGCAATAATCAGTCGTTTGAGAATGTCATTTGTGACTTTGGCCAGGGCAGTAGCACAGCGAAATTACGTAGCAAGAGATAGGAAAGTTTAATCGATCCACCTTCAGCCCTAAAACAGCTTGGTAACTTTTTTATTAATGTCATACAGGTATGTCAACCCTACTGTGACTGACATCCTGAACTCCCCTTCACAATTATCTATTCCAGAGTTCCCAGAATGTCAAAGTTAAAATTTGCTGCGTTTTAAAAATATTTTAAAAATGACTCCGATATGAATTGTGGGACTGTAGCATTTTGTGGAATGGCCTGATAGTGCTGAGCAGGAAAGAATTTATTAAAAGCTTTTGTTCCACCTTTGGCCCGGCGCTGCCCTTTTCTCATTAAATCATGCCTTCCATGATATTCACTCTTCTGAGGTTGTGTGAACAGGAAATAATCAAAGATATGTGGTAAGGTTTTGATATTGTGCTTTCTGACTTCACTCACCTGAGTATACTCTTGTCTGCTGAAGTTATTCATTTTTGGCTGCTTGTGGTTGATTACTGCTGCTCATTATTAAAAGAAAACGGCCAAATCAAGTTAAGGAGTAAGAGAAAATAACAAGTAATGATATTGGCTTCTTGGTGGCCTGAGTATATGTGTTTCAGCATTACCAAGAATCTTGCAGTTCTTCTCACTTGAGAAACCAAACTGTCCACTGCCAGTCAAACATGTAATTATGTGTTATCATTATGACTTGCCATTATTATGGGAGAGCACCCTCCTTTTAAATTAATTTAACTTTAATCTGCCAACAGGCATTTAAAGGGGCAATAGTTAAAGAAAGACTTATTGTAGTGATGATGATGGAAAATAGAAATTATCTACACATTTAAGAACTTCTATTTCTGTTGCAGTGAGTCTGTTAGTGTTCCCATGATTCCACTGGGCCTGAAGGAGACAAAAGAAGTTGAATTGACGATACCTCTGAAGGTTGGTGATTTTTTGTTTTTGAAGGTTGGGAGGGGTGAGCTGATTCCTCTCTATGTCCTACTCCTGGGTTGATTATAACAGAGTTTGAATTTTTTTTGTGATATTGCCAATTCAATTAATCTGTACTTAACTGTGTATAGCTTAGTGTAAGAATTAAGCCAGCCAGATTCCTTGAGTTGACAAGTAAATAGTTAATTTTATTACTGAAACTTACTCAGGTAAAGATACCTGTGCAAAAACATGCTCGCAACTTCCCTAGGTAGAAGGAAATAAAACTTTACAGAGTATCAGATGTTAAAACTTGACCAACTTAAAAAGATAAAGGAAAATTATTCACATTGTCTGAATGCTTCTTCGCAGCTAGGGGGTTGCTTTCCATGGTACTTTGCTTCAGTGAGAAACCAGTCACTTTGCAATCGTGGCTGGCTGATTCTCTTTTCTCTTGAAGACAGTGGTGTTGAATCGGAATCCTCCTTTAAGAACTCTGTTTGCAGCAATGAGGTCTTCTGGTAGGTTTTCAAAACCACAAACAGAGCTCAGCTTTGCTGAGAGAGAGAGAGATGGGGGGGTTGTGGTAAGGCTGTTGCCCCTATTGTCCCTGTAGCAGCCTGTCAGTTCAAATCCAGTATGTCTTACATCAAGAGCTGGGTCACATGACCTCTCTGGTTTCAATCTGGGGCTTATCTTAGCCATTATCTCAGCTCTGTATACTGTGTCTCCATAAAGTGGCTTGTGGACTTCGCAACTTAGTAGCTGCAGTGTTCTTTAACACAAAATGTTCTTCTCCAAAAACGTAATGGCACATGTTCATAATGGTGTAATGAAGTGACACAGCCTTCAAAAGAAATGTATCTGTACAAATATTTATCATGCTATCCCTCTTCCCCCTTTTAAAGCTTTGCTTCAGTAGGTTATCAATTTCTTCTATCCATTTTCACCAGCCGTGTTGTGCTTAGGCAGCAGGAAGCTTCCTGACTTGATTAAAAACATCCCTAGTTGAATATTCAGTAAAGTTCTTCATCCATTTTGCAGATAAAATTTGGGTATCAGTTATTGGGAATGGAACCACAGAGATGTAAAGTATTCCTTTTGCCTGCAGAAGGCAGATCCCTACATATTAATATACGTAGCTTCTAACAAGCATTTGTGAACCACATTGAGAGCCTGATTGATAATCTTAAATTGGTTGTTAGTGCAATTCTTAGCACACTTGGGATTGTTCAGCAAGTGCTGCCTAATCGCGGAATCACATCTAATGTTAGACATTATGTCTGAGTTTTGCAAACATGGGTTGAGTACAGTCAGTACTCTACATATTGCGAACAGCCAAAGAGACGTGCTGTTTGATAGGATCCACCATTCATTGGGACGTACAACCTATGTACCTGGCATTGCACTGGCACTGGAGATGTAAAGTAGGCATTATAACCACCACATTACTGGTTAACTTTACCTTTTATCCATTGAGACAATCCAACTTGGGCAGTTTTTTTTGGGTTCAAAGTGAATTTTCATCTATACTTGTATCTGTTATAGTTGGAAGAGTGAAACAGTCCAAATTCGAACTCTGGGCCATAGGGGAAGAAATGGTGTTAGAATTCCGTAAGGGCCTTGAGTTAAATTAGTTTGGTGCAGTGTCACTCAGTCCCTTGCATACATGAATCCACAGCACTCTACTAATTGATGCCAAACTAATAATCTGTCTTTGCCACACTTCAATGATTCTGTATAAGGGGTGTAAAGAAAATGGGGATTTCACACTGGTGAGGTGCAGTGGAGATTTAAAACATCTTGCTGGCATAGAAGAACTTTGTCTTGAATTTCATGTGACCCAACATTATGCAGTTAAAGGAGAGTAAAAAGATAGTTAATTTGCCAGAGCTGATTTTTCATAATTTAGTGACTAATACACCCACAAAGAATTTAGAAAAGCTGATTTTTTTTTTTTGCTTTTACAAAAGATGGATTTAGATCATCGTGACAAATAACAGACAAAAAGATGGTCGAAAGTTGCACTGTCTGCCACTGCGATCAACAAACTCAGTAATTCATTTTTTGAGAAATCAGTTGTTGTCTGACATATTCAGATATACAAATGCTTTTGAAATAAATTTCAAATAATTCTTCAAACAGCCCTGCTCTTTTTGATAGGATATTATTGAAGAACACTACAATGAAGCAGCCTGCAAGTACGAAAAGGAACTGAAGGAACTTATGGATCTCAGGCAGGTTAGTTGCATGCATTTGGGGCATGGGGAGGAATGTGCTCCAACATAAGTAAAAGACTCAACTGTTCTAAAACTAAGCAGTGTACTATTGGGTCAATGGCCTAAGAAAGAGGACAGCATTTAAATAAGGCCATTGGGGTGGGATGCGAGGGAGGGTGGGTGGGAGTCAGCAGTATCGTGTGAGAATGCACTGGGGTGTAAGTCCCATGGCATGATGTCGGGTCCACATTATGCCAGCATCAAGAAACCAATGAGATGACATTGCCATTGGGATATGGCAGGAAGACAATTGTGCTTGTTGACCAGGTTATTAAGGCTCATGTTCTTGAAATCGACTGCGATGAGCAGTGATCGGGGATCATGGGCTATCAGATCACTGACTGCTGGTAGCACCCAAGTGAGGCCACATGATCCCAAATGGAAATCAAGGACCTCAGAGCCCCTTCTGAATTTGACCTCTTGAAGAAAGGAGAGCAGGTCATTGCCTCAGCAAGGTTGGAGACATCTGAGGAGCTGAGCGACAGCAGCCTTTGGGTCTCCCCTGAGGAGCTGAAGGGCATCCAATTGTGATTGATGCATCTCAATAGGGTTAAGTATAAGCACAGGGCCACAGGGTCTAAGTGATTCAAAAGGCCTGGAATCCAAGCAAAAGAGCAGTGCACATAAAATGGGGATAGCAGCAAGCATGGAATTCATTTACCCAGACCTCCTTGACCCCTTGCAGAGAAGGAAATGTGCAGAAGCATTGAGGACTATGTGCCACCCCTGCAGCAGCAAAAGGACCAGCCTCTAACCAGGCAAGCCGCAGAGGGCACTTGGTGGACCAGCAGCGAGATCGTATCCCAAGATGGGGCCAGATGCTGCCCTGAGTCTTCTAGAATCACGTGAACTACCTCCAGATGCCGGAGCACCAGTGTTAATGAAGACTGGCTGTCAGGGAGTCAGTCACCAATCTGAGTGATGTTGCAGAACAACTTACAACCCATGGGACTCTGAGGACACCCATTACCAATGGCACTGAAAGTCACTTCTATGCATCTGGCTCCTTCCAGGGATTCAGCAGAGTCATGTGTGGTGTCTCCCAGACAGCAGCTCACCGCTGCGTTAAGGAGGTCACTATATTGTTAAAGGCGAAAAGTTTTTGCATCACAGTACCAACCTTGATAGCCAAATAGAGAGGCCCATTGGCTTTGGGACAATTACAGGATTTCATCAGGTGGAAGGCGTAACTAAATGTGGTCATCAAGGCTACCTTGGACCAGCCAGCAGCATTTATCAACAGGAAGAGATTCCACTCATCAACTTTCAGCTCATCTGCAACCAACAAAAGCACGTCCTAAAGCTGTGTGCCTGGTTTCCCAAGAACAGACATGATGTATATGTACTTAGCCATCCTGGATATCACAGCTGTTCCAGCCCCTAGTCGTCTATGGGGATAGATCCTCAGGTATAAGGGATGCCTACTCAAGACATGGGTGTTGATGCCCATGAGAAACCCTAGCACTGATGTCAAGAAACATTATAATGCCTGACATGTATTGATCTGTGCCATGATTGCGCATGCTATTGGCCAGCTAAGGATGAGATCCCTTTGCCTGGACCAATCCAGTGGAGCGCTGCAGTATGCCACAGCAAGAGTTTCCTGTATTATCGTCGGCTACTGTGCTGTACACAATCTTGCACTACAGTGGTGGGGAGACCTTGCATCTGAAAGATTTGGATGAGCCTCACCCTCCTCATCTGATGAGTATGTGGTAGAGGGGGCAGAACAAGCAGAAAGGTTAATGAGCCACCTGCACCAGAGGCCAGAGCCATTGAGAGAGGTGCAGTGGAGGCTCGTGACACCCTAATTCAAACTCTCTTCCATCAACCATGGCACTCATGAAGTGACTGTCTAATACAAACTCCATGGCACATTGACATTACCGCCTAAAGTTTATGCTCTGTGAACGGGAGTGTTTCCCACTTCACAGAGCATAATATCAGGCATGATGACATCAGATGGCGCTCCCAACGCCATCGTGCTTGTCTTAGATAATAGCATGCATGGGCGGGTCAAAAGGTCAGGAACCCACCCGTATTATTTAAATGTCCATTTAAATGCCTACTGAGGCAATTAGTAAGCACACAGTGTGCAATACTACAGGTGGAAGGCAATAAAATGCCTTCAAGGTCTGAATCATGTTGGATGTGAAACTCATTTTTTTTAAGGGCAGGCTTGTTAGGGTAGTTTGTTAAACTGTAGCTGAGAGCAGAGTTTCAGCCATGCAGTTCCGAAAGCTCTGGTTGCAGGAGGTGCTCATTTAACTGGGCCTTGCAGAATTTATGATTATGTTTCTTTAGGACAGTCCTCTCATAGGGAGGGGTCTCCAGAAACCTCCATTCTCCTTCAACCCGGGGTGAGTGTTGTAATCGGATGGGATTGTGGTGTCAAGGAGGCACGTCCTCCAGTGAGGAGGATTAGCAGGACTAGAATGAGGAGAAGGGTGAGAGGAGCAAGGGATCAGAGAGAGGCCCTGGAGGCAGTGCCTCCTCTGGATGGTCAGGCAGAGCCTGTAGAGGCTCCTCATAGGCAACAAAGGTGTTGAGGGTCTACCGGCAGCTCTCCAGCTACCCCAAGATGACAGAAACTCAGTGTCGAAGAAGGCTGAGGCTCTCTCGGGCAACTGTCACACCCCTTTTGTGAGCTGCTTTCTGGAGAGATTGCATCAAACTGCCTTGGGGAGGCCACCCGATGCCTGTTGCCCTGAAAAGTGACAATGGCGCTCACACTTTTTGCTACTGGGTCCTTTCAAGCAGTATCCCGGGACCTTGCAGGGATAACCCAGCTGAATGTAGGCCACTGCATCAAGGTCTTCACTGATGCAATGTTCCAGAGGGCCGGGAATTACACAGTCTTCACCACTGATGCTCAAAGCCAGATGGAGAGGGCCCAAGACTTTGCAGCAGTTGCTTGTTTCCCCAGGGTGCAGGAAGCCATTGATTGGACCCATGTAGCCATCTAGCTCTTGCGGAGCTCCTGTGCATTCATCATTAGAAAGGGCTTCCACTCAATCATTGTTCTGCTTGTGTGTGACCACAAATAATGTGTAATGTAGGCGTGCACCAGGTTTCCAGACAGCAGCCATGATGCATACATCTTTAGGAATTTGCAAATACCGGCTCTTTTCACCGGGCCTGATGCATTGGAAGGTTCGCTTCTGGGAGATAACGGTTATCCTTTGAAGAGATGGCTCATGATGCCTGTGAGGGCCCTAAGAACTGAGGGAGAGACGGTTTAATGACAGTCATAAATAATAGTAATAATAATAATAGAAAGTAATAAAAACAGCAAGTGCTGGAGAAACTCAACAGGTCTGGCAGCATCTCTGGAGAGAGAAACAGTTAATGTTTTGAGTCCAATATGACTCCTCTTTGGAAGAATATTTAAAAACATTTTACCGCTGTTGGGACCTGTGATTTTGAAGTTTGTTTGTTCCTTTTCTCTCTGTAACGTGTAATGCTCATGACCTGGAGTTTAGGTGGAAGACCTGCTTCTGGACCACTGCCAGTGCTTTTCAATAATGATGGCCAGGGAGTAAGCTGACTTTTCTATGAAATTTCCCTTTTTGTGGGACTTGCTCTTTGTTCAGTAATGCATCTTATGGGAATCTGCAGGTATGAAACCAAGCTCTAACCCAATGGTACAGTGTGATAGAACTGCAGTACACAGTTCCTCGTTAAACCCGAGAAATTTTAACTGTATTCACCAGATTTAAAACTTAGTGGTGCCATTTTCTTCATTTCAGGCAATGCGAACTCCAACCAGGAATGAAGCTGGGATTGAGCTTCTAATGGAATACTACAACCAGCTTTACTTCATTGATAACCGTTTTTTCCCACCCAATAAAAACATGGGTATCTTTTTTCATTGGTAAGTATTTATTTATTGTTTATTATTTGTAGCAATTACCTGAACTGTTGCAAATAATATGGCTGATGAAACACTGAATGTTCTCAAAGCGCAATCTTGGGTAGTCATTCTTTGAAATGATTTTTCTATGTGAGTTTGCAGACTGGGGTAAGTAAAGTTTCTTCCGAGAGCTTTGACATGTTTGCAGAATCTAGACATGGTGTAGCTTTATTGACCAGTAATATTCAACAGCAAATTAACTACGTGAGAACCTGCCTTTCTGTTAAATAGAACATCCCAGAAGGAAAAAACAGTAAAAACTGGGAAGTAAGAATACTGGTCCGAGCTGATCTTGTATACTTTAAAATGGAACACCAGTAAAAACTGGGAAATAAGAGTACTGGTCCAAACTGTTTTTTCCTTCTGGAATGCTAGTCATGTGCTGGCGAGATATGGCATGGGAGAATAGACCAGATGAATGCATGGCTGGAGAGATGGTGTAGGAAGAAGGGATTTAGGTTTCTGAGGCATTGGGACCAATTCGGGGGAAGATGGGACCTGTACAAACTGGTCGGGTTGCACCCCTGCAGGACCGGGACCAATAATCTTACAGGGGTCTTCGCTAGTACTGTGGGGGAGGGTTTAAACTAGAGATACAGGAGGATGGGAACCTGAGCAGGGAGGCAGAAGAGAGGGAAACAAAGATAGAAATAAAAGATACAAAAGTAGAAAGCAAAAGTGGAAGGCAGAGGAAATGAGGATTAGCAGCAAATAGGGCCATAGTGCAAAAAAAGTGTAAAAATGTTAAAAAGATAAGTCTAAAGACACTGTGTCTGAAAGCACGGAGCATTCACAGAAGTACAGTGCAGAAGAGGCCCTTTGGCCCATTAAGTCTGCACTGACACATGAGAAACACCTGACCTACCTACCCAATTCCATTTACCAGCACTTGGCCCATAATGTTGAATGTTATGATGTGCCAAGTGCTCATCCAGGTACTTTTTAAAGGATGTGAAGCAACCCACCTCCACCAGGCAGTGCATTCCAGACCGTTACCACCCTCTGGGTAAAAAGGTTTTTCCTCACATCTCCCCTAAACCTCCTGCCCCTCACCTTGAACTTGTGTCCCCTCGTGACTGACCCTATCCACCGTGTCCATGCCCCTCATAATCTTGTACACCTCGATCAGGTCACCCCTCAGTCTTCTCAGCTCCAACGAACACAACCCAAGTCTATCCAACCTCTCTTCATAACTTAAATGTTTCATCCCAGGCCACATCCTGGTGAATTTCCTCTGCACCCGCTCCAGTGCAATCACATCCTTCCTATAATGTGTCGACCAGAACTGCACGCAGTATTCTAGCTGTGGCCTCACAATAAGGTAGATGAATGAACAGTGCAAATACATTTAAATGGGTACGATATGATTGCCATTACGGAGACATGGCTGCTGGGTGACCAAGGTTAGGAACTGAATACCCAAAGGTATTTGGTATTTAGGAAGGACAGGCAAAAAAGAAAAAGGAGGTGACATGGTGTTGTTAGTTAAGAATGAAATCAGTGCAATAGTAAGAAAGGATATTGTTTCAGAAAATCTAGATACAGAATTAGTCTGGGTGGAGCTAAGAAGCAACAAGAGGCAGAAAATATTAGTGGGGGTTGTCTATAGACCTCCAAACAATGGTGGTAAGGTAGGGGATGGCATTAAACAGGAAATTAGAGGTGCATATAACAAGGGTGCTACAGTAATCGTGGATGACTTTAGAGACTGGGCAAACCAAATTAACAATAATACAGAATCACAATGTTACGGTGCAGAAGGAAGCCATGTGGCCCATCATGTCTGCTCTCTGAATGAGTATTGTGACCTAGTGCCATTCCCCAGTCTTTTCCCCATACCCTTGCACATTGTTTCTATCCAAATAATCATCTAATGCCCTCGTGAATGCCTCGCTTGAAACTGCCTCCACCACACTTCCAGGCAGTGCATTCCAGACTCGCTGTGTGAAATAATTTTTACACGCATCACATTTGCTTCTTTTTCAAAGCGCTTTAAATCTGTGCCCTTTGGTTCTCGATCCTTTTACGAGCAGGAACAGTTTCTCTCTATCTGCTCTATCCAGCCCCCTTCTGATTTTGAACACCTCTAAAAAAATCTCCTCTTAGCCTTCTCCGCTCCAAGGAGAACAGTCCCAACCTCTCCAATCTATCTTCATAACTGAAAATTCTTATCCCTGGAACCATTCTTTTAAACTTCTTCTGTACTCTCTCCAATGAATTCATACCTTTCCTAAAGTGTGGCATCCAGAACTATACACACTGCTCCAGCTGAGGCCTAACTAGTGTCTTATATAAGCTGAGCATAATTTCCCTACTCTTGTACTCTATGCCCCCATTAATAAAGTCCAGAAAACAGCGTGCTTTATTTACTGCTCTCTTCACCTGTCCTGCCACCTTCAATGATCTATGCACATATACACCCAGGTCCCCCTGCTCCTGCATCCCCTTAAGGATTGTACTCCTTATTTTATATTGCCTCTGTAGTATATACAATGCTGTAGTGGATGAATTCCTGGAGTGTGTACAAGATGGTTCCTTGACGAACTGGTCTAAAAAACTAACTAGAGAACAGGCTTTCTTATATTTGGTATTGTGCAATGGGAAGGGGTTAATTAATCATCTTATTGTGCAGGGTCCTTTAGGGAAAAGTGATCATAACAAGATAGTATTCTTCATTAGAATATAAAGTGCAGTAGTCCAATCCAAAACTAGGGTTCTAAATCTAAACAAAGAAAATGATGAAGATATGAGGGATGAGTTAGCTAAGATGGATTGGGGAACTTCATTAAAAGGCATGACAGTGGATAGGCAATGGCTAATATTTAAGGAACAAGTGCATGCATTTCAACAGTTATACACACTCCTTTCTAGCGCAAAAACACAACAGGAAAAGCAGCCCAACCATGGCTAACAAAATAAATTAAGAATAGTATTAGATACAAAGAGGAGTCATATAAAGTTGCTAGAAAAAGTAGCAAGTCTGAGGATTGGGAGCAGTTTAGAATTTAGCAAAGGAGGACCAAGAGATTGATTAAGAGGGGAAAAAGAGAGTATCAGAATAAACTTGCAAGGGACATAAAAGTCGACTGTAAAAGCTTGTATAAGTATGTAAAAAGAAAAAGATTAGTGAAGGCAAAGTAGATCCCTTGCAGTCCGAAACGGGAGAATTTATAATAGAGAACAAGGAAATGGCAGAGCAACTACTTCAGTTCTGTCTTCATAGAGGAAGACACAAATAACTTCCCAGAAATGCTAGAGAACGAAGGGTCTTGTGAGAAGGAGGAATTGAAGGAAATTAGTACGACAAAAAGAAAATGTTGGAGAAATTAATGGGACTGAGAGCCAATAAATCCCCAGGACCCAATAATCTACATCCCAGGGTACTAAAGGAGAGATGGCCATGGAAATAATGGATGCGTTGATTGTCATCTTCCAAAATTCTATAGATTCTGGAACAGTCCCAGCAGATTGGAGGGTGACAAATGTAATCCCACTGTTTTAAAAAAGGAGGGAGGGAGAAAACAAGTAATTACAGACCAGGTAGCCTAACATCAGTAGCAGGGAAAATGCTCAAGTGTATTATAAAGGATGCGATAACAGGACGTTTAGAAAATATCAACGGGATTAGACAAAGTCAATATGGATTTATGAAAGGGAAATCATGTTTGACAAACCTACTGGAGTTTTTTTTGAGGGCATAATTAGCAGATGAGAGAGAACTAGTGGATGTGGTGTATTTGGATTGCAGAAAGCTTTTGATAAAATCCCACATAGAATCATAGAAAAGTTACAGCACAGAAGGAGGCCACTTGGCCCGTCTTTGTCCATGCCAGCCCGAGGACACGCAGGTGCCCTTTCTAATCCCACCTTCCTGCACCCGGCCCATAGTCCTGCAACTTACAGCACTTAAGGTGCAGATCCAGGTACTTTTTAAAAGAGTTTAGAGTTTCTGCCTCTTACACCAACTCAGGCAGCGAATTCCAGACATCACTATCCTCTGCGTAAAAGAGTTCTTCCTCATGTCCCCGCTACACCTTCTGCCACTTATCTTGAATCTATGTCCCCTGGTTCTAGAATTCTCCACCAAGCAAAACAATTTTATCCTGTCCACTCTATCTATTCCCCTCATAATTTTGTACACCTTAATCAAGGCACCTCTCAGCCTTCTTTGTACCAGGGAAAATAACCCCAACCTATCCAATCTCTTCTCGTAGCTACACTTTTCTAAGCCTGGCAACGTTCTTGTAAATCTCCTCTGCACTCTCTCCAGAGCTATTATGTCCTTCCTGTAGTGTGGTGATCTGAACTGCACACAATACTCCAGTTGTGGCCTCACCAGTGTTTTATACAATTCCAACATTATATCCTTACTTTTATATTCTATACCTCTGTCAATGAAGGAGAGCATTCTATATGCCTTCTTTACAACCTTGTCTCCTTGAACTGCTGCCTTCAGGGACCTGTGTACTTGTACATCAAGATCTCTCACTTCATCTACCCCTCTTAGAATATTCCCAATAATTGTGTAATCCCTGTAACTGTTTGACCTCCCGAAATGTATGACTTCACACTTCTCTGTGTAAAAATCCATCTGCCACTTTACCGCCCACTCCACCAACCCATCTATATCGTTTTGGAGATTATGGCTACCCTCTACACTATCCACTACTCGGCCAATCTTAGTGTCATCTCCAAATTTCCCAATCGTGCCCCCCACGTTCACGTCTAAAACGTTAATATATAACACAAACAGCAAGGGTCTCAACACCGAGCCCTGTGGAACACCACATGAGGCAAGGGCATCCATTGATCAGTACCCTTTGTTTCCTGTTACAAAGCCAACCTTTTAACCAGTTTGCCACATTACCCTGAATCCCACGGGCTTTTATTTTCCTGACCAATCTGCCATATGGGACCTTGTCAAATGCCTTGCTAAAATCCATGTACACGATATCCACCGCACTACCTTCATCAACCCTTCTTGTCACTTCCTCAAAGAATTCAATCAAATTTGTGAGGTAAGACCTTCCTTCAACAAATCCATGCTGACCATCCCTGACTAGTCCGTGCCTTTCCACATGACAGTTAATCCTATCTCTCAGGATTGATTCTACTAATTTGCTCACCTCCGATGTAAGACTAACTTAGTCTATAATATATAAGGCCTATAATTGTTTGGTATTTCCTGTGATCCCTTTTTAAACAATGGAACTACGTTTGCATTTCTCCAGTCCTCTGGTACCTCCCCTGTAACTAGTGAAGATTGGAAAATCATCCTCAGAGCGTCTGCTATCTCCTCCTTGACTTCCTTCAGCAGCCTCGGAAACAATCCATCTGGCCCTGGTGATTTATCATCTGTCAAGGATTTCAACCCTTCAAGTACTTCCTCTCTCTTTATGACTATCCCATTCAATATCTCGCAGTGTTCCTCCTGGACTACTATATCTACATCCTCCCTTTCCTTTGTAAACACGGAGACAAAATATTCATTCAAAACCCTTCCCACAGCCTCTGCATCTTCATCTCTGATAGGTCCCACATTTTCCTTAACTAACCTTTTAGCATTAATGTATTGGTAAAACATCTTTGGGTTATCTTTACCTTTACTTGCTAATCATTTTTCATGCCCTCTCTTTGATTTCCTTATTACCTTTTTTACTTCATCCCTGCACCTCCTATATTTGTCTAGGCTATCTGCAGTGCTTAGTTCTTTGTGCCTATCTTACGCTTTCTTTTTCTGTTTGATCTTCCCCAGTATTCCTCTAGACAACCAGGGGGGTCTAGATTTGGCAGTACCACTCTCATTTTTGTAGGGGGCACGTCTACTTTGTACAATGAGAGGTTAGCGTGTAAAATTAAAGCACACAGGATTGGGGATAACACATTGGCATGGATTGAGAATTGGTTAGCACTCGAGAAACAGCGAATAGGAATAAATCGTCTTCTTCAGAGTAGCAGACTAGTGGGGTACCACAGAGATCAGTGCTTGGGCTCAAGCTATTCGCAATATATATCCATGATTTGGATGAGGTGACCAAATGTAATGTTCCCAGGTTTTCTGATGACACAGAACTAGGTGGGTATGTGAGTAGTGAGGAGGATGTTAAAAGGCTTCAAGGCAATTTAGATAAGTTGAGTGAATGGGCAAATACATGGCAGGTGCAGTATAATGTGGATAAGTGTGAAGTAATCCACTTTGGTAGGGAAAACAGAATGGCAGAGTAGTATTTCAATGGTGATAGATTGGGAAATGTTGATGTACAAAGGGACCTCGGTGTCCTTGTACACCAAATCACTGAAAGCAAGCATGCAGGTGCAGTAAACAGTTAGGAAGGCAAATGGTATGTTGGCCTTCATTGCAAGAGGGTTTGAGCACAGGAGCAAGGATGTCTTACTGCAGCTGTACAGGGCCTTGGTGAGACGACACCTGGAGTATTGTGCGCAGTTTTGCTCTCCTTACCTAAGGAAGGATATGCTTGTCATAGAGGGAGTGCAGTGAAGGTTCACCAGATTGATTCCTGGGATGGCATGACTGCTGTACGAGGAGATATTGGGCCGGCTTTTTCACTGGAGTTTAGAAGAATGAGGAGGGATCTCATTAAAATAAATGAAATTCTGACAGGGCTGGACAGACTGAATGCAGGGATAATGTTTCCCTTGGCTGAGAGGTTTAGAAGGGATCACATTCTCAGGATACAGGGTAGGCCATTTAGGACTGAGATGAGGAGAAACTTCCTCACTCAGGGTGATGAACCTGTGGAGTTCTCTACCACAGAAGGCTGCAGAGGCTAAGCCACTGAATATATTTAAGAAGGAAATAGATTTCTAGACACTAAAGGCATCAAAGGGTTTGGGGAGAGAGCAGGAGTATGGCTTTAAGATAGAGGATCAGCCATGATCATATTGAATGGCGGAGCAGGCTTGAAAGGCTGAATGACTTACTCCTCCTATTTTCTATGTTCCTAATTTTTTCTAATTTTCTGTTTTGCACTGCTTATATCACCTGAGGCAGCTGAGTGGGGCTTTGAGAGTCTTGCCATACATGACATTTATCAGAGACTACCAAATTATAATAAAGAGAGTAGAAAGATTTCCGACTTTTTTTTTCTTGTTTTGGAATACTTCACATGTTGTATGAGTCAAGTATTATACTATTTGCTCAGAGCATCTTTCTTTCTGTTCCTGTGTTATCTTAATTGTAAGTAAGTATGACTATTGGTTTTATTTAGAAAGTAAGAATCAAACATTGCATTTTCAGAGTAGATAGGAGAATATAGTGGGCATCCTATAGAATCATTGGTGCGATATACCTCAGTTGAAGGCTCTTTGTTGCTATATGGCTCGCTGCTGTTTTCATGCTACATATTAAGTGTGCAGTTTTTTGTTCCAAAGGTGGCTTCATCTAATTTTGGAAATGCCTATTTTCTATGAAAGTCCAAGATCTAACTTAAATACAATGCCTGATTAGTGACATTAGACTATTTCAGTCTATGAATCAATAAACACTTCCAGTTGAGGATCCTTACAGGAAGGGGATGAATTTCTTTGTACTTCAGGAGATCAAACTGTAAAGGTTTTCCATTTATAAATTTTTTTAACCTGGTTGTATTGCACTTTGTAGATTTTGTATGTTTTATTTCCTGGACTGAAATACAAATGATATTACAAAAGTGAAATAAGAGCGAAGTATATTTTTTATTTGTTTGTGAGATCTTGGCATTACTGGCAAGGCTAGTACTTATTACCCATCCCGAATTGCCCTTGAGTAGGTGGTGTGAATTGCCTTCATGAATTGCTGTAATCATGTGATGTAGGTTAGGGAAGGAGTTCCAGGATTTGTCCCAGCAACAGTGAAGAAACGGTGATATATTTTAAAGTCAGGGTGGTGTGTTTCTTGGAGGGGAACTTGAAGGTGTTATTGTTCCCATGTGCCTGCTGCCCGTTGTCTTCTAGGTTATAGAGGTCATGGGTTTGAAAGGTCCTTATGAATGAGCTTTGGCGAGTTGCTACAGTGCTTTTTTTAGTTGGTACACACTGCTGCCACTGTTGGTTGGCGGTAGAGGGAGTGAATGTTTAATGTGGTGGATGGGGTGCCAATCAAGCAGGCTGCTTTGTCTTGAATGGTATCAAACTACTTTGGTGATGCTATTTATATCTGAAAACCCCAGCACAGGACCGGCTACTGTAAGAGTAGTTTACCACTTTCGCAGTGTGCTCAGCCTCCTCTGTTTATATTTTTCCTTGTTGATCCTTTATTTTTTTTTATATTGGCTTATATCTAATTTGCTTTGGCCCTTTTAACTCTTACCATTACCTACCTTCTTCATTCCCAGCCTTTTTTTTGAGCAGATCTTAGTTTTTTTCCCTTTGGGGAATAGTGGGGAGGTGGTGGAAGGATTCCCAGTCTGATTATTAGCCCATTGAACCACTTCATGAACGCTCCTTCGTAGCTGGCCTGGGATTCGAATGTGGAGCTTCTGGTCCAGGAGTACAGACGCTACCACTGCGCCAGAAGACCTCTTTTTCTCAGACAAAATTAATGATTGTTTTAAATTCAAGTCTGGGTGACTCTTGTTTTATTAGATTGTGGCCAATTGAGTCTATTTGTTTCAGCTAGAAGCACTCTTGCATTAGTCAGAATATTGTGGATTGAAGCCTTGCTCTGGGGCATCACTACATTATCAAGTTTGACTTTATAATGTAGGAAAGATTGCTGCATTGTTAGAGATGTCATCCAAAAATGAAGCAGTAAAAATTGTTTCCATCTGCATATTTAGGTAGATGTAAAATATCCTAATCCACTGTTTGATGAAAATTGGGGAGTTTGGTATCCTCATGACTGAAATTCCTCTTTTAACTAAGGCCACCAAAAACAATTAATTGATCATTTATTTTATTGCTACTTGAATGATAGCTGCATACATGTCAGTATTGTTTCTGCCAGCATAACAAATCACTACGTCACTACGTCACAGGAATTAACTGTTAAATGGGGCAGAGGTTTCAAATGTTTTAAGGAGATGCGATAACGTGTTATATTGCTAAGTCTATTACTTCAAACCTGGTGTATGGAAAACTGCAGCATAAAACTCAAGTTAAAGGTTCACCATTTTCCTGAGTAAGTGGAGTCAGGATTTACATCATGATCGAAATCATTTCTGGCAAAGGAAGCAATCACACTTCAACTTTTCTGATCTTTTTTTCTACAGAAGATATTTGAAAATGAGTTATGTTTAAACAGTGTGTTTTAAAATAGAATAAATTGACAGGTTTGAAAAAAGAGGAGATTATGGTGATAATTACCCAATTTCCACAATAACAAAGAGCAATAATCAATTCGCTATTTCATCTGAGCCAACATAATAAACATCCACACATAAAATGCTAGGAATTAACCTATTTGTGTGAGGCTGGTACAAGATTTCTCCTCTTAAGGGAGGGTGTAGTTATTTTAGTTGACTGGCCTACTAGAGAGTTCTTAAATGGGGAGTGAGTTGAAAGCACCATTTGTCCAATTCTGAAAAATGCAGTTGAGAAAAAATACATCGTCAGTTTGGTTTAAACAGACCATGGGATGGATTTTACAGGCATGTCCTGGCTAAAAAGTTGGTGGTGAGCCCACCCACCATAATAAAAGCTGCCGTTCTGCAATTTAACACTGGAAGTAGTATTAATTGCTTTAAGGTGAAACTTCTGCCCCTATGTTGGGAGAAAGTTCCACTTTAAAAAGTTGCCGACCATTCAGATGGCCGGTAGCTCTCCTATCCAAGAAGGGTGCCAGGTGAGAGCCACTGCTGGGATTATAGGTAGTTCCGATGTAGAGGAGCCCAGACTTAAGGAAATTCTGGGGTATCGATGGGGTCAGGCTGGCAGGCGTCGGGGGGGGTGGGGGACCAGGTTTGAGAGACCCTGGGGGAAGCTTAAGGAGGGAAGGATAATCTTGCGGGGTGGTGGGGGCAGTCCCCCTTGCCTGACTCCAGTCCTATCCCACCAAACTTACCACATGGCTTGTGTCTCCACCCTGCTGTGGGTAAAATAGAATCAAGGGTCAGATCCTTAATTGATCATTAATTGGCCACTTAAGGGTCTCAATAGGCCCAAGGGCAGGCACTGCCCGATGCCTATACCGTCCCTTGTAAAATTTGAGTCTGTTTGGGGCTAGCAGGCAGGCCACACATTGGATTTTACGAGCCCTATCTTTAAACCCGCCAGTGTAAGCGTAATATCCAGCCCTGAGGGACAGCCTTGGCCTCAGACTGAAAGCTATCATGCAGATCATTGGGTTATTCAGTCAGAACTTTTCTAGAAAAAAAGGCAGTTCCAAACCTAGTATTTTAGTTCGCATGAAGGACAGGTGCATGACTTGTTTCTTTGAACAATTAGTAAAATAAGAGGCAGAATTTTTCGCCTGGCATGCAGACAAGCGCCTGACCCGCTCGAGCGTGCCCGCCGACCGAAATTTCACATGATGACGTCGAGTGAGTGTGCCAACGTCATCGCCCGATATTTCAGTCAGCGGGCACGTGCGAGAGTCGGAAGTGCACCCGCCGACAATTAACAGGCCTATTAAGGCCATTGACGTAGTAATTAACTGAGATTTTTTGTTGCCTGTCCAATGTTATGGTTGGTGGGTGGGTGTATCAGCCAGGCGGCCTTTGCATTTTTTAGGAAACCTCATCCACGGGCGAGATGAGGTTTCCGATATTAATTTTGAAAAAAAATAAAAATGTTTGGGCAGAATTTTCATCATCCTTATGTTCCGGTTACTGATTCTGATGCTTGGGCAATTTTTCCCGGTTTTTAAAATCTTTATTTTTTGCATTTAAATTCTTCAGCTCCCTGAGGCAGCTCTCTGCCTTCAGGAGACTTTCATTCCGTGCACCTTTGCGCCCGTGTTGACTTCAGCGCTCGCCCTCCTCCCACCCCCACCCCGGAAGCGCTGAGCCTTTCAGCATGCCTTTCATTCTGGCTGGCAATTAATTGGCCAGCCAGCTAACATGAAATCGCAGCCGTTCCCCGGCTGCTTCCAGGCCCACCGATTGTGAGCGCCCATCAGACTAAAAATCCTGCCCAAGGTTTATTTTAAAGAAGTGAGGTTTCTTTACAACTGTTATTCTGTTTGTTCACTTGTTGGGGGCTAAATTAAATAGTCCCCAGAAACAGGAACAGGGTTCTCAACATGGGATTATCCCATATCCACTCAATGAATGCAGGCAGGGTGGTATCTTTGTGCCGACTGCTCATTATCATGATTTCTGCTTACAGCCAGCACTAACTCTGCTGTTGATTGGCTGCACGCATCAGCAGGGAGCCCCAACAATGTAACTTCCTACTACCACTTAAAGCATCTCTTTAAAAAAAGAGAGATGCATTGTGGCTGGGGCAGGTGCCTGAGAATCCTTTGTGACCTTGTGAACTTAGTCTGGGAGGGAGAGAAGAAGGACTGAATGTATGAACATGGGAAAGAGTGGGAACCAAGGTTTTTTTCAGTGCTGCGCTGAAGGCCATGATGAAGAGGGTATAAAGGGAAGGTGTATTTTGGCCACTGATGGAGCTGACGACATCATAATGCAGTGCAACAAATAGCTAACCATTGGAGAGAGCAAGCACCAGGTTTTCTTATGCTGGTGGATGAGGTGGAAAGGAGGATAGATGTCCTTCATCTGCAATGAGATAGGAGACCTTCCAGACACAATGTGAAGGCAGTGGGAATAGGTAACCGCGGTGGTAAATGCCAAACATTTAGCCCTAAAGATCTGAATGCATGACTGAGAAGTTTAATGACCTCACTTGAGTGGTCACTGCTGTTGATTGCCGTATTCCACCAGCTGCATCTGTTCACTTCAGCCACTGCTCATTCACCAATAACCCATGCCTAATATTCTATGCTTCACCTCACCCTTAACATTTTGGTAAGCCTCATACCCACATCTCACAGCTTGCACACATTGCCAGCTATTCAAACATGTCTGCCACGTCATCCAAATGGTTTGCTATCACTGACACACTTCCGCCTCTTGCATGAGAAGGTGGTGCACCACTGGAGGTATCAGGAGCTAACTGGAAAGGAACAGGTGAGCCTGCATCTTTTTATCCACATGGAGGAGATGGCGCTAGCCATTAGTGGAATGGTCATGAATGAGCCTGTGGTCAGCAGTGGGGTTGAATTCATGGAAGTTGACAGTTTCCTTGTACCTGATCCTCCTCTTCACATCCTGCTTCCTCTTTATCCCGCAACTTCTTATGAGTTACAAACTGTAGATGGTGTAAGCATGTATTTCTTACTTTCCCCTCGCACCCCTTTTTCCTTGCAAGTATCCAAAAACTGCAACCTGGCAGGCAGTGGAAAAAGACCCAAGAAGAAGGTGATGATGAAGACTTGATTTCACACTTGCCACCTGCTCAGACACTGACACTATTCACACCTTAGAATACAGCATAGAGGCAGGATCTATGTATGGTGAAACACCAGGCACAAGTGAGCTGCAACCAGGGCAGAGGAGAACAAACTCACGGGAGTTGGAGGTTGCACGCACATTCTGCTGCAGACCACTCGCATGTACTAGGCTACAGAAAAAGGCTGATGGGTGTACACACCCTAAAATGCTTAGTGCATTCGGAACCCTGCCAGAAAGCTCTGTTCATTGTCGAGTATCGTGGAGGTGTCTGGCATCAACTTAAGCATGGAGTTTGGAGCCCATTCTTTCTCACATGGAATTGTTGGCTAACTCCACCAACATACTTGGGGACCCAACCACGATGGAGGGTCTAATCAATTTCTCTAATTTCATTGACGCACCAGCATCTTTCACCAAAAGTCTGAGTATTGCATTGGAAGTTCAGATTGCTGCCATCATGTTTCTGGATACCAGCATTGAAAGGGGCTTGCAGGGTACCATAGCTGTCCAACAATCTACCCTCCAACAGATTATTAGAATTTCTGAGGTGCTGCTCTAGGGGTAGCAATGGTTCTAAGGGGCATGTACCTGCTGTCTTCTCTCAGGGTGACAGCATTTATGATCCCACTCCTGTCACTCTGCCCATGCTCTAGCTGTTGCCTGCCAGCCGCCCAGCCTGTGCTGCTGCTGCTCATGCCAATTTGGTGCAGTCTGAAACTGGGTCTCCCAAGCCCAGCTCTGCTTGATGTCATTCTACACTCAGTCAGCAACCTTTCACCAGCCACAGTTTAACCATTGGGGTAGCATTTCATAAGAGCATTGGATTGGCAAAGGGGCCTGAAAGGCAGGCACTAAGAAATGCACAAGGATGATTAGCTGACTTTCTTGTGCAAATTGGCTTGGTTTAATTTTAAAATTGGTTGGGTATGTATTTTGCGTTAGGTTTTATTTTCACATTGTGGCCATTTGGGCAATGTTATGGTCATTGACAGAGGAAAAGTAAGGATGGTGGGATTGTTGATGAATGGGTAATTGAGGTTGAAGTTACTGATTTTGTATTCAAATTATTTCTTCTTGTAAAGCCAGGGCCGATAGGAACTATCTAAACTGCAGCCTCCCTTCCTCTTTGCTTCTGTTGCCGCCTCCTCTATAGCCAGATGCATGAAAGTTCATAGCCACTGTCACCTTAACAGCCAGTGGCAATGCAGTCTTTTCCCTGTTCTGAGGTTGATGTTGTGACTGCAGCATATAGCAGTGAGGACTTCCTTAGTGAAGTGCAAATGTTTCAAATATTGGTAGTCACTGAAGTTCAGGTAGGTGCTCTCTGAACACCCTGGGTTCATTTGGCATGCTGCTGTGAGCCCTTTGTCTGCTCTTCCTCTTCTGACAGCGTGCTCTGCTCTGCCTAGCCTCTATTCATTCTCCCATTCTGATCTAAGAGGAATGCCTACTATTGCATCGATGTCTGGGAGCATTCTGGAAAGCACTAAAAAAGAAATGTAGAATTATAGCAACAGCCAGGAGAAATCACCCTTTAAACACTGCAGGTGTGGGGTCCTTCATGCTGTTTAATGCATGTTCAGCTATATGAACGTAATTGTGCATTGACTGGAGCGAAGAGCTCCAAAATGATGCAATTGATGTCAAATCAGCATTACCAATTGATTGTTGTCATGATCTACCTGCTCTACATGTTTTTGGCGGATGTTAACTGCGCATGCACTAATACCTTTAACAAGCTGGTGTCCAAGGTCATTTTGGGTCCCAATGGCACACATTGCTGCTCAGACCAATTTCTTGCCTAGTGTCTCTAAAAGTAAACAGCATTCTCCTCTGTCTGCTAACTGAAAGATTGGTGAAGTGCATGTGAGGGATCGTGTAAAAAAGACAATACCCATCTCCGATCATAGGGGGGTTATGTTATTAAGACCCCAGTTTATGCAATCATATAGTTAGATATTAGACAGTACCTGCACACTCCTAACTATAAGGCACTTGGCTGCTAAGGGGCACAATCAACACCACTCTACCTGAGAAAATGCCTAAGACAGATCCAAACAGAAGCACTGCTAACTTTAGCATTACTGCATGGGAAACAAATTTGCAGTTCAAAGTTTCCTACAATCAAGTGATCTATTAACCCATTTTTTCCCTTTCTCCTCTCCAATGTTTTGACAGGTATGACTCTTTGACTGGCGTTCCTTCCTACCAGCGGGCCCTGGCATTTGAAAAGGGAAGCATACTCTTCAACATTGGTGCACTCTATACGCAGATTGGTGCACGGCAGGACCGGACCACCACGGAGGGCATCGATCATGCCATTGACGCCTTCCAAAAGGCTGCAGGTAGGTTTGCATTGGATGACTGGAATTTATGTTTGATTAACAGAACAAGCAGATGAAATTAAGATGTTAGGCTAGCTATGTACAATGATGTTTCATGCTGAGTGTCAATCAATGAGCCATGAAGTCCACTAAGATAATATACGTTACCACAATAAAATGATACTTCCTCTGTTATTTTGATTTCAGAATCACTCTTATTTCAATTTCAATTTCCCCAATTCTAGGTTTTATTTTTGTTTGCTATAGGTACCTGAAAGAAATAGCTTTTATTTGTCTGCTGAAATTTGTAAGATCATTGGGTTTTGCATTTACTGTGAAGAACAAAAGTCCAAGGCCTGGCAACAGGCCACCTACCATTGTGACTTAAAGGAAAATAGATGATAGTAAGGTCATGAACTTGTGTATGGAATTGGGTTATCATCAGCTTCAGCTGTTAGTATTCAACTTCCATTTAACAAACCAGACAATCAAGATCATGCTCTTGCCACAGACCTACCACCTTCTAAATCTTTGAGTTACCCCTATCTTAAAGCAATTTAGAAATTTATATTTTGACTTGCTAGGGGTAGCAACAATAATAGCTAGGCTCCCTGATTATTGCAGTGGCCAGGAGCCGGTCTGATTCCCCAGGGTGTTCTTTTCACTTGCAGCTACTGTTCCACAGCTATTGAAGCCTTGGCTTCCTGCATGAGGTCCACATGGAGGGAAATTTGACCCCAATGTTGTTCTAAGACCAGCAAATGGAATTTTAGGAAAAATGTATGATATTTCTTGGAACTAAGCCAAGAAATCACGTAGATACACCTTTTCTAGTTCAATGGATTAGAGATCCGGATTTAATGCAGTTAATGTAGTTCAGTTGTAAGCCTAGACCCATAGATATACTATTTTGTTAACTTATTTTTCACTTTTCGATTGCTGTAATGATTTGAGTCGCACAATCTTTCCATATCACAGATCTTGAGGTATTAGTGTGTTGGACAAAAGGAATCCCTGTGCATGGGATATATTGTGCCTCATAGAAGGTGGTATTTGGCCCCCAGGAGCTCCATCACAAGTTGCTTGTTTTTGTTGTTTGTTTCCACAAACTATTTGCTAACTGCACCTACTACAACTAATTTGAACTGGATTTTGCACTGCCATAACAAGCACTGTTACATAACAGGAAATTCAGAAGGGCTTGAAAATAAATAATCTTACCATCTTCAAAACTTGTCAACAAACTTATTTGAACTCTTGAGGAGATGCAATCATCAATAATGGAAAGGGAAAATCTATTTTTATTTTTAACTATCTTCTCTGAAGCAAGAACAGGCTGGAATGCGATTACACAAATGACAGTAGCATTCTTGCCTCGAGTCAGAGGTTGTGAGTTCAAGTTCCACTGCAGGATTTGAGCACAAAAATCAAGGCTGACATTCCAGTGCCATACTGAGGGAATGCTGCACTGTCAGGGGTGATGTCTTTCAGATGAGACATTAAACCCAAACCCCATCTGCTCTCAGCTGAACGTAAAAGATCCCGTGATACTATTTCAAAGTAGAGGAAGGAAGATACCCTCAGTTTCTTGGTCATATTTAGCACCCCAGTCAACATTACAAAACCATCTAATCTTTTGATGCTTGTGGGAGCTTGCTGCAAATTGCCTGCCGTGTTTCTTGCATTATAACAACTACACTTCAAGAAGTATTTTATTGACAAAAAAGCACTTTGAGATGTCCAGCAGTTGTGAAAGACACTGTATAAATGCAAGTCTTTTTTTTAAGTGTTAGCTAATCTCAGCCAAAATAGCAGTTTTTCCCATTGCACCTGAGGCAGAGAGGGAGGAAGTCAGAAAGGATTCTTTCTTTTAGTAGGCATTAAATAACGTGCTGAAAAGTGTTGTTGTGTGCCAGTCAGCTAAGAACAGAATTTAGTACGGCTTTGCCAGTGTCCCTTCTGAAATTGGCTTCAGTCTGTTCTCTTCATGCAGATTGATTGTTTCCAAAATTCATTGGGTCTGCTGTTGGTTAATTTCTAGGTTAAATAATGAGGTACCAATGGAACCATACCACAGCAATAGTTAGACCCTTCAGAAAAGGAATGAAACTGTTTGACAACAAATTCTGGATACCTTCTAGTTTGATTCAGGATCTAAGCCATAAAGGTTGTGGGTTCAGGATATGATGAGCATATAATCCAGGCTGACACTTCCGTGCTGTACTGAGGCAGCGCTGAATTGTCCAAGGTGCTGGCTTTTGGGTGAGCAGTTAAACTAAGCACTACCAGCCTTTTTTAGGCAAATCTTGACAAGATTTGAAGAGAAGCCATTTTCAATCACTTTTAGTCTTGGAAAAATCACTTGGTTACCTGTAAGGATCAAAAACATAATTTCGAGTTGCTTAATTTCTTGGTTTCTTTACAGAGTGTTTGGAACATGGCATGCTTTCCCAGAGACCATTGCATCTTTCAAGGGATAAGTGGAATGACACTAAGGAAAGCATGAGAGCCAGCAAAGCATTGGTGTTCACTTGATTGGCCAAGTGGGCACCTCCTGTGTTTAAAAAAAAATGTAGTTGAGGGGAGTTCTCCTGGTTATCTGAATGGCATCAGCACCAAAGGAAATATCATTTAACTGGTCATTCTTCTCATTTGTTATTTCACGGAATCGCAGAATTGTTACAGTGCAGAAGGAGGCCATTTAGCCCATCATATCAGCACCGGTTCTCCGAGCATTTTAACTTAGTGCCAACTTCTTGTTCTCCTGCCTTTTCCCTGTAATCCTGCACATTGTTTCTATTTAAGTAATCATCCAATGCCCTCTTGAATGCCTCAATTGAACCTGCCTTCACCACACTTCCAGGCAGTGCATTCCAAACCCTAACTACTCACTGTGAAAAAGTTTTTCTCACCTTGCATTTGCTTCTTTTGCAAAACACTTTAAAACTGTGCCCTCTGGTTCTCGATCTGTTTGAGCAGAAACAGTTTCTCCCTACCTGACCTGCCCAGACCCCTCATAATTATAAAAACTTCTATCAAGTCTCCTGTTAGCAGCCTTCTCTCCAAGGAAAACAGTCCCAACATCTCCGATCTTTCCTTGTAACTGAAGTGTCTCATCCTGGGAACCATTCTCGTAAACCTCTTCTGCACTCTCTCCAATGCGTTCACATCCTTCCTATAGTGTGGTGCCCAGAACTGTCCACAATACTCCAGCTGAGGTCTAATCAATGCCTTATATAACTTCATCACAACCTCCCAGCTTTTGTACTCCGCCCCTATTAATGAAACCTAGAATACTGTATGCTTTAGAAACAGCTGTCACTACCTGTCCTGCCACCTTCAATGACTTATGTACATAAACACCCAGATCTCTCTGCTCCTACACACCCTTTGGAATAGTATCCTTTATTTTATCCTGTCTCTCCATGTTCTTTGTATCAAAGTGCATCACCTCACACTTCCCTGCGTTGAATTTCATCTGCCCACTCCACCAATGTGTCAATGTCCTTTTGAAGTTCTACACTGTTCTCCTCTCAGTTTACAATTCTGCCAAGTTTTGTGGCACCTTCTGATAAAATTAGCTATCTCATTTGGCTACATAAAAGTGACTGCATTTACAAAGTAATTAATTGGACATGAAGTGTTTTGGGGCATGCTGAAGACATGATGAACACGAGTTGGTGCCGTCTTTTTCCTCCGAGCACCACCTGTAGTATATTCTATATTCTTATGTTACACAAAGGTTTTGCTATGTTCTACAAGCATTATACGAATATGTCATGTCCAATTTCACCAGGTGCATTGAACTACTTGAAAGAAAACTTCTCTAATGCACCAAGCCTTGACATGAGCACGCCATCCCTCAACATGCTGGTGCGTCTGATGATCGCACAAGTACAGGAATGCGTCTTTGAAAAAGTGATGGTGGCAGGAGTTAAGGACGAGTTCTTAATGCAGCTACAGAGTGCACAGGAAGCTGCAAGGGTAACATGTTTCTCCCGCTTATACTATCTACACTTATGTTGGGAAATTGGTGCTAACCATTTGCCATTATCTTTACAAAGGCACCAATAATAACCTATTAACACACTGCCTTTTTGGGCAGTTCAATAAGTAATTGCCCTGTCTTTTTCAAAGGCCTCTACTAATTTAAATTGGTTTTCGCATCAATTTAATCATGATAAAAGATTTCCTTTTTAAATGAGATTCTCCATGCTACTGATAATTGAAGGAGGCGATTGCTAGATGGATACTTAATATTTTGTAAAATTATGCTAATTATTTCATTTTTTGATCTTTCCATGTATAGTGGACACATCGTGTTAACACAAATTCACCACTATAAACAGTAAACTATGTACTTGATCCAAGGATGGGACTCCCAAAGTATTCCTTTCAAATTGTGTCAGTAAGATTGGAGTTCTCTTTTTTAAAAAAATGTATTTAATTCGTGATTTGTCTAGTGTATACATGAAATCATTAACTTTTTTAGATTTTTTTTGCTACGCTTGTGTTCCTACTCTCAATATGCAGGTGTCTCATGATTAGCAGCAGCCATCCCCTTCCCCCCCAAAAAATGGAAGACCTCTGAGTTTAGAAAGGCTACTTGAAAGCAGAGGAAATTACTTTCAGATCTTGTTTTTTACACACGTGTGGTTTTCAGTAGCATAACGATCAAGGACAAAAACCTTGCCTGCTTTTTTTAAAAAAATTCTGTTCTTCTCCTTCACATAAGGTTACCGAAGGTATTTGTAGTACCATGACTGAGTTGAGTGAACATGGTTAATATTACTTTGTGACATGTTACCAGAAGACATTTGAGGACAGTTGAGAGCAGATGAAGAAGATTTGCCTATTCTTAGTCTTTGCTTAACATCCTGACTGGTATTACAATTTCTCATAGGATGCACATTTTGGGGAGATCTACAGGCAGGGACCACTTTATCACTTTATAAAGGCAGCATACAATCACTGTAATTCCAGTAACATAAGCTTTATTTTGCTGTCCTGAATCATTATTTTATTGCTGTGTAGGTGGCAGATGTGTACTCCTTGGTCTATCAGACAATGACACAACCCCCAGTGAAAAACTACGTTCCGTTCTCTTGGACAACCCTGGTTCAGGTCAAATCCGAGTATTTCAAAGCAGTTTCTCACTATTTTGCAGCAGTTGCACTGTGTGACCATATGAGTAAGTATCGTGACAAAATTTGGTAGCAGATTTATGATTGATGTGTAAATATATTGTTTAATGAGATTAAAGAGAAATATTTTAACACTAGTCAATCTCCATTGGCATTGAACACAGGGATACAAAGTTGAATAAAGTTATCGGGTGAGATTGGATTAAAGGGCATGGGGATAATTGGAATTTTAAATTCCTTTGTTCACATTTATAAAATAAACTGTGTGTGTGGCACCTGTACTTGGGCGTGCTCTAGTTTCAAGTTTACAAAGGCAGGGCTATTCTAAAATTCAGAAGGAAATGTACATAAATGTACAATTCTTAACATATAGTATTTATCCATACTGCACACCTACTTGGTGCAGATACAGCAGCATTGGAATAGAGTAAGAGACAGAGGACATCTGCAACTTACTACAAGCTCAGGAGCATGAGTAAGAAGGGGCAGGTTATCTACTCATTATTGTATCTACCTTGATGTGTTACTCCACTGCTCAGGCATGAGAATTATGAAAAATAATGAGCCATCACTGAAAGCTCAATTGAACACTAATGTCTTTACTAGATTTGAACTATACACCCATTAGCAATATAAATACGTTACAAGACAAATATGTTTCAAGACATCATACATAACGAGCACTCAGCAAGTAGTTAATCTCCTGCTAACTGTACTTCTAGCAGCTAAGCAAGCTGACCTGGCTTCAAATCATATTTTGCAATGACTTTTATCTTTTCTTCCCAAACTGAACAAAATGTTTCATTGACAAGATCATACTGTCCTATCATCATCCACCTTAAGCTGGAATTATCTAATGAAGTGTTTCATTCTTTGTTCAAACCACAATATTAGAGACTCGTTTGACAATTTGTATATGTTTAAACTCTTTTAGTAACTCTCCATTCTTCTGGCTGTTGCATTTGCTTTCAAGATCTTTATCAGTTACATCAGCTTCCTTACCTGGTCTCGCACACGAACACATTTTATGACTGTAGTACAATTAAACAATCCAAGCCTTTTAAGTTGCTGACTTCTTACAAACTGTTGTTTGGAGAATTAGTTAATTTTACAAAGCATATAAACTTAAACATGCCTCCTAGTTTCTCTGCCTTTCAAAAGGAGATATTGTCAATCAATGTCAGTTTGTGTGTGTGTGTCTCTCTCACTCCGCAGCTTTCAAAACCCCTGAGACCATTTAGATCAACTCAATGAACATTTTTTAAAACACATCAGTTCCTTATCTTTGTGTTCTCAGACATGGTATCTCCAGGTTTCTGTGTATATAAAAATTCTGCAAAGCTCCAACTTGATATCAAAACAAAGCAGAACTTTTAGACATGTCTGTTTATTGGTTTCAATTCATTTTATGACTTTTGCTTGTTGCTAAGCATTCCATAGGTTTCCATACAGATCAATGCCTGTAATGGAAGAAACCATCCTGCAGCTGTTACACCCTGCACAAAGCATAAATTTCTGCATTTCATTTAAACTATCGATGCTCCCCTTGGATCGAATAGCTTGTTCAAATCTCAGCCACAAATTTTGATGAAAATTTTAGCATCTCTTAGGTTATTCATCCCGACAAGGAAAACAGTCAAACATGCAAAACTTGTCAACCCTTTGGTTTTTTTAAATATAATTTTATTGCAGCTATAATATTTTTCAATAACCTAGGAGACATGATTGCTTTTGAAGATACAGTGTGCTAAAGATATGACCTAAATTTCCAACCTTCTGACCCTCCTCCAGAAACTACAGTACTTCAAATATATGTGCCTCATCAATCAACCAATCAAACCCATTTGGTTCACTAATGTCCTTTAGGGAAGGAAGATCTGTCATTATTGCCTGGTCTGACCCACATATGTCTCCAGACCCAAAGTAATGTGGTTGACTCTTAACTGCCCTCTACAGTGGCCTAGCAAGCCTCTCAGTCCAAGGGCAATTAGGGATGGGCAACAAATGCTTGTCTTGTCATTGATGCCCACGTTATCCTTTCATTCCATAAAAGGATTAAAAAAAACTAAAAGGATGGAGAGAAAATTGTAGCTCTCTCAAAAGCATCTCTTAACAGCTTATTCAAACAAACATAACAATGTATTTTTGTTGAGTCATGTGTGTAGCCTTCCCCCAAAAGAAGTACAGTGGAAATACTGGTCACACGAGTCCCTTTTGAGCTCCACCAGGCAGCTAATTTTAGACAGGTGTTTTTAGGGATCTGGGAAGTGCAGGAACATAATGGGAGAGATTGAAGGCATGCTGAATTAGTGAGGCTTTAGAGTCCTTTTAAAGCAAGAGAGAACATGATAGCAAGGGAATTCTAGAGACAAAGATATAATGGTTGAAAATGAATCAGTCATTTAGCACTGAGATGAGAAATTTCTTCACTCATGGGGTTGAGGATCTTTGGAATTTTCTATCTGAGTGCTGTGGAGTTATTGAGTCTATTCAAAACAAATTGAAAGATTTTTGAACACTGAAGGAATTAAGGGACGGTTGGATAGTCTGGAAAGGTGGAATTGAGGTAGATCAGCCAAGATTGCACTGACTGGTGGAATAGGCTTGAAGGGCTGAAGGGCCTACTCCTCCTATTTCTTATGCTTTTATGGAAGACCTCTGCTGGAGTTTGGAAAATCTGTAATTCAGAATCCTTGGAATAGCAGATGTGCTCTGGGTTTCAAGGGCTGGAGAAACCAAAATAAATTAGCTGAGGTTTTGTTAAGGCATTAACAAGCACAAGGTCTTGAAATCAATTCACTGGGAAGCATAACTATTGAGCATGGTGAAGGAGGATGCAATGATGGTGTGCAGCTTTATGCAGGAGAGGACTTCAGCAGAAAGCTTCTGGATTAGTTGAAGCTTGTGATAGTGCAAACAGGATGAAAGACTGGCAGGAACTGCATTGGAGGAATGAAGGGAGTGGGATTATTTGAGGAATGGTAAGGTAGGTAACGGGTAATATTCCAGAGGTGGAGAAAGGTAGTCTTGGTGATGGGCTGAATCTGGGGTCTGAAAGCTTGGCGAAATCTCAAACAAAATACTGAGATCGAATGCCACTTCGTTTCAACCTAAGTGGACAGTTAATAAACAGATATGTAAGTGCTGGATAACTAGGGAAATCTCTGGAAAGTACATGCTTCAGGGAGAATTTGAGGGATAAAAGGGCAGATTAGTATGAATCACTTTGCATATTTTTTTCAGTGGGTCCTGACGATGAAGAAAGTGAACAAGTAAAGGCCCTTCAGCAACTACATGTGACAATGCCGGAGGGTCCCTCGTTAATCACAGTACTGAAAGATAAAGAAGAGCGACGTAAATTAGGTATGCAATGATTTTGCAAGACAAATATTTCCCGATATTGTTGTCATAAGTTAATCCTCCCACATTCATATCTCTGAAATGTTACGTTTATTCTAAGTTAGTTTAATAAAGCTGTGAACTTTGGAAAGCTGAGTCTATTCAAAACGAGGCATAATAGCTCTCTGCTGAAGTAATAAGTACTAATAATTCCACATGTTTACAAACAATCTATCATGTCAAAATGACTCATCAGTTTAAACACAATGAATTACTTTTTGACGTGCAATGACTGTGTTTTGTACGTAAACATGACGACCTTCTGCACTAGCAGCATCCCACACATAGCAGTGAGATGCCCTATTTTTGGTGGTTTGATAGGGTATGTACGTTGGCCAGGACAATAGGACAGGTTTTCAGATATTGCCACAAGGCCTTTAGAATCTTTGTGAATCACTGAAACTGAACAATGGGATTTTGATTTAATACCTAATCTACATGAGTATTTCTTTAGTTGTGCTGTGGAGTATTCCTGCTCAGATTACAACTTCTACATTGCATTAATGTAGAAAAGCATCACCAAGTGCTTCAGAGGCTTAGAAAGAAATGTACGTTGAGCCAAAAGAAATACATGTTGAGAGGGATGGGCAAAAGCCTGTTCAAAGTTATGGATTTAATGGAAAGGCTGAAAGGGAGGAGATTGAGAGGTAGGGAGATAAACTGAACAAAAGTGGGGGTATGAAGGCTAGAATTGGATGAAGTGTGTGGGAGGAAAGGGAGGGTGGTTGCAAAGATGAAGGAAGTCACAGTTTTGAGGGCAGGGATAAAGAGATTTCATCGCGAAGATGCAAATTTTAAATTAGAGGTGTTAGGAAGTTAATTTCAGTCATTGGTAATGGTATATAGGTGACAAAGGCAAATATAGGTGGCAATGTTTTGGATAAGCAAAAGGATAGATGGGAGGCCAGCTTGTATATATGAGAATGTTCAAGCCTAGATGTGATTAAAGTATGGATGAGTGTTTCAGCAACAGTGGACTGAGGTAGGGTGGAACCAGGCATTGTTCTTTATATGGTCTTTGGGTTTTTTGGTTATATGTTCAGCCTCTACTGGAACCAACTTAGAGACCTGGAGGTATTTAATCTTGTCTTTCTTTATTCTTTCACAGAATCTAGGCATCACTGACAAGGCCAGCATTTGTTGCTCACCCTAATTGCCCTTGAACTGAATGGCTTGCTAGGCAATTTTAGAGGGCAGTCACAAGTCAACCATATTGCTGTGGATCTGGAGTCACATGTAGACCAGACTGGATAAGGGTGGCAGTTTCCTTCCCTAAAGGACATTAGCGAACCAGATGGATGATGGTTTCACGGTTACCATTACAGAAATGAGCTTTAAATTCCAGATTTGTTAAGTGAATTTAAATTCCACCAGCTGCCACAGTGGGATTTGAACCCGTATCCTGAGGCATTAGCCTGGGCCTCTGGATCACTAGGCCAGTGACATTACCATTACATCATTATCTCCTCCTACTCTTGCTCCATGGTCTGTGCTCGGTTGGCATGGAAGTGGAGACAGTACTGTATGATCTGGGCTAGGGGAGAGCAAAGTAAACCTTTGATCCTGTTTGTAGTTATTACCGATGATCACGGTACATTAATGGTACATATGTACATGCACACATTGATTGAATGTTGAGCTCAGTTATTTTTCTTTATAATCAGACACCCCACTGACCTGCTCTCCAGCCCAAAGAATAGCTACTTTGGGTACTGCAAGCACCTGTGGAGCACTACTGCATGTTAGGCTCTTCAGAAACAGAGCAGAGTGAAACCATTTGGATGGGGAGAGCAAAAATAAGTTTATTTTATTTTTTTGAAGTGACAGAGTAAATGAAATACTTATTTGTATTTAAAGGAAGATTGACAGTTTTGCATAGTTCCTTAACTTGCAAGTGTAAAATATAGATTATTTCATGTTTGTGTATAGCGATGAGATAGTATAATTTTTATACTGTCTTGGGGGGAAAAAAACCCTTGTTCCACTTAATGTCAGAACGGTTCTTGCAGGGAGGTCTTTTTAATTTCTTGAGGTAGAAGGCTATCAAAAATGCTTTGGAACAATGTGCTAATTTTCAGCTTACAATCTTAAATGCCATCTGGTATTTCTAGCATTTGTAGTATTCAGTGCCATCTGGTGTATCAAAACAGAATAACAGTACTATCAAAATAAAAGCAAAAAATTGACGAAAGGGTGGAATCTTGTTGGAGCGGCGGGTGTCCCAGCGGCAGGATCGGAAGTGAGTTGACTTCCGCTCAGAGGCTGGTCATGCACAATCATGTGGCAGGCCAGTAAATTAGTTATGTATAGTTGAGGAGCATGACCAATTGCACAGCAGGGTTGGGCAAGAATTCGCCGACCTTTCTGTTACCTCACAGTGGTTGAAGGTCCGGATGCCATATTTAAACACCCCCTGGACAGGCATCCATTCCTGCAAGGCAGCAGCATCATTCTGCCTGTCTGAGAGGAGGATTTTAAACCTTAACTGCTGCTACCCCTCTCCATTCCTGCCACACCTGGATGCCTGGAACCGCAAGCTACCTGTACCCTCTATCAGTCACCTTTGACCTTCCCTCCATTACTCTTAGCCCTCCCACCATTAGCCTAGCCCTACCTTCTGTGACCCTCAAGCCACCTGCCATCAACCTTGATCAACTGTCTATCAACCTAGGGCTGCCCCTGTCACCATTGTCACCATTAATACCTGCTTCATCAATAGCATATTATCTTCCATTCTCTTACAGTACAACACCCCTCTGGAACCTGTTGGTAGAAAGCTCTTAAGAATGACTCAGGGTTAATTGTGTCATTGATTTCACGCTTGCCTTTGTCTCCCCAAGGTGGTATGGCTGAAATTGGGAGCTCAACGTGGTTAGGACTGTGGCATAAACCTATTTTCTTATTCATAGTATAGTATAATTTTTTTTTCCGTTTCCACACCAGTCCTACTTCTAGCCTCACTGAATAAGTTTCCAAAATTTGCACCAGATAAGTGTCAAAACTTCCCAAAGCTAGTTTCAGCATTTCTAATCCCTAAGTTTGAAATGGAATGAAAGTCTGTTCTATCAAGTCAAGATTGAGCTCAAAACTTGGATGCATTGAAGTGAAAAGACCATTATGAACCTAATGTATCACCAATCTCCTGTAGAATTGCAGTTTGATATAAGTAATCACTGCAACAAATATTCTTCTGACTGTCTCTCTCATCCTCACCCCCAATTTTATTTTTCATAGGGAAGGCTCATTTGAAAAAAGCAATAATTAAGCATGAGGAAGCAATGAGGATTCACAGTCTGTGTCGGATTCTGAGGAAGATGGATATCCTGCAGGAGGTGCTAGCTGTTGTCCACAAACGATCACTGAAGAAGTACTCTGAAATCGATCATGAGGATGACTTTTTTGATACTGTTGAAGCTCCAGAAATTCATCGTAAGTTATAGCACTTTTTTTATTGATGATCTGCAATATTTGACTGTCCAGCCATGCAGAACACACAAAGGGAATGATCTCTGAATCTGACAGAGCTTAACTTCATAAATTCCAGGAGCGGTCGGCTTCTGCCAAATGGGCCTTCATATTAGGATTCCACAGTATTGTGTTTATGGTACAGAGTTCACATTTCAGTTCGGTGAGTTGAAATGGAATTTAGTTAAAGTGTAATTTACGGTTTCATATCAGAAAAAATGATTATTTAAGCAGACAGATTCATAGAATCCTAACTGGTTGATTATTGCCCTCTAGGGAAGGGAAGCTGCCACACCAGTCTGGCCTTTACATGACTTCAGCCCAACACAATATGGGTGACTGTTAATATCCTCTGATGTGGCCTAGCAAGCCACTCAATGCAGCTGAAGAACAATGAATAGTAACTGTGCCAGTATTAACCCACATCTTGAGAATAAATAAAACAAAAGGAACAAAAATATTTGTGTTACTTTGTTTTCCATTTGAGTACCACTCTGTCAGTGCCACATAGCAATATAATATAATTTGTCTAATGTAAAAGCAATTTTATGCATCAGTATGCCTTTTAACTCATTAGTGTTAGGGCAAATATCAAATACTGCATAAAGCTACTCTGCCCAAAGTATGTATTTCAGCTCCAGGGAAACACCTGTTACTGCATCAGTGTGATTTCCACCCTCTTCTCCACCTGCCCACCTCCATTTCTCTCACACTTCCGTTCCAACAGTTAATTTAGGACTAAATTAATGGTAGCTTTGGCAGCGTGACCATGATACTGCATAGAAATAGAAGTAGGCTATTCTGCCCCTTGAGATGGTTTCAATATTCAATTAGATCATTACTGATTGCATCTAACTGCATTTATCTGCTTTTAATCCATATCCCTTGATACCCTTGCATAATAAAAATCTGGCAATCTGAATAGTGAAAATTTTAATTCACCCAGCATTCACAGCCTTTTGTGGAAAGGATTCTCGGTTGAACATGACCAAACTGATTTTGTGTATAACCAATCAGCAGAGGAGGTTTCCCATTAGTTTACTGAATTGAAACTGGGTCTCCGAGGCAAAAGGACAGCATCATGGATTCCCATGATGAAGACTCACTTAGTCATTTTCTTGAAGACAGGACAGGGAAGAAGCTGTTTCACTCTACTGTGCGTTCAATAAGCATTCACCTTCCTTTGCAGCAAAAACACAGCAGAAACCAGAAATTAAAACTCCAAACTTCTCCAAGGTGAAAGTCACAGATATTTTTCACAGATTGGTAAGTATACTGTTCATCTGTCACTAATAGAATTCTGCTTTTATTTTTGATGTATTATGTCCTGCTTAAGTGGTCAGTGAAAACCTATGATGTTTCACATTATTCAACTAAGCGTTTTAAGGATAGGGAAATTTTATTGACCAACAAGCCCATATCTTTTTCATTGATCTAATCCCATCTACCTGCTTCTCATCATAACCATGAATCCATTCTCTTTCCAAAGACTGGTCTAGTTGACTCTTAAACCCATTTGCACTGTCTACCTCAGTAGCCTTCTCCAGTAACTCCACAACTTTATTTAACTTCCCTTATTCATGTCTTCCCAGTTGAATGTGCACCTGATGAGATTTGATCACTTCACCATACCTTGCTTTAAAATTCTCATCCTTGTTTTCAAATCTCTCCATGGCCTTATCTCATCCCCTCTCTATAATCTCTAGTTCTACAGCCTTCAGAAATGTCTACGCTTCTCCATTTCTAACCTCTTGAGCACCCTTAATTTTGATGAATCCACCGATGGTGCCTATACCTGCCAAGGCCCTAAGCTATGAAATTCCCTTCCTAAACCTTCCTGACTCTCTATCTATCTCTCTTTCTTCTTTTTAATTCACTCCTTAAAACCTACCTCATTAACCAAGCTTTTTGATCATCTGTCCTAATATCATCTTATGTGGCTCAGTTGCAAATTTTGTTTGTTAACGTTCCTGTGCAGTGTCTTGATGTTTTAAAAGTTAAAGGTGCTATATAAATACAAGCTGTCATATCGTTTTTGTTGATTCTCTTTGAAATTTCAATTTGCACACAATGAAATTTGTATCATACTATAAACAAGCCTAGCTGGGAGGAAAGACTTTATACAATGGGCCTGAACTTCCTCAGAGTGGCAATCAATATCGGATTGCCACTCCGTTCCCAATTTCTTAACTTAATTATTTTCGATCGTATCTTGCCCGACCTTCCGACACAAGCCAAGCAAGAAAGATCCAGGCACTGCAGTGCATCCCCGGGGCCTAGCATCAAAGTGCAGGTGAGTCAAAGCACTAGCTGCCATAAACCAGGGAAGTTAAAGGTCCATTGAAGTTTAAAGTTCCTTGACAGACCAGGGTGAAGGTAAGTGTCTACTAAAGTAAGTTGAATAGGGTTTGGCGGGCGGTCAGAGATGGTGGGTGGGGGGATGGTGTTGTTGGTGTGAGTTGGCCGGAGGTTGTGGGGGTGGGTTGGCTGGAGGTCAGCTGGAATTTGGGGGGGGCGTGGGTTGGCTGGAGGTCGGTTGGAGTTAGGGGGGGTTGGCCTGAGGTCAGTTGGAGGCTGGCAATTGGGGAGGGGGTTGAGGGGGTGTGGTGGGTCGGAGGCTGGGAAATAGGGCATGGGGATGGGGGTCAATTAAGAAGGGTTTGGGGTGTTGGGAGTTGTCGGTTAGAGGCTAGGCGTGTCTGGGAAGGTGGGGGTAGTGGCATCGGTCAGAAGCTGTGCTGAAGGGTGTTGGGGGGGGCGGTCAGAGATCAGATGGCAGTGTTGAAGGTTGGCTCGGGCCTTGGGGTGGTGGAGGTATTGGAGGTCGGGCCGGGCCTTTAAAGCTGGGTGGCTATGAGACGTCAGGTCAGGCTTTGGGAAGTGGGTTGGGTGTGAGAGATTGGGTCGGGTCTCGGCTGGTGGGTGGGGGTGAGAGTTAGGCTTGGCGGTGGTAGGGTGGGGGAGAGAGTTGAGCCTGGTGGTAGTGGGTGGGTTTGGACGGTCTGAAGGAAGAGTCCCCATTATGATTGGGGAATCCTGTGGGTTGGGGAGCTCATGCCAGGTGGTGTTTTCATCAGCAGTCCCTCAGAATCGAGGATGACGTCTGTCAGGCTTGGTGAGACTTCAGATGACTGTGTCCAATTCTGGATCCACATGTTCTTCTGCAGTGAGGGCATGTTGTTGCGCATGGGAGTGTAAATTGCAGCCTCATTTGCCTTCCTTCCACTTCCTCTGCCATTGCCTCACTGTCGAGTCGTTGAGCCTCGAAGTGGCTTGCACCTTGATGGACCAGGTGGTGCCATGCTGAGCGACCGGCAGCATTCTCCTCTCTGGCAGTGGTGTTAATGCCTCCGCGCTTTAGGGCGACCTTGAGCGTATCCTTATACCTGCAAAGTTTATTTTTTTCTTGTTTTGACTGCAGCGATGGTGATCCTGCTGGGTTTAGTTTCCTAGGCAAGAGAAATGGGACAGCCTGTTTTTGGGGCATAATTTCTCACCCCCTCCCCAATCGCGGTGAGCAGAGGGTATCCTGAAGAGGACCACTCAGTCGCAGATGCAGCTGCCAAAATGCACCCCTGTCCCTTCATAGATGCCCAACGACCGTCACACATCTGCTTATGTGTGGAATCTTGGCTGGGGGCTTCCAGGTATCACAGCCCTGCCCCTGTCGCCAATCCTCTGTTGCCATAGGGCTTTCCGCTTAACGGAGTCTGTGCGTGGCATAGTTTAACGTGGGGACTCCGATGCACAGCCAAGTTCCACATGGTCTTGGCGGTTCCGGATTCAGTGATGATGGGCCATAACATTTATAAAATCTTTAATTTTTTTAAAAATCAGTTCATCTCCCTGAGGCAGAGAGCTGTGAAGCTGAGAGATTATGTAGCGTGCACTCGCACCTGCCCGTCTCACATTCCTCCCCCTGCCCACACAGGCTGCTGCTGGCATTTCACCTTAACTGGCCCACCACAATGAAATTGCCTGCAGGGCCAATTCGTGGGCGGCGGTCGGCTCCCCACCAAGCCCACACGCCAAGGGCAAAATTCTGCCCATGAAGGCGGAAATAAATGATTTGCATCAATAGGACCATAAAAAGAGCAATTGTAGCCCAAAGTGTGTTCTGAACTGGGTCCAAATCTTAAGTGATTGTCTAACGATAGGGTTTGAAGAAAAGTGACTGGTTGAGGAAGGAATGGAGGAGCATAACAGAGCAGGCAGAGATGTGGATTGACAAGAGGCTGTCTCTAATTGCACCCTCGCTAAACTAGCCGAGTCTGAATGAAGCCAAAAAGAAATATTACAGATATTGGCAGAGCAATAATAAAACTGAAAATTTGTCAGTGCCAAACCACCTAAAACTTCTGAATTCTGGGTGTTTTCTTATTCCAAATAAAGGAAGAAATTAATTGGTCTATTGGAACAAAAACACTTGGGGATAAACAATGGAATACACTGAAATAAGTATAGAAATTTTGGCAAAATATTCATCTTTACAGAATTTATGCAGCTAACTAAAAGGGGTAAGCTAGACCAACATGCTAAGGCTTGCTTCGTATGTTCCAACAAAGGGTCAAAGTTGAGCTTAAAAAGGTCTCCAAGGGATCAAGTAATTAAAATTCCTAAATATTTAAAACTGTTTAAGGAGACTTTGAAGGGAAGGGAAGAAAGAAGGTAACTCTTTGCAATAGAGTTAAATAGGAACAATTTCAGTCTTTTGCAAATTAATTTTAAAACCTGAAATATGACCAAATCAATCAAGAATAGAGAAAATATGTCAGAGAGATGAGGCTGGATCAGAGATGTAAAGAAGCAGGTCATCAGCATACAGGGAGAGTTTCTGCTCAATTCCACCCTGTATATCTTCACAGGGGCTCAATAGCAATAGCGCAAAGTAGGGTGGAAGAGGGTCAGCCCTGTCTGGTACCTCAATGGAGGTCAAAGAGTTTAGAGTGGATATTATTTATGCATACTGAATAACTGGTGAGGAATACAATAGTTTTTATTCATTTTCTAAAAATGGGTCCAAATCCAAAATTTTTGAGTGTTGAAAAGGTAGTCCCATTCCTCTCTAACAAAAGCCTTTTCTGCATCACTAGTTACAAGAGCCTCAGGGAGAGGAGTGGCTGAATGCATATAAATAATATTGAAAAGGCGCCTTAAATTAGAGAACGATTGCCTGCCCTTTATAAAACCTGCCTAGTCAGGAGAGCTAATGGATGGAAGGACAGGTTCTAGACTTTAGCTAAGGCTTTAGCTAGTATCTTGAGATGCGCATTTAAAAGGGAAATAGGCTGGTATGAACTGCAGAGGATCCCTATCCCTCTTTAAAAGAACAGACAAAGATGCCTTGCGCAGCATAGGAGGGAGTGTATTAGAGAAAAAGCATTCCGAAAACAGAGGCAATAATAATGGAGAATGTGTGATGTGAATTTTTTTATAAAATTCCATTGGAAATCCATCAGGCCCTGCTGGTGCCTTATTACTTTGCATGGATTTAATTGCCTTTAGTATTTCATCTTGGGAAAGGGATACTTCTAATGCATTCATAGAGTCAGACATTAGAGATGGGATGTCAATAATATCAAAAAATTGTGAAATAAACCAGGATCTGAAAAGAAATCTGAGGTATAAAGAGTGGAATTAAAAAGTTTGAATTGATCATTGATCTCCTGATGATCAGTGGTGGTTGACCCTGTTGGAGTAGTGATTTCAGTAATAAATTGAGAGGAAGCAGACTAGTGAAACTGGTGAGCTAGGAGTTCTACCGGTTCTTTCACGTGCTCATAGAATGTACCACATGATCTAAGTCTAAGCCTTTCTGTTTGTTTAGTAGAAAGAAGATCAAATTCAGAGTGTAGAGCCAGATGCTGTTTGTATAAGACTAGGATAGTTGCAGTAGCATACTGCTGGCTCTGTAAGAGAATTTGGTCAATTAATTAGGACAATTTTTGAGATATTATGTTTAAGTTGAGCAGTATGTGAAATTATTTGTCCACATAGATAAGCCTTCATACTCTCTCAGACATTAACAAAGAAAATATGTGTAGTAGTATTAAGTACTATTACAGTATCATTTTGCGAGGAAATTAATTTAGTAAAATAGGGCCTGCCAGAAGAAGAGAATCAAGACGAGAAACATGGAGTCGTATTGCTAAAACTAAGGGGGTATGATCAGAGATCACAAAACTATTGTATGTGCAAGATTGAATAAATGGAAGCAGCCTCTTGTCAAGGAAAAAATAGTTAATACGCAAGTAGGTGTGGTGAGCAGAATGCTGATGGGTATAGAAAACGCCATGAGTCTACCAATCTGAGAGTATCCAGAAACGACCTGATGGCTGAGGCTGATATTGATATTGGAACAGATTTTGTAGATGAGCAATCTAAATTTGGGTTAAGAACACAATTAAAGTCTCCTCCAAGAAGTAAGTGAGATGAGTCTAAACCAGGTATGGAAAATAAGTTTGAAATGAAATAAATAAATAAAAATGAAACAGTGATCATCCCAGTTGGGTGCATATACACTAGCTAAGATCAATGGACTGTTTAAAAAATTCTGCCTTGTACTATAACATTGAGGCCATTGGGGTCAGCAAAATCCTGAGAGTGAACAAAGGGAATGCCTTTATGGATTAGAATTGCTGCACCTCTCGCTTTACTATGAAAATTAAATGAAACATCGGCCCAGTCCACCCCTTCCGCATTCGAAAATGGTCAGATGTACGTAAGTGAGTTTCCTGCAGGAAGGCAATGCCCATTTTTGAACACTGTAAATGAGAGAGAACTTTATTTATTTTAACTGGGTGATTTAGACCTTTCACATTCCAGGTGATAAAATGGATTGGACAACCACCCTGTGAGGCCTTAATATTAGTGGACATTATGATAATAAAACCGTATCAAAGCATGTGGTCCTCATTGGTTAACCATTACGGATAAAGGATTAAATATTTTTGAACCAGAGCTCATCTACCTGAAGAATGATAAAAACTGATCAAAAGGAAAGTAATATGTATATTTGGAAAAGAACACAAAAAAGAAAAAAGAGAAGGGAGAAAAAATAGATGGGGAAGAAGGAAAGCTTACTTCACCTCCCCAAATGAGGCGAGTGCTACTCCTCACAGCTAGTATACCATTCATACCTATCTTATCAGTGTGTCTTGGAAAGAGAGCCCACATTAAAGCAATATACAATCAAATATGCTGAACAGAAGTATTGTAAAGCTCAGCATATGCTAAATAAGGCCCAGTCTTGAGTTGCTGGATCTGTTCGAATCTATCCCAATTAGCATGGTGGTAGTGCCACACAACATGATGGAGGGTATTCCAAATCTGAAGGCGGGACTTCGTCTCCACAAGGATTGTGCGGTGGTTGCTCCTACTGATTCTGTCATGGACAGATGCATCTGTGGCAAGCAGGTTGGTTCAGGATCAGGTCAAGTGTGTTCTTTCCTCATGTTGGTTCCCTCACCACCTGCCGCAGACCCAGTCTAGCAGCTATGTCCTTTAGGACTCAGCCAGCTTAGTCACTAGTTGTGCTACCGAGCCACTCTTGGTGATGGACATTGAAGTCACCCTTCCAGATTACATTCTGTACTCTTGCCACCCTCAGTGCTTCCTCCGAGTGGCATTCAAAATGGAGGAGTACTGATTTATCAACTGTGGGCAGACTATGCATGGTAATCACCAGGAAGTTTCCTTGCCCATGTTTTACCTGGTGCCAGGAGACTTAATGGGATTTGGAATTGATAGCAACTCACTCCCGACTGTATACCAGTGTGCCGCCATCTCTGCTGGGTCTGTCCTGCCGGTGGGGCAGGACATATCCAGGGATGGTGATGGTGGCTTCTAGGGCATGATCTGCAAGGTTTGAGTCCAAGAGTATGACTATGTCAGGCTGTTGCTTGACTAGTCTGTGAGACAGCTTGCCCAATTTTGGCACAAGCTCCCTCCCAGATGTTAGTTAGGAGAACTTTGCCAGGTTGACAGGCTGAGTTTGCCATTGTCATTTCTGGTGCCTGGGTCCATGCCATCTAGTTTCATTCATTTTTGAGACTTTTTAGCGATTTGATACAGCTGAACAGCTTGCTAGGCCATTTCAATGGGCATTTTAAGATTCAACCACATTGCTGTGGATCTGGAGTCACATGTAGGCCAGACCAGATAAGGATGGCAGATTTCCTTCCCTAAAGGGCATTAGTGAACCAGATGGGTTTTTACAACAATCGACAATGGTTTCATAGTTTAGACTTATAATTAGTTTAGACTTATAATTCCAGATTTTTATTGAATTCAAATTTCACCATTTGAACCCAGGTCCCCTGAGCATTACCTTGGGTCTCTGGATTACTAGTCCAGCGACAATACCACTACACCACGACCTCCCCCATGACTCTATGGGACAGGTGGAACCACTTGTTCAAAGGCACTCAGTGCTTGATCGAAGGACCCGGCATTGGGAAGGCAGGGAGGGATGCTGAAAGCCAGTCGCTGCCCTTGCCTCAGACCTCCCTTCCTATCCCTATGATCCCCATCCTGCCCTCATTCGCTTATTGATCCTGGGCCTGTTGCAGGTGCATTGCCAGCAGCTTCCACAGGCAATGGAGAGCTGCCCATCTCTGGGTGATAGCTCTCAGAGGCTGGCTTTTGTCCCTGCGATCCATAGCCCCAGGGAAGGCCCGATGCTGGCCACTTAAGTGCAGTGGTCACTTTATATGTTAGGCCTTCCTCAACTGAAGCAATCTGGGACTCTCGCCAGTTCTCCAGCTGGCGGGCGAGTCACCCGTTGCAAACATTAAGTTCCATCCTATGATTATAAACTTGGGCAGGGCAAAGTCTAATGTAAGACATTGTCCCATTGTACTGCTTCTGCAGATTGCGTTTCATTTGTTTTCTTTTGAAAAATTATTTCTTTATTTGCATAATAGTTGCCTCCATTCCCATGTTTAGAATATTCCTATACCAGGTGTGTAAAATGAATTCTGGGCTATCTGCCCGTCTCTTATGGAGCAGTGAATCCTCTTTATTGAGGTGAATAAAGGAGGGGTACCACTTTGTTATTAGTACCATTAAGTGCATTGGTTATTGCAACATTTGTCATGAGTTGAACAGGTTGAAGGAAGGCAGATGAGAGCAGCTTCATTATCCACAGAAGTAGTAATCTGAGTTCATAAGTGCATTTGTAAACAATATGTCTTCCCTTTTTTCTTCTTTTTCCCTTCTTCCTTTTTAAAGGGGCCTTTGTCAGTTTTCTCTGCCAAGAACCGGTGGACCCCAGCTAGAGAAGTTCACCTTAAGAAAAGTGAAAAAGGATTTGGATTCACTCTGCGTGGAGATTCACCTGTCCTTATCGCAGGAGTTGTACCTGATGGCTCTGCAGATGTAGGCATATTTTGCTCTGTTTTACGTGTAATGTAATTATTTTTGCATCTCTATATTTACAACTTTAAGAAGAGAATCACTTCAAAAAACGAATCAAGCTGCTAGAAATACACAGCAGTTATGACACATAAGCCATTCAACTCAACTATCCTGTATCACTGTTTATCTGCCATGTCAGCAAGTAGTACTAATCATATCTATCCTTCCTATTCCAATATCTCTTATTTCTTATCCCTTCATTCACACATCTAATCTATGGAATCACAGAATGGTTATAGCACAGAAGGCGGCTATTTGGCCTGTCATCTCTGTACTGGCCCTCTGAAGGAGCAACTCACCTAGTTCTACTCCCCTGCCTTTTTCCCGTAGCCCTGCAAATTTTTCCCTTTCAGATAATGATCCGATTCCCTTTTGAAACCTTCAATTGACCCTACCTCCGCAACATACTCACAGTGCATTCCGGATCCTAACTTGCTGCATGAAAAAGTTTCTCCTCGTGTCACGTTGTTTCTTTTGTCAATTACCTTAAATCTGTGCCCTCTGGTTCTTGATCCTTCCACCAATGGGAACAGTTTCTTCCTTTCTACTCTGTGCAGACTGCTCATGATTTTAAATACCACTATCAAATCTCTTCTCAAACTCCTCTTCTGCAAAAGAAAAGTGCTAACTTCTCCCATCTTTCCACATAACTGAAGTTCTACATCCTTGGTGTCATTCTTGTGAATAATTTCTGCATTCCTCTACAGCCTTCACATCTTTCCTGAAATGTGTTGCCTAGAACTGAACATAATACTCCAGTTGAGGCTGAACCAGTGTTTCATAGAAGTTTAACATAACTTCCTTGCTTTTGTACTGTATGCCCCTATTGATAAAGCTCAGGATGTGATATGCTTTATTAACTGCTATCTCGACTTGTCCTGCCACCTTCAATGATTTATGCACATATACAATATCATCTCTCTGCATTTTTCCTACCAAAATGAATCACTTCACACTTCTATGCATTAAATTTCAACTTCCACTTGTCCACTGCCAATGGTCACCCATTCCATTTCTCCCTGCAAACTCTCGAGCTGCAGGGTGACCACATCTGTATATGTGCTATCCACAAAACTGTTAACCTTGCAGAAGTGCTGCAGTGATGCCAGCTGTTGCTCAAGCTCTGAATTTCTCCTCATCTCAGTCTTAAATGAGAGACCCCCTATTTTTAAATTGTGTCCCCTAGTTCTAGCCTCTCCCACAAGGATAAATATCCTTTCAGCATCCACCTTGTCAAGCCCCCTCTGGATTTTGTATCTTTATATAAGACCATCCCTCATTCTTCTGAACCCCAATGGATACAAGCTCAACCTGTTCGACCATTCATCGTAAGATAACCCCCCCACCCCTCCATCCCGGGTATCAATCGAGTGAACTTTCTCTGAAATGCTTTGAACGCATTTATGTCCTTCCTTAAATAAGGAGACCAAACCGGTACCAATGTCCTGTACAACTGTAGCAAAACATCCTTACTTATATATTCCATTCTGCTTGCAATAAAAAACAACATTCAGTTTGCCTTTCTCATCACTTGCTGTACCTACGCACTAACTTTTTGTGATTCATGTACCCAGACACCCAGAACCCTCTGTACTGCAGTCCCTCTCTCCATTTAATTAATATACTGCTTTTCTAACTTTCCTGCCAAAGTGGACAAGTTCACATTTTCCCACATGAGACTCCATCTATCAAATCTTTGCCCACTCACTTAACCTATCTATGTCCCTTTGCAGGCTCCAGTGTCCTCTTCACAACTTACTTTCCCACCTATTTGTGTCATCAGCAAATTTAGCAATCACACATTCAGTCCCTTCATCCAAGTGATTGATATAAATTGTAAATAGTTGAGACCCCAGCGCTGATCCCTGTGGCACTTTGCCAGCCTGAAAATGAAACATTTATGCTCTCACACTTTCCTGTTAGCTAACCAATCCTGTATCCATGCTAATATGCTTCACAGTGATGCTGGTCTGCTCCAGTGATCCTGACCTGCTTCACACTCCTCTCGGTCTACTTCACAATGATCCCAACCTCCTACATATTTGAATAGAAAGAATTCTATTATGGGCCTTGCTACACTGCTGTTGTGTTTGATACCAAAAATGCTCTGCTTGGTTTATTTTCTCCATTTCTTCTCCTAATTTTGCTTCGTCATCTTCTGTTAAGATGGTGGAAAATTGGATAGTAATTGGACTGCTGCCAATCCAATTCAGTGAATTGAGAAACAAAACTGCTTCCCTTTCTGGGAAATTGTCTGTTTTTACCACAATTTCCCATGAAAAAGGTGAAATCCCTTGTGCGAAGTCACAGGTGTGAACTCCTAATTAGCACTTCTTATGTGACATGTTTTGCATTACTTGGAGCAGTACTGTATAGGTTTCTAACTGTGATACTTGTGGTGTTCTGTAATAATGAGATGAATTGCAACTGACACATGTTTTATTAACTTTCCTAGGAAGCTGGTCTCCGAGAAGGAGACTATCTTGTGTCAGTGAATGAACAGGATTGCAAATGGTCCAAGCACACTGATGTAGTTCAGTTATTGAAAAATATCAGCACAGACGGTGTCAGTATTGGGGTGATAACTCTGATTACCTCTGAGCAACAGAACAATGTGAGTATTTATCATTCAGATATCATTTTACTCGAGCTGGTTGTTGTGGAAGTCAGTATTGTAATTAGGATGTCACCATGCATAAAAGATAACTTATTGAATAAGTAATTTCAGGTATTTACAAACCTGCAGCAAGATCAGCCTGATGCATATTGGGGGCTGAAGTTTTGAAGCAGATGGCAGTGCCCAAACAATGGGCTGGAAAGCCTGGGGTAACCCTTCCTCGACTGTTTCTGGGAGCCCAGACCCAATTCTATGGCCAACGACCAATTAACTGCCCAGCAACAGGGCTTGTTTACTTTTAAGCTCAGAGACCCCACCTCAAAAAGCTGTTGGTCCATCAGAGGGCCTGCAGCTCTCGAGTCCCAACAGCCCTATCAGGAGCAGTGTCTAGTGCTGGGACTGTACCAAGGTCAGAGCAGCAGCAATGGAAGCCACTAAGGTGAGTTGGGGTCAGGGTAGCCAGGGCCGATCAGCCTTTGGTAGAGGTTGTTGATGAGGGCAGAGCGTGGTGTTTCCACAGGGGACACCCTTGCCACCAGGGAGCCTTTCCATGGGCCACATAGTGCCCGATCAGGAAGGCACCCCACCCACCTCTAAGTTCACAGTGAGACCGCCTGCTTTTACTGGGCATTCTCCCCATGTAAATATTAATTGGCTACTTAAGTGCCTCAATTTGCCTTTGGACAGGAAGGTCTCCTCAACATTTCCTGCTACAGACATACTTGCATGGAGCCAGGAAGACAATGGGCCCTCCATCCCCTCCCATCTTTCCAGATTCTAAGGTGTCCCCGCCTTTGTGAGCCACATTAAATCTGCTGCCAGCATGTACTGGTTAAAATTAAATATCATTCTGCTTCCTCAAAATAAAACTATAAAGCATTTCTGATAGATTTTTTTTTTAATTGAACCATTTTCTGTATTACTGGGTATCTGGAAACTAGACAAAGAACCAGATGCCTTACTTTTTTATTCTTTTATGGGACATGGGTATTGCTGACTAGGCCAGTATTTATATTTCCCATCCCTAATTGCCCTTCAGAAGGTGGTGATGAGCCACCACCTTGAACTGCTGCAGTCCATGTATACTATTAGTGTTACTGATCTCAAATGGGTTGGTGATAAAGGTGGTGCCTGAGTGCAACATTGGATTCAGCTCTAGGTTAGATATGTGAAAAATTAGCACAGGTTCCTGTCACTGCAATTCATTGATCCTGGCTTAGTGTGGATGTGGATATGATTCGGTTCAATTCTGACCTCTTCCAGAGTGTGAATAAATTTCCAAAATTTCTTATCTGGGTACTGCATGAAGAATGGCCAGTTGGACAAAGCAAGGAGAGAGAACAGATGGTCAACCTGCTCAACTCTCCATCTTGCTCTGAAAGTCACTGGGTCTTGGGAGCATCCCTCCACACCCTACCCCCCATAACCACCACTCCCTTCCGCCATGGTGACTCTCTCTCTATCTGATTTTTTCCATTCTCATTCAGGGTATTAGCAACTGAATTCCTCTTGGCCCTTCTCCACATTAGCATGGCTGAAATTGGTAGCACACTGTCTGATAGATCGAGTGGAAAAACATGCATCCTACCACTTAGTGATGTAGAGCTTCACAGCTCCAATGCAGTATGCCACCTAGGAACCTTTGAATTTAGCGTTATTGTTTTTTTTTTCCTGAAAAATGTTCCGCTGGCAAAAAGTCTTGTTCATCCTTGTTCTAGCTGGCATATATTGGCTCCTGATTGATCAATGGTTTGATTTTAAAATTCTCATCCTTGTTTTCAAATCCCTTATGATCTCTCTAATCTCCTCCAGTCCTACAATCCTCTGAGATATCTGCACTGCTCTAATTATGGCCTCTGGGACATCCCCAATTTTAATCACTGTGTCATTGATGGCTGTGCCTTCAGCTGCCTAAGCTCTGGAATTCCCTTCCTAAGACTCCAACACTCCTCTTTTAAGATGCTCCTTTAAAACCTACCTCTGACCAAGCTTTTGGTCATCTACCCTAACATCTCCTTATGTGGCTTGGTGTCAATTTTTTGTTTTCTAATGTTCCATGAAGAGCCTTTGGATTTTTTACTACATTAAAGGAACTGTTGAAGTTGTTCAAATAAGACTGTGAGTCTGCAAATTAAGATTCATTAAACAAGCTAATACTTGGAATATTTCGGGGCATTTTCACTGAACAGTTTGCCAAAGATGATTATCATTCTGCTTTTCTTTCCAGCAAGCTGACAGAAAATCACTTCTAGGTACAATGTCCTCAGCAAGCATCTTCTCTGGGAATGATAAGGAGAACAGTAGGAAAATTGCTGATTCTAGCAAGAGTCCAGGCTTGCTTCTCACCTGGAACAAGAAGAAGAATTCAAGCAAAGATGGCAGCACTCACAGCTTGCCCTTCATTGCTGTAACAGATGATGGATCATTCTACTGAAAAGTCTTATCAGTCCTAACTTATGAGAATTATTTACTAGTTCCACAAACATATCCATCTCAATTAAGAATGAGAATTATTTACTAGCTCCACAAACATATCCATCTCAACTAAGGATGCAGAATGGTTCTTTAGAAGTTCATCTCACTTGAAGCCCTATCAATCATGCACTACAAGATGTATTATCACTCAGCTCCTTTCATAGGGGAGGCAGTGGCATAGCGGTAATGTCACTGGACTAGTAGCTCAGAGGCCTAGATAATGCTCTGGGGATGAGAGTTTAAATTTTATATTGGCAGCTGGTGGAATTTAAATTCAATCAATTAATAAATCTGGAATCAGTAATGGTAATCATTGATTGTCATGAAAACCCATCTGGTTCACTAGTGCCACCCTTACCACCTCTGGCCCAGATGTGACTCCAGAACCGCAGCAACGTGGTTGATTCTTAAATGTCCTCTGAAATGGCCTAGCAAGTCACTCAGATATGCTAAGCTGCTATAAAGTCTTTGTTGAACTTGTATTAAACTGTTTCTATACTGGAAGACTTGTTTGTCAAAGAAAATGGTAGTGGGGTGAAGTCAGACGCAACAAATCGGGGCTTTGATATTTTGTTGTAGTTTCACTGCTGCCAGTTTAGTTAAAGTGGAAGGGCTTTCAATGCTAGGCTTGATGAAAGGTTTACCCAAAACATTTGTCTTTCTCTTTAAGATGCTGAATGATCTGCACATTTCTAGCATTTTGCATTTCTACCATATATACTCAAGTAAAGCAGAGTTTTTTAGATCAAATTTTTAGGCCAAAAAGTAGGGGGTCGACTTACACGTGAGTAATATTTTCGAAGGTTTGAAATCCATGTATTTTGAAGGGACAACTGTTATTTCGAAAAATATTTACCAATTATCTGTAAGCTAGGCCATGCTTTTGGTAGGCTGAGCAGCAATAGTCATAACCTAGATTTTTCTTGAGTACGATGAGGGCAAAACCACACACAATCGCCATGTTCCACTTTAAATCTACAATTAAAGATATATCTCTCACTTTAATTTACGTTAATTCTATTGCCATCCTCTCCCATCGTCTCTTGTAGCAGAGGATAATGTACATAATCCAAAAGAATTAGTACATTCGACCATATGAGGAAATTAAAATTACAGGTAGTAACAGGTTATTTATCATGTTGGCTGGTTTGGAGAGCATATTGGCAGAAGTACAGTTTCCGACCTGGCAACACTTGATAGCATCTGTTTTGCTGGCGTCCTGCCTCTGAATGGATTAATAACTGACAGTATTTTTTGTCTCAGATAGCTTTATAAGACGTAATTTGGAGCATGGTACCAGAGGATATGTGATAAAGTGTAGGTAATCTAATGGTATTGGTAGCATGACTATAACACCAGGGAATTATAGTTACTGGTTTACACAATTTTAGTGTAGCATCGTACAACAAAAAACATGAAAAAAACTTGTTCTACTATCCCTTAAAAAATAAGATTGACCTGTACACGAGATATGATTTGGCTAAAAGTGAAGGGTCGACTTTTATACGAGATCAACTATTACTTGAGAATATATGGTAATTGAGCTTTTCCTCACTGGATGAGAGTTTATTAACTATTTTTAACTCATTGTTAATAAATGACCATTTCAAGCTGTTGTTTATCAGATCTCCCATCATGACAGGCCTTATCTTGCTTAATTTTATGCTTACCAGGAGCTTATGCTTTTCCCCTTCAGCCAAAGTTTTATTTTTGTCCTGTGAATAGTTTGTTCATAGCTTGTTGTGATCTGTCTTCAACAAAAACAGTGGTGATCTAGCAGATTATCAGAAGGCAATATTTTATTTAAAATAGTATTAACCTGCCTCAGGACAAATGGTACACTAGAGGTTCAAGATCCTTCTGTCTTGTCCCACGGGTTTCAGTATTACTTTCTACCCTGTAAGGCATTTAATTTGTGTTCGCTTATTCTAACTGTTCTCTTGGTTTGATCCTTCATATAATCTGCAAGTTGGAACCTGCCTACAGTGTCATTTACTTTCCACCGCTTTCTCACTGAAAACAAAGCAAGTTATATTGCATGTATTAGGAAGTTGTGCTGGGTTTAGCTTGGTAGAATTAATTTAATTTATCCCTTGCTGCTGTCATGTAGAGATTATCTCAATGACAAAAACTTAATAAAAAGCCCAATTAGATTTTAATCTAGTTGCAATTTTTCTTTAACATTCTGTTTATGGCCAAATAAATGGCTGTACTCAGATCTGTGAATAAGACAAAAGAATCTTCATCCTCCATCTACCATTGTCCCAGAGACTTGAATCTTTGGCATGAGTTCTATCGAAAACGTAGTTTTTTAAAATATACTAAATTTAATTAGCTGTTCCTGCAAATGTTTTGGGTGGATGAAACTGCACACTATAAATTTTAACAGCTGTTGAGCATCATGATACTGTAAATTCATGCATAATGGCTAATAGCAGAGCCTAAAGCATTAAGCCTGTGGAATTTTGGGTTTGGGCAGGGTTCAGGCTACATTCTAAACTGAATCTTTAACTGCCTCCCCTATCTTATATAATTAAATTTCAACTTTAAAACTGGCAGCAATTAGAAGTCTGACATTCAGTACAGAGATTCACTGAAATGTGTCACCTCTTTGTTTTCAATGTGAGAAAATGTAGCACTTATTTGTCTGTTTTTTTAAAGAAATCATTTTTTTGTAGGTGCTAGTCCTTTGCCACTGGATGAAACTAACTGTAGGTGACACTTTGGAAAAAGTTAATTCATGGGTGACTAACTTGCCATTGGAAAAGCATGTGAGGAATTTATTTGTGTCATGTCCATTCTCTATATTCAGGCACAATTATCTGTGTTTTTGTAAGAAAAATTTCATAGTCACTCTCAGTGCTGCTGTACAGCAACATAAACTAACTGTCCAGTTGAATGAGTTTTATCTCCTGAAGAACAGTTTGACCAGTTCAGTTTGCTGGAGGAACAAGGAGTCAGTTAGAAAATGTCTGCTTTTATATTCACAGCTTCTCATGCATACATGATTGAGTTGAACAACATAAAATTCTATAAGTAAAAAAGCATAACTGTGGAAAAAAAGAAAAATGTAACATTTATGTGGCGCATTTCAGAACTGCAGGGCATCCTAAAGCGCTTTACAACCCATGAACCACTTTGGAAGTATAGTCACTGCTGTAATGTAGGAAACATGGGCAGGTACTATCATGGAATTTGCAGTTTCTGAATGGATTAAAAATTATACCTGGTATTTCATATAAAACCATATATTCATATGGTTTATATGGGTCAGTGCCAGTAGCACAATGTAGTTACCTAATGAACCATTATTACTTTAGAGCAGAGCTGGCAATCTAGGAACAATCCAGCAACTTACAAGGTTACTTAGACAGTACCTTCTTTCCCTGAAACTTTACTGGTAAGATGGACAAAATCAGGAATGTTTTGGGAACAGCAGCATCTTTTGTTCTACCCTATTCTGACTGGAGATATATCACTTCTTTTTCATTGTTCCTTGGTCAACAATCTGGAAATCTCTACCTAATGTTATTGTATAGCACCATCACAACAAGAATTGGAGCAATTAAGGAAGATGGCCCATCAATATCTTCTCAGGATAACTAGTGACAGGCAATAAATGCAATCTTGCTGGTGCCAGCCACGGTCTGTGAATAAATAAAAAATTTTTGAAACAATAACTGAAAGAGTAGAAAAGTGTAGCATAAGGGATAAACTATTGTAAAAGCTGTTATCCTAATAACGCATTTTTCATGAATTTCTAAGATTCTGTTTTATACTTTTACCCATTCTTGCCCGTTTGCCATAGACCATGATATTACTGAGAAAATTTGTGAAATATACTGCCTGATCCCATTATGGTAGTTTGAAGATATTTGAATGACTTGTAATGACTAGCCTAGCAGTTTATTTAAATAAGTCATCCTTACCACCCCCAGCCTGCCTTATGATGTTTGCAAACTTGTCTCTGCTGACCACTTTTCTGTGGAAGAAGCAGCTCAGATCAGGAGTCTTTCCATTCAATGCCCCAGTGGGTTAAAACAAACAATTGTACCAGCTGCACTCTGTCTAAAACAGGTGAGTCCTTGCTAGATATGAGTGATAATATCTTCCAAAGCATACTTGGTTAAGAGATTTAGTGCCAGGCTGAATGCTAATCTGAAATTTGTATGAAAAGTTTCAGGAAAATTATCTTTTTTTCACAACTACATCTGATTTCACAAATGAATTTATTTGCGTAAATGTTTTCAATCAACATTTCCTTGGTGTATGAGAGGTTCATTCATCCCCTGTCTTGGAAGAAAAAATTCGGAGCAATGGTTGGCTACCATTTTCATATCCCATGCATTAACAGCTGATATTTCAGCAATCAACAGTTGCTACCAGCATTCTGAATTCTGCCCTACAGTGCAAACTGAGTGAATTCAGAGCAACAGAAGCAATTTTAAACGTAGAAGCAAGTTATCAAAGTAATTGAGTTCTGAGTGGATATGCAGTTATTTCAGGACATAGCTTTTTTTCCGTCCATTTTGTTTACTATTTTTTAAAAAAAGGTTTCCATTACAATAAACATGCAGCAATTTTGTAAAATTATTTTAAAATTAAGACTATAGCAGAACTAAAAGGTTATTGGTTAATATTGTGGCAGTGTAGAAGTTAGGCACTGTCACTTTAGAAAAAAAACAAAAAAACTGCGGATGCTGGAAATCCAAAACAAAAACAGAATTACCTGGAAAAACTCAGCAGGTCTGGCAGCATCGGCGGAGAAGAAAAGAGTTGACGTTTCGAGTCCTCACTCTGTCGAAGGGTCATGAGGACTCGAAACGTCAACTCTTTTCTTCTCCGCCGATGCTGCCAGACCTGCTGAGTTTTTCCAGGTAATACTGTCACTTTAGTTTTTTTTGGCAGTTTGGTACATCAGTATTTTCAGCTTCATGAAATAGCACTAAAGGTTTTTGGCTGTTGAAAGTCTACTCTTAATTCAAACTCACTTAATTCTATAATTTGGATTTTTGCATTAATTTCCCTATTTATTAATATTGTTTAATTTGAATAATTGCATGCTAATTTTTTCATGCAAAAAGGCCTTTGATTAGAGTCTGTCTTAGTTATTTAGATTGTCCTATAATAATTCAATTGGGACAGGTAGAGTTTCACCTCTTGCTATGTTTACTCATTCTCATTTCTTAAAATTACTTTTTGTTCCTATATCTAGCTACTTACATAGGATTGGTCACTTGCAAACAAACAACCTTTTGGTAGAAGTGAAACACCTGAGGGGTTTGGATGATTATCTTGAACCAAGAAAGCAAAGTTTAGTACTTTAGAAACAATATTTAAATGCCAATTGTACTTTGGTGTTTTGAGTGGACTGAAAAATGCTTGGTAATCTATTTCAACAGTTGTTGTTAATCCATTTCCTAATATTCTTAGTTTTCTAATATTTTCTATTACTAACACCATAATAGCTGTCAATTTATTCCATGACAAGAAGAGTGGATGCCTTACAACTTCGATACAAGGATTGTAATGGGGTCAATTTTTTTTTTAATAAATGCATTTTATTTTCCCAGCAAACAATACTCAGTGCATGGACAAACACAACTAGCTCCTCCCACCCTCTCAAATGGCTTAAATGTAGGAAGTTACTCCAATAATAATCTGGAATGACAGTTCAGAAGTTTTTCTTTGACTATTACTTAGGTTTATAACCTTACAGAAATTTTAGATTCCCGTTTTGGATAGAAACCCCTCATCAGAGCACAAATTGAACCCAAATATAGGTTTCTGATGATGTAAGAGTTAGGTTGTCTGGTTCTTCATTTATTTTGAGAGAAGAGCAGATGGGAAAGTATCCAGCACTAGAACACCATTAGTACAAATTAGGCTCTGCATTTTAGCAAATAATCTTGCTGTATATCACCAACATTCATAATTTTTTTGCGTTTTAAACTCAATTACGTTTAAATTGTGTGAGACATTGTACATGTTCCAAATGTGGAATATGGGCAGGGTTTTGTTGAGCTGTCAAAGGTCTCACCCACTGGTCAGAGAACTGGCAAGGGAGCCCCATCACTTCCATGGGGGTGGGCGGGGGGGGGGCTGATGGAATTAAGAGCCCTTCAGACACAGGCACTTAATCGCAGGAAAGGCTCAACTGTGGACAGCTGAGATCCCTGGTGGCGGGAGATGCTGGCCATCAGAGGCCAGCAGCTCCTCATGCCACCAGTGCCAGTGGGAATGGTGTCTGCTGGTAGCATTGCACCCACCCAAGGCCCAGGGTCCCAGAGGGAAGCCAGGCCATAGGTGAATGAAGGTGGGATATGGATCTCATGGGAAGAGGTCAGAGACAAGAGTTGTACAAAAAAAGGAAAAAATTACTAAAAAAAAAATAAACAACCTCTTGGGTTGGCTTTTAGCAGCGACCACTCCAGTCTGATGCTGGGTCTCTTAATTGGGCACAGAATGCCTGATGGCAAAGAACCCTTCCAGTAGGCAGCTGGCAAACCCGTTGGGTTTTGTTGGGCGGCCTTCCAAGGGCTTGGGAGACCCATGCAGCCTCCATTTAATCCCTGAGCCTCCACTAAGTTGTGGTGCACTCAGGGATAATGGGTGTCCATTGGTTAATTAATGAGCCTAATTGACATCCTCCCACCAGTGGTCAGGCATCTCACGTCTTAAATGGCAAATACTGTTGCGCTGCATCTCATGCAATTAAGTGGGTCCAGCTACCATGGTTCCTGTCATGACAGGCTGCATAAAATCCAGACCACGATGTTTTTTATTACAGCAAGTTTGTAAAAACTGCCAGCTGTCTCTTTTTTCATGCAGCGTTCCTAGTCCCATTGTAACCAGCTCCACTATAAAGAGAATTAAGCAACTGTCCCAACCACATGATTGTATTACCAAAATAGTTAACAATGCAGAAAAGTAAGTGGAAATAACCTTTTCATTCATGTTGTGCCCTTTATGCAGAATTGAACAATATGCAAGTACAGTTGTTAGGATTTTTGAATGGCGACTGTAAAATTGTGATAAGTTTCTACACACAACTTTTACAATTGATTTTAAGGAGATTTGTGTACATTTGTAGAGCACTGGTTTAATTCATGATGTCCAAGGCCTTTTCAAAATTTACACCACCACCTAAACCTGTGAGATGTGCATTCCAGCCTAACCAGTAACTTATCCCCTGTCTATCCTAAGTTCGTGTAAGGTGCTAGAGCAATAGTCAAAAACCATAAGATGGAGATTTTTTCCCCCACCTGGTGCTTACTTATACCTTGAGGTTGCCCTGCATTCATAGCCATGACTTGTCCTTTTTTTTGTAGTAGAAAGATAGCAAATATTTTAGTATTGTATTCAGGACCCGAAGTCTACATGGACTGGAAGACAGAAGATAATTGATAAGGGTGCGCCTGCAGCACTGAAACACTAGACGATGAGCTTGATGACGCTGAAACACTAGACGACGAGCTTGATGAAGCATGCTAATATCATGCATAATGGTAAATTCTAAGGCAATACACTCTAGATCAAATTTGAATAAACATTTTAAACACATTCTTGGCTTAGCTGTATTAAATCATTATTCTGTACATTGAAGTCACACTACATGCATATCACAGATCTAATAAAATATAGTTTTTAATTTTTTTGTGTATCTACTTGTGACCAGAGTACTTTGATCTGGAGCTACTGAACATTTGTAGACATACTTTGAAATATTGCAAATTAAAAGAATGGGATCACATTGCACATTTCTTCAGATTTCCCTTCTGACCTTCAATTTTTTTTAAATAATTTATTTCTGATAAGATCAGCTATGGTAACCTCAGCCCTCTGTGTTACTTTTTTTATATATTGATTCTCAGGATATACTCATCACTGACAAAGCCAACATTTACTGCCAAGTTGCCCTTGAGAAGGTGATGGTGGCAGTTATTGAACTATTGCAGTCTTTGCAGTGAAGGTACGCTCACAATGTTGTGCTGTGCAAATCAAGTCATAAGAATTTTTAGGACAGTAAATGACTGTTGGATCCAAGTCTCCGTCATTTTTCAGTCAATCTCAACCCTACCTACAGCATTTCCATTAGATCTGTCTTGCCCCCTCTCTACAGAAATACCTTCATTGCAACTTAAACCCATTGATAGCACACTGTGCTTTGAAGGGAATTGTAAACTGTAATATACTCCAAAATCTCAATCTTCATTCATCCAGCGGTTGTTTCTGTTGGAGGGGGTGAGCTGGGGGATGGGAGGTGACAGAAACAGACATAGTGTTTGGTTCCCAAGCTGCACACTTGAATAAAGCAATTTTTCACACCAATAGTTCCCAATGCATAGGATAATTTTGTGCAAAATGGACCTCTTATGGTACACAAATATGAAGCACTTGTCGCATTGTTGTTTTCAACTCAAAACAAATTTATTTCATAATTCCCAGAATTGGATACAGGAGAATCCACTGATTGTAGCCAAACTAACTTTGATCATTTTACTAATTTTTCGTATGGAAGCACAGGTGAAACCAAAAGAAAATCTATTTTTTAAAAAACTGCCAAGCGTCTGATTCATGTTGAACAATTGTACATCCATTTCTGAATGCCTGGAATAATGTTTACTTGGGTATAAAAAATTTTGTCCAAAGTGTGTATCTCGTCTTTTTTTTGGTACAAGATGTATTTTTTGGTGTTTCTCGGATAATGACACTACTTGTGATCCAATATGATAGATTTCTATTTCTGTATCATGAGCACTGCGAATAAATTGAGACATGTTAATACTTGTTTCATGATTGTTTGCCTATTTAATGTGTTTTGGCTATGTTAGATTTTCAAGACCAGTATGTATTTGCTATGTCTTAGCCTAATGGGCATGAAATTTACTCAGGGTTTTAACAACTTTCTTCCTCCCCTGAAGATCTTGTCAAAGAAGGTCTTGCTGGAATTCAGTTCCTTGGAAACAGCTGATTAAATATCTCATCTGATAGACTATTCATCAGGTGTGAATGGAGACAGTGTCAAAGAACATGAGAAAAGAAGTAATCAGAGCAGGAGTCTGGCCCACTCTGCAATTCAGTAAGATCATAGTTGATATTGAACCCCTACTATTTTTCTGATTGATCCTTTGATTCCCTAAATTCAAAAATATTAATCTTGGCTTTGAATATATTCAATTCCACAGCCCTCTGGGATAGAGAAAGTTCTAAGGACTCTCCACCCTCAGAGTGAGGAAATTTCACCTCATCTGAGGATTGTTTGACTGTGGTAGAGAAAGTATTTGCACTGCTGACCTCAGGAGAAGAGTACCTATAATGAAATCATAAACCAGTTTACAATTTAGTTACACTTATTTTTGTTGCAAATGGAACATGTCCACGCATTGCACCTTTTTCAGCTGAACAGGCTTGGGAGATAGCTATTCCCTGGTCCATTCCCCATGTCAATGTCTTGACCAAAGTCTACTTGCCTGGTTTGAATTTAAACAAAAGCTTTAACTGTTCCCTGGTGCATTCATCACAGAAAGGCCTCTACCTACTTGCCAACCAGCACACCTCTTCTGTTGCATTAGAAATTGTTACCTTTGAGATTTGTTATTCTTGCAATTCTGCCTTGATGAGTGCAAGATAAAAAGCTTTGACAGCATGTATCTTTTCAGTAATAAGCCATAACATGTAGGAGCAGAAGTAGACCATTCAATGAGATTATGGCTGATCGGATAATCCTCAGGTCCGCTTTCCTGCCTTTTCCCCATAACCCATGATTACCTTACTGATTAAAAATGTCTATCTCAGCCTTGAATGTATTTAATGGCCCAGCCTCTACAGCCCTCTACAATAAAGAATTCCACAGATTCACTACCCTCAGAGAAGAAATTCCTCCTCATCTCTGTTTTAAATGGAAAACCCCTTATTCTGAGATTATGCCCTCTCATCATAGGCTCTCCAAAAAGGGAAAATAACCTCAGCATCTATTCTGTCAAGCCCCCTAAGAATCTTATTAATAAGGTCGACTCTCCTTTTAAATTCCAATGAGTACAGGGTCTATCTACTCAACCTCTCATAAAATCCCTCCATCCCAGGATCAACATAGTGAACCTTCTCTGGACTGCCTCCAATGCCACTACATCTTTCCTTAGATAAAGGGACCAAAACTGTTCACAGTATTTTAGGTGTTGTCTAATGAGTGCTTTATATAGTTTTAGCAAGACTTCCCTATTGTTATGCTCCATTCCCTTTGAAATAAGGGCCAACATTTCATTTGTCTTTCCTTTGCCTGCTAACCTTGTTTGCTAGTTTTACGATTCATGTATAAAGACACCCAAATTCCTCTGTGCTGCAACTTTCTGCAGTCTTTCTCCATTTGAATAATATTCAGCTCTTCCATTCTTCCTGCCAAAGTGCATAACCTCATATTTTCCCACATTATATTCCATCTGCCAAGTTTTTGCCCATTTACTTAACCTGTCTTTATCCCTCTGTAGACTCTGTGTCATCCTCACCACTTGCCTTCTGACCTATTTTTGTGTCATCCGCAAACTTAGATGAGAGAAGTGAATGTACTATCATCAAGTCATTATATATATTGCAAATAATTGTGGCCCCAGCACTGATCCACTATTAACAGGTTGCCATCCTAAAAATGTCCGCCCCTTATCCCAACTCTCATTCTTCTATTAGTAAGCCAATCCTCTAATACACTACCCCCTAACACCATGGGCTTTTATCCTATTAAGTAGCCTCATGTGCGGTACCTTATCAAACGCCTTTTGGAAATCCAAATATATTACATCTACTTTTTCCCCTTTATCTATCCTGCTTGTTACTTCCTCAAAGAATTCTAATAAATTTGTCAGGCACGATTTCCCCTTCATGAAGCAATGCTGACTCAGATTATATTATGTATTTCTAATTGCTCTGCTATTACATCCTTTATAATAGACGCTAACAGCTTCCCAATGACAGATGTTAAGCTAACTGGCCTAGAGTTACTTATTTTTTTGTCTCCCTCTCTTTTTGAATAAGGGTGTTACATTGGCAGTTTTCCAATTCTCCGGGACTTTTCCAGAATCTAAGGATTCTTGGAAGACTACCACCAGTCTATCCACAATCTCTGCAGCTACTTCCTTTAAAATCCTAGGAGGCAATCCTTCAGGTCCAGGGGACTTATCGGCCTTTAGTCTCATTAGTTTCCCAATTCATTTTCTCTAGTGATAGTTAATGTATTTATTTCCAGACCCCCCCACCTCCCCCACCACCCCCCCCCCCCTCCCCGGCCCAACTTTTGCCCCTGTCAAGTTCTATGCTACCAAGTGACTATTTAAAATTGAAGTATGGAATAATAATGAGACACTCAGCCTTATCATCATACACAGTGTGCCAACTAGCCTCTTTGAAGCAGGTTGGTGGGTTTGGGTCAGGAATTTCGATTCTTAATATCCAACCTCCTGATATGAACCCAGCTGATGTTGCTACTGGACAAGCCAGATTTCAGAGTGGAACCTGACTTGATAGATCCCAAGTTTTAATTTTTGTTTAGATACATAGAGTAGCTATTGAACAGAGTCAGAAGAGTCAGCTGATAAACTTTTAACAAAAGAATAAAACATTAAACAAGAAAAGATAACTATATTAACAACACTTCTGCACCCACAACTATACCTTTACTGATATACTCAGGTTTGTAAGGGTAACACAAAAGCTATTTGATACTCTAATATTCACAGTAAGTACACAGTCCATGTAAACCAATAGATGACCACACTTTGAAACCAAGTGACAGTTGCCACCCCAAACCTATGCTACAGATCTCTCAGCAACTCTTCCCCACCCCCAACGCTCGTCACACCATGAGCAAACTGGTCTCACTGAACTCTGTCTTTTGCATAAGGGCTTCCAATCTTCACTATAGAAGAACTTACTATGGAATCTTCTCCCAAACAACACTTGCTCCCAGATGCTTTCCACAACGGTCAACTTCCATAGTTTTCTGATGTTCCTCTCCCCTGGACAACCACGTGCATTTAAGTTTCCTTCCAAGCACTGTTACTCATCGACTCAGCTGTGCCAACAGAACATCACTGTTTCACATGCTCATAGTAAACAGTTACAAACCTTTGGTTGTTCCCTTGAATCTCCTGGCATCTCCCAGGCCTATATTTCTTTAAATCTGTGTCCTGCAGCTTTCTCTCTTTAAGCTTGGAGCCTTCCTCTCTGCTCCTTACTTTCACTTGCACAGAACAGGGCCTTTTCCAGATTCCTATTCCTGTCCTTGTCCTTTGACTGGACTGAGCCCTTGGGACCTTTCCTGTTACACTCCCCTGGATTTTGGGACTGTCTTTTTTAGTTTCTGGAACCCGGTCCTGCAGTTTCCTCTCCCATCCAACTTCTGAAATACTGACTTCAACTCAGTTTGGGACTTGCTATCTGCCCCTCTGCTATGCTGCTTCCAGCTGAACTCAAACTGCTTTCAACTGAATTTAAACTACTTTTCTGTCTCTATGGGGCCTCCTGTTGCTAGGCAATAGCATAGTTTTTTTTTCTACCTTTGTTTTAACTTCCCTACAAGAGTCATAAAATCTTCATTAAAATGCAGCCATATTTTAAAGTGAAGCTAAAACTCAACTTTTTATAATACACAAATACAAAAATACTATTAAACTTAAAGATGTACCTTATTCCCAAAACCCACAAATTCAAATATAACTTACTTAAACTATCACTATTCCCTAACACCACCCCCACCCCCAACAACTGAACGCAAACTCATCCATGTTATTTTAGTTAAGCTTCCCCTTAACATTACAGGTCGATGATCTTACATCAAGTGGAAAAAGTTAGAGAAGTAACAAGTCAAAAGCAAGTACAAAGGCAGGGAAAGGGGACGATGGAAAGAACAAAAGGAAAATTTTGTAGTGTGAAATATAGGAGAGATTAAATGGCAAAATGAATGGTGGTGCAAAGCAAAAGAGATGGCAATGGGAAAAGAAACAAAAGATGGGTTTAGAGGAGTTGTAAATAGAAAAAAACAATCATCAACAGCTGCTCTCTGAAGAAATGAGAGCAGAAGTTATGATCTGAAATTGTTGAACTCAATGTTGAATCTGGAAGGCTGTAAAATGCCTAATCGAAAAATAAGATGCTGTTCCTCGAGCTTATGTTGAGCTTCATCTGAATAAGAGGCCAAGGTTACAAATTAGTGGAATATTAAAATGAAAGGTGATTGGACGCTTGGGGTCATGTTTGCGGAATAAACTAAAGTGTTCTGCAAAGTGGTCATCCAATCTGCATTTAGCCTCCCTAATGTAGAGAAAACTGCGTTATACGCAAAGAAAACAGCATTCTATCTTGGAGGAAGTGCAAGTAATGGGTCCTGAACATGGGAACAGAGGAGGTAAAAGGGTAAGTATTGTATCTCCTGTGCTTGCATGGCAAAGTGCTGTGAGAAGGGAATGGATGATTGAGGAGTGGACCAGGGTGTTGTGGAGAGAACAATCCCTTCGGAAAGCTAAAAGAGGGGGGGAAGATGTTATTATGTTGGTAGAGACCATAACATTTTTTTTTAAGAATCCAAAAAACCCAGGTATTTACTAAAAGAATGAAGTCATGAGGTTCATGGTTTATGAAGATACATATGAATTAGGAGCAGGAGTCGGCCATTCTGCCCCTCGTGCCTGATCTGCCATTTAACAAGATCATGGCTGTTCTGATTGTGTCCTCTACTTTCAACTCTATTTTCCTGTCTATTCCTTATAACCTGTAATGCTCTTGTCAATCAAGAATCGATTTAACTCAGTCTTAAATATATTCAATGACACTACCTCCACTGCTCTCTGGGGAAGAGAATTCCACAGACTAACGACTCTGAGGAGAAAATCCTTCTTATCTCCATCTTAAATAGGAGACCCTTTATTTTTAAACTGTGATCCCTGGTTCTAGTCTCTGCCATAAGGGGAAACATCCTCTCAGCATCCATCCTGTCAAGTCCCCTCAGGATCTTTTATGGTTCACTAAGATCACCTCTCAATCTTCTAAACTCCAAAAGATATAGGCCCAAACTTTCTTCATAAAATAACCCCTTCATTCCAGAAATCAGTCCAGTGAACCTTCTCTGAACTGCTTCGAATGCAATTATAACCTTTCTTAAGTAAGGAGACCAAAACTGTACACTATTCCAGGTGTGGTCTCACCAAAGCCCTGTATAACTGTGGTAAAACTTCCCTATATATTTCATTCCCTTTGTATTAAATGACAACATTCCATTTGCCTTCCTAATCACTTGCTATACACATACTAACTTTATGATTCATACACCAGGACACCCTGATCCCTCTGCATTGCAGAGTTCTGCAATCTCTTTCCTTTTAAATAGTATATTACTTTTCTGTTCTTCCTGCCAGAGTGGACAAGTTCACATTTTCTGCCATTATACTCACTTGATCTTTGCAGACTCCATATATCCTCTTCACAAATTATTCTTCTACCTTCCTTTGTACAACAGCAAATTTAGCAACCACACATTTGGTCCCTTCATCCAAGTCAGTGGTATAGATGGTAAATACTTGAGGCCTCAGCATTGATCCCCGTGACATTCCACTAGTTACAGCTTGTCAACCCCAAAATTACTCATTTACCCCTACCCTCTGCTTCCTGTTAGTTAACCAATGCTCTATCCATGCTGGTATATTATCCCTACATCATGAGTTCTTAATTTGCATAGTAACCTTTGATGTAGCATTTGGAATAAAACTAGTGAGTTAACAGTGCAAATAGGGATTAATATCTATGATTTGGTGGTGATTACTGGGACGTGGTTACAGGGAGAACAGGTTTGGGAGTTGAATATCGGAAGGATAGGAAGGAAGAGGAGGCGGTGTAGCTTTGTAAGTAAAGGAAGAGATCAGTGCTATAGTGAGGAATGATATAGGCACTGGAAAGCAAGATGTAGAGTCAGTTTGGGTAGAAATAAGAACTAGCAAGGGAAAGAAGTCCCTGGTGGGAGTAATCTATAGGTCCCCAAACAGTAGTTCAGCAGTAGGGCACAGTATAAACCAGGAAACACTGGGAGCATGTAAGAAAGGCATGACAATAATCATGGGTGATTTTAATATGCCTGGACTAAGCAAATTGGCAAGGGTAGCCTCGAGGGAGAGTTCATAGCGTGTATTGGAGATTGTTCCTTGAGCAATATGTTGTGAAACCAACCAGGGAGCAGGCTATTCTGGATTTGGTTTTGTATAATGAGATGGGATTAATTAATGATCTCATAATAAAGGATCCTCTAGGGAAGAGTGATCATAGCATCCTAGAATTTCAAGTTCAGTTTGAGAGCGAGAAACTTGAGTCCCACACTAGTGTTCTAAAGTTAAACAAAGGTAACTACATAGGCATGAGGGCAGATTTGGCCCTAGTGGACTGGGCAGGAAGACTACAAGGTAGGACAGTTGATGAACAGTGGCAGATATTTAAGGAGATATTCAATTCCTCCCAAGTAAAATATATTCCAAAGAGGAAGAAAGATGGTAAGAGGAGGAAAAAGCATCCATGGCTAAGCAAGGAAGTTAAAGATAACATAAAGGCAAAAACTAAGGCATACCAAATGGCAAAGGTCAGTGGTAGGCTGGAAGATTGGGAAACTTTTAAAGATCAACAAAGGGTTACTAAAAAAAAATTAAAAAAGCAAAGGTAAATTATGAAAGAAAACTAACGCGAAATGTAAAAACTGACAGCAAAAGCTTCTACATATATATACAAGGAAAGCGAGTAGCTAAAGTGAATGTTGGTCCCTTGGAGGATGAGACTGGAGAGTTAATTGTGGGGAACGCAGAAATGGCAAAGACGCTTAATCAATATTTTGCCTCAGCTTTCACCGTGGAGGACACTAGTACCACCCCAATATTAATGGGCAGTGCAGAGGGTATAGAGAAGGAGGAACTTAGAACAATCACCATCACTAGAGAAAAAGTACTGAGCAGACTATTGGGATTAAAGGGTGACAAGTCCCCAGGACCTGATGGCCTACATTCCAGGTTCTTAAAGGAAGCAACAGTGGAGATAGTGGAAGCATTGGCTATAATATTCCAAAATTCCCTGGATTCTGGAAAGATTCCAGTGGGTTGGAAAAATGGTAATATAACACCCTTATTCAAAACGGGGGGAGGCAGAAAGTAGGAAACTATAGACCAGTTAGGTTAACGTCGTCATTGGGAAATTGTTGGAATCTATTATTAAGGAAGTAGTAATGGGGCATATGGAAAGTCAAAATGCAAACAATCAGAGTCAGCACGGTTTTATGAAGAGTAAATCATGTTTGACTAATTTGCTAGAGTTCTTTGAAGATGTGACAAGCAAAGTGGATAATGGGGATCCTGTAGATGTAGTATAACTGGACTTCCAGAAGGTCTTTGATAAAGTGCCGCACAAAAGATTAATACACAAGATAAGATCACACAGAGTTAGGGGTAATATATTAGCTTGGATCGAGGATTGGCTAACCAACAGAAAGGAGAGAGTCGGGATAAATGGGTCTTTTTCTGGATGGCAGGCTGTAACTAGTGGGGTGCCACAGGGTTCGGCCTATTTTAATGACTTGGATTCAGGGATAGAAGGTACTATAGCTAAATTTGCAAATGACACCAAAATAGGTGGGAAAGTAAGTTGCAAAGAAGAAATAAGAAATTTACAAATGGATATGGACTGTTTAGGAGAACGGGCCAGAATTTGGCAGATGGAGTTTAACGTGGATAAGTGTGAGGTTATCCATTTTGGCTGGAAGAATAAAAAGGCGACATATTATTTAAATAGAGAGAAACTTCAGAATGCTTCAGTGCAAGGGATCTGGGTATCCTCGTGCATGAATCACTGAAAGCTGGTTTGCCGTTACAGCAGGTAATAAGGATGGCAAATTGAATTTTGGCATTTATTGCTAAGGGAACAGAGTATAAAAATAGGGAAGTGTTGCTGCAACTGTACAAGGCATTGGTGAGACTGCAGCTGGAATATTGTGCACAGTTTTGGTCCCCTTAATTGAGGAAGGATGTAGTTGTATTGAAGGCGGTTCAGAGGAGGTTCACTAGATTGATTCCAGAGATGCGGGGCTTGTCTTATGAGGAGAAATTGAGCAGCTTAGGCTTATACTTGCTACAGTTTAGAAGGATGAGAGGAGATCTAATTGAGGTATATGCGATGCTAAAGGGTATAGACAAAGTAGATGTGGAGCCGATGTTTCCCCTTGTGGGGCATTCTAGAATGAGAGGCCATAGTTTGAGGCCAAGGGGTGGTAGATTTAAATCAAAGATGAGCAGTAATTACTTTTCTCAAAGGGTCGTGAATCTGTAGAATTCACTACCTCAGAGTGCAGTGGATGCCGGGACGCTGAATAAATTTAAGGAGGAGATAGACAGATTTTTAATTAGTTACAGGTTGAAAGGTTATGGGGAGAGGGTGGGTAATTGGAGTTGAGGCCAAAATGAGATCAGTCATGATTGTATTGAATAGCGGGGCAGGCTCATGGGGCTGAATTGCCAACTCCTGCTCCTAGTTCTTATGTTCTTATGTGGCACCTGAACAAATACCTTTTGGAAATCCAAGTACACCATAGTTACCGCTTCCCTTTTACCCATGTTGCTTGCTACTTCCTTAATCAATTTCAATAAATTAGTCAAACACGATTTCCCTTTCACAAACCATGCTGACCCTGCCTGATTGCATTAAGATTTTCTAAGTGCTCTTCAATAACCTCCTTAAGAATAGATTCTAGCATTTTCCCTGTATTAGGCTAAATGGCCTGTAGTTTCCTGCTTTCTCTCTCTCCCTCCTTTCTTGAATAGAAGAGTTACATTTGCGATTTTCCAATCTGATGGGACTTTTCAGCATCTAAGGAATTTAGGAAAACGACAGCCAATGTATCTACTATCTCAACAGCCAATTCTTTTAACATGCTAGGATGAAGTCCATCAAGTCCTGGGGGCTTGTTAGCCTTTAGTTCTAATAGTTTTCTTAGTACCCTTACCCTGGTGATCAAGTTCCTCCCTTCCTTTCAACGCTTGATTTACATGTATTAATGGAATGCTATTTGTGTCTTCCACAGTGAGGATAGGCACAGGATATCAGTTCAAAACTTCCACCATTTCCTTATTTCCCATTAGTAATTCCCCAGAACTATGTCTCTAAATGATCATCACCTTAGATATTCTTTTCCTTTTTAAATGCTTGGAGAAACTATTATTTTTTTTATATTTCTAGCCAGCTTTCTCTCCTACTCTAACTTCTCCTTTATTATTTTTTAAATCATTCTTTACTGGTTTTTAAATTCTTTCCAATCTTTTGACCTCCCACTAATCTTTGCAGGATTGTACGCTTTTTCTTTCAATTTTAAACTTCTTCACAAAGGATCAAAAAACATGAATCCTAATAACTAAACTCTATCTTAAATATTCTGTTGTGTTAAGGATAATAAAACTACAATGAACACAATTATTCATATTCTAAATCAAATGTCTTAACTCCATTCTCCTTCTCCACCTATTTGACCTGCACCCCAAACCTCAAGTCAGATAGTTATCAAAAATTGGAAGATGAACCGTTTGGTCTGAGTGCTGCTTCAAGGGATTGAGTGTTCTTGGGCCTTCCATTTACTTCCAGCAACATTGGATTTCAACTTTCCTCCAACTGTTCGATGGTTGTAAATTCCCATTCAATGCAGACGTCTTAAGTGTAGCCTCCTTGGGTCAGAACTCTCCTGTTTCTAATGTTCTTTAGCTCTGGAGTTTTGCACATCTCTCTATCTTTCTCCCCCAACCCGCCCCACTGCCCCCACCCCCATTATCAGGTTAGATGCACCAGAAGCCAGAAGTTCAACTGAATTCTGCTGAGATTTTTTTCCACTCCAGCTTGTTCCAAACTCTAAAAATAAACCACAGAAAAAGTAAACAAAAAGACCCGCTTGAACACCATACACAGCACCACAATCTACTCACTCTATAATTAACTTGCTCACCCCTTTATTCTTACTGTTTATTTCCCAGGCAATCTGGCCACAAGCCAGGTGCTTTTGCAGAAATCCAATCATCGAGAAGCCAAGTTCTTAAGAGACCATCACCCCATGTAAAATATACGTTTTTCCCCAAAAGCATATGGGCCATCACATTGTGCTTGGTAGTGGAATCACGCAGTGGTAATGGTAAAGGACAATCTGTTTTATGTGCAAGCTGGTGGCAAGTAAGCTGAGGACAGGTGAGGAATTTGTCATGGTTCTGAAAGTGAGCGAAAGGGTGAGAGCAGATATGCAGGAAATGGAATGGACACGGTTGAGGACCCTATCAACTATGGTGAAGGGAAATCATTTCCCTGTCTCTCTATTTGCTTAAAGTCTGACACATTTTTTTCTCAGTTCCTTCTTCACACGTGCTTTCAGACCTGTTGAGTATTTCTAGTATTTTCTGTTTTGATTTCAAATTTTCAGCAAGTACAGTATCTTGCTTTCATCCCTTTGAATCATTGGTTTTAACTCATTGACCACTCAACTCCCTTTCCTGATTTGCATGTTAGCTGATGTTGTTAATGGCTCTCTCTCTTTGGGTGCTGGCCTTCACTCCTTTAAATCTGCTGTCATCAACCCTTTCCTCCAAAAAAAACCCAAACCTTGACCCCCACCTCCAACTTTGGTTTCATCTCTAAAGTGCTTGAATGTGTTGAGCCTCCCAAATCTGTGTCCATCTTTCCTAGAACTCCATGTTTGAGTAAGTCCAGTCCACTCCACCCTGCAAAGTACCGAAACAGCTCTTGGGATGTCATTTGTGACTGATTTGTGAGTATGATAAAGATAAACCTTCCCTTCTCAACCTGTCTCCAATCTTTGCCATAGTTGATCACACCATCCTCCTCCAACATCTCTCCACTGCCATCCAGCTGAATGTGACTGCACTCATTTGGTTCCATTCTTATCTAATTGTAGCAATGGTTTTTCTTCCTGCTCCCACACCGTTTCCTCTGGTCTCCTCCAAGGACCTATCATTAGTCTACAAGCTGTACTTCGCCACCAACAACCTCGACTCTTCCTTGTTGCAAGATTATCAGGCTGTTTATCTGACATCCAGTACTAGATGTGCAAAGATTTCCCCCAACGAAATACTGGGAACGCTGAAGCCATTGTCTTTGTTTCCTGCTCCAAACTTTGTTCCTAGCTACTGACTTCATTAATCTCCCTGGTAACTGAAATTAAACCACGCTGTTTGCAATCTTGGTGTCATATTTGACTCTGAGATGTTCTTCCGACCACATGCCTGTTCATCACTAAGACTGCCTATTTCCACCTCTGTAACATGGCCCGACGTTGCCCCTGTTTCAGCTGATCTACAGCTGAAATCCTCATTTATGCCTTCATTACCCTTATTTTTACCAATTCCAGGGCAGTTCTGAAATGAAAACAGAAAATGCTGTAAGTATTCAACTCGTCAGGTAACATCTGTGGAGAGAAACAGAGTTTTTGGGCAGAATTTTACGTCCTATGTGCGGGCTCATGCCCAACCCGATCGGGTGTAAAATCGTGCGAGAAGATGTTGGGCAAGCGCCCCAACATCATCCCATGCTCGCGTGATATTTCACTCGGTGGGCGAGCGCAAAAGTCAGAAGCGCACATGCTGACAATTAAGAGGGCAATTAAGCTCAATGACAGTGCAATTGTCTCTGAGTGTTCGTGGCCTGTCCAACCTTACAGTTCGTGGATGGGCGAATTGGCCAGGCAGACTTGGCATTTTTCATCAAACCTCACCCAAGGGCTGGGTGAGGTTTCCATTATTAAATAAATAAAATTAAAATAAAACCTGTGGACAGCATTTTTATCATTTATATGTTCAGGTGCCTGATTGTGATGCTTGGGTAATTTTTTCCTGATTTTCAAAACCTTATTTCATGGTTTTTGGGTCTGCAGCTCTCTGAAGCAGCTCTGTGCTTCAGGGAGCTTTCTCTCAGTGCTTGCCTGCGCTCACAGAAACGAGCTGAAAATTCAGGCCAATGATTCAGGTTGATGATGACCCTCCACAGATATTGCCTGAACTGCTGAGTATTTCTAACATTTTTTGATTTTATTTCAGATTTCCAACATCTGCAGTATTTTGCTTTTGTATTAAAGCACGTCTGGTTGGTTTCCTACATTGTAACTTCCCTAAACTTGTGGTCATAAAAATCTCCACTGCACACATCCTTACTTGCAAATAGTCCCATTTGCCTAGCTCTCCTGTTCTTGCTGACTAGCATTGACTCCAAGTCAAGCAACATGTTGATTTAAAAAATTTCATCCCTGTTTTCAAATCCTTCCAAGGCTTAGCTCATCTCCATCTATGTAATTTCTCCTCTAGTCCCACAAAATTTCCAAGATATCTGAGTTCACCTAATTCCAGCCTCTTGAACATCCCTGGTTTTAATTGCTCCATCATTGGTGGCTGTGTCTTCAGTTGCCAAGCCTAAAACTCTGTAATTTCACCATGCCCCCCCAACCCCCCCACCCCACCTGCCCACCACCACCCGCCACCCATTCGGGGAATATAGGGATACAGTAAGAACTTATTGAAAAGGAATGAATTACTTAAAATCTCCAAGCACATTGGCAGTTAAAGGTTAATAGATGAACCTTGCACAGCCTTAAGGGCCTGTAAACTACAGAAAGGCCTTGGAGCCAGACTGTAGTCAGAGGATGGCAGTAACAACTAAGATTAAGTGTGCTCTTCAACAGATAGGGGAAGAACAGATGGTAAGGTCTCTGCCTGGGTGAAAACAAATAGGGATGCACTTGTTACAAAATGTCTTGTAACGTAAACCTATATGTTGACGAGATCGGAATCTGCAAACTGTTCTTGTACATGACCAATATTGTATAAATATGTTGAATACTCGTAGTTTAGCAGAGTACTGTCTCAAACTATATTGAGATGGTGCCCTCCTTGCAATTGCTCGAATAAATGATCGTAACCTGTACCTGAGTCTCCTGTGGTCAGTTCATCAAAGATACCACATCAATTTGGCATAGTCGGCAGGATACTTGTATCGGATCCTCGGGACGGCTCTGCAAAGTGGGTGAGTATATTAATATACCACCCGTAGTTAGTGCAGTAAGCCTACCTGAGAACAGTCCAGTCAAGTATCAAAAGAATCAGAAGGAGAACTCAGGACAGGAGGCGCCAGAGGGGTAATAGGCGTAGGAGCTGTGCAGGTGGGCCAGTGGTGCCGAAGCCGCACAGGGAAGCAGGACTATTACCAGAGAGAGGGGATCCCAGTAAGAGGTGGACGGAGCCGTGCTGGCAGGCTACGGTTTGAGGGATAACCTAACCTTAGTCGAAACCGCACTGGGAGGCCAGATCCCAGTAAGAGGAGGGTAGAGCCATGCTGGCAGGCTATGGTTTGAGAGGTAACCTCAGCCGAAGCCGCACTGGGAGGCCAGTCCCAGTACATAAGCGAAAACCACAAACCTCAAGTAACTAAGTTGTTAGGACTGTGCAAACGTACCGCACAGAGATAGACAGGAATAAGAACAGAGTACCGTCAGGGAAACAGAATAGTGCTATGGAACTCGACTGGGGAACCGTGGGCTCCATTACGAGGTTCATAGTGGAACAACAGCCAAACTAATTATAAAAATGCAGCAGGAGGGGTGGGATCCACAGGGAACTCCTGGGGAACAAAAACAGTGGTGAATAGAGCAGAAAAAGGATAAGGAAAAGAAAGGGGTGATGGTTATTATTATCTTGTATCTGCAGTTGTGCAGATGGATTAATACTAAGCTCCAGTCGACTAGAGAGAGAGAGAGACAAAGTCAGATTCAGGACAGATCAGATCAGTGGCAGCAGCTTGTAGTGATACTGATCAAGAGGAGGAGCTCTGAAGGAGAAACTTATGAGGGAGCTGAGACTGCCCCATCATACCCCATGGCCCCTATGGCAGTAACTGTTAGGAAAAGTAAAGTCAGGAGAGGCGAACTAAAATCCAAAGGGAGAAAGGGGGCTGGGGAATGGGATGAGGAAATTACAGAGAAAGTTAGGCATGTACCATTCAGTCTGGGGGAGAAGCAGGTTTTGCTTAAAGAACTGCCAAGACTCAAGGCTTGGCATAATAACCCAGATTTCTGAACCAAATTGCGGGAAATGCAAGATTTCCATGCAATGCACCCCCTTGATACCCATATACTGATGAAGGCTAAATGCCTGGGTGATATCTGGAGAAGATTACCACTGCAGTTTAGAAGTGGAGGCTGGGCGAAACCTGGGGACATCCCAGATCGGGAGAAGGCGACAGCCCTGCACGGGGAGTTTGAGGAGGCAGTTAAGGAAGCCTTGGGGGAGGGAGAAATGAATTGGGGGTATATAATGTCCCGTGCAGGATGACGAGATTTTCCTGAAAATGTGGAAGAATGATTGGGAACCGAAAGGTCTGGTACTGAATTTTCTATAACTTAAAAAAATGAATTGATCTAAGTTACAAGAGTTGCTTGTGCTGGAGAGAGAGAGAGATAGAAAAGGGGGGTATCCTTAGGGGGTTAATAAGCACTGATAGGCAGGAACTGGGGAAATATGAGCTTTCATCAGTTTGATTGTCCCTATAGGTGGAGCCTTCAAGATCCCTTTATTTCCCCCACTGCTATTTGAAATTTCTTTTAGAATATGAGAGTTTTAAGTCATTAAACAGGGTTAGATGAACCAACCTTTGTACCACCCCCTTGCAGACTAGTATTACAGCTTCCAAGCTGATTGGGATTGATACATACGAGTTGCATTAACTCATACGATTTAGTATTCTAAAATTCTGAGGGGGAAAATTACCTCAAGTTCAAGGGATTCTAGGAAAACCAAAAGGCATAAACATGTGGTCTAGATGGTTCCAATGGATAAAAAGGGGTTTCTTTTGAAGAGATGAATTAAATATGAAAGGAAATCTGCATCCCAACAGCACTGTAATTTGAAGTTGGGACAATCTTGAGATGTAAAGTGCAGTGTAATTTAACAGGTTACTTTTGAATCACTAGGATGCAATCTAAGATAATGAATGTGTCAATAAACATACGGGAATTATAATTTGGATACAAATCAATACACATAAGAAAGAGGCACTAATTCAAATGCTGCAAGCTTTTGTATGTGTAAGTCTGTTCCCAAAATATGAAGCTAAGCTCAAGACCTTGACAAAGTTTGGCAGAAATCCAATTTTTGGCCGAGTTAATGGGATAATTCTAAAAGAAACGGGTCAGACACAATTTAGTGAGTTACTTTTGAAACAATAATATGTTGTTTGAGAAGAAGATAAGGAAGCAAAACATGTCAATGCCTGATTTATGTTTTTAAAACGGTTATGAGAATATTCTATTTATTTTAAAGTTTCTCCAGGCAACCTGAACAAAATAAGATGGTAGCTGTTGCATGTGTAAAATGAAATGAGGCAAGTAGGAGAAAGAGTTAGGGAAAGAGGACACAACATACAAACTTTTTAAGGGAAGTGAATTTGATAATCTGGCCATCAACTGAGACATTGGAAACACACTTGGGGAGATAAGCAAAGATCTCGAGACAGTGATCCTCATTGACATGGAATAGTTAAGATGGCCTAAAGAGCAAGGAAACATTATAAACAATCAAGACAATAGAGAAACTGACATCAAAAGAACCTTAGGATGATCATGGTCAGAAAAAAACCTAGAGGTAAAACTGTGTGGAATCTGTAGTTCAGGAATTGAAATGTAAGGAGAAATAATACTTAACAACAATTTACCACAAGTTGGATACAGGTAAACGGAAAGCTGGAAAAAGGCTAAATAGATGTATTACTGATTGCATTAATGTGCCTGCGAGCTACAAAAAGTAAGACCACAGGATTAACACTATGATGACGGACAGAGTTAAGTGGCTCGCAGAGAGAACCATCACTGAAAGTGAAGATATTAAGCCATTGAAAGATAGGATAAGAAGGTGCATTGTAGAATTGGGTCGGCAGTTTAAGGAATTGAGATCCGACGTGGGGCAGCAGCAGGAGACAGCAGACTAGAAAGAGTGGAGGGTGCCTATCCAGATGGATTCAGATCAGGGAACTCATTTCACAGGAAGAGTCATTAAAGAAATGTATAAATTTAAATTTAAACAGAAATTCCACATTCCCTACCAGCCACAAAGCTTGGGGATGGTGGAAAGAATGAACTGAACTTAAAAAAAATCGGGCATGGGAGGTCCGCCACTACCCAGTCACCTTCCACATCTACTTCCACAGTCTGAGTAGAGATAATTGAAGCCCCTCAAATCACACCAACTGACCCACCTTGTCCAACTATGCATCCAGGACTGATAAATGGTTTGGTACTGGTTAATCAGAAGTTTTGTATGATAATGTACACCAGAAGCTGGTACCCGTAGTCTTGAACATATCCAGAATTGCTGTGCCCCAGTTGTGTTCAACCCATATTCGAGTGTATATGCTGATATTGATTGTGTATCTAACTATATATGGCTCTCATGGGCCAGCTGATGATTGAAGTATCTCAGTTCAACGGCGAGATGTGATCAGGCTTGGGAGGGAATCGCGTTAAGCGCAGCCTGATAAATGACACGATATTCAATATAGGGACATCAGTGGTTAATTCAGAATCTGGCAACTGTTGACCAGAAGGTCCGGGCCCTGAGCTTTAAGCTTAAGGAGATTCTAGAGTGGGAACAGGGAATTCATAACACCCAATTAAATACAGACCAGGACATGACACGGTTAATCCAAAGCCTGGCTACCGTACTCAAAAGTCATGCAGGGACCATCAACAAACTAATTGAAATAGGGAAAAATATTTCAGACGAAGTGAGCAGAAATGATGTTTGCAGCACATACGGATCTTGGGCACTGGAACAAGCATGAGAGAATTTAAGACAGATTAATGAAGGGTAGTTCCCTTATGGGTAACTAATGAGCATTTATTGAATCTTTCACGACACAGGAATCAAGACTTGACCGGTTGCCAGCTCAGAGGTTTGACACGAGTATACAAAATGAATGTTGAATGTATAGTGAATAATAATATGCTAATAGGCATTATATTAGTAGTACCTGTCATACCTATGTCAACACCTGGCAGGACCTTATATAGAGTAGAAAAAATTGGGGTTATTCGGGGGATTATTATATTAAGTATCACGATATTCCGCCATACGCAGTAGACATAGAAGGAAATACAGTTAGCACCACATTAGAGGGGTGTAGTGTGGAGACCACCACAGTAGTATGTGCACACCCAATATATGAGACGGAAGAAGCAAAGTGCGGATTTAAAGCAGCAGCAAACTGTACAATGGAAACTATATGGGCTGTAAAAGAACCGACCCATGTTGCATATGCAGGGAATGGGAGATATTGTATCACCACATGGCAGGAAAGAATCCAGTATGGCAGTAACCAGATATGCCTCATTCACAATCATTCGGTGTGCCTACACCCACAGGTGCCAGCAAGGGTGGGGAAGGTGGAACTGGTTGAAATATACAAGAGAGGAACAACTACTATTCAGGTCGTGAAAAACCTTAAAGATAACCTGACACAGTATTTGAACCAGTTCTCCTATGAAATTCCCCTATTACCAAAGCATCTCACCACAATTCGGGGACAGGCTCAACAGATATATAGAAATTGATATACACTGCAGTAACAGGTTAGAGCCTTAAAGATGGATATTGAACAAATAGATGTCTCTAACTGGTGGGAGGATCTGTAGAATTGGGGCTCAAATGTACAGATACACCCCTGGATTTGGATTATCTCCCATGCCCTAGTCATTCTTCCGCTGATATTGATTGTGTATCTAACGCATTTAATAAACTGCACTCGGAGGTCACAAAAAAAGTGGTGTTGGAGGATTTTTAGTAGATGGAGTAGGAATTTGGTAAGCCAGAGGTTCAGATTAAAGGACCAGATGATACAGATGGTGCGACCAGTACAACCCGTGCCCCTTTTACGTGCCAAAACTGGATACCTGGCCAGTATCAACGGGCAGCGGTGCGTAAAGTGGGGGAATGGACAACACCACAGTAGTTGGCTGCCTTGGGCTAGGCCATGGGTTAAAAGGGGGGACTGTTAGGGAGAATATAGGGGTACAGTAAGAACTTATTGAAAGGGAAAGAATTACTTAAAATCTCCAAGCACATTGGCAGTTAAAGGTTACCAGATGAACCTTGCAAAGCCTTAAGGGCCTGCAAACTACAGAAAGGCCTTGGAGCCAGACTGTAGTCGGAGGATGGCAATAACAACTAAGATTAAGTGTGCTCTTCAACAGATAAGGGAAGAACAGATGGTAAGGTCTCTGCCTGGGTGAAAACAAATAGGGATGTATTTGTTACCAGAGATGTCTTGTAATGTAAACCTATATGTTGACGAGATCGGAATCTGCAAACTGTTCTTGTACATGACCAATAATGTATAAATATGTTGAACACTTGTAATTTAGCAGAGTACTGTCTCAAACTGTATTGAGATGGTGTCCTCCTTGCAATTGCGCGAATAAACAATCATAACCTATACCTGAGTCTCCTGTGGTCCATTCATCAAAGATACCACATCACCCGCAACACCCCTTGCCCACTACCTCACACCCCACCACCCCCCAACACCCCCAACCGCCACCCCCCCCCCCCACCCCCCCCACCCCCCAACCACAGTAAATCTTGCCAACCTCTCTTTCTTCCTTTACATTGGATTACATAGGAACATAGGATATATGACACAGAAATAGGCCATTCAGCCCAACCAGCGTTAGCCAGCATTTATGTTCCATTGATTCCCCTTCCTTCTTTCCTCACCTAAATCTATCACATAGCCCTCTATTCCCTTCCCTCTCATAAAAGTGTCTAGCTTCTGCTTAAATGTAACTATACATTTCAACCACTCCCTGTGGTAGTGAGTTCCACATTCTCTCCTGAATTCTTGAATTCCCTGTTAGATTTCTTGGTGACTACCTAATATTGATGGACTCTAGTAATACTCTTCCTAACAAGAAGTGACATTCTCTCTAAATCCAAAAATCTAAATCTTTCAAAACCTTTCACAATCTTAAAGACCTCTATCAGGTTACCCTCAGCCTACTGTTTTCAAAAGAACAAATATACAGCCTGTCAATCCATTCCAGACATGTACACTTATTTGGCACATCCTTGTAAGCCAGTGCTTCCACAACTTTTCTCACTGTGACCTCATTTTGAAGCTGGAAAATTGCTGTGCCCCCAGAGTGACAACAGGGGGAGTTGGAGGCGGAGGGTGGTAGAGCAATGACAGTGGGATTGGGTGAGGCTCTGAGAGATTGGGGTAAAGCTGTGAGACCAGGTGAGGGATAGAACTGTGGGAGGGGCATGGTAAAACTGAGATAGCCAGGGGTGGATGGGGAGGGTAGAAATCTGAGTGGGGTGGGTAGAGCTATGAGAGGGGGAGGTCGGAATCTGTAAGGGAGGGTGGTGGCTGGAGAACAGGCAGCTACTTTTTTTCACTTACCATTTTTCAGGCTCTGTTAGAGGTAACGATGAAGCCTCGAAGCTGATGTCATCAGGCCATACCTGCCAGACCAAGACAAGAAAAAAATTGTGCGCATGCATTTCAAAGGGCCTTGGAGTGATCCGGTGGAGGGGCAGGTGGAAGGAGTGAACATTTTAGTGGTATTGATCATAATTCAGTTAATTTTGACATAATTATGGAAAAGGACAATGATAAAACAGGAGTGAAAGTTCTAAATTTGGACAAGGCCAATTTTACTTAGCTGAGGAGTGATTTTTTAAAATTCATTCAAGGGATGTGGGCTTCATTAGCTGGGCCAGCATTTACTGCCCATGCCTAGTTGCCCTTGGTGAGCTGCCTTCTTGAACCGCTGCATTCCATGTGGTGTAGATACACCCACAGTGCTGTTAGGAAGAGAGTTCCAGGGTTCTGACCCAGTGACAGTGAAGGAGCGGCAATATATTTCCAAGTCAGGATGGTGCGTAACTTTGAGGGGAATTTCTAGGTGGTGATGTTCCCATCTAACTGCTGCCCTTGTCCTTCTAATTGGTAGTGGTCAAGGGTTTGGCAGGAGCTGTCTAAGGAGCCTTGGTGAATTCCTGCAGTGCATCTTGTAGATGGTACACACTGCTGCTACTGTGCGTCGGTGGTGGATGTTTATGGATGTGGTGCCAATCAAGCAGACTGCTTTGTCCTGGATGGTGTCCAGCTTCTTGAGTGATGTGGGAGCTGCACTCATCCAGGCAAGCGGGCAGTATTCTATCACGCTCCTGACTTGTGCCTTGTAGATGATGGAGTCAGGAGGTGAGTTACTCATCACAGGTTTGCTAGCTTCTGACCTGCTCTTGTAGCCACAGTATTTATATGGCTAGTCCAGTTCAGTTTCTGGTCAATGGTAACCCAAGGACGTTGATAGTGGGGGTTTCAGTGATGGTAATGCCATTGAACATCAAGGGTCGATGGTTGGATTCTCCCTTGTTGGAGATGGCCATTGCCAGACACTTGTGTGGTGTGAAAGTTACTTGCCATTTGTCAGCCCAAGCTTGATATTGTCCAGGTCTTGCTGCACTTGGGGACATGGACTGTTTCAGTATCTGACGAGTCGCAAATGGTGCTGAACATTGTGCAATCATCAGCGAACATCCCCACTTTTGACCTTATGATGGAAGGAAGGTCATTGATGAAGCAGCTGAAGATGGCTGGGCCGAGGGCACTATCCTGAGGAACTCCTGCGGTGATGTCCTGGAGCTGAGATGACTGACCTCCAACAACCACAACCATCTTCCTTTGTGCTCGGTATGACTCCATCCAGTGGAGTGTTTTCCCCCTGATTCCCATTGACTCCAGTTTTGCTAGGGCTCCTTGATGCCACACTCAGTCAAATGCTGCCTTGATGTCAAGGGCTGTCACTCTCACCTCACCTTGGTAGTTCAACTCTTTTGTCCATGTTTGAACAAGGGCTGTAATGAGGTCAGGAGCTGAGTGGCCCTGGCGAAACCCAAACTGGGCATCAGTGAGCAGATTATTGCTAAGCAAGTGTCGCTTGATAGCACTGTTGATGACCCCTTCCATTACTTTACTGATGATCAAGAGTAGACTGCTGGGGCGGTAATTGGCTGTGTTGAATTTGTCCTGCTGTTAGTATAGGAATACCTGGGCAATTTTCCACATAGCCGAGTAGATGCCAGTGTTGTAGTTGTACTGGAACAGCTTGGCTAGAGACACGGCAAGCTCTGGAGCACAAATCTTAAGTACCACTGCCAGAATATTGTCAGGGCCCATAGCCTTTGTGGTATCCAGTGTCTTCAGCCATTTCTTGATATCACGTGGAGTGAATCGAATTGGCTGAAGACTGGCATCTGTGATGCTGGAGACCTCCGGAGGAGGCTGAGATGGATCATCTACTCGGCACTTCTGGATGAAGATTGTTGTCTCCCCAATAACGACTGTGCGGTCATCACTCCTACCGATACTGTCATGGACAGATGCATCTGCTGTAGGCAGGTTGGTAATTGTTCCCTTACCTTTTGCACTGATGTGCTGGACTCCTCCATCATTGAGGATGGGGATATTTGTGTAGCCTCCTGCTCCAGTGAATTGTTTAATTGTCCACCATCATTCATGACTGTATGTGGCAGGACTGCAGAGCTTTGATCTGGCCCATTGGTTGTGGGATCGCTTAGCTCTGTCTATCACTTGCTGCTTATGATGTTTGGCTTGCAAGTAGTCCTGTGTTATAGCTTCACCAGGTTGACACCTCAATTTCTTTAGGTATGCCTGGTGCTGCTCCTGGAATGCCCTCCTGCACTCTTCATTGAACCAAGGTTGATCCTCTGGCTTGATGGTAATGGTAGAGTGGGGGATATGCGCGGCCATAATGTTACAGATTGTGTTTGAGTACAATTCTTCTGCTGATGATGGCCAACAGCGCCTCATGGATGCCCAGACTTGAGTTGCTAGATTTGTTCAAAACCTATCCCATTTAGCATGGTGGTAGTGCCGCACAACACGATGGAGGGTACCCTCAATGTGAAGGCAGGACTTCGTCTCCCCAACAACGACTGTGCGGTCGTTAATCCTACTGATACTGTCATGGACAGATGCATCTGTGGCAGGCAGGTTGGTGAGGATGAGGTCAAGTATGTTTTTCCCTCTTGTTGGTTCCCTCACCACCTGTTGCAGACCCAGTCAAGCAGCTATGTCATTTAGGGCTCGGTCAGTAGTGGAGCTACCGAACCACTCTTGGTGATGGACATTAATGTCCCTCACCCAGAGTACATTCTCAACCTTGCCACCCTCAGTGCTTCCTCTAAGTGATGTTCAACATGGAGGAGCACTGATTCATCAGCTGAGGGAGGCTGGTTTGTGGTAATCAGCAGGAGGTTTCCTTGCTCATGTTTCACCTGATGCAATGAGACTTCATTGTGTCCAGGGTCCAGATTTGATGTTGAGGACTCCCAGGGCAACTCCCTCCCGACTGTAGACCACTGTTCCGCCATTTCTCCTGGGTCTATCCTGCCAGTGGGACAGGATATATCCAGGGATGGTGATGGTGGAGTCTGTGACATTATCTGTCAGGTATGATTTCATGAGGATGACTCTGTCAAGCTGTTGCTTGACTAGTCTGTGAGACAGCTCTCCCAATTTCGGCACTAGCTCCAGATGTTAGTAAGGAGGACTTTGCAGGGTCGACAGGGCTGCAATTGCCTTTGTCGTTTCCGGTGCCTAGCACAATGCTGGGTGGTCTGTTGGGTTTCATTCCTTTTTTTGTCTTTGTAGCAGTTTTTTACAACTGAGTGGTTTGCTAGGCCATTTCAGAGGGCATTCAAGAGATGACATTCGTGAACCAGATGGCTTTTTACAACAATCTACAATAGTTTCATGGTCATCATTAGACTTTTAATTCCAGATTTTTATTGAATTCAAATTCCACCATCTGCCGCGGCAGGATTCAAACCCACATCCCTGGAGCATTACCATGGGTCTCTGGATTACTAGTCCAGTGACAATGCCATCACCTCTCCCCTGGAAACAGTTACTTGACGATAAATCAGTGTCAGAGCAATGGGAAACATTCAAAGGGGAGATTCAAGGGGTTCAGAGTAAACATGTTCCCACAAAGTATAAGGGTGGGATGGCCAAATCTAGACCCCCTCCTGGATGTCAAGGAGCTTACAGGGTAAGATAAGGCAGAAAATGGAAAGCTCATGTCAGTTACCAAGAACTCAATACTACAGAAAGAATCACAGAAATGTTTCAGAGCAGAAGGTCCATCATGTCTGCACCGGTTCCTCAAATGAACCATTTACCTAGTGCCATTCCCCTGCCTTCTCCCTGTAACCCTGCACATACTTTGTTTTCAGGTAACTGTCTAATTCACTTTTGAATGTCTCAGTTTAATCTGCCTCCACCACACTCTCAGGTAGTGAATTCTGGATCTTAATAACTCGCTTTGTGAAACAGCTTTTCCCCATGTCATTTTTGGTGCAACACCTCTATTTTGTACTCCCTGTATGTTGTTTTAATATCAGATTTTTTAGGTTTCCACTTTTTTTCATTTATTTACATTCATGGCAGTTTTACATTTTCACAGCTCTTACAGACATTGCTTGCAAGTTAAAAGCCTAAACCTCAACAATTTGCGATTGAAGTAAGCTGTAATCATCAAAATCAAGTAAAGAGCTGCAATTTGAATGTTTCAGTTTTTGGACTTAGCAGTATTTCACGTAATGACTTATGGGTCTGAATCTTACAAAAAGAGCCAATCTCTGATAGCGTGGCACCTTCACCATCTCAGAAATACTTCCGATCTCAGCTGTACTTTCAGTGCTAGGCTGACTCAAGCAGGAAGCAAGTCTTCCAAACTCCCTCAGCAGCATGGGGATAGGGAATTTTTGCTGCAAGCCTCAGTGGCTTGGCATGGTGGGAGAAAGAAAATAACTAACAAACTGCCTGAAAAGATATTAATTAAAATGTTTGATGCTGTTATTAATAACTGTGCACACACGCCCATCCTCAGAACATTGGAACAGGACCTTTGACAATTATTTTTCCAGGCCTTTCTTTACCAAACTGTGAATTGGAACCCAAGCAGTTCCAGCACTTGATAAGGGAAAACAACAGAGATTGTATTTTTGTCCTTTGAATTTAATTAGCCTGTGCCTGCCCAAGTATAGATGGATTTTTGGGCTTGCCGCTGGAAAATGGTTGGGGTGCAGCGCAGCAGGAACTTATGGGTACGGGACAGTGCAGTCCCAAGCAATTTTCTACCCACGCTGGTGCACAAAAGAAAATCACAGATGTCAAGGAGAAATATTAAATTTTCCTCTTTCCTTATTCTTAAAGTTACCTTTCACCAGGTCAACGTAGACAACCATCTCAGCTGCCTACAAGAGAGCGCTAAACGGCTGCGAAATCAGCTCTCTTATTTCCTCTTCTTACAGAAAGATACTGCAGACTTCATTGGGTGCAAGTTAATTCCAAGTGTTCAGTAGAGGAGAAAATCAGTTCTATATTTCAAAGGCAACAAAGTAGATTATATAAGATCAATATTGTAGATATTTGAATATAAATTTGCTTATTGAGAAAAACACCTAAGCTTCCCAAAGACTCAAGGCAGTGAACACTATGTATTGATACAGTCTGAGAAGGTCTTAAGTTCAAAGACTGCCCTGAGCTAAATTCACCAATCTCAGCCTCAACTTTCATTAGAAAGATAATTTTCTTCAGCACCCCTGGATTGGGAGCCCAAAATTCAGCAAGGATTTCCAATCAACTTCCAAACCCCTACTGAAGTGTAGATACTTGGGGCAAGGTCAGAACCAGGCTCACTTCTAATGTCAAAAGCAAACTAGAGTGGATGCTGGAAAACCGAGAGGGGTATAGAAAAAGGAGCAGTGAAATCAAAAAGGAAATTAAGAAAGCAAAGAGTGGGTGTGAAAGAATATTGGCAAGCAACTACTTTAGTTCCGTCTTCATGGAGGAAAAAACAAATAGCTTCCCAGGAATACTAGGGAACCAAGGGTCTACTGAGAAAGAGGAATTGAAGGAAATTAGTATTACTAAAAAAATTCTGGAGAAATTAATGGGACTAAAAGCTGAAAAATCCCCAGGGCTTGATAATCTACATCCCAGGGTACTAAAGGATGTGGCCATGGAAATAGTGGATGTGTCCATTCTGGAAGAGTCCCGGCAGATGGGAGGGTGGCAAACGTAACCCTACTATTTAAAAAAGGAGGGAGGGAGAAATTAGGAGAAAAAGGAGGGAGGGAGGGAGAATTACAGAACGGTTAGCCTAACATCAGTAGTAAGGAAAATGCTAGACTATTATAAAGGATGTGATAACAGAACACTTAAAAAATATCAATGGAATTAGACAAAATCAACATGGATTTATGAAAGGGAAATCATGTTTGACAAACCTACTGGAGTTTTTTGAGGGTGTAACTAGCAGAACAGATAAAGGCTTTCCTGACTTAATTCCAGCCAGAGGGAGAGAAGAGACTGACTTTTACCTGCAAGCTACAGGGACGTTTAGCTGCTGTTCTTCTGCTGTGACCTTCACAGCACACATTAGCACACCAGAACAGGAACACAGATATCAGGTTTGCAGCTAGCTTTTTAACCCTTTTTCTTTTGTACTCCTGGAGGGAAAAAATAAACAAGTCTTTCGCCTAGAACCTGTTTCCTTTCAGACCATATCCATATTCTGAGACATAACTCAACAGGAGATGGTTTCTGCTGAGATGTGGTAATCAGTCCCCATTGTCTCTGCAACCACAGAAGATTAAGGTTCAGTCTTTTGCATTGCATCTCTTCGTTTCATGTGTCTCTGTCTGAAGTAGGCCTTGACACCTTTTAGGTGCAGCATTCCATGGTCTCTGTGAACTAGTCGGCCAAGTATAATCCATGTAGGAATTTTCCAGAAAGTAGTTACTTAATTTTCTCAACCAGCTTTTGCTTGGAGGTTTTTTAAAAAAACACGTTTCACTTAAAAAGTTCAATATGTCCTTAAATAATTCTGATCTGCTGTCATCACAATTATTTAAATGGTGACACATTGGGAAATGTTGATGAACAAAGGGACCTGGGTTCCTTGCACACCAATCACTGAAAGCAAGCATGCAGGTGCAGCAAGCTTTTAAGAAGGCAAATGGTATGTTGACCTTCATTGCAAGAGGGTTTGAGTAGAGGAGCAAGGATGTCTTATGCAGCTGTACAGGGCCTTGGTGAGGCAACACCTAGAGTATTGTGTGCAGTTTTGCTCTCCTTACCTAAGATAAGATATATTTGCCATTGAGGGAGTGCAGCGAAGGTTCACCAGATGATTCCTGAGATGGGAAAATTATCGTATGAGGAGAGATTGGGTTAACTAGGCCTGTATTTAATAGAGTTTAGAAGAATGAGAGGGAATCTCATTGAAACATATAAAATTCTGACAGGGCTGGCCAGACTGGATGCAGGGATGATGTTTCCTCTGGCTGGTGGAAACCCCACCCCTAGGGGGGTGGGGGGACAAGGGGATATCTCAGAAAACAGGGTAGGCCATTTAGGACTGAGATGAGGAGAAAATTCTTCCCTCAGAGATTGGTGAACCAGTGGAATTCTCCACCACAGAAGGCTATGGAGGCCAAATCACTGAATATATTTAAGAAGGAAATAGATTTCTAAACTCTAAAGGCATCAAAGGTCATGGGGAGTAAGGCGTTGAGTTAAAGGATCAACCATGGTCATATTGAATGGTGGAGCAGGTTCGAAAGGCCAAATGATCTACTTCTTCTCCTACTTTCTATGTTTCTATGTAACTTGCAGGGCTATGGGGATCAAAAGGGGGAGTAGGACTGGCAGGATTGCTCCTCAGGAAACCAGCATGGACTCGATGGGCCCAATGGCCTTCTACTGTGCTGTGAATGACTCTATGACTCTATCAATGACCTCCTGTAATTTGTTGCAGTCTGCCTCAGTATTGATTAACACCCCCCCCCAAATTTGGTGTCATCCGCAAATTTAGAAATTATGTTTTTGATTCTGAAGTCCAAATTGTTAATGTAAATTGTGAGCAGCAGTAGTCCTAACACTGATCCTTGCCTTCTGCCAATCTGAATAATCGTTCTTTAATCTCACTTTCTTTTTGTTTTGTCTGCTCCGTGTCCCTGAGCTCCATGTGATTCATTTGTCATTAGTCTATATGTTTGTCTATTATGGCACGCTTTGAATGCCTTTTGTTTTCACGATGCTCCTTAGAACCGTTGTCTTTGTGACCAAGCTTTTGGTCACCTTCCTAATAACTCCTTATGTGACTTGCTGCCAAATTTTGTTTTATAACACTCCTGTGAAGCCTTTGGTTCGTTTTATTACCTTAACTTTATTAATACAGGTTTCTGATGAAACTGTTTTCTCTCCATACATGCTGCCAGGCCAGGTGAGTATTTCCTACATTTTCTATTAGTATTTCAGATTTGGAGCATCTGCAGATTATCGTGGTATAAAGAAGTTGCTGTTGGTTATCTGCAACAACTACAGTTCCCAGAATTCTTTGCGAGGAAAGGAGCCGTCCTGCCCACTCTTGCTCCAGTTTGAATTTTATTGGCAGGCATGAGGCATCCACGTTTGCGAGTGGCTGGAGGCGCTGCCAATCAATGGCGGGCGATGCCGCAACGTGTGACGTTAGCCGAGCTACGTTATGACGTCCAACGTTGTGGGCCGGTGTTCAGGCGTGAGAAGCGGCGGTGGTTGTCGTTCTGAGTGGCCGGTAGTATGGAGGAGCGAGCATCGTTAGAGAGGCAGATCCGTCTCCTCACCGGTGAGTGTCAGTCATCCAAGCCTCCAGGCCTGGAGCTTCTCGGTGATGGTCATAACCGGGGCCCAGGCAGGTCTCCCTGATATTGTATTTATTGTATGTAAACAGATAGACTCAGGGGTTATTAACTGTCCTCTTCACAGGCCCTAATTCTGGGTTGCTATCTATCTATGTATGTGTGTTGATTATGATAGTTGGAATTAACCATTGTAAAGGCCTTAATCTATTACAATTCGTTGTTTATACGGCTGCTGTGTCATCTGCGTTTCGGTGGAAAACACGCCTCTTATGCAAGGAGGTCATTGTTGAGTCCCGCTACAAGACTTGAGCCCATAACCTCGGCTGACACTCCAGTGTAGTGCTGGCGGAGAGTTGCACGTCAGCCTTTAAGGTGAGATGCCAAACCGAGTCGCTTCTGTTTTTGCCCTCTTGGGCGATTGGTGTATTTGTGCTTTCGGAAATATCCCATGGCACTCCCCGAATAGAGCATGGGGAGTTCTTCCTGATTTTTAGGTCAAATAACAGCAGCAGCCTGTTTTATAGTTACTCGTGTAATGTAATAAGACATCCCAAGGCACTTTGCAGGATTATAAAGCAAAAATAGATAATTTATACTTTAACCAACATCATTAAAACCATATTATCTCGTCAATTTATTTGATTGCTGTGTGTGGGATGTTGTGTACAAATTGGTTCAGTTTACTAAATTACAACAGTTTCAAAAATACTTCATTATTTGAGGAACAGGTTAATCTGACTTTTAAAACCTACTTGTTAATTTCTTTTTATGTTAACTTTTAGCTTCTGCCTATTATGCAAGTCTGTTAGGAGAATGAAAGTGGAACTTTAAGAGAAGTTTGTTTTATTTTGAATGAATTGAGTGATAAACAATAGTCAATTTCACCATTAAACCTAATAAAATATATTCCAGGCAAAGTCAGCTAGGAAGCTCTGTTTGAAAATACTGCACTGGATAGAGAAGCTTTCTTTCTTCATTTAAACCTTGATTTAAAAACCTGCCTGAGGAAAATCATAGATGTGGCAAGTTATGGCTCTGTATACTGCAAGAGCAGGACAATCAAATCGCTATTGAATGGTATCTATGCAATGTAACTATGAAATGTGCAAATTTTCACAGCAATGTTGGGGTTGGGGAAAGATACAGAGAGTGGGTGTTAGAACATATGCTTTAGAATTTGCCAGAGTCTGATCAACCTAGAAAGAGAATTGAGTTTGAAAGTGGAATCTCTGATTATTTAACAAAGTTTTGCTGTAATGCTGCTGCTAGGTGTATTTTTAATTATTGTTCATAATTATTGTATGATTAATAAATCTGTTAATATCTGACTCTAGACTATATCAGTGACTATTATTTTGAGGAGTAACTAAAGCTATCTGGTTATCACTGTCTGGAATGTATTTCAATTAGGTTTATTGTTGAAATTGGTGTTGATTGAGAGACAAATGGTGGCCTGTGTCCTTTGAAAAGTTCCTTGGGATTTTTATATCCACCTGAAATGGTAAACAGGATCTTGGTTCAATGTCTTATCTGAAAAATGGAATTTTTCCTATTGTATTCCTCTCTCAGAACTGCATTGGATTGTCAGTTTAGATTAATGTACACAGATTTCTGGAGTGGGGCTTGAACTTGTAACCTCTGACTCAGGTGACAGTGCTACCTGAGGCAAACTGTTGAGTACGTTCTGTCATTAATGGTTGTTGTTGGCATGACTCATTCTTGTAGCCTCCTCATCTCTGAGCCATGAGGTTATGCGTCCAAGGACTACTTTAGGGCTTGAACACACAATTTAGGGTGCTGCTGCTGTGGAAAGAAAGACTTTGCATTTGTCTAGTGCTTTTCAATTCTTTAAGATATCTCAAAGCATTTCAGTAAATTACTTTTGAGTATAGTCATGATGTAACATTGGAAAACTTTCACATTTGCTTGGAACTGCTAACATGACGATTCAGAAATGGGAATGCAGTGAATGAGCAGAATGAATTCTCTCAGAGCTTGTCATTCATCTCATTTTCTGTTTAGGGCTTTACATAATATGGCTGCTATGTTTGCTTGCCGAATAAACAATGGTCATTTTAGTTGATTATAGGTGCTGTGTGTTGAGACATAGGAGAAATGAATGAGACTCATATCATTGCAAATCTTTCTATAATAGCCTCTGCCCCAATAAAAGTATTGGTGTAATTGCAAATTAATTTTTTTTCGTTTTTGTTTTCAACTCCACAGCTCTTATAACTAACCACAAGAATGTCCATGGAGATGTACCTGCATGCACAGAACCTAGTAACCCACATGGGCAAGGGCCATGGACTAGTTGTAATTCTAAATACAAATCTGCCTGCTCACAGAAAGTTCCAGCGCATCATGGATCAGAAGCCAGCAGCTCGTGGCGAACAAAATACTCGCTGGTCAATAAAAAACCCATCAACACCAGTGGTGAGGCACCTGCTAATGTTTCTCAAAGTGAGATGATGCCTCCTAATCAACGTGAGATGAGCAGTGTTGGCAAATGTGCGGTGGGGGCTAGTGAATCAGAAGATGGTAGTTTAAGAGGCAAGTCCTACAGAACAGTTCAGGCTACTCTAAAAGCACAGTCCTTATTGGCTCTGAATTCTGAGCTTGCACTGAAAAACAATAAGCTGTTAGCACTGAAGGAGAAGTTGCACAAAGTGAAAATGGCCAGAAGGATGGATAAAATAGGTGCCATGACTTCGTTCTCTGCAGAAAGATCTACCGAGGAAAGTGCGAGGAAGCAGGATGAAGAAATCAGAGCTCTGAAAATGGAAGAACAAATTACTGTTGAAATAGCAGGAAGAACTGAGACAAGCATTCCTCCCAGCTATCGCGGAGTGACACTGCATGGATCGACTAAAATCCAACATGTTGAGTCAAGTTACTGTGCCCATGCAGATCCTGACGCATCAATGCGTAAGCTTCAGAAAACCTCCGTTATGGATAAAATTCACTGCGTTGCTGGTGCTATTACAGGGGGAGCAGCAGGTAAATTCCAGCAATTTGTTGAGTCAAGTGATGGTGCCCACACAGGTCCTGAGGCATCAACAGGCAAGTTACAGAAAGCATCTCAAATACATAAAATTGCTGAGTTGGAGGAACAGGCCAAGAATGATTGTGTAACATCGGGAAAACTTCAGAACATTTTGAATTCTGTAGACCAAGCACCATGTCGTTCTTCCCCAATTAAAAGATCCAAATATACGTGGCAGAAAATAAAAGATGTCACTTTAGGTTCAGGATGCCAGAATGAGGCTTTGACAACAATGAGGGAGTCAGTCTCCATTAGCACTTCCCAGGTTCAAACACGTGTGGTCGGAGGTTGTTTGAAATCAAAAGCCCCATTTCCACATAAAACACTTAAGAAACAAAGGAACAACACTCCTGTTTGCAGCAAAGTGTGCAAGGGAAGGAAAGCAAAGTATGTTTGGGTTTCAAACACTGTCAAACCAAGCCAGCCTATAAGATCCAGTGAGTTGACTTTGAAGTCTGTATCACCAAAGTTGATTAAAAGTGCCACAAAATATGTTGCTATGGGAGAAGATGGTACAACACTCAATCCAAGCCTGGAGCTCAGATCTTTGGGAAAGCAGAAAAAGGCTGGGTGCTGTCACAAGAGAGAAGCTTTGTCGAACAAGTACTGCTGGAAAGCAACGGAGACGGCATCCCCTTCAAAGTCTCTCTATCAATGGGATTCACAGGACTCCTACCAGCCAGGACCTGCAGGACATCGGATGCGATCTATAGCATTGAAGAAGGCTGAGTCTGCCACTGATGTCCCGAAGAAGATATTGAGTGGGTCTGGATGTTCTCATTACAAAGTGAAGAGCAAAACTAAAATCATCAGGAGAACTGGAAGTTTGAGGTGAGTCTACACATTTGAATTTTAAACTGCTGTGATTTTAAATTGAAGTATTATAATGTGAAGTATCTTGAGACATTTTAATACTTTAAAGGTTCTGTATAAATGCAAATTGTTGCTACTGTAGTTCAGAATAACCAGATGGTTATGTGCAAAATAATAGGTAAGAGAGGTTTTTTGGTTAGAAATAAAAAGAGGGCATTTTTACAAGAAAATAAATAATTTAAAAGGCTGAGATGAGATTATTATAGTCAGCCATTAATCCCACTCAACAGTGATCTACTAATTACAGAGCTATGGTATTTTGAATAACATCTGACCTTGTTGCTGCTGTTTCTGAAAGCTTTTGCTTTTTTCAGAATATGTTGGTGAGGGCATTTTATGCTGCTATTTGTGCTTGGTTTGGAAGGTGGTGTTGATGGACCCTTGGTGAATTGCTGCAGTTTGTCTTGCGGGTGGTACGCCCTGCTGCCACTGTGCTGGTGGTGGATGGGGTGTTAATCAAGCAGGCTGCTTTGTCCTGTACAGTGTTGAGCTTCTTGAGTGCTGTTGGAACTGTATTTAGCTAGGCAAATGAGGAATATTTCTTATACATCTGACTAGTGCCTTGTAGATGGCGAACAGTCTTTTGGGGCATCAGGGGTTGAGTTATTCATGGCTCTTGTAGCCACAGTATTTATATGGCTGGTCCAACTCAGTTTCTGATCAGCGGTGACCCCAGGGTGTTCATGGTGAGGAATTGACTAATGATGATGCCATTGAGTGTCAAGGGGAGATGGTTGAATTCTCTTTGGTTGGAGATAGCCATTACTTAACGCTAGTGTGGTATGAATGCTAATGCCACTTAATAGCCTGAGCCTGGATGTCTGCTGCATGCAAACATGGAACACTTCAGTATCTGTGAAGTTACGAATGGAACTGAACAGTGTGCAATCATCAGCGAACATCTGCACTTTTGACTTTATGTTGAAGAGAAGGTTAAGTTTTCAAGATATTAAGGGGAACAGATATGGTAGATAGGGAGAAGCTACTTTTGCTACTAGGGAAGTCCAGGACTCGGGGGAACAGCCTAAAAATTAGCACTAGACTGTTGAGGAGTGAAGTTAGAAGACACTACTACACAAAGGGTGGTAGAAGTTTGGAACTCTCTTCTGCAAAAGGCAGCTGATGCGAGGCTAATTGCTAATTTTAAAACCTGAGATTGAGAGATTTTTGTTAAGCAAAGGTATTTAAGGATTAGAGGTTAATGGTGGACACATGGAGTTCGGTCACAGATCAACCAGGATCTCCGAGCAGGCTTGAGGGGTTGAACATATTCCATATATCCTGGATTTTTACACCAATTCCTACCATCCGCTGGATGTGACTGGGTTGGGTGGTGGGGGGGGATTCCATGTCCACGTCCACTCAGTCATGACAGATAATGCAGTATTTTCCCACTAAAAGTTGTTTTAGTAATTTTTTTGTAATGACTTATTTGTAAAGGATTAGTGATGTGGAGAATCCTTGTTTTAACCCAGGGATTAAAACCACGCCTAGTTTCTGGGTAACTATTGTACTGACCCACTATCTCCATCTCCCAGGTCCAATGGCCAAGTTGTATAGCATCATCGCATGGATCTTCCTCATCATCGTTGGTAGTCCCAGACATGCAAATTTTTTTCTTTGTGTTGTCCTTGCCTCAAATTCCATGATTCTTTGATCTCTTTCTTGCAACCGCCTTTGCCCAGCTAGCCCTTTTTGTGACACAACACCTTTCTGAAATTTCTCTTTAGGGAGAGTTTTACATTTGAAAATCACCATCGACATTCATTTTCTGCCACCCGCCATACATAATGGAATCACTGTGAACCATGTCGTCTTGTGGCCAGTCATCTTTACAAGGATGGCTTTTTTTCCCAATCTTGATAATGGTTTTGTTTGCTGGCATGTTGAAGCTCACTGGTGTTTCACCTTATTTTCATTGTTGGTCAATGGATACAGATTCCTCTCTCAATGTTGGATGACCGAACGATGGAATTTGATGATTTTGTCTTCGAGTTCAGGTGCCAGACACTGCAACTTCTGTTTTCTGACTGAGTTCTAAATTACACCTTTTCATGAATGTTGTGCGTCACCTGGCACTAGCCTTGAGTTCTGAAATACCATCATTCTTCACTTCCCTGAGGGTCTAAAATCAGATGGCTCCACAGCTGATAACATGACCATTTTGATGATGCTTGTTAACCTATTGTTAATTCAACCTTTTACTTCCATTTAAATTGAGCTGTGCGCTTGTTCTTGGAGGTATTGTGATAGATCATGTGGTACACATTAGTTTTGTTGATTTCTTATTTTATTCTTTCACTGGATGTGGGCATCGCTGGCAAGGCCTGTATTTGTTGCCCATCCCTAATTGCTCTTGAGAAGGTGGTGGTGAGCTGCTGCCTTGAACCACTGTAGTGCGTGTGTTTCAGGTATGACCTCAATGCTGTTAAGGTGGTTCTGGGATTTTGGCCCAGCGACAGTGAAGGAACAGTGATATAGTTCCAAGTCAGGGTGTGTAGCTTGGCACGGGGAACTTGCAGGTGATGGTGTTCCCAAGCATCTACTACCCTTGTCCTTCTACTGGGTAGAAGTCACTAATTTGGAAGGAACTGTTGAAGGAGGCTTGATGAATTGCTACAGTATATTTTGTATATGGTACACACTGCTGCCACTGTGCGTTGGTGGTGGAGGGAGTGAATGTTTAAGGATGTAGTACCAATCAAGCGGATTGCTTTGTCCTGGGTGGTGTTGAGCTTCTTCAGTATTGTTGAAGCTGCATATAGCCAGGCAAGTGGAGACTTTTCCATCACGCTTCTGACTTGTGCCTTGTAGATGGTGGACAGGCTTTGGGGAGTCAGGAGGTGAGTTACTCACCACAGAATTCCCAGCCTCTGACCTGCTCTTGCAGCCACAGTATTTATTTGACTGGTCCAGTTAACCTTCTGGTCAGTGCTAACCCCTAGGGTGTTAATTGTGGGGAATTCAGCAGTGGTAGTACCATTGAATAGCATTGGGAAATGGTTGCATTCTCTCTTGTTGGAGATAGTCATTGTCTGGCACTCATGTAGCATGAATGTTACTTGTCACTTATCAACCCAAGCACAAATATTGTCCAAGTTTTGCTGCATATTGACATGGACTGCTTCAGCATCTGAGGAGTTGAGAATGGTTCTGAACATTGTACAATCATCAGTGAACATCCCCATTTCTGACCTTAAGATGGAAGGAAGGTAATTGATGAAGGAAGTGAAGATGGCAGGGCTTAGGACAATACCCTGAGGAGCTCCTGCAGTGATGTCCTGGGATTGGAATGATTCACCTCCAAAAACCACAACTATTTTCCCCTTTGCTAGGTATGACTCCAACCAGTAGAGAATTTTCCCCTGATCCCCACTGATTTCAGTTTGGCTCGGTCTCCTTGATGCCACAATCTGTTAAATGCTGCCTTGATGTCAAGGGCAGTCATTCTCACCTCACCTCTTGAATTCAGCTGTTTTGTTCATGTTTGGACTAAGACTAATTAGGTCAGAAGCTGAGTGGCCCTCTCAGAACCCAAACTGAGATACAGTGAGCGGGTTACTGCTGTGTAAGCACCCCTTGGAAGGTGTCATAGACAGTGCTACCATCACTTTGATCAAGAGGAGACCAATGGGGTGGTAATTGGCCGGGTTGGATGTCCTACTTTTTGTGGACAGGACGTACCTGGGCAATTTTCCACATTGCTGCTGCTTGACTGGGAGTTTGTTGCCAGAGTTAGTGGAGAGAAAATCTAAAAGTTCTGCTTGTGTTAATGAACTGTGATAATTACTGGTAAGTAATTAATCACAGCACTGCTTGATCCCTGAAAATCCAGGGTCATCTTTTACACAAGGTGTATGAAAAATTTCTGTATTTTTATGCCAAAAGTCATGAGTCAACTTTTACTTAAGTAGATACGGTAATCCAACAAGGCAAATTGCCAAAGATATTTAAAACAGCTCCAGTCAGGAAGATTGAATTTTGTGTTTAAAAAAATTGAGTAGGTCAGATTATAAAATTCCTCATAAATCTTTCCATTTAAATGAACCACTGAGCTTGTAAAGTCAAAATTTGCTTTAAATGTTAGGGTAAGAATTCTTCTTAAATGGTTTCTACTTTTTTCTTCTGCAATCCACCCAACACATATGATATATTTTTAATTAAGTAAGATGTTTTCAGGCATTGTACAGGGAGCTCTGGGCCTGTACAATAATGCTGCTATATCATGTTATCACCACTAGAGGTTAGCAGTGAGTTATTGCAGCATTTGTAGTTCCTCTTATATTGGATTCCTTACCACTGCAGCAGTACAATCTCCAATTGTGTTTTTGTATGTGTGTATTTTATACATCTCACAACAAGGCAACTATGAATCAGAAAGGGCAGTTCTCTTATCTTGACTTGTTCATCAGTGAACTGACAGTATCCCCTTATGCTGCAGCATAGCCCATGTTTCTTAAGTGACCTGAAAACTTTTCTTTCCCTGACCTGGCTCAAGCCTGCTCCAGGTATACATCATTTCCTGATCGCAGATCTAAGTTTGCTTTGCCACAGTTTGAATATATGCGCTGTAACCTTTTGTGACTGTTTAAATTGAGATAATGATTTGGATTTTTCTTTGAAATTGTTTGATACGCATGTCTGTTTAATTTAAAAATAAGTTGAAAGCTGAAATCCTGGAATTGCCCAGCCTTCAATTTGTACAAGGCAGAATCATGGAAACTTAGAGTATGGAAGTAGGCCATTTGGCCCATCATGCCTGTGCAAACTCTTTTAAAAAGCAGTTGTGCTTAGTCTCACACCCCCACTTTTTCTCTGAAAGTTCCTCTGCAAATACCATTCAACTCCCCTTTAAAATTACTTATGGAATCAGTTTCCAGCACCTTTTCAGTTGAGGTTCTAGGTCCTGACAACTGACTGGGGTGGGGGGGAAATAGTTTCATATCCTCTGTGGATCTTTTGGCAATGATTTTAAATGTGTATCCTTTGGCTATCAACCCAGTTGCCAGAAGGGACAGCCTTTATCCACTCTGTCAGCCACTACCACCACCCCCCTACCCCAACCCGGTTCTGCTGATCATAGGCCACGTGTTAACCTTAAAGGTACCATGCAGCACAACAAGCCGGCCACGCAGCAAATGCAAATTAGAGGTAATGTTGGTTGGTAGTGGAGTCATTGATCTGTTAGGATCTCATACACAGCAAGGTCCCAAAAAAGTAAAGAGATAACACTTTGATCTGTTTCTCTGGTGCTGATTGAAGGACAAATGTTGGCCAGGACACTGGGAAAACTTTCTACTCAAAAAAGGTACAATGGGTGTTTTACACACACCTGAATAAGGACACGGCCTCAGTTTTTGATTTCCTTGACATGAAAGCACCCCTTTAGTATAGCGATGAATGTTCATCTTAGATTATATGCTCAAAATGTGGAGTATGACTTGTACCTGTGTCCTTCTTACTTAGAGGCAAGGATATTACCATATGCCAATTTGGCATTTAAAGTCATGATTATTGTAGTTCAGTTCTTACAAGCCTCCCTTATTTTTTGATGTCCTGCACCATAGCAACCGTTAGGGAGACTGTAAACTGCTTCTTTGTGATTCCTTTGCCTTGCTATTCGTTATCTTTATCTAAACTGATTCTACGTCTTGATCTTCTGAGCCAAGATAATTTTTCATGACTGTGATGCTCTCTTTTTTATTAACTGAGCTACTCCACCTCCTTTCCCTTTTTCCCTGTCCTGAAATGTTAAATACTCTCCAATATTCAGTTTCCGACCTTGGTCATTTTGCAACCGCATCTCTGTGATGGCTATCATTACCATACCCATATTTGTGCTATCAGTTCATCCATCTTGTTACCAATGTGTATGTAATAAGATAAAGAGCCTTTAATTCTGTATTTTTATCATGTTTCCCTACTCTGACCCTATTCTCATGTGTATACGCTCTGTCCCTTCCTGTCACACTCTGGTTATTTTTACTCATACCACGACCCTGCACTATTGCCTTGTTTTTCTTCGTTAACTTTCTAAATGTCCCCTCATGTAAGCCCTCCCCCCAGCTCATGCCTTCCAGGAAGTAGGTGTCACTACTGATGGATCTTGCATTGGAGCAGGAAGGTATTCAGTCCAGGCTTCATTGGAACCATTGGAAGGAATGGTGTTTAATGGATTGTGCTGCTCGCTATCTCTTCAGACCATTTATCGTTATGACCTTTTTTTTTGCAAGCTCACCGACTGAGAGGAGGATCAATCTTAGTGGACCACTGATGGTAAAAAATCGGTACTTGCTCACCAAGAAGAGCCATGCACACGGGAAATCTTCCCCAACTCTGAAAAAGACACCTGGGAAAGGACTTGTGCAAATCAGTAAACATAGGCTGCAAAGGCTGCCATCATCAGGACTGCATGGAACTACAAAGCCAGGTAGGGAACTGATACCTGATTAAAGTATCTTCGATAAGTTGGCTGTCATTATATATTTTAACATGTCTGTGGAACAGCACTGATGAACTGGGCAAGTGATATTGTCTTGAAGTGTGCCTGATTTTGGAAGTTCTCCATGCCTTTATCATTAATTGATGAGGGGAACCAAAGTAAAAACCTCCCCAACAATCGAATGTAAGTTGAAATGAGGTGCACCCCTTCATATACCTGCACTGGGCATACTGTAAAAGCATTGTGCTGAAAAAGTGCCTCCTATAAATGAGTGGTTGTGGTTTCCATGTACAGTTTGAAAATAACCATTCAGTAGTCTACAATGATTGTTTAAAAAAGACAGAACTCAATCTAATCTTAAAGGCACTTTGATGCTATGACTCACTGATTAAAATAATAAGTCCTACTTATTAATAGGATTAGTGTGAGGTTGCTTTGGTGCCTGTGGATGAAGATGATTATGTATGGGATTTTTGCTGGAGATGCACGTAGATGGACAGATTCAACCATAATAGTAACGTAGGAGTTGCTATGTGAAAAAGACTACAGCCCATTTAATTCATCTTGCACCATCCTAGTAGTCATATAATACAATGATAATAAAGTTGTTGACTGATAGCTATAATTAATTAGTCTACAACAGACCCAGCCACAAGGTGAGGAAAACTCCTGTGATGGAAAGCTTTAGGAACCATAGGACCAAAGGCATCAGTTCCTCCCAAACTTGCTACACTTGCCGCTTGTGATATCCCAGCACAGTCAAACCTGGTGTTTGTTAAGACCCTGTTTTATTTTTAGAAAAGTCTTTGTATGCCGAGAGACTTGGCATCATCCTATTTGCAGAAGTTAGTTTATGTGTACAGGTATTATAAAGAGCCTATTTTTTTTATTTTTCTTGGACTGTGGCTTTAAAACTACCATGGCTGCAGTTGAAAGACATGTTCACTGTAACAGGATGAGGAATATCTACAATGTTGCTATCCTGGAACACAGCGTGCCATAAGAGAACAGGATGGTGCCAGAAAGGGGCCCTGAACTAAGGGGAACTGCCTAGCAACAACATTTTAATTGGCTCCTGATCAGGTGACCAAGGTTTTATGTGATTGCAGTGAGCAGAGAGGTCCTAGCCTGCAAAGTGAACACACCTAAAACCTCTATCTCCTGTATGTGTAAGATTCCAGTAAATGTAGAAGGCTAGCTAGCTGCCTGGCTTTTTCTTCATACCCCTGTAACTTGCTCTCTTTGAAAAACCCCCTGTCAAAGGAAGAAGGGAAAATCACCAGTAGAGACATTGAAAAGCAAATTTTCAACCAGTGAACTACAGACTGGAAGTGCTAGGAGACCATCTTGTGTCATTAACAACAAACTGCAAGGAATTTGGGAAGACATCAATCAAAATCAACCTATCTAATCCCATACTCCGGATTGGTGCTATTGAACTGTTTTATCTCGTCCTTAAAATCCATATTTTGTGTGTGTGTGTTTGTGTGTAGGGGTTAAGAATTGGTAGAGTTTAAGTTATAGAGTTAAAAGTTAGCAGTTCATATTTCTTTCTTTTGCCACTGGTTAAGGGCAATTTGTTTAATAAACAGTCATTTACTTGTTAAGTTTACAAACCTGGTGCTCATATTCTGTTAACCTAAATTAAACAATTAGTTAGAATTGGGCAATTTAGTGGCCTAATCAAACTTTTCACATTTGTCACAGCTTGGGGAGCTGTGGTTCTTGATATTACAGTGCGCTATCCCCAGTGAGTCATGACAGTATGTAATGCAGCTTTCACAGTAACAGTTGGATTAACCCTTCTTTCACATTTTGAATTGGCTCTTTCAATGATTAGATTATTTCATTAGATTTGGCGCAAGTTCTGTTACTAAGTAAGGATTCGTATTCATCATTGGTCAGAGGTATTGATGTATCTGTTTGTTTCAGAATGTGTTGATTGCACTGACAATACTGAGTAGACAAGTGAAATGTTATTAGCAATAATGTCAGGTGTTTTGAGGTGTTTCTTTCCGTTCTCAGGATGCGTGTGATGTGGGCGATGCCACATTTATTGCTTATCCCTTTACCCCTTGTTGGCAGGATAAGCTAATGCCTTGTGTAATAATTGTGGCACTTGTTATATAACCTAGAGTTTGAGTTAAAATCCCACCATGGAAAGTTGTGAAATTGAATTCAATAAATTTGGTGATCTGCAGTTAGCACCAGAAATGATTGTGAAAGGTTCTTCATTATTATCGAAAAGAAGCGGAATGTGGGCCAAAACCTGTCACCGCTACCTGGCGTGGCCTCCACGCAACTCTCATCTACGTAAAACAAAACAAAAGCAATATTTCAGCTCTTTCTGTTTTTATTTCTCATACACGTTACTTGGTTGACTTTGAAATAATCGAACAAGCCAGTCAGCTATAGGAAAAATTTAACACTAAACTTCCTAATATTCAAAGATCCTATATTCATTTCATGAAGTACAGGGAAATAAAGGACTTTATTGATAGATAAATAACCATTATTTGCTCTGGGCACTTCAATTACAAATAGCAGTATATGGATATCATATGAATCATGTATTTGGAGAGCTTCAAACAGGAAGTTCTGGAAAAGATTTGCAACAACACGTTGTGGAGTTTAGAGAGGAAAAGGAGATTAGAGATGGGGCAGTAGTTTGCATGAATGGCATGTTAAGTCTTGAGTTTTTAATGAGAGGGGTGAGGACAGCAGATTTGGAGTGGAACAATACCTAATGAGGGAGAGCTGTTAACATTATCAGCTAACATAGAAGCCAGGAAGGGAAGTTGAGTGGTCAGCAGTTTAGTGGGAGGAGGACTGAGAAGCAGGACATGATGAGCTTGATGAAGGCATGAGGGGAGAAAATTTAGAGAATGATGTGGGTTGCTTGCACTCTCCTATTCAACAGTTGTGTGCACAGCTTGGTGTGGGGTTGACTAAGTATCAGCCAGCGCAATACAGACCAGTGATCAAACTTGAAGCATGCTAGTTCAATACAGCTCAGTACCGCAAAGTATTAACTACCTGAGCCACTGCAGGAAGAGTTTAATAAAACATTATTTGCTTAAAAGTTATGAGAGGCAGTGAATTTGCTGCATGGATGGTCTTGTATTGGAGAAATTCTTTCATGTGCCCATGTATTCATTTTATCTAATAATAATTCCGTTGTTTGGAGGTTGGTTACTGTATTTACCTGTGAATTTGACAACAGTCATGAATTGAGAGAATGCTCGTTGATCTTGGGAAGCTGCTGAATGAGCAGCAGCTGCAGACCTCCAGTAGGGGACAGCATCGCTCTCTTGTGCTGCAACCCTTACAGCTTCTAATTGATTGCCCAATTTTCTCTTTATGTGAAAGGAGACAGATATCAAGTAATTTGCAGCAATAACGTGCTCGCACTTGGCCTGTTCTATTCCCGTGTTCATTTCCGATCGCAGATGAAACGCTAATATATAATTATCCTTGCAAATTGGATTGCTTTAAATAAAGAGAAGTGTTTGGCCGAGAGGGATGATCCCATTTCCTTGAGTTACTGCGAACTGTAATTGCAGCGTTCAATCAATTTGCAGCATTAGAAATTCCATCACTATCAACATCAAGCCTCATTCCTTTTGATAGCTAAAAGCCGAGCCATTTCTCCACTTCTCCCCTTCTCTTTTTTAAAGAGCTGAATTAATCAAGCTAGATTTAAACATTTGCTCACATGAAGAGGTCAGGGCTGGTAGTATATTGTCTTACAGATAACGGTTAATGAAAAGGAAATTAAATTACTAATAACCACCTTGGAGTATTAAAATGTTAGAATTGACTATTTCCAGAGAGTTAATTTAGTGGGATATGCTCTTATGTTTCTGTTTTACATTAACATCAATATGCTTCGTAGCACATTGACCAATAACTGAGAAATATTTGCCTACATCCGTCTCTGTGGCACTGTTCAATACTTCCATCACTAGTCCCCTGTTTTGAGTGGCACACAGGCCAGCTTTGTTTATCAATGGCTTCGATCTCACCGTTGCTTGAGGACTGTCCTCTGGACCCACTGCTTGATGCATACTTGCATCTGTGCTTCACCTCGATTATGTGGCGCTACCCACTTCCATAATCATGTCTTAATGGCTCCGTCCTGTGCTTAAAATCACCTTTGAAATGGAGCAGTCAAATGAACTCCCTTTCCTTGCTGTACTAGTTGAGAAATCTTCCAGAGAGTTCTCTACCACAGTCTACCGCAAGCCCACCTTCACTGGTTAATACACATGTTGACTCTTACAGGCCCACGTGCTGTAAGATTGACTTTATAGGCAACCTCATAAATAGGACCTGAGACATTTGCTCACCATGTAATCTTGATGCTGAAATAAAGCTCATAAAAGACATCCTGTGGGATAATGACTACCCTGATCAGATCATTTCACGCTGTATATTGTGCTGGCCAAAGCCATCGCTCAGGGTCCTGAAAAGTGCCCAGTGTATCTCTTTACCCTGGAAGGGCAAGGTATCTTAAAAATTTGCACAACAACTACTATGTAGTAGCAACATGAGTGGCATTTGCCACTAACTGGATGCTGCCATCAAGCCAGAAAGATGCCTTGCCTATCGCACAAATAAGTAATGTGGTGTATGAACTTCAGTGCCAGTGTGATGCTAGGTATTAGATCATGCGTCCCTTTTATTCTCAATGGGCAAGGCATGGACTGTACACAACCAGCCTGTGCTTGCAAAACTCAAACATAGTGTCCAAAGTTAGATGTGATTCTGCAATTGGACAACATTGGCTAAATAATCAGTGTGCTAAGAATTTTGCTGACAACCAATTTACGATTGTCAGTCAGGCTCGCAGTGTGGCACATTTACATGTGCTGGAAGCTATATATATTAATACACAGGGCCCTGTTCTTTGCAGACAGAATATGTACACACATTGTGCCTGTTTCAGCTAAACAAAATAAGTGACAACCATTTGTTGGTTCATTCCCCAGGGCAATGTCTTGACCAATCAGAGTCATGCTACTTGATTAACATTTCAAACAATGCTGGGCAGTTAAATGTTAGATATTATCACCTGGTACATTCTCCATGGCAACATGTCTACCAACCAGAGCCCATTTGCCAACCAATCAACACTCTCTCTCTTCTAATACAGCATAAATGTTATTTTTCCTGACATTGACATTTTCTTTCAAATTGTCCTGATGAGTGCAAGATGAAAAGCTTTGACAAAAATATCTCTCTTTCAGCAATACTCAAATTCCAGGTAGACTACATCTACAGGTCCTCTTTTATCTACTATACTAGCTACAGCCTCAAAAAGCCCTAGTAAATTTGTCCAACATGAATGCCCTTATGATTTTCCAAGTGCATTGTTAGAACCTCTTTAAGAATAGATTCCAGCATTTTCCTGACGATTGATGTCAGGAGCAGACATTCTGAAATGCTGCCATCTGATTCTCTTGATCTTTGACAGAATTTGCATTCCTACATTGCAATAGTGACTACACTTCAGAAGTACTTAATTGGCTGTAACACACTTTGAAATGTTCTGAGGACACAAAAGGCACCATATAAATGCAAGTTTTTTTTCTTCTGAAAAATGGCCTAGATTATGTTTTCAAATCTTTGGAGTGGAGTGTGGACCCATGGCCTTCTCTCTTCAAAGTGCAAGCACTACTTACATCTGAGCCATAGTTGATTCCTTTGGTCGGCATGTTAGAATGAGACATGTAAATTAACAAACTTTACCATACTTTTCAATATATCAGAATAACGAGTGTGGTTCTTTGATATACCTCTCAACATAAAACTGAGCCTTGAAATCAGTCATTTATTTCTTACGTGATGAAAAGCTGCTCAAATCCTTTGAAAGAAAAATAGAAAACACTGGAAATCAAAATCATTGCCCACTTCACAGAAGCCACTATTAAACCTGCTTGCACCTCAGCCAAGGTTACAACAAGCAATCAATAAACAAACACAGTGCTGCTGATTTCAGTAATGTTAAGTGAAGCCCAGGCACCCATTCCCCCCACCACCCCCCAATGAGAATGGGAGAGAACTATAAAACTGATAATTATAATATACAATTATACTTAACTAGGCAAAAAAAACAGAAAACACTGGAAGCACCCAGCAGATTAGTTGGCATGTGTGGAGAGAACAGGTCAATTTATGTTTCAGGTGTGGATCCTTTGTAAGAATTAGAGGGTTTTCTACAGGGAAAGAAAATGAAAAATAATTCTTTCCTGGTGGCAACCCTTTGTTTTTTTTTTTGTTGTTGGACAACAAAGAGCACTGAATCCCAGTTTGGTCAACATCCCATAACCATAGAGACTGTGCAAGAGGTGTATGGAGCAACAAGTCTACTGAGCATCAGAAGTGAAAAGGAAAGCAGTCTGCTAGTGACCTGTTAGGAACATCAATGTGCTGTTAAAACAAGGAATCTATTAGACTGTGCCTTTCCATTTTATTCTAGTCTCCCTTGCTACCTTTACGATGTTTTCCCTGGAAATGGAAAGCAGAGATTGACTGAACCATGCACCTGCACATGAGCGGTGTCAATGTTGGCAGGATAAACTGGGAGATTTCTGTTTTGCTACTGTGAAAGCATAATACTCCCTGTGGCATCTTCTCTATATTTAGCGGAGGTTGGCCAGATGAGCAAGTTTGATTGATGGGTTTTCTGTTACTTGAACCTTTTAACCTTCTGCTTCAGCCATTAATATCAAACCCACAGCAGCTACTGGAATGCCAGGCTGCTAACTTCCTATCATCCTTTGGCATTGCTGTGCACTTTGACCCCAAATTTCCAAGTCCTCTCTTCCTACGCAGTGGTTAAAATCTGTTTTCCCAAATCCTGTGTGGTGTTTTATTTTCCATAACCTTTTGAACCCGCTTCAAATTGATGGTTTTAATTCTGTGTGAAATAATCCTTTAGCAGCTGCTGTGGCTTCTCAATTCTGACTACGACCTATGTTGGTGATCGGATGATGCACATCATGTCAATTCATTTGGTCACTCAGTCCATTTTCGTTTTGCTACTTTCTTGGTGCTGTGGTCATACTCTATCCCAATGAATAACAAATCTGTCCTTTTTTTCTTTAGAATGTGTGTTCAGCTTCTGTATTCTTTGATATTCTGGTCTACTTTGTAAGATAGAGCTTTTTAAGAGTATTCAGTTCAAGTTTAAGGTGCATTTTCCACGTTCCCTTCTCTGTAGCAGTCCCCAATTGGTGCTCTCTGTGATCTTAGAGGAAGAAGGGACATATACATCAGGTAGTGCAAATATGATTTTGTCGAGTTTAGAGTAAGAGAGAGAGAGAGAAAGAGACCTTCAGAGTGAATAGGGGTCACAGCAGTGACCTGAATGTAGCATACATTCCGTAGTTTTCATCCTCTGTTTAAGTCTCTTTCTTGAGTATATTTCCGGTGGCCTTGATAGAAGTTATGAAGTGACAACGTCAGCAGGATATTAGTTTGTGAGGCCCATCACAACCACATCTTGTTTTCCTCTCCTGATCAGCCTGCATGGAATCAGCTGGTTGGAAGGTCCTACTAGAGAATGTTGGCTTCTCTAATGTTTGTGCCATGGCAACTCCATATTAAGTGAGTTGAGGTTGCCTTGCTGTGGGATTCTCTGCATTGGTTTTTCTGAGTTAAAGGTGCTGTGTAAATGTGTATTGTGGTTCTGTGCAATGACCACGCAAATGAACCATCCACAAAGTAATGTAGACAGCAGTGTAGGGCTGACTGACTATCACATGGTACCATGTACAATATGATTCAGGATAAAGTATCAAACTATTATAATATTGCTGAGAAAAGAGACATGTTGAAGCTATTCGTCGTGCACTCTTCAGGGCACTTCACAAGAATACCAATATAAGGGGAAAACAACAATTTATATTGTATGAGAAGAGAGTGCTGATAGTTTGGCAGGTGGACTCTGGTAGAGGCATTGCCATGGAGAATGCACTATTGATGGTGACTGATAGTTAACTGCCAAGCATTGTTTGAAATTTAAACCAGGCAGCTTGACCCTGATTGGTCAAGGCATTGCCCTGAGGAATGAGTCAGTGAATGGCTGTCACTTATTTTGTTCAGCTGAAACAGGCACAGTGTGTGTACATAACAAAAACAGAAATACCTGGAAAAACTCAGCAGGTCTGGCAGCATCGGCGGAGAAGAACAAAGTTGATGTTTTGAGTCCTCATGAACCTTCAACAGGACTAAGTAGAAATAGGAAGGAGGTGAAATATAAGCTGGTTTAAGTGGGGGGGGGGGGGGGTGGGTTTTGTTGGGACAAGCAAGCAGTGAGAGGAGCAGATAACCAAAAGATGTCACAGACAAAAGAACAAAGAGATGTTGAAGGTGGTGATATTATCTAAAAGAATGTACTAATTAAAAACAAAAACAGAATTACCTGGAAAAACTCAGCAGGTCTGGCAGCATCAGCGGAGAAGAAAAGAGTTGACGTTTCGAGTCCTCATGACCCTTCGACAGAACTTGCGAACTAATTAAGATTGAAGAGCAGGATGAGCAAGGTAGCTCTAGTGGGGGTGGGGTGAAATAAACCATGGGTGGAATACATTTAAAAATAATGGAAATAGGTGGGAAAAGAAAAATCCATATAAATTATTGAAAAAAACAAAAGGGAGGGGGAAGAAACGGAAGGGGGATGGGGATGGAGGAGGGAGCTCAAGATCTAAAGTTGTTGAACTCAATATTCAGACCGGAAGGCTGTAAAGTGCCTAGTCGGAAGATGAGACGCTGTTCCTCCAGATTGCGTTGAGCTTCACTGAACAATGCAGCAAGCTAAGGACAGACATGTGGGCAAGAGAGCAGGGTGGAGTGTTAAAATGGCAAGCGACAGGGAGGTCTGGGTCATTCTTGTAGACAGACCGAAGGTGTTCTGCAAAGTGGTCGCCCAGTCTGCGTTTGGTCTCTCCAATGTAGAGGAAACTGCATTGGGAGCAATGAATGCAGTAGACTAAGTTGGGGGAAATACAAGTGAAATGCTGCTTCACTTGAAAGGAGTGTTTGGGCCCTTGGACGGTGAGGAGAGAGGAAGTGAAGGGGCAGGTTTTGCATAGTTTGCGTTTGCATGGGGAGGTGCCGTAGGTGGGGGTTGAGGAGTTGGGGGGTAATGGAGGAGTGGACCAGGGTGTCACGGAGGGAACAATCCCTATGGAATGCCGCCAGGGGGGTTGAAGGGAAGATGTGTTTGATGTTGGCATCATGCTGGAGTTGGTGGAGGCTGGTGGGGTGATAAGTGAGGACAAGGGGGACCGTATCATGTTTCTGGGAGGGAGGAGAAGGTGGGAGGGCGGATGCGCGGGAGATGGGCCAGACACGGTTGAGGGCCCTGTCAGCTACCGTGGGTGGAAAACCTTGGTTAAGGAAGGAGGAGGACATGTCAGAGGAACTGTTTTTGAAGGTAGCATCATCAGAACAGATGCGACGGAGGCGAAGGAACTGAGAGAATACGATGGAGTCCTTACAGGAAGTGGGGTGTGAGGAGCTATAGTCAAGGTAGCTGTGGGAGTCGGTAGGCTTGTAATAGATATCTATCACCAGAAATTGAGACAGAGAGGTCAAGGAAGGGAAGGGAAGTATCAGAGATGGACCATGTGAAAATGATGGAGCGGTGGAGATTGGAAGCAAAATTAATAAATTTTTCCAGGTCCCGACAAGAGCATGAAGCAGCACCGAAGTAATCATTGATGTACCGGAGAAAGAGTTGTGGGAGGGGGCCAGAGTAGGACTGGAACAAGGAATGAACCACATACCCCATGAAGAGACAGGCATAGCTGGGGCCCATGTGGGTACCATAGCCCCACCTTTTATTTGGAGGAAGTGAGAGGAGTTAAAGGAGAAATTGTTCAGTGTGAGAACAAGTTCAGCCAGACAGAGGAGAGTAGTGGTGGATGGGCATTGTTCGGGCCTCTGTTTGAGGAAGAAGCTGAGATCCCTCAGACCATCCTGGTAGGGGATGGTGGTGTAGAGGGATTGGACGTCCATGGTGAAGAGGAGGCAGTTGGGGCCAGGGAACTGGAAATTGTTGATGTGACGTAAGGTGCCAGGGGAATCACGGATGTAGGTGGGAAGGGACTGGACAAGGGGAGAGAGAAGAGAGTCAAGATAGCGAGAAATGAGTTCCGTGGGGCAGGAACAGGCTGACACAATCGATCTGCCGGGACAGTCCTGTTTGTGGATTTTGGGTAGGAGGTAGAAGCAGGTCGTCCGAGGTTGGGCGACTATCAGGTTGGAAGCTGTGGGAGGAAGATCTCCAGAGGAGATGAGGTCAGTGACAGTCCTGGAAACAATGGCTTGATGTTCAGTGGTGGGGTCATGGTCCAGGGAGAGGTAGGAGGAAGTGTCTATGAGTTGACTCTCAGCCTCCGCGAGGTAGAGGTCAGTGCGCCAGACAACAACAGTATCACCTTTGTCAGCGGGTTTGATGACAATGTTAGGGTTGGACCTGAGAGAACGGAGTGCAGTAAGTTCAGAGAGAGACAGGTTAGAATGGGTGAGAGGAGCAGAGAAATTGAGACGACTAATGTCATGCCGACAGTTCTCAATGAAAAGATCAAGAGAAGGTAAGAATCCAGAGGGAGGGGTTCAGGTGGAGGGAGAATATTGGAGGTGGCTAAAAGGATCCGTTGAACATGGAGAGGACTCCTGCCCAAAGAAGTGAGCACAGAGACGAAGGCGGCGGAAGAACAGTTCAGCATCAGGCCGAGCCCGAAATTCATTGAGATGAGGGCGTAAGGGTATGAAACTAAGTTATTTGCTGAGCACTGAACGTTCAGCCTGGGGGAGGGGAAGGTCAGGGGGTATAGTGAATACACGGCCGGGGCTGGGATTGGAAGATGGGGTGGGGACGGAGGGACAGGCAGGGGTGGAGTGTCCTAGATGGGTGTTGGTGTCGATCAGTTGTTGGAGCTTGCGTTCCTTAGCACTTGAGAAAAAGTTTCTTGTTGAGGCATCAGATGAGATGAAGAATAAAATGAAACTGGGGGCACGCGCAGCTTTGAGAAAAGGTGCGGCGGTGCTGCTGGAGGGAGAGGTTCAGTGTGTTCATATGGCGGCGCCTGGCACTGAGTGTGGATCTCAGAATGCAAAGGGAACAGCAGTCCGAGAAACGTTTTATGTCACGGAGATACCTGTAATCCTGGGTAGGTTTGAAACATGAGGGATGGAATTTCAATTGAAATCCACGTGGGGTAAGCCGGAGACAGAGACAGTCACTGAGAAAGGAAAAAATGGCTGTGAAAGTGGGTTTTAGTAAACACCTTGTCAAACACCAGGAGAGAAATGTAAAGCAATGAAGGTGAACAAGGCAAGAGAGACTACACCTCCTCACACCCTGCTTCCTGTAAGGACTCCATCCCATTCTCTCAGTTCCTTCGCCTCCGTCGCCTCTGTTCTGATGATGCTACCTTCAAAAACAGTTTCTCTGACATGTCCTCCTCCTTCCTTAACTGAGGTTTTCCGCCCACGGTAGTTGACAGGGCCCTCAACCGTGTCCGGCCCATCTCCCGCGCATCCGCCCTCCCACCTTCTCCTCCCTCCCAGAAACATGATACGGTCCCCCTTGTCCTCACTTATCACCCCATCAGCCTCCGCATTCAAAGGATAATCCTCTGCCATTTCCGTCAACTCCAGTATGATGCCACCACCAAATACATCTTCCCTTCACCCCCCCGGCAGCATTCCATAGGGATCGTTCCCTCTGTGACACCCTGGTCCACTCCTCCATCACCCCCCAACTCCTCAACCCCCACCTACGGCACCTCCCCATGCAAACGCAAAATATGCAACACCTGCCCCTTCACTTCCTCTCTCCTCATCCAAGGGCCCAAACACTCCTTTCAAGTGAAGCAGCATTTCACTTGCATTTCCCCAACTTAGTCTGCTCCATTCGTTGCTCCCAATGCGGTTACCTCAGGCTGTCTGCAAGAATGACCCAAACCTCCCTGTCGCTTGCCATTTTAACACTCCACCCTGCTCTCTTGCCCACATGTCTGTCCTTGGCTTGCTGCATTGTTCCAGTGAAGCTCAACGCAAACTGGAGGAACAGCACCTCATCTTCCGACTAGGCACTAGACTGAATATTGAATTCAACAACTTTAGATCTTGAACTCCCTCCTCCATCCCCACCCCCTTTCCGTTTTGTCCCCCTCTCTTTTGTTTTTTTCAATAATTTATATAGATTTTTCTTTTCCCACCCATTTCCATTATTTTTAAATGTATTCCACCCATGGTTTATTTCACCCCACCCCCACTAGAGCTACCTTGCTCATCCTGCTCTCCAATCTTAATTAGCACATTCTTTTAGATAATATCACCACCTTCAACATCTCTTTGTTCTTTTGTCTGTGACATCTTTTGGTTATCTGCTCCAATCACTGCTTGCTTGTTCCAACAACATCCCCCCTTCTTCCACCCCCCCGCCCCCCACTTAAACCAGTTTATATTCCACCCCTTTCCTATTTCTACTTAGTTCTGTTGAAGGGTCATGAGGGCTCGAAACGTCAACTTTGTTCTTCTCCGCCGATGCTGCCAGACCTGCTGAGTTTTTCCAGGTATTTCTGTTTTTGTTTTGGAGTTCCAGCATCCGCAGTTTTTTGTTTTTATATCAGTGTGTGTACATGTTGTTTCCCCCTTTTATTGGTATTCTTGTGAAGTATCTTGATGAGTGCAAGATGAAAAGCTTCAACAGGTCTTTTTTTTCTGCAATACTTGAGTTCTGTACTACTACTACTACAATAAGATGATAGATAAATGTATGGTAGTTCACAGTAAAATTTAAGCTGTGGGATTCTGCCCTAGAATTTGGGGGAATGGCTGACTTGGTCTCCGTGCCTCCCCAGTCTCCATGGCTGAGTTTCAGAACTTGATATGTGATGCCAAAGGGCAATGAGGTCTCCAGCCCATGACGGATGATTACCTTCGCTTCCTGAAAAGCCTCTGCAAGAGTGAAAACTGGAGAGAGATAAAATAGCTTGCCTGGATTGCAAGTCAAATCTTGGCACAGTGCTTGATCTATATAAATGGAAAGATCCTATTCAGTTTCAGCATGCTTTTAGTTAGCAAACTAAAAATAAATTCATTTGAAGAAAATAAAAGCTTTTCTTTTAATAATTCTAAGGCTTGCCACTCTCAAGGGCTGGGAGGAGTTTAAACACCTAAACTGGTTAAATGCCTAGAGCATGATTTGTATCTCTGCACCCTGGTATGTAATCTCCAAATTTGATGATTGAAATAGCGCTGGTTAATTTTATTTTATTCATTTATGAGATGTGGGCTTCGTTGGCTAGGCCAGCATTTATTGCCCTTGAGAAGGTGGTGGTGAGCTGCCTTCTTGAACTGCTGCAGTCCCTGTGGTGCAAGTGCATTCACAGTGCTATTGGGGAGGGAGTTCCATGATTTTGACCCAGCGACAGTGAAAGTCCGACGATATATTTCCAAGTCAGGATGGTGAGTAGCTTGGAGGGGAATTTCAGGTGGTGGTGTTCCCATGTATCTGCTGCCCTTGTCCTTCTAGATGGTAGTGGACATGAGTTTAGAAGGTGCTGCCTAAGGAGACTTGGTGAGTTTCTGCAGTTCATCTTGTAGATGGTACACTGCTGCTGCTGCTGTTTGTCGGTGGTGGATGGAGTGAATGTTTGTGGAAGTGATGCCAATCAAACAGACTGCTTTGTCCTGGATGGTGTCAAGCTTCTTGAATGTTATTGGAGCTGCACTCATCCAGGCAAGTGGAGAATATTCCATTACACTCCTGACTTGTGTCTTGTAGATGTTGGACAGGCTTTGGGGAGTCAGGAGGTGAGTTACTTGCCACAGGATTCCTAGCCTCTGACCTGCTCTTGTCGCAATATTTATATGGTTAGTCTAATTCAGTTTCTAGTCAATGGTAATCCCCAGGATGTTGATAGTGGGGGATTCAGTGATGGTAATGCCATTGAATGTCTAGGGGTGATGGTTGGATTGTCTCTTGTTGGAGATGCATTGCCTGGCATTGCCTGTATCGCATGACTGTTACTTCCACTTGTCAACCCAAGCCTGGATATTGTCCAGGTCTTGCTGTATTTGGACAAGGACTGCTTCAGTATCTGAGGAATTGTGAATGGTGCTGAACATTGTGCAATCAACAGCAAACATTCCCATTTCAACCTTATGATGAAGGAGGTGAAGATGGTTGGGCCTAGGACACTACCTTGAGGAATTCCTGCAATGATGTCCTGGAACTGAGATGATTGAGCTCCAGCAACCACAACCATCTTCCTTTGTGCTAGGTATGACTCCAACCAGTGGAGAGTTTTCCCCCAATTCCCATTGATTCCAGTTTTGCTAGGGCTCCTTGATGCCACACTTGGTCAAGTATTGCCTTGATGTCGAGGGCAGTCACTCTCACCTCACTTCTAGAGTTCAGCTCTTTTGTCCATGTTTGGACCAAGACTGTAATGAGGTCAGAAGCTGAGTGGCCCTGGTGGAATCCAAACTGAGCATTACTGTGCAGGTTATTGCTAAGCAAGTGCTGCTTGATAGCACCTTTGATAACCCCTTCCATCGCTTTACTGATAATGGAGAGTAGACTGATGCAGCGGTAAATGGCCGAGTTGGATTTGTCCTGCTTTTTGTGTACATGAAACACCTGGGCAATTTTCCATATAGGGTAGATGCCAGTAGTTGTAGTTGTACTGGAACAGCTTGGCTAGGGGCACGGCAAGTTCTGGAGCACAAGTCTTCAGTACTATTGCCGGAATAATATCAGGGCCCATAACCTTTGCAGTATCCAGTGCCTTAGGCTGTTTCTTTATATAATGAGGAATGAATTGAATCAGCTGAAGACTGGCATTTGTGATGCTGGGGAACTCATGGAGGAAGCTGAAATGGATCATTCACTCAGCACTTCTGGCTGGAGGTTGTTGTGAATACTTCAGCCTTATCTTTTGCAATGAGGTGCTGGGCTCCTCCTTCATTGAGGATGGGGGTATTTGTGGAGCCTCCTCATCCAGTGAGTTGTTTAATTGCATACCACCATTCACGACTGGATGTGGCAGGACTGCAGAGCTTCGATCAGATTTGTTGGTTGTGGTATCACTTAGCTGTGTCCATCACTTGCTGCTTATGCTGTTTGGCATACAAGTAGTCCTGTGTTGTAGCTTCACCAGGTTGGCACCTCATTTTTATGTATGCCTGGTGCTTCTCCTTGCCTGTGCTCTTCATTGAACCAGGGTTGATCCTCTGGCTTGACGGTAATGGTAGAGTGGGGGATATACTGGGCCAAGAGGTTACAGATTGTGGTTGAGTACAATTCTGCTGCTGCTGATGGCCCACAGCACCTCATGGTTGCCCAGCCTTGAGTTGCTAGATCTGTTCAAAATCTATCCCATTTAGCACAGTGGTAGTGCCACACAACACAATGGAGAATATCCTCATAGTGAAGACAAAACTTTGTCTCCACAAGGACTGTGCAGTGGTCATTCTTACCGATACTGTCATGGACAGATGCCTCTGCAGGAGGCAGGTTGGTGAGGATGAGATCAAGTGTGTTTTTCCCTCTTGTTGGGTCCCTCACCATCTGCTGCAGACCCAGTCTAGCAGCTATGTCCTTTAGGATTCAGCCAGCTCTGTCTGTGATGGTGGTACTGAGCCACTCTTGGTGATAGACATTGAAGTCTCTCACCCAGGGTACATTCTGTGCCCTTGCCATCCTCGATGCTTCCTCCAATTGGTATTCAGCATGGAGTAGTACTGATTCTTCAGTTCAGGGGGGTGGTATGTGGTAATCAGCAGGAGGTTTCCTTGCTCACATTTGACCTGATGCCATGAGACTTCATGGGGCCGGAGTTGATGTTGAGAACTCCCAAGGCAGTTCCCTCCCAACTGCATACCACTGTGCCGCCACCTCTGACTGGTCTGCCCTGCTGGTGGGACAGGACATACCCAGGAATGGTGATGGTGGTATCTGGGACATGATCTGTAAGGTATGATTCCGTCAGTATGACTATGTCAGAATGTTGCTTCACTAATCTGTGAGACAGCTCTCTCAATTTTGGCACAAGCCCCCAGATGTTAGTAAGGAGGACTTTGCAAGATCGACAGGGCTGGTTTGCCGTTGTCGTTTCTGGTCCCTACGTCATAGAGTCATAGAGGTATACAGCACAGAAAAGGCCCTTCAGCCCGTCGTCTGCACCAGTCAAACAAGTACCTTACTATTCTAATCCTGTTTTCTAGCACTAGGCCCATAGCCTTGTATGCCATGGCATCGCAAGTGCACATCCAAATACTTCTTGAATGTTATGAGGGTTTCTGCCTCTACCACCCTTTCAGGCAGTGAGCTCCAGATTCCCACCACCCTCTGGGTGAAAAAATTCTTCCTCACATCCCCTCTAAACCTCCTGCCCCTCACCTTAAATCTATGCCCCCTGGTTATTGATCCCTCCACCAAGGGGAAAAGTTCCTTCCTGTCTACCCTATCTATGCCCCTCATAATTTTATACACCTCAATCATGTCCCCCCTCAACCTCCCCTGCTCCAGGGAAAATAATCCCAGTCTATCCAATCTCTCCTCATAACTAAAACTCTCCAGGTCACGCAACATCCTGGTAAATCTCCTCTGCACTCTCTCTAGTGCAATCACATCTTTCCTTTAATGCGGATTCCAGAACTGCATGCAATACTCTAGCTGTGGTCTAACCAGCGTTTTATACAGTTCCAGCATAACCTCCCTGCTCTTATATTCTATGCCTCAGCTAATAAAGGAAAGTATCCCATGTACCTTCTTAGCTACCTTATCTCCCTGTCCCACTACCTTAAGGGACGGGAGGGCAAGCACACCAAGGTCTCTCTGATCCTCAGTACTTCCCAGGGTCCTACCGTTCGTGTATTCCTGTGCCTTGTTTGCCCTACCCAAGTGCATCACCTCACACTTATCCAGATTAAATTCCATTTGCCACTGATCAACCCATCTGATCAGCCCGTCTATATCCTCCTGTAATCTAAGCCTATCCTCCTCGCTATTTACCACCCCAACATTTTCCTGTCATCCGTGAACTTACTGACCAACCCTCCTACATTCAAGTCTAAATCGTTTATTTAAATATATATATATATATATATATATATATATATATATATCACAAACAGCAAGGGACCCAACACTGATCCCTGTGGAACCCCACTGGACACAGTCATCCAGTCACAAAAACACCCCTCGACTGTCACCCTCTGCTTTCTGCCACTCAGCCAATTCTGGATCCATTTTGCCAAATTGCCTTGGATCCCATGGGTTCTTACCTTTGTTATCAGTCTCCCATGCGGGACCTTATCAAAAGCCTTGCTGAAATCCAAGTAAACTACATCAGATGCATTGGCCTCATCTACACACCTGGTCACCTCTTAGAAAAATTCAGTCAAATTGGCCAGACATGACCCCTTAACAAAACCATGCTGACTGTTCTTGATTTATCCCTGCCTCTCCAAGTGTAGATTAATTCTGTCCCTCAGAATTGCTTCCAGTGGTTTCCCCACCACTGATGTTAGACTGACTGGCCTGTAGTTCCCTGGTTTATCCCTTCCTCCCTTCTTGAATAACGGCTGATGCCGGGTGGTCTGTCTGGTTTTATTCCTTTTTATTTACTTTTTAACGATTTGATATAACTGACAGTCTTGCTAGGTCATTTCAGAAGGCATTTAAGAGTCAACCACATTACTTAATTTATCCATCAGTTGTAGTACCGATAAGATGAGCCCCCTTGTGCTTGTTCAAAAGGCCACTCAAGAACTTGGTGCGATTTGAAAAAGACCAGGGAATTTTCTACCCATGAAATGGGGAACATTTTCTCCCTAAACCAGCACCACCAAAAATAAATGAATCGGCCATCCATCTTTTGTGGCTGATTTGCAGAATCTTCCAGTGTGCGAGTTGACTGCAGTCTTTGTCTGCAGGTGAGCAGTCACTGCATTTCAGAATAATTAGTATGTGAGATGATTGCAAGATTGCTAAAAGAAGTTATAAGATGCAATGTATTTGGTGTTGGGTGTTGTTTCTGTTTTTCAGTATTCCTCGCAGGATATCATCATGGTGACATATTGTAGATCATGACATGCACCCTGTGACCCCTCACTGTCTGAAAGGGTCATGCAAGCAGATCTAATAGTAACTTTCAGTTAGACATATACTGCATAAAGAAAAATAGTGAAAGGCAAATTATATTTGCCGCCAATCACAAAATGATCAATGCAGGGAAGGGACCTCTAGGTTGGTAAGAGGAGACAAAATAATTTTAAGGCATTTTTGGACTTACAGCCCTTGGAAACACCTGGGTTTTATTTTGCAGTGTTAGTAATGGTGATGTTTTCATCATTCAGAGGCCCTACAACTTCTGGAGTGTGCACACGCGTGTTGTAGTGTGCAAATCAGACAGTTGTGGTGGGCCAACCAACTCTATTCTTAACGGTTTGAAACTTAAAACAGAGGTATGGAACAGCATGAGTTAGGGCAAATTGCCTATTAGTTATGAACTAATCACACTTTAAAATTTTACATCTGCATTTCCAGGAGTAAGGCGCCTCCTGTCAAATTATGAATGCTTAATAATGAAGCCCACATTATTTTAAAAGCTAAAATGGTTTTTTAACATGAAATCTTTTAAAAATCTTAATAAACTTTGTGAAAAAGTAAAATTTGACTTTTTAGCATGATTTGCCATACTTTTTAAATATCATCTTTTTAAGATGATCTAGCTCATCAAAACTTTATAAAAATGTTTTGATTTTTTCTTTGTAAAATTATTTCATTTCTACTAAACCTGGCAGAGCTAGGGCCCATGTGGGTATCCAAAGCTGTTCTACTGCAGCAGCCTACTTTATAAAATGTTTGTGGTACAGTAACTGTGGACCACATCAACAAATGCCTGTCTTTTTCACAAGCTTGAGACAGTGCTGCTGGGCCTTGCTGCAACTGACATTGGGAGAGAATCCTCCCTCAAGACAACAGAATCTCTTGCTGTGAGGATTGCGGGAGGTTCGTAGGCGGGTTTATTTAACGTCAGTGGTGAGCCCTGTCGCAGTGCCACTCACCACAAAATCCAGGCCTCTTAATTCATTGCTAACTGCCAGTGGTGGAATTGTTATACTGCAGCAGTAGTCGGGACCATGAATATATAGAATGATGCAGCACAGAATGAGGCCATTTGGCTCAGTGCCTATCCTGGTTCTTTAGAGTTACACCATTTCTTTCCCTAGAGCCCTGTCAGTTTTTTTCTCATTGAGTGCTTATCCAGTTTTCTTTTGAATGTTACTCTTGATGCTGTTGCTTCCTATCAGGTGGCGTATTCCAGATCACAACAACTAGCTGTATTTAAAAATGAAATACCTGAGGCGCACTAGTTCTTTTGCTAATTATCTTAAACCTGTGTCCTCTGGTACTGATCCTTCGGTCATATAAACAGTTTCTCCTTATTCACTCTATCAAAACAGTTTGTGATTTTGAGCTGGTGTGAAGGATTGCCAGCTTCACCAACTCATGGGCACCAACACCCTTCTGGATCTTTCCTCCTTTTTCCTTTCCTCCTCTCCCTTCCCATCTCTTTCTTGAATCTCACCCCTTGTGATACCTGCTGACTTTCTGCTCTCTGACTCTGAACACTCTGTCCTCAGCGAAAGCCTCAGCTTCATCCCCGCGTGTCCCCACCTGAGCAAATTTCAAGCTCGGCATGACCCTGAACTCTTCCATTGCCTTCACTTTTGTGCTTTCTTCTTTGGCCAGGAGTTGTCTTCCCGCTTAAAGAACCCTTTTAGCCATCTCCAATATTCTCCCTCCACCTGGACTTTTTTTGAACAGAGGCCCAACTAATCTCCATCCTCCATACCCCTCCTCTGCGTGGCTGAACTTATTCTCACAGTGAGCGGAGTTGAAGGTGAAGTATTCACTTCCTCCAAATAAAAGATGCTTCTATGGATATCTGCATGGGCCCTAGTTATGGGAGATATGGGGAACACTCCAAATTCCAGCCCTGCTCAGGCCCCCTCCCTCATCTCTTTTTCCAGTGCATTTGGCACCACTTTCTGCTCTCGCCATGAACAGGAAAATTTCATTTGACTTTGTTTCCAATTTCCATCCTTCTCTCTCCTTCACCTGGTCCATCTCTGACTTGTCCCTTTCCTTCCTGGACTTCTATGTCTCCAATTCTGGGGATAGGCCATCAACTAATATTCACTACAAACCCATGGATTCACACATTGAGCTTGAATGCACTTCCTCACACTCTGCTTCCCGTAATGACTCTATCCTACTCTCTCAGTTTCTCCATCTCCATCCAGATGGTGCAACCATGATACTAGCACTTCAGATATATCTTCCTTTTTCCTGAACTAAGAGTTTCCCCCAGTGTGGTTGACAGGACCCTCCGTTGTGTCTGTTCTATTTCCCACACTTCTGCTCTCACCCTTTCCCCTCTTCCCCAGAATCATGATCAAATTCCCCTGGTCCTCACCTTCCACCCTACCATCCATTGTGCTCAACAATTCACCCTCCATTATTCCACCACTTCCAGCATGATGCCAACATGAAACTTATCTGTTCCTACCCTCGCTATCAACAGTCCAAACAAATTGTCCCTTCTGCAACACCCTGGCCACTCCTCAGTCACTCCCAACACCCCATCCCTTTACTATCCATGCAGGTGCAGGAGATGTAATGCGTCCTTTTCCTCATCCTTTCTCACCTTCCAAGGCCCCAACATTTGGCTCACCACTCCCTTCTCAAGGACAGTTAGGGATGGACAATAAATGCTGGCCTAGCCAGTGACGCTCACATCCTGTGAATGAAGGAAATAAAACATCCCTTCTAAGTGAAATAGCCACATATTTATACTTCTTTCAATTTAGTGTGCTGTATTCACTGCTCACGATATGATCCCCTTTACACTGGGATACCAAACCCAGACTGGGTGACCACTTTGTGGAACACATACATTCAGTCCACAAGCATGACCCTGAGATTCCTGTCACTTGTGATTTCAGTTCCCCACCTTGCTTCTGCTTTGACCTTTCTGTACTTGGTCTGCTACAGTGTCTCAGTGAAGCTCAACACCAACTCAAGGAACAGCACCTCACCTTTTGTCTTGGCACTCTACAGCCTTCTGGACTTGACATCGAGTTCAACAGTTTTATATCATAATCTCTGCCTCCATCTTGTTCTATGTTTGTTTTGCTAGTTTGTCTTGTTTTATTTACCTCTTGTCGCATTCCATTCACACCTCATATGGATACATCACCTTGGCAACACCTCTACCAATCACAGTCCACTTGCCAGCTAATCAGCACTCTTCTCATGAAGTATAAATTGTTGTTCCCTTTACATTTGGTATTCTTGCGAATTGTCCTGATGAGTGCAAGACAAAAAAGCTTTGACAACATGTCTCTTTTTTCAACAATGCTCAAGACTTTACTACCAAACAGCCATTTGTAAGTATTTTGTCTTTAGTCTTTCCTTGTCCTTGACCCTATTCAGACTTTCAATTTTGTTCTTCCTATCCCATTCCCCCTCTTCCACTCGCTCAAAACCTATTACACTTCTAAAATAAAAACAAAAAATGCTGGAGATATTCAGCAGGTCTGGCAGCATCTGTAGAGAGAAACGGTTTTAATGTTTCAGGTCGATAACGTTTCATCAAATTACATTTCTATCTTTCTTCAGTTCTGATGAAACTTGAAATGTTAACTCTGTTTCTCTCCACAGATGCTGCTAGACCTGCTGACTATCTCCAACATTTTCTGCTTGTATTTGAAATTTCCAGCATTCACAATAGTTTGCTTTTGTAAAAGATTTTCTATAGCTCATTGCCAACCTCTGGTGGCAATAATGTAGTATTGCAGCAATGTTATGAAAAAGTGTCTGAAACACCTGAGGTTGATTCATGTATACATGAATGTATTTTTGTGAGGAAGAGGGGAAAAAAATCACTAACCATGGGCAACTTTCTTGTCTATTTTACTGAAAACAAGTTTCTTCATTCTTTTTGAACCTAGTTCTAACTTTGCCCCTCTCGCTCATGTTTTTGTTATCTCAAGACCTCAAGATTCCAACTCTCTTCTGGCTGGTCCCCCACATTTACCTATAAATTTGAGTTCATCCAAAATGATGCTGCTAGTGTCTTTACTCACATCATTTCCTGTTTGCCTATCAACCCTGTGCTCGCTGACCTACATTGGCTCCCAGTCAAGCAACACCTTGATCTTTAAAATTCTCATCCTTGTTTTCAAATCCCTTCATGGCTCCCACTCCCTATCACTGTAGTCTCTTTAAGACCTACAACTCTTCGAGTACCTGCATTCCTCTGATTCTGGCCCCCTGAGCATTCCCAATTTTAATCACTCCACTATATTTTCCTGGGAGTGAGATGGTGCCTCAATTTCCAGGCTGATGTATTTGTTCTGTTGCTTTTGTTTCAACTCCTTTTACAGTGAATAAAATTACATGCACTCAACTTTTATGTTCTTCATTTCCATGCCTGAGATATTACTTTACTATAGGCTAGGGGACTCCTGAATTACCCACCAATTTCACTGGGACGAGAGGAGGAAGGGGAGAAATTCCATTTGTTATGGCTGAAAATTCAGCCTTCACTCTTGCCAAAGATGTCTTAGTGATTTTTTTCCTGTTTTTAAATGTGGTTAGTGATGCAGAAAACCTTTACTTAACCATTGGATTATGAAATACTACCCAATTCCCCCTTCCCTCACCTCCCTGCAGTGCAGGAGTTTGTAATAAATAGAGGCCGGTTACCCGTATGCTGAGTGAAGACTTTATTTGGTTACTGTCATTGGACTGTTTTGAGTTAGTCGATGTGGAGGCAGTCCAAAGCCTTCAGATGTAAATCATTAAGTTCTCACGTTTCCTGTCTCGCTTTCCATATCCCGTTTTTAATGCTGAATATTTAGTCGTCATACAGCACACGCTCAAAGTTCACATACCTGGCACACGGCAGACCTGGGTTCACTGACGGCTGCTGGTGATGGTGTCAGCTTTCCTGTCAAAAACGTGCTGCCACATAGCCCAGGAGTGCAGGTGGGGGGTGGTTTCTGACAGCTCAGTAATGTTATACTCTGCTTTGAGTGGCTGAAGCCTGCCAGGCATTCCAAGACTGTCACCTGCACATCTCATTTACTGAGAGTTTTTGTTCAAAAAATGTGATTTAAACCCCATTATGTTTATTATCACTTGCCACCCATGTAAAACACTTGCTTGTAAACATATGCCACATCTAAATCAGTGTGATCTCCACATCATCATGTCTCAATGGCCTGTTTTTTGAGTAAAGGGAAAGGAACTAAAAGTTATCTCTTGTGCTGCAGATTTTTCTTTTCTGATCTTTTGAAATTTTAATTTGGCACTTTTTTCTCCTAAGACATTCTGAAGAGTCTTCATGCTTTGTTGATTCAGAATGGAAGTTATAGTGTATAACGGCAAGTTAGCCAAGTTCCACACAGGTTGATGTATGTGCAGACAAGTGTGAGGTTGTGATGCCAGCTGTATCCTTGTCAAAACATGCCAGCAGAGGGAGAATTAAAAATAAAACCAAACTCTCCCTTTCCTACCCCTGTCATACACCTCTGGGTTTGATTGTCTGGCACTCAACCTCATTCCTTGTATGGCTCTGAACATTTCGCCCTCAGCAAGGGCCTTGGTTTCACCTCCCGATACCTCAAGTCAACAAAAGCTGGCCTATCTGTTCTTTTTACTAGCTAACGTCTCTACTTTCCATCTGTATTTTCAACCTTACTCATCTTGCTTATTTAATTTCTGAGAAAGGGTCTGGACCAGAAACCTAATATCTTTTCTCTCCTCAGGCATCCTTACATTTTCTGTTTTTTTTTCATATATCAAGCATTTTCAGTTTTTCTTCCCTTTTTAAATTGCATACTATCAGATTGCGCAATAGGAAAACAAATCACCTAAGCAGGCATTTGAAGACAGATGAAGAGCATTATGATATTTAAAAAAAAAAATTGATTTAAACACGAGATTTTCAGAGTTTTGGGGTTGGTGTGCTGGGATCACATCTCAGCGTAGCCTTTACAGCTCAGAATGGCAAAATTAAACTGATATCACTTGCCACCCTTGTGAAACACTTGCTTGTAAACGTATGCTGTCTAAATCAGTGTGATCTCCACATCGTTTCTCAATGGCCTGTTTTTTGAGTAAAAGGAAACGAACTAAAAGCTGCCTCTTACGCTGCAGATTTTTCTTCTCTGATCATTTGAAATTTTTTGAAATTTTAAAAAATTTGAAAGATAAAATGGCTTTTAAAATGCAGTTAAAAACTAGTGTATTATTGTCCATCTCTGATGGGTTCTTATCCAAACTGAATCCTTTGACTCAAGGCTGCTATCAGTTTATTTCCAGTCTTGCCTGGTACAATTTTGTCTCTTTCAATTAATAGCAGTATCATATGCTTCAGTGTTGTGTTTTAAAAATAAAAATCAGCCATCAAAAACCCAGTATGGTTAGATTTATGAGAGTCTTCTGCCACTCAACAGCAAATCTTAGTCCGAAACTAAGAGGGCAGCCCAAACCACTGATATTTCCTCATCCAATACCAACCATAACTCAAATGCCTTTGATGGTCTTGGGATATCATGAATATGGCCTTCAAAAATCATTGCAAATTTTAGTCCTGCCAAATTACACAATGTTTCCTTCATTATTCATCTTTCATCATTGGGTGGATTACAAATATTGTCTTGAAAAAATAGGATGTAGGTAAATATTTTTTTTAAGGAAGCCAGCAGCGGTACAGGTTATGTATGTGTATGAAGTCAGGAGTCATGTGACGTGTCCTGTTAATGAGCAATGCCATGAATGGTGAAGTGGACACTGAATCATCATCCAACTGTGCCTTACTACTGCTGGGAAAATTATTTGAGGGGAAGTGTTATTTTACTCAGCGTATTTGTGTAATGTGACTAAGTCATTCGTTTTGGTGCATATTCCTTAAATATTTCAGATGTGGCTTCTATTTGAGGATATTCCTCAAAACGGGATTGCCATCCATAAGGCAATACTCCAATCCCTCTTTTCTGGCAGAGCAGCAAGGTGAAGTGTGCAATATAAAATCCTGTGCTGTTGGCAAAAACTGAATGAGGAGTCCAGTCATGCATTACCAAATAATCAGAAATATTAAATGCCAATCCAAGGAGGTCAGTGCATAAGAAATGGAAAGGGAAACTGGTTATTTTGTTTCCCTGCAGTTGGTGAAGGTAGAGAAGTATGCATATCAGGATCCTGCTCATTCCAGGGCATCTTCTGGTGATCAGATGTGAACAAGTGCACTGCAGATAGGGCAGGATTACTCTAGGTCACTCAGCACATTCCAGCTCCATTAACTCTTCATCTGAGGACTGAGCCATACCGTAATGCACCAGCTGAAGAGGGAAATTTCTAATTAATTGCTATGGGTCTTCGGCTGTGTAGCCTCAACCTCCTCTAAAAAGAGACTGGTAATTATTTAAGAGCTTTAAGGCTCCCTGTTTTGTCTCCGGGTGCTTTGAAGTGCATTTCTGTTGTGCGGTTAAACATGCTGACCAGTTTTCACTGAAATTTGGGTGAATGCAGTCAATCTGTTTTTTGTTGGCTAATGGAAGAATGCTACATAGGAAAACTTTGAGCTAGCTTACGGGGAGCAAATTCTTTACTGGCTGTAGCAAGGCTAATGGCGGATTGGTGTAAATCATCCACCTGTTTGCAGAGAATCGGAACTCATGGTAATATCCTTTATTATGCAAATAACTGGAATTTTTAGAAATTAATAGTAGCACGTCACGTTAATGTACCATTGTAATGGGCTTCCCAGCAAATTTATGACCCATGCTGTTTTCCAAATGAATCAGGGTCCCTCCCCATGGCTTTTCAAACCCAAGTTTGAAATGTCTTTACAAGCGCCTGATTTAGTTTGACTTCTCTTGCTACTCTTTCCAGCTTTGATGGTATGTTGGACTATGGCCCTTTGCTCAATAGCCAGGACAGTAGTGTAGTACAGGCTGCTATTGCTAGAAAGATGGTGGGATGTATCCCTAAAAGAGCATTTAAAAAAATTTACTTTATGCCTTTTGTAAACCACCCAATTCACTAACAAATGCTTGCAACATTAAAATCACTAAAGGGGATTATTTAAACACTGGGGTTGATTTAATTTAATATTGGCTGTATGGCTACATTAAATTTAAATTCAATTATTTTAATTTTTTATCCAAGTGTGTTCAGTTTTCTGAAAATCCCTGTTTAACAGCTTTAATGTTGCTGCAGACCTTAGTAATTAAGTGTGGTTCAGGGGAAAGGGTAGTAATCAGAAAATTAATTACTGGTTTACAAATTACAGTAATTGCCTGCAGCCCGAGGCTTGATTTGTGCAACTGGTAATTTTTTTTTTAACCCATTAGTAATGAATGAATACATCACAATGTCCTAAACTCAATTTCTACTGAATGCTGAGTTAGCTAATCTCAGCCAAGATGGCAGCAAAAGGCCTTAGTGCCCCCGAGCTGGAAATCAAACTGGGTTTCTTATTCTTGATTTGTTTATTAATCTGTGCAGGTAAGTGCGCACAGGTCTATAGTTGGGGGATGGAGGGGAGAAGCATGGGTGGGATTTGTATTTTCATGTTCTGTTGGTTGGGAAGGAGATTAGGTTCAGCCCTCTGTGTTTGAATTGCGAAATCACTACTCTCACGTGACGAATAGCTACTTGGACTAGGTATTGAACACTTGCTAGTGCTGTGAGACTTCTCCCATGAAAGCACTGAGAAACAAGAAAACAGGTCAAATATTTTTTTTAAAAAGGGAGAGATAAAACTGAGATCTGTGTCAAGATCCTAATCATTCCACCTTCTCCTCCCCTCCTATCAAAGATTGACTGAATTACACGCCATCAGACTGCTGGCCCACATATAGCTCAGAATTGGAATTCCATGGCAAATGCCTGAGTTTGGTAACTGCTGTAGGCTGAAAATATAATGGCTCCTGAGCAGCTTGAGTAGCAAATGCAGGAATAAATGAGATAGTGTTTCACTACTGCCTCAGCTTATCAAAATTAAAAGTTTTCAAATGAAAAATTAGTGAGGCAGGGCTGTTGGAAAAGGATTGCTATCGTTTTGAGTTGTGAGACTGAGAGGCAAGGCAACCTGGTTGCAGCTGACATCATCTTTCAGGTCATTAATTAGGATTTTTATCACTTATTTTTTGAACATTTAGTGTTATATGGTGTGTGCGTGCGCATATGCTCGCTTTAGTATTTCCTACATGAGCTCTCTCTGCGCAGTATTGCATTTCCAGAGTTGCATTCATCCTGCTTTATCACATTTTTAATTCACAGTACTACTTTACATCTTGATTTACAGCTAAAACTTGGTTGTCTTTTTCTTTGGGACATATCTGTTTTAAACCTGTTTTTCTCTTAATGATAGAGTAGCCTGATCTGTCCAGTTTGGGTGGAACACTTGACGTACTTGATGGCTGATGTGATTTGTGAAACTCAACCCCACTCTACCCCACCCCTCCATGAGGTCAAATGTAGTTTGATCTTCTTCAATCTCGAGTTGGCCTTCCTCCACATTACTGCATGTAACTTTCAATTCAGTTTGTTAAACTGAAATCTCTCCCTGTCTTCAGTCTCCTTATCACAGCCCATCCACTGTGCAGTGCAGGGTATCAACCTATTGACCTGACCTATTTTAAAGGCAGGTATGCTTTATTTTAAGCACTGGTCCCAATTAGCACTCCCAATATATTCACTTGCAAACCACCAAGTATCAATCGGTTTCTTCCATCAGAGGCTGTGGTTGTGGATTAGAACAGAGTGCTAAAAGAGAGCAGAGTTACATAACAGATTTTAGCTGTAAATGATCATTCTGGGTGTAAAACCCTGCGTATAAAGTCATACAAGCCAAAGCAATAATGACAATGCATTTATATAGCAGCTTTAATGTAGAAAAATGTGCCCAAACACTTCACAGATGTCATTAAAACAAAAATTAAGAACTTGACCAAAGAGTTGGTTTTTAAGGGGGTCTTAAAGGAGGAGAGGGAAGTAGTGAGATAGAGGGGCTTAGGAAAGATATTCCACAATGTTGGGCCTAACTGGCTGAAGACACTTCCAGTGATGCAATGAAGGGGTGTGAAGTATACAAGAGACCATTTTCAATTGAGTGTGGGTGGTGGTGGTGGTGGGAGAGAGAGAGAGAGAGAGAGAGAGAGGGGGGGGGGGGAGGTCACAGTGGTTGCAGTGGGTAGTTGTAGGTTGAGGGGTTATAGGACAGTCAGAGTCAGGCTGGGAGGGCACCCTAAAGCTAACTAAATCCAATAATAAGGATTTAAAATTTGCTTCTTTTCGATGTCAGCAAACAGGGTGCTGGTTAACTTGATATAGGGTAGGATGCAGGAATCAGTTTTTGACAAGCTAAAGTTTCTGAAGGATGGAGTATTGGAAGATGGACTATTGAAGTAGTTGAGTCTGAAATTGAAAATAGCATGTTTAAGGACTTCAGCAACACCCGGGCGGAGGTGGGTGATGTTACAGAGATGGAAGTAGGCATTTTCTATGTTGGATAATTACAGGATCAGTAGCTTAGCTCAGTCAAGTAGAATGCTGAGACTGAGAACAGTCTGGTTGAAGCTAATAAACTGGCTGGAAAGTTGGAATGGAGCCAGTGGCAGGGACTGAAACCAAATGGCATTGGTCTTCCCAGTGTTTAGCTGAGAAAAATTATGGCTCATTCAAGATTGTTGAACAAGCAATCTGACAAGACTGAAGAAATGGTATAGTCAAGAGAAATGGTAATGTGGTAGAGCTGATTGTCATCAGTATTATTGTGGAAATTAACCCTCTATCTATAGATGGTTTAGCAAGTGAAAGTACGTGCATGAGGAAAGAGAGAGCATGTAAGAAATATCCTTGGAGACAGCCCTTCAGAATGTCAGCTGGCATGGACACGAGGAAGGGAAGTTGTGTGGAACTGTGATCGTGGGAGCAGGAGGAAATGTGCCCGGAGAAAGCAAGGTTGAGAGATAGAACAAGAAGCTGGTTAAGGTCTAGGGTAGAGTAATAAATGGTAGAAAGAATGTGTAGTTAAATAGTGCTTTACCACACCCTCCAGACATCTGATAAATTACTTTCTTGAAGTGTAGTCACTTCCATAGACAAAGATGGCAGCCAGTTTGCATAAAGCAAGATACCACAAATAGTTTAAATTGATTTTCTTGTGGTATTGGATGAGGGAGGATTGCTGTCCAGAGCGCGCACAGCTTCCTACTCTTTAAATAGTTAATTGAATGATTAATCAGGAGCTCTGGCTGACTTTAATCCGTCTTCTTGCCCAAGCGCCCTGGGTATGGCTTTCTACAGCTTGTCCTAACATGATGAAATGAATTAACAGTTTAGATTAAAGCAGTGGTTTAATATAGTTTAGCAGTCCTACAATCATCATTTTGTGCTCTAGGATTTGTGCTGTTCTTTTAGTCATTTCTAGAATGGATTATTGAGTTGAATAAAGTTGCGTCTCTATGCTTGGCAGTATGATAGCTTCAGGCACTAGAACTCTGCTGCACTGTACTGTGGAATGGAAGTGTGGCAGTCATTTATCTATGGCCTATTCAACAGTGATTTGTAAAGGTTTAGCATGACTTCCTTGTATTTGTATTCAGTATGACAATTTACAAAGCAAAGTATTCCAAACACTTCCTTAACTGCTTTACCAAATTTGCCCTGCTACCTTCAAGGATTTGTGAATAGGTTTCTCTGCTCAATAATCCCCTCAAAATAGTACCATTCACATTGGGTGTGGGTGTATATTGCCAAGCACATCACTTCACATATCCACATTAAATTGCACCTACTACATGTCTGCCCGTTTCACCAGTCTATCTATGTCCACCTAATTTCTGCTACTATCCTGCTCACTACTTGCTATGTTACCAAATTTTGTATCATCCGTAAACTTCAAAATTACGCTTCCTATATTCAAATCCAGGTCACTTAAATGTAACAAGAAAAACCATGGTCTTAATACCAATCCCTAAAGTATCCCACTTCAAATTTCTCTGCAGTCAGAGAAGTATTTTTACCATGACTTTCTGCCTCCTGTCCTTTAGCCAATTACAAACTCAGACGACCAACGTCCCTTTAATACCATGTACTTCTATTTTCCAAATAAGTGTGTTATAAAGCACTCTGTCAAATGCCTTTTAAAAACCCATGTATGCAATACCCACTCTGCTGTTTCATCAACCCTCTGCCCTATCAAAATACTCAGACATTAGTGAGACATTAAAATAAAAGCAAAATACTGTGGGTGCTGGAGACCTGAAATAACAGAAAATGCTGGAAAAATTCAGCAAGTTTGGCAGCATCGATGGAGAGAGAAACAGAGTTAACGTTTCAAGTCCAATTTGACTCCTTCTTCAGAACTAGAGAGGGGTGGAAATGTGATCAGTTTACCAACATGCCTGTTGCTGCCCATCCTTCCGTGGCTCATGACGTTGCACAGGACTGGGAAGTCTATCACTTTATTTTGTTTTCACCCATCATGGTTCAGATTTCAGTCCAAAAGATGATACCCCCGACTGCTGATCTCTGGCCTGGAGGTAAGAATGTGCTATTGAACCAAGGGTGTCAGCTTGAAGGTGGCAATGGGCCTTCTCTTTGAACTGCTGAACTTCTTGTGCTGATGTTGCTCCTATTATGGTGTCAGGTATCAAATTCAAGAATTATAACCCAGTAGTGATGTGGAAGCAGTGCAGTGCGTCCAGATCGAATTGATGTTGCTGTGATGATGCTGCTTTGCCCTTGATAGTCGGTATTGGAGAGCTGGGAGCTGCAGTCGGGTTAAGCTAAGATGCTTATTTTCTGTGCGAAAGTGTTTTCTTTGTCATTAGAACGCAGATGATTGAAAGGAGCAACCAACACAAGGAGATTTAAAATTATGTGGGCTTTTGAGGCAAGCAGGTAGAAGCTATTTAAAGTACACAGTGAGTTGGTAACTAGAAAGTGCAAATTGATTTTCATCACCAAAACAAGAAAGAAATTAGGAGTTTTTTTTTAATACATGCATGCAATATTCTATAAGCAACAGTGTTGGAAGCTAAATTTATAATTGTCTTTAAAGGGGTAGATAAATATTTGTAGGATAAAGGGCAGAGGATTGTGTCTAAATGGACAATTCTTAAGAGTTCCAGCATAGACATGATGGACTAAATAATAATTTCAGTGCTGTAAAAGTCTATGGTTATTGTTATCAGTACCACATATGCCTAGTGACAACATTGTTCTTATTCAGCCATTGCTACACAAACTAATCTGAAATGGTTGTTCAGAATCTATCATTTTATAAGGTTTATGTACTGGTGAACAACTCACAGAATTACAGAATTGTTACAGCACAGAAGGTCGTCATTTGTCCCATCGTATCTGCACCAGCCCTCCGAATGAGCATTTCACCTAGTGCCATTCTCCTGCCTTCTCCTTGTAACCCGACACATTATTTCTTTTCAAATAATCATCTAATTCCCTCTTAAATGCCTCAGTTGAACCCGCTTCAACCGCACTCTCGGGCACTCATTCCAAATCCTAACGCTTGCTGCGCGAAGAAGTTTTTTTCTCATATTGCTTTTGCTGCTTTTACCATTTACCTTAAAACTGTGTCTTCTGGTTCTCGATCCTTCTGCCAGTGGGAACAGTTTTCACCTGTCTACTCTGTCCAGGCCCCTCAAGATTTTGAATACTTCTATCAAATCTCCTCTCGGCTGCCTTTTTCTCCAAGGGAAAAAGTCCCAACTTCTCCCATCTATCTTCATAACTGAAGTATTTCACCCCTCAGTGCCTTCACATCCTTCCTAAAATGCAGCACCCAGAACTGTGTACACTACTTCAGCTGAGGTGTGTCTTGTACAAGCTCAACATAACCTCCTTGCTCTTCTACTCTATACCCCTATAAATAAAAGCCTAAGATAATTTATGCTTTATTAACTGCTCTCTCAACCTGTCCTGCCACTTCTAATGACTTATACACATATACATCCAAGTCCCTTTGCACCTGCACCCACTTTAGAGTACCCTTTATTTTATACTGTCTCTCCATGTCCTTCATACTAATTTTGAAATTGTTATCTGTATGCTAAAGTCTAGATAATTAATGTATATCAGGAAAAGCAAAGATCCCAATACCAACCCCTGGGGAACTCCATTACAAACCCTCCTCCAGCCCATAAAAAAACATCAATTAACCATTAATTTCTCCTTTCACTTAGTCAATTCTGTACCCAGGTTGCTACTGTCCCTTTTATTCCATGAGCTATACCTCTTCTCTCAAGCCAGTGTGGCACTGTATCGATGCCTTTTGGAATCCATGTACATCACATCATCAGCATTGCCCTCATCAAACTCTCTCTGTTACTTCTTGGAAAAACTCCAGCAAGTTAGTTGAACATAATTTTCCCTTAAGAAATTCATGTTGGCTCTCCTTTATTAACCCTCATTTGTCCATGTGCCTATTAATTCTGTCCTGAATTACAGTTTCTAGAAGTTTTCCTGCCACCGAAGTTAAACTGACTGGTCTGTAGTTGCTGGGCTTATCCTTACCCCTTTTTTTGACCAAGGGTGTAATGTTTGCAATTTTCCAGTCCTCTGGTACCACCCCTGAGTCTAAGGAAGACTGAAGAATTATGATCCACTCCTCTGCAATTTCCTTAGTATCCTCGGATGTATCGCATCTGGTGCCAGTGCCTTGTCAACTTTAAGTACAGACAGCCTAGCCAATACCACCTCTATCCAATTTAAATCATTCTAGTGACTGAATTTCTTCCTCTTTCACCATGGCCTGGATAGCATCTTCTTCCTTGGCAAAGACAGATGCAAGGTATTCATTTAATACCTCAGCCATGTCCCCTGCCACCATGTGTAAGCTCCCTTTTGGTCCCTAATCAGCCATATTCCTCCATTTTACCACCCTTTTACTAGCCAAATGCCTATGGAAGACTTTGGAATTCCCTTTTCTGTTAGCTGCTAGTCTCTTTTCACACTCCCCCTTTGCTTCTCTTATTTGCTTTTTCACCTCCCTTCTAACCCTTCTATATTCAGCCTGGTCCTCAACTTTATTTTCTACCTGACATCTGTCGGGTAGTCCTAAGAAACATCTTCTGTGCTAACTAAGGCTCTAATGGGGAAATGTGTTAAGGGCCCCAAAACTGTGCTATGGAATGTTGGCACTTGCCAGGCTGAGATGACAGTCCCCCGCTATATTAATATAAAGTACACTGGTGTCCAAGGGTTTTTTACATTGTTAATTTGATGGTGAATGGAGCGGCGAAAAAAATATGACCGTAAGATTGCACTCTCGGATAAAGGGACAACAATGACGAAAGGGGACGGGAAATACAGGACTGAAGGTGTTGTATCTGAATGCACGCAGTATACGAAATAAGGTAAATGAGCTTGTGCAGATTGAAATTGGCAGGTATGATGTGATGGGCATCATGGAGACATAGCTGCAAGGGGATCAGGACTGAGAGCTAAATATCCAAGGATATACATCCTATCGAAAAGATAGGCAGGTTGGCAGAGGGGGTGGGGTTGTTTTGTTAGTAAGAAATGAAATTAACTCGATAGCAAGAAATGACGTAGGGTCAGATGATATAGAATCTGTGTGGGTAGTGTTGAGGAACCACATAGGTTAAAAAACCATAATGGGAGTTATGTACAAGCTTCCGAACAGTAGTCAGGATGTGGGGCACAAGATACACCAGGAGATAGAAAAGGCATGTAAGAAAGGCAAGGTTACAGTGATAATGGGGGATTTCAATATGCAGGTAGACTGGGAAAATCAGGTTGGCAGTGGATCCCAAGAAAATGAATTTGTGGAATGACTACGAGATGGCTTTTTGGAGCAGCTTGTGCTGGAGCCCACTAGGGAACAGGCAATTCTAGATTTAGTGATGTGTAATGAGGCAGATTTGATAAGGGAGCTTAAGGTGAAGGAACCCTTAGGAGGAAGTGACCATAATATGATAGAATTTACCCTGCAATTTGAGAGGAAAAAGCTGGAATCAGATGTAATGGTATTACAGTTGAATAAAGGCAACTACAGGGGCATGAGGGAGGAGCTTGCCAGAATTGGCTGGGAGATGAGCCTAGCAGGAAAGACAGTGGAACAGCAATAGCAGGAGTTTCTGGGAGTAATTTGGGAGACACAGCAAAAATTCATCCCTAGGAAGAAGAAGGGAGGACGAGGCAACCATGGCTGACAAGGGAAGTCAGGGGCAGCATAAAAGCTAAAGAGAAAGCATACACTGTGGCGAAGAGCAGTGGGAAACCAGAGGGTTGGGAAGCCTACAAAGACCAACAGAGGACAACTAAAAAAGAAATAAGGAGGGAGAAGATTAAATATGAGGGTAAACTAGCCAGTAATATAAAAGAAGATTGCAAGAGTTTTTTTTAGATATTTAAAGGGTAAGAGAGAGGCAAAAGTGGACATTGGGCTGCTGGAAAATGACACTGGATAAGTAGTAGTGGGGAACAAAGAAATGGTGGAGGAACTGAATAGGTACTTTGCTTCAGTCTTCACGGTGGAAGACATGAGTCACATCCCCAAAGTTCAAGGGAGTCGGGGGGGCAGAGGTGAGTATGGTGGCCATTACCAAGGGGAAGATGCTAGGAAAACTGAAAGGTCTGAAGGTGGATAAATCACCTGGACCAGATGGATTACACCCCAGAGTTCTGAAGGAGATAGCTGAAGAGATAGTGGAGGCATTATGGTGATCTTTCAGGAATCACTGGAGTCAGGGAGGGTCCCAGAGGACTGAAAAATCACTAATGTAACCCCCCTGTTTAAGAAGGGAGTGAGGCAAAAGATGGGAAATTACAGGCCGATTAGCCTGACCTCAGTCGTTGGTAAGATTTTAGAGTCCGTTATTAAGGATGAGATTTCAGAATACTTGGAAGTGCATGGTAAAATCGGGCAAAGTCAGCATGGTTTCATCAAAGGGAGGTCATGCCTGACAAATCTGTTAGAATTCTTTGAGGAGGTAACAAGTAGGTTAGACAAAGGAAGCCAATGGATGTTATCTACTTGGACTTCCAGAAGGCCTTTGACAAGATGCTGCACAGGAGGCTGCTCAGTAAGATAAGAGCCCATGGTGTTAGAGGCAAGGTACTAGCATGGATAGAAGATTGGCTGTCTGGCAGGAGGCAGAGAGTGGGGATAAGGGAGTCCTTCTCAGGATGGCGGCCGGTGACTAGTAGAGTTCAGCAGGAGTCAGTGTTGGGACCACAACTTTTCACTTTATACATTAATGAAGTAGATGAAAGAACTAAGGGCATCCTGGCTAAATTTTCAGATGATACAAAGATAAGTGGAGGGTCAGGTAGTATTGAGGAGGCGGGGAGACTGCAGAAGGATTTGGACAGGTTAGGAGAATGGGCAAAGAAGTGGCAGATGGAATACACTGTAGGGAAGTGTGAGGTCACGAACTTTGGTAGGAAGAATAGAGGCATAGATTATTTTCTAAATGGGGAGAGAATTCAGAAATCTGGAGTGCAAAGAGACTTGGGAGTCTTAGTCCAGGATTCTCTTAAGGTTAACTTGCAGGTTGAGTCGGTAGTTAGGAAGGCAAATGCAATGTTGGCATTTATTTTGAGAGGACTAGAATATAAAAGCAGGGATGTGCTGCTGAGGCTTTATAAGACTCTGGTCAGACCACAGTTAGAATATTGTGAGCAATTTTGGGCCCCTCAGGATACCTCAGGAAGGATGTTCTGGCCCTGGAGAGGGTCCAGAGGAGGTTCATGAGAACGATCCCAGGAATGAAAGGCTTAACGTACGAGGAATGTTTGAGGACTCTGGGTCAATACTTGATGGAGTTTAGAAGGATGAGAGGGTATCTGACTGAAACTTACAGAATACTGAAAGGCCTGGATAGAGTGGACGTGGGGAAGATGTTTCCATTAGTAGGAGAGACTAGGACCCGAGGGCACAGCCTCAGAGTAAAGGGAAGAGCTTTTAGAACAGAGATGAGGAGAAATTTCTTTAGCCAGAGAGTGGTGAATCTATGGAACTCATTGCCATAGAAGGCTGTGGAGGCCGGTCATTGAGTGTATCTAAGACCGAGATAGATAGGTTCTTGAGGGGATCAAAAGTTATGGGGAGAAGGCGGGAGAATGGGGTTGAGAAATTTATCAGTCATGATTGAATGGCGGAGCAGACTGATGGGTCGAATGGCCTAATTTCTGTTCCTATGTCTTATGGACTTCGTTACTCTTGCAGTAAAACAAAAGCAAGGTATTAAGGCTGAGTTCTGTAATCAAATCTTTACTCATTTCTTAACAAAGTCCTACTTCTAGTATGTTCAGATTTTCAAAAAAAACCTACTGTGAAACACCCTAATGTTATACATGTTTTAAAAATATTGGCTTTTGTTGTATATTTTTATGTGTGTGTGTGCGTATAAATATATATATATATATATTAGCAGAAGAAAGTCAGAGATCTGTGTCAAGTGGGAAATTGAAGTCCCTGTATTTTATTCGCTAACTCAAAACTCTTTACTAACACTAATGTACAGTGAAACTCTGGGTATCTCCAGTGAGATCATTACTTTCTGTGGTACGCTATGCTATACCTGCATTGTCCTCTAGGGGGTGCTGGCAGTACACAGTAGGCCATGAAAATCAGTTTACAGCAAAATTGGAACAAAATTATGTTTCTATTTATTTAATACTATTTTTTTTTTGCTAATTTGTTTCCGACCTTAAACTCTTTCCTGAAGTTCGTGGCGCAGTGTTCTACAGGCACTTGGCTACTCTCGGCTTCCTAGGCCGAGTGACTATCAGTCGCACATGACCCTCGAACACTGCACATTGGCTAGCTGTTGGTCTGCAGGTAACATCGTGGTTGGTTACCCTTAATGGATCTCCAAAGCTCTGCCCTCTGAGCATGGGGTTACTAAACAGTGAACAGAAATCCTGAACTCTTCCCCCCTCCTACTTAGCAGTCCTAAAGGACTGCAGAGGCCAATCGTTGCTAATCTTAGTTATTTGATTTTATACTTGTGTTTAGTTTTATTCTCTTGTAGCTTTTAATTGGCATGCTCATGAAATATTAGGTTTTATGGCAAGTGGTACAAAATATAAAGCCAAGATGTAACAGTAAATCTATATAAAACTTTAAGACAGTTTTGTGCTCTTAGTATAGGAGAATCGAGTCAATAGAGATTGCAACATGCAGGTTCATTGGGATGCTGCCTAGTGTGCAGAAATATAACTACAGTACAAAGAAAGACTTGATTAATTGGGAATATTTCTTAAAACTGAGGAGATTGAGGTATGATTTGAGTGGTATTTAACATAATTGATTGGGACAAAATAAATAGCCTAATTCCAATGATTTGATACTTCTAGAATGAGGGGCTATATTTTTAAGTTTGTATATAAGTTATAGGCCAGAGATTAGGAGAGGCTTTTTTGACATGTTGAGGCTGCTGATTGTAAGTAATTGAAATAATGATCATGACAAGCTTTAAGATTGTTTAAATAGAAGGTTGAAGGAAAGGGCGTAAAGGATATTGGGATATATTGGGATTTGGACTGAGGCTCATGTGAAGGAAAAGCACCTGTGTTACATAAATGAAGTTTATAGGGTTGTTATGCTTTGGGATTATCTCTTTAATTTAAGGTAAAATGGTGGAATGAATGGGGTTGTGTAACCTGCTCTGGATTCTGCCTGACAACAAGCTTGGATCGCTTGGCTGTTAAAGTTTAAAGGGAGGCCCGGGTTGATTTACTGGAAAGAAGGTACAAGATAGTCACACCTGTAATCAATGGCAGGAGCATCTGTGCTGACCTTGGGTAGACTGTTCGTCTCCAAGTCTCTCGGAGAAGTGTTTTGAATGTCAGGTTTTATAAACTGTTATACTTTAAGCTGTCTATTTAATTCAAAGCTGGAATGGAGTTGGGTGTCTCAAGGACAGCAAATTAGCATTTATAGCATGATACAAGGCCCATGTGATTCAATTTCCATGGAGATAGATTTTGAGAGGGTAAGAATCCATAGCAAGCCATTGAAGTTACAGGGTTTTTCTAAGATGTTCCTGAAACACTCAGAGACAACACTCAGGAGTCTGGAAGAATCTGAGAGACAAAGCAGAGAGGCAAGCAGTTCTGCACCTGAAACAGAGAAGATGCTGTCTTTATTATTCACCACACAAAAGACAGGTGGGAGCTCATGCTCAGATTGAAGAGACCAAGTTGGTGAGGATTTAAATTAGGCTGGAAGATTAGTTTATCTTTAACTAGATGGAGGAATCTCCAGGGTAATCCTCACCGTGAAAGTTAGTTTGGGGATTAGTAAATTACCTGGCTGGGAAATGAAAAAGAAAGCATACCATAGGGAGCAGAGAATATCTTTGGATTGGTTCCAGGAGAATAAAGTGTCCACATTAGGGGCAGAGTGAAATATAACTGGCACGGGATTGTCAGTTGTGTTAAAAATCACATGGGATATCTTTTCTGTGGTTTAAAGTATAAGTTGCAGTAAATGTTGCTTTCAGTTTGTTATGGTAACAATTTAAAAACTTGAAACTTTATTGTGTGATCCTTTCAGCCACTGAAAATTCAAATATCTTTCTGAATAAGTCTATTTCCACATTACAATTTCTATGTAATTTTATTTATTTATGGATATTGTATAATATAATTGAAAAGATTCCCCTCCCAACTAATCTCCCCTCCATCTAATAATGTCCCATCCCATAGGTGATTGTTGCCATCTGTTTGCTTTCCCAAGTGGCTATCCTGAATGTACCAGCCTAAATTGTAAGTAAGCTTTCTGTTCGTGCAGGTATCATTGTTGCACCCTAACCCAACAGAGGTTCATAACTAAACATTTTTTTAACTTCCAAGCTTCTGGCTACAAAGATTAAAAGTTAACGCTATTTTGCTAAACTTTTCACTGAGCAGCTGAGTGATGCGGCCAACAAAATTTTAAAGCAGTAAAATTTGCATTGCTTCATAACATTGAGCATTTTAAATAAAATCAGATTGCTCTTTATAAAATACCTCAATAGCAAATAATGATCAGGATTATTAAATCTATTTGATTACATTTTTCCCCCTTCCCTTGCCTAGCCGGAGCAGCTCAATGAAATTGTAACGCCCTTACCACTGCATCAGATGAGATCGGCTAACTAACACGGAACAGATATTGAACCTGGGACCTTCTTGGTCTCTTTGTTTTTCCAAAGTTCTTGAATTTATATGGCATTTTTTTGCAAGCTCAGGATTTTACAAAGTGCTTCACGGTCAATGAAGTACTTTTGAAGTGTGTAGTCCTTTGTATTGTTGGGAAATGCAGTAGCCAAGTTGCGCACACAGGGTTCCACAAGCAAAATGACAATGAACAGATACCCGTTTGTTAATGTTGCTGGTTGATGGGTTAAATATTGGCCAGGATATTGGGAAGACCTCCGGTGCTCTTCAAATACTGCCGTGAGACTGTTTATTTGCACCCAAGAGGGTCTTGCACCCCAAGTAGGTTGGTACCCCCTTACTACTGCACTGGGGTGTCAGCCCGGAATAAGAGCACAAGTCTCTAGCGAGGACTCAGTACCAAAGAGGGCAGTACATGCACCAACTGAGCCGTCGCGAAGCATTCCAGAATGATTGTTTAAAAGTAAGCAGTTTATTTACGGCGTTGCTCAGACAAAAATGTTAAACATAAAATATTAAGCGGAAAATCAAAATAATCTACCTTATTCATCAATTCTTTGTGTAATTTCTTCTCCTATCAATTTAACTTTTTTAACATTTCTTCTTCTGTATTATTTTGGTTTCAGTCCTCAGCTCCTTCTCGTACCTATTACAATTATCCTTCGTTCATAATTACTTCTTTCAGTTAGGATCAGCGGCAGAACTCTCGCATCCAAATCAGAATGTTGTAGGTTTGAGTCCCGCTCGAGACTTATGACATGTAAAATAAAACACTGCAGATGCTGGAAATCTGAAATAAAAACAGTATTGGATATAGCCAGCAGGTCTGGCAGCATCTGTGGAGAAAGCAACAGAATTAATAGAGTCGAATATGACTTTTCTCCTGTTGAAATCTACACCCAAGGTGACCAACCATCCCTTATTTTACTCGATTGTCCCGTAATTGAGCCCACTGCCCTGTGTCCTAGGTTGTATGCATTCGGAATGCTGTTTTTCATGTAATTTGGCTCTTTAAAACTTGCGTGTGTGCAGTAACTGCTCCTTTTGCTCTCTCACAGCCCTGGCAGTCCCTTATCCCGTTCTCACAGCTGTCACAGCACCCCTCCCAACGGCCCCATACGTTTCTAACAGCTGTGGCAGCACCCATCTCCCCCCACCCACGTGTCCCTTACTTTTCTCTGAAAGATTCGGTCACCCTGGTGTTGCCACATGTACAGACAAGACCTCTCTATCCAGCAATAACTCACCCAATATGAAGCTATCCTGGTCCACAGTTTCACTTTATTCTTTGTCTCATCTGCTGCTTGAACAAAAGTATTTTTCTCTCAGGTGTTAAGAAATCCAAGCTCCAACAACTCATGGGTACCAACACCCATCCAGACCTTTCTTTCCCTTCATTTCCCTCTGACCCTAACATTCTTCTAATCCCACCTCTTGCCATATATTTGCAATACCCTCTGATCTTCCCCCCCCTCTACTGAATGATCTATACATAGCACAGGACTCAGCTTTATGCCCTCACACCCCACCTCGATGAATTTCGAACTTGGCATCATGTTGAACTCTTCTGCCATCGCCTTCACCTCCGTGCTCACTTATTTTGCCAGGAGTTCTCCCTACTGACCAGCGGACCTTTTCACATACCACCAGCATTCTCCCTCCACCTGGACCCCTCCCTCTGGCCTCCTACCTGCTCTTGATTGTTTCATTGAGAACTGTCAGTGTGACATTGGCCATCTTAATTTCTCTGCTCCCCTCAGTCACTCCAACCTGTCTCCATCCGAACTTGCTGCACTCCGTTCTCTCAGGACTAACCCTGACGTTGTTATCAAACCTGCTGACAAGGGCGGTGCTGCTGTCTGACGTACTGACCTGTACCTTGCAGAGGCTGAGCGCCAAATCTTACACACTTCTTCCTAGCTCCCTCTGGACCATGACTCCACTATTGAACATCAACCCATTGTTTCCAGCACTGTCACTGATCTCATTTTCTCTGGAGTTCTTCCCTCTACAGCCTGCAACCTCATAGTCCCCCAATCCCAAATAGCCCACTTCTATCTCCTTTCCAAAATCCACAAACAGGTCTGTTCTGGTAGGCCCATTGCTTCACCCTGTTCCTGCCCCACTGAAATTATTTCTTCCTATTTTGACTCTACTTTTTCTCCCCTTGTCCACTCTTTTTCCATCTATATCCGTGACCTTTCTGACACGCTATGTCAATCATTTCCAGCTTCCCGGCCCTAATTTGGCCCCTTCTCTATGGATCTCCAAATCTCGACACTTCCATCCTCCACCAGAATGATCTGAGGGCTTTCCTCTTCTTCTTTGAACAGAGGACCAACCAGTCGCCATCGCCCACCCTCCTTCATTTGGATGAACTTTATCTCTCATTAAACAATTGCTCCCTTAACCTATCTCACCCTGTTTTACTTCTTCCAAATAGAAGGTGTTGCTGTTGGTGCTGTCATGGGTGCTAGTTTTGCCTGTCTTTTTGCAGGGTATGTGGAATATGCATTGTTTTCGTCTTAGTCGGGGTCCCCTCCCCCAACTCTCTTCTTCTGGTATGTCAGTGACTGAATTGGTGCAGTTTCCTGCTCTTGACTGGAATTGGAAAAGCTCTTCAACTTTGCTTCCAGTTTTCACCTTTCTTTCACCTTCATGTGGTCCATCTTCAACATTTCCCTTCTCTTCCTCAACTTCTGTGTCTTCATTTCTGCGGATAGGCCATCTACTAATATTCATTATAAGCCCACCAACACCTACAGCTACTTAGACTACACTTCCTCATACTCTGCCTCTTGGAAGGACTCGTCCCTTCTCCCAGTTTCTTCATCTCCATTACATCTGTTCTGATGATGCAACCTTCCACAACAGTGCTTCTGACCTGAGGATTCCACCTCACTGTGGTTGATAGGGCCCTCAATTGTGTCCGACCCATTCTTCACACTTCTGCTGTCACCCCTTCCCCCCCATCCCTCCCATGATAGGGTTACCCTTGTCCTCAATTTTCACCCCACCAGTCTCCACATTCAAAGGACCATCCTCCAACATTTCTGCCACCTCCAGCGTGATGCCACCACCAAACGCATCTTCCCCATCTCCTTCCCTGTTAGTGTTCCAAAGGGGCCAATATCTCCGCAACACTCTGATCCATTTCTCAATCATCCCAACACCTCACCCCATTTCCACAGCACCTTCCCATGCAATCACAGGAAGTGTAGTTCCTGCCCTTTTACCTCTCTCCACCATCCAAGACCCCAAACAATCTTTCCTGGTGAAGCAGCGATTTACTTGTACTGCTTTTAATTTAGCAAACCATATTCACTGCTCACAGTGTGGTCTTCTCTATGTTGGGGAGGTCAAACGCAAATTAGGTGACAACTTTGTGGAACACCTCTGCTCAGTCCACGAGCATGACCCTGAGCATCTGGTTGCTTGTCGTTTGAATTCACCACCTTGCACTCATGCTCACGTTTTTGTTCTTGGCCTGCTGCGGTGTCCCGGTGAAGCATACTGCAAGCTCAAGGAACAGCACCTCATCTTCTGATTAGGCACTTCACAGCCTTCTAGACTTAGAGTTCAACAATTTTGGGCATAAACTCGTCCTGTTTTGATTCTGTTTCTTGTTTCTCGTGTTTTTGCTTTCAGACAGGTCTGTTCATTATCCTGCTATTCGTACTCAGTCTGGACAAATGCTTTGTTTCGTTACTACAACTATTACCACTCCCCTGTCCTTTGTTCCATGACTTCTGTCATCTAATCTCTCCTGCATTTTACCCTCCCCCAGACCTTCCCTTTAGTTGTTCTTCCCCTCCCCAGTTTCAGGAGCATAAAATCCATCGCATTTTACCTTTGTTCAATTCTGAAGAAGAGTCATATCCAACTTGAAACATTAATTCTGTTTCTCCCTCTGCCAGACCTGCTGACTATCTCATGTACTTTGTTTCCATTTACTTTAAATATGTAATTTGGTCTGACACTTCAGTACAGTGCTGAGAGAGTGCTGCATTATTTGAGGTGTTTTTAATTGGAGATGATCTGAGATGAGAAGCCTGGGTCCTGTGATGTATTCTGGGAATTGTCGCCCGGTTGCTTAATTATCTTGCAATAATCTTTTAAATTGGGCTCTTCAGTCATCTTTTAGAATGGAGTTTGAGCCTCATGGTATCGTGGGATCTATGGTGAGGTATTATCAGATTGTTATGCTACATTTGAGCAGAGTGGAATGCTGGAATGGCAACTGTATCACAGGTTAGATTGGGTTCAGTTTGTTTTGAAAGTGGTGTCATCTGCAGGGCTCAATATTGGACCCTCTCTTGTGGAAAGGTGACAATGCCACTCTGTCAAAAATAATAGGATCAATAGCATTATTGACTTCCAGAAGCCTCCCTCGCCAGTGGCTTTAGGATGCATGAAATTGGAGGAAAAGAATTGGATTCATGTTGCGCTTTATTACATCTATGAACAATATCTTCAAAGAACTTCAGACACGTTATGTTTGAAGTGAACGTTGTAAGGTTTGGTAACGAGGGCACAGATTTAATATAATTGGCAAAAGAATCAGAGGGGAAATGAGATTTTTTAATGTAGCAAGTATGAATGCATTGCCTGAAAGGTTGGTCGAAGCAGATTCAATAGTAATTTTCCCAATGGTATTGGATATATGCGAGAAAAGGAAGAATCTGCAGAAAGAGCAGGGGAATGGAATTAATTAGATAGCTATTTCAAAGAACCAACTTAGGAATGATGGGCTGAATGGCAGCCTTCATTGCTGTAAGGTTCTATGATCTCCAAAAACAAGCTATCTGATTAGGCACAACGCTCCTGAGAGAAGAAATTTCTCCTCATCTGTCCTAAAAGGGCAACCCCTAGTTTTAAAACAGTATCCCTAAGTTCTGGACTTACTCACAGGAGGAAACATCCTTTCCATGTCCACCTTATTAACACCGTTCAGGATCTTACACACTTCAATCAAGTCACCCCTCACTCTTCTAAACTCCGGTGGAAACAATCCCATTTTGTCTAACCTTTCCCCTTAAGACAACTTGCTCATTCCAGGTATCAATCTAATAAACCCGTAAACCACTTCCAATGCACTTGCATCCCTCATTAAATAAGAACAAAACTGCATACAATATTCAAGATGTGGTCTCACCAATGCCCTGTATAGCTGAGGCATAATATCCTTACTTTTATGTTCAGTCCCTCTCCTAATAAAGGATAGCATTCTATTAGCCTTCTTAATTACTTGCTGTACCTGCATATTAACTTTTTGTAGGACTCGTGCACTACAACACCTAGATCCCTCTGCACCTCGGAATTCTGCAGCCATTCTCCGTTTAAGTAATGCTCTGCTTTTTTATTCTTCCAGCCAAAGTGAACAACTTCACACTTTCCTACATTACACTCGATTTGTCAGATTTTTTGCTCACTCAACCCATCCTATCTGTCTGCAACCTCTTTATGCCCTATTCACAAATACTTTCCTACCTATCTTTGTGTCATCTGCAAAATTTAGCTATGTGCCTTCACTCCCCTCATCTAATTAATTGATATAAATCGTAAAATGTTGAGGCCCCAGCACGGACCCCTGAGGGACTCCACTTGTCACATCCTGCTAATCAGAAAAAGATCTATTTATGCATTCTGTTTTCTGCCAGCCAGCCAACTTTCTATCCATGCTGATATGTTACCCCCTACATCATGAGCTTTTATTTTCCACAATAACCTTCTCAAATGCCTTCTGGAAATCCAAGTACACCATGTCTACAGGCTCCCCTTTATCCACAGCACATCTTACTCCTTCAAAGAACTCTAATAAATTTGTTAAACATGATTTTCCTTTCACAAAACCATGCTGAATCTTCACGATTACCTTGAGTTTCTCTAAGTGCCCAGCTATAACCTCCTTAATGATCAATTCTAACACCTTCCCCATGACAGACGTCAATCTATTGGCCTAGAGTTTCCTGTTTTCTGCCTCCGTCCCTTCTTGAATAGAGGGGTTATATTTGCTACTTTCCAGAATCCACAGAATTTTGGAAAATTAATACCAACGTGTCTATGACCTGAGCCACCTCCTAAGACCCTAGGATGAAGTCCAACAGGACCCAGAGACCTGTCAGCCCGCAGCTCCATCATTTTGTTCAGTACTGCTCTCCTAGTGATTGTATTTTCACCAAGTTCCTCTTCCTTCCACCTCCTGATTTACAGCTAATACTGGAATGTTTTTCTGTGTCCTCTGTAGTGAAGACAGAAGAAAAATATTTGTTCATTTCATCTGCCATTTCCCTCTTATCTAGTATTAACTCCCCACTATCACTCTCCAGAGGACCAACACTCACTTTACCTACTATTTTCCTTCTTAAATAATTGTAGAAAGATTTGCTATCCATTTTTACATTTCTTGCTAGCTTCCCCTCATACTCTAATTCTTTCTCCTGATTAACCTTTTAGCCATTCTTCGCTGTTCTTTATATTCTGACCAATCATCTGACTTGCCACTCATCCTTGTGCTGTTATATGCTTTTTCCTTAAGTTTGATGCTTTCCTTAACTTCTTTAGTTAATCACGGATGGTGGTCCTCCCCTTAGAATTTTTCTCTATAGTAGGGATATATTTATTCTGAGTATTCTGAAATATCCCCTTAAATGTCTGCCATTGCTTCTCTATTGATCTATGCCCTAGCCTAGTATCCCAGTTTACTGCAGCTAGCTCAGCTTTCATGCCCGCTTATTTGTCCTTATAACTTGCTCTCTGGTTTGTTTCAGAACATGCTGTTCTAAAAAACTATCCCTAAAGCATTCTATGAACTCATCCAGGATACAGATTTTTCCAGTTTGTATGTAGATTTAAATCACCCATAATTATTGCTATCCCTTTATCACAAGCACCCAATATTTCTTCATGTATACTTTGTCCTACATTGTGGTTACTGTTAGGGGTCCTGTAGACCACTCCCACTAGTGACTTCTTCCCCCTACTATTCCTCATCTTCACCTAAACCGATTCTACATCCTGATTTCCTGAACCAAGGTCATCTCTAACTATTGCACCAATACCATCCTTGATTAACAGTGCCACCCCTCCACCATTGTGTCACTGGTCTTCCCTGTTCAGTTTTCTACTTGATGGTGTCCACCATCAGATGCAAGGCAGATGTAGTGACTACAAATCTGGCAACACCCCTGAAGACCCATCAGGAGTCCATTTGCACTAGAGCCAGAACAAGATGGCGTTGCTAAGTGGTTCTGACAGTGGGTAAATGAAGAAAATTGCCCTTGGCTGTTCTTAACCAGTTAAAGTTACCTTGATTAGAATACAGAGTTTCCCACTTTCTCCATACCCATTAAGGATTTGGTTTTCAGAATTATCTAGAGCCAAGTGGAAGAATCACAGCACTTTTGGTCATGCTTACTTTTCTAGGTTTTATTAGTGAGCCCGGTTGGCAGGTCAGTTATCAGTGGCTCCCTAGAATATTGCAAACGTGTTTGGTTCCGGCAGATGTGGTGGGCTCAGTTCAAACTTCCATCTAAGGATGACATCCTATAGTTCATTTCAGCTTTCCCTGTCCCATGTGCATTTTTACCTTGCTTTCAGAAATACTCCAGAAACCTTCCCCTTTAGTGATGCTTTGGATCATCCTGCCCCCAATACTCTGGGGAATCCTGGCAGTCCTGTCCCCCACTTAAGAATCCACATTGAGATGTTCTAATACATGGAAAGAAAACATTCTGTAAATGGGAGTTTCTATAGAAAGAGAAATAAAGGTTAGCTGTTCTTAACATATTCATGTATTGGTTGAAACATATCAGTTGACCTTTCCGATTAAGGATATGCAAAAACTGTTAGCCAGTCTTTTTCAGTCATATGTTGGGCTCACTGCTCCCTTTTTCAACTGTTTTCTGATTTTGTTTCAGCCTTGTTAGTTTTCTTTTTATCATCGTTGTTGTTTTGTTCGGCTTACTGGTCTTTGGCAGAACAAAAACAAAAATACCTGGAAAAACTCAGCAGGTTTGATAGCATCTGCGGAGAGGAACACAGTTAATGTTTCGAGTCTGTATGACTCTACAACAGAAGAGTCATACGGACTTGAAACGTTAACTGTGTTCCTCTCCGCAGATGCTGTTAGACCTGCTGAGTTTTTCCAGGTATTTTTGTTTTTGTTTTGGATTTCCAGCATCCACAGTTTTTTGCTTTGGTCTTAGGCAGAGTTTGCCTTGCTCCTTTGAGATAACACTGGAAAACCCAGGGGCCCATTTCAATATATTTAAAAATAAAATTATTTGATTCTGTTAAATCCTTTTGGAAGCTTTGAAACAGGAAGCTGGTGACACTTTAACTTTTAAACAGCATACAGGTGCTGAAAGATGAGGACAGGCAGTTCATCTGTTGGTGTAAGTGTACTTAATGTAGTGCTTGATGGAGGTATAGCTAGTAAATAAAGCGCTGGAGGTGTGTAAAGTAATGAGCTGGAAATGGACTCTGAACAGAAGCAATAGAAAGGGATTCAGCTAGGGAGATTGATGGCCTGTGCTGATGTTCAGCACAAGCCATGACTTGTCCACTTGCCAGTGAAATTAATCCTGAGCTGCTTTAATCTGTCAGTGCTCCTACTGTGACTACTCCTCCCCCCTTGTCTTCTTGCCCACACATACATAATTTCAGCAGTAGATGCTGGGAGCCTTATCCCCATGCTGCTTCATGTGAACCTCTCAAGCCAGGTATCAGAGCTGTATCTATGAAATGCTTCTGATTTTTTTTGTTTTTTTCCCCCCCATTTTTACATTCCCTTGACATTCCTACCACTGCCAAATGCCACGCAGACAGGTGTAAATATACAAGATCTTTTCTCCTTCTAGCACTACAATATGAAAGATGTTATACTCTTGTAGTCCATTCTTTTCCAGGACCTTTGTGAAACCCTTACTTCCCTTATTAGAGTCTTCCTCATTCAATTTTCAAATTTATTAAACTTGGTGATATCTAATCTCCACTCTGATCTCTTCTTTTCAACCTTAATACTGTCCTGCACTCTAACCCTTGGATTTCTCAGTTAAATAACACAATATTACCACCTCAATTTGGTAATTAGAAACATTCCATTGAGATGATGCTGTGACTGCTGGCTTTCGAAGTAACTGCTGTGTTATCACTTAAAACTGGTGATCTAGAAAACTGAGTGCATTGGTTTCTCACCTTGTGACCTGGGACCAAATCCAGCCCATTCTGATTGGATGGAAGTTAATTCACTCCCTCCTGAACAAATTTACCCCGAAGTCAATATCATTTAGCAGCCTCAGTCAGAGGCCAGAAGATACTTGGCATGGAGAATGGGGCAAAAAAAATGTCAAGCCGGTGCAGTGTGGAGTGAAGGGGTGATACTTCTGAGGTTGGAGCTGAGGTTAGGGCAGAATAGAGTGTGCTTTAATCTGTATGTGACTGTTGTTTACCTGACTTGGGAGTGGTTGTTGCTGACAGGTATCAGAAGTGGGAAGAGCTCCATTCTCCAGCAGTGATACCCCTGACAATGAACACAAAACAAAACACTGGGGGAAATTTTGCTTTGGGTGATGGTGTAAAATGTAAATTGATTTATCTGCCCATTTTACGTCTCTTCTGATTAAAAATAGAATCGGTGGTTGAATCAATATGGTCCATTTTATTCTATCATCCAAAATTATCCCAGCACCATTTTATTTCTGAAGTTATCAGATTAAATTTTAATGCTATGCCATGGCCACCCCAGAGCAGCATTTGTGAAAGGTACCTGTAGCTAGGATAGCAGTCACTTAACTCTGACTTATTGTTGCAGTCAAAATTATATGAAGTAGATAAAAGAGCAAAACCTATCCCGTATTTAAAGTGGATTTTTTTTTAATAAGATGCATAACCAATGACGTATTTGGCCCTATGCTTTTACTTTTGACATCTTGCTCTGCACTTAGTATTTTGTTTTAACAATGAGAATTAGACAATGTTTGTTCAATAAAGTATCTACATGAATATTTGCTACTGAAAGACCAGTTAGAGTTTATCACCACTTCGTAGAGTTTATCATGTAGAGGGAGTTTATTTTAAGCTACATGATCTGTCATGTAACTAATCTATAGGTCTGGTTTCTGAAGCATGACTGTTTACTTAGCTGCTAACCTCACTTGTCCCTTTTAAGGCAGAAGTATTGAAATTTTTGATGGCTTAGGTACATACCTAGAGTTTCAGGGCCAAGTATATAGGTTAAATCAAGAGGGGCACGATATCTGCTGCTAGCAGATTATGGTGTTTGGAAATGGACATCTTTCCTTTCCAAAACTCCTGTTCTGTAAAGTTCATTCAGAACAAACTAGTAATAAGTGATTTAATTGCAAGTGAGGTGGTGTTGCCTAATTGTAGGCTTAAACTAGGGTAGTCCAATCTATTATCAGATCTGCGGGTGACTATTTTGAATGTGATGAAGTAATTATTAATTCAGTTACAAGTCAATTTCTGTTAGTCAGAGAAATTGCATTTTGTTCAGTGCTTGTAAATTGCTAACGCCAAGTCCATCTGCAGATTCCCTTGCCAACAGAAATCAGGCTGTAAATGCTCTCATGATACATTTTCCTGTACGCTTTTGAGTCATTGGCATGTGATATCTGAATTGTGACTGACACTCTCAAAACCTTTATCTGAATCTATTGATAAATGAGGATTAACTCAGTAAACTTAATCACAGCTTTTTTTTTAAAAGACCAGGAAAGAGTCAAAATACATTTACTGAGATTATGGAAAAAAAGTTCCTACTGCCTATCAATGTGAATGACTCCAAAGGAAGCTGTACTTATTATAATCTGACACCTGTAACTGTGCTGAGTTTGTTTATTGAGGATGTGGGTTTATTAGTATTGATCTGAATATGCCCTGTCTGGTGGAGCAAGCTGCAGTTTAAGGATTTAGCAGCCGAGTGTTGATGGGGATGTCTCTGAACTGAGTGTATTGGTGCTCGTACATAAATTAGTCTTTCTCTGTATGCATTGATTTTCTGTTAGTGTCCTCTGTGTACAGCACCAGATAGTGCATGTGTGCGGCAGGATTGTGTATAAGAAAATGTTGAGGGTCTTCAAGAGCCTCATCAGACTAAAAGCAAAATACTACGGATGCTGGACGTCTGAAATAAAAATAAAAGCAATGCACTGGAAAAACTCAGGTTTGGTAGCATGGGTAGAGCGAGAAACAGAGTTCACATTTCAAGTCCAATATGACTCTTTAACTGAGTTCTCAACAACAGAAAATGGATTGTTAGGTAAACAGAAACCTACCCTGCCATGACAGATGTCCCAAAGTACAAGAGCATAACCACATGGCAAGTTCAGGAAAGAAAATTGGGAAGCATTAAATAACATTCCTTTTAACTATAAATATTACCGCACTGAAGCCAGTCAGCCTATCCTGTGCATGTTATTGGCTGTAAACTACAGTAATCCAAAAACCAATCCCATTGTCTCACTCCCCAAAGCTTTGTATCTTCCTTGTTTCAAATGTTTACTAATAAGAAAAATGAAAGTAGAATCAGAACAGCCTTGACTAAGAGGAAATGGGAGCTGAAGGGAGAATAGCTCACATTCTGACCCTGTTGATTTTACAGGCAACTTTTCTTGGTGGACACATTTAACTTCATTGACAGGACAGCAACAGAAACTACAATTGTGTACCAAACTAATAAAGAACTCTCCCCCAAGAGGTTCCCCGAGCTGCTTACCGATTGGTTCACACAGATCATGTGATCTTACAACACAATTATTCTTAAAGCTACAGTCCTACGTTTCTTAAAACTATAATTATTACATTCCTCCCCTTTTAACTTCTCTGTACATTTCGTATTTACCAGGATATTTATCCCGTGACATTACAATATTTACACAGGTCATGAAATTACAAAACAAAAACAGAATTACCTGGAAAAACTCAGCAGGTCTGGCAGCATCGGCGGAGAAGAAAAGAGTTGACGTTTCGAGTCCTCATGACCCTTCGACAGAACCTTCGACATGAAATTACAAGTTCAGTCTTTCAGGTGGTTTCCTGATCCATGTGGAACGTCATAGCTCTACAACTTCAGATTCTTTTGCAGGAAACACGTTCTCATTAGGCACATGCAGTTCAGTGTCTTCCCCTCCGACAGAGACATCAGGCATGTTTGTCCTTGGTTGAGCAACTTCAACAAGAACCACCAGGTTCAGCATTGGTTGCAGGTGGAACATCATTTTGTTGGGGTACCTCTCTTTTTCTTAAATGATCCACATACTTACGGGTGATCAGACCCTCCACTTCCACCTGGTACGTCAATGGTCCAGTCATGGAGATTACTTCACCAAGTAACCACTTCAGTCCTCCACCAAAATTCCTTGCATATACTGCTTCCCCAACAGTAAATTTTCGCTCACGACTATGCAAATCATGAGTTGCTTTTTGGTTCCCTTGACTTTTCTCCACCTTCCCATCCAAATAGAGATGTATCGGGCTGAGTCATTTTCGAAGATGCGCCTCATCAGTAATTCTGCAAGTGTTGCTCCTGTCATAGTGTGGGGGTTGTTCTGTAGGGAAATAGGAAATGAGCAACTCTAGCTTCCAACGATTCACCTATTAACTTTTTTATTTCTGCCTTATCACAGAATCACAGAATGACACTGCAGAAGAGGCCCTTCGGCCCATCTAGTCTGCACCAATACGTGAGAAACACCTGACTCTACCTATCTAATCCTATTTACCAGCACTTGGCCCATAGCCTTGAATGTTATGACGTGCCAAGTGCTCATCCAGGTACTTTTTAAAGGATGTGAGGCAACCCGCCTCCACCACCCTCCCAGGCAGCGCATTCCAGACCGTCACCACCCTCTGGGTAAAAAAGTTTTTCTCACACCCCCCCAAACCTCCTGCCCCTCACCTTGAACTTGTGTCCCCTCGTGACTGAACCTTCAACAAAGAGGAACAGCTGCTCCCTTTCCACCATGTTCATGTCCCTCATAATCTTGTACACCTCGATCAGATCGCCCCTTAGTCTTCTCTGCTCCACCGAAAACAACCCAAGACTATCCAACCTCTTTTCATAACTTAAATGTTTCAACCCAGGCGACATCCTGGTGAATCTCCTCTGCACCCCCTCCAGTGCAATCATATCCTTCCTATCATGTGGCGACCAGAGCTGCACACAGTACTCCAGCTGTGGCCTCATCAAGGTTCTATACAACTCCAACATGACCTCCCTACTTTTGTAATCTATGCCTCGATTGATAAAGGCAAGTGCCCCGTATGCCTTTTTCACCACCCCACTAACATGCCCCTGCGCCTTCAGAGATCTATGGACACACATGCCAAGGTCCCTTTGTTCCTCAGAACTTTCCAGTGTCATGCTGTTCATTGAATACTTCCTTGTCAAATTACTCCTTCCAAAGTGTATCACCTCACACTTTTCAGGGTTAAGTTCCATCTGCCACTTATCTGCCCATTTGACCATCCTATCTATATCTTCCTGTAGCCCAAGACACTCAACCTCACTGTTAACCACCCAGCCAATCTTTGTGTCATCCGCAAACTTACTAATCCTACCCCCCACATAGTCATCCATGTCATTTATATAAATGACAAATAATAGGGGACCCAGCACAGATCCCTGTGGTACGCCACTGGACGCTACCTTCCAGTCACTAAAGCAGCCTTCTAAGCCAATTTTGAACCCACCTTATCAAATTACCCTGTATCCCATGTGCATTTGCCTTCTTTATAAGTCTCACATGTGGGACCTTGTCAAAGACTTTGCTGAAATCCATATAAACTACATCAATTGCACTGCCCTCATCTACACACCCGGTCACCTCCTCAAAAAATTCAATCATATTTGTTAGGCATGACCTCCCTCTGACAAAGCCATGCTGACTATCCTTGATCAAACCTTGCCTCTCCAACAGGAGATAGATTCTCTCCTTCAGAATTTTCTCCGATAGTTTCCCTACCACTGATGTGAGACTCACTGGCCTGTAGTTCCCTGGCTTCTCTCTACAACACTTCTTAAATAGTGGAACCACATTAGCTGCTCTCCAGTCCTCTGGCACCTCCCCCATGGCCAGAGAGGAGTTAGAAATTTGGGTCAGAGCCCCTGCGATCTCCCTCAGCAGCCTGGGGGAATTGTCCACTTTTAAGCCTGCCAATGCTTCCAACACCTCATCACTCCCTATATCAATTTGTTCAAGAACCTCGCAGTCTCTGTCCCCAAGTTCGATATCTTCATCCTCATTCTCTGGGGTGAAGACGGATGTGAGGCATTCGTTCAACACTCTACCCATGTCGTCTTGCTCCACCCATAGATTCCCCCCTTGGTCCCTAATGGGCCTTACTCTTCCCCTGGTTATCCTCTTCGCATTGATATACTTATAGATATCTTGGGATTTTCCCTACTTTTACCAGCCAGAGCTTTCTTATATCCCCCCTTTGCTCTCCTAGTTGCTTTCTTAAGCTCCACCCTGGACTTTCTCCATCAATGCCTCTGCTGATTTGCTCACCTTGTACCTGCTAAAAGCCTCTCTTTTCCTTCTCGTTGTATCCTGTTATATAAGTTTGTACTGCTCTTTCCACCAGTCCATTAGATGAAGGATGGTACGGTGCAGTTTTCACGTGGTTGATACCATTGATACTGACAAATCATTGAAACTCAGCGTTCGTAAACACAGTACCATTATCTGAGATGATTACCTCTGGCAATCCATGGATGGTGAAGCTTTGGTGTAGTTTTTCTATAGTAGGACCTGATGTTCACCACTTCAGCTCATAAACGTCTAACAACTTGGAATGAACATCTTTAATCAGTAGAAACATGGTTCCAAGGAAAGGACCGACGTAATCTCTGTGTAATCACACCAGTGATCTACCAGCCCACTCCTATGGGTGTTAAGTGACTGCCACTGGCAACTTTTGTAGCAGTTGACATTGCACATAGTGTTTTACCGCCTTTTCAATATCACCGGCCACCAAAGATAACTTTGCACTTTCATCTTCATTCGTGAGATTCCCGGATTGGCACTGTGTAGTTCTACTAAGAGCTGTTCTCTTCTTTGTGAAGGAACTACTACTCGTGCACTCCATAATAGAATACCATCTTGATTGCCCATCTTGTGATTTCATTTGAAAAATGGCTTCAATTCATCAGAGACTGGTTCCTGGGGCCAACCACGTAACACTTGGTCTCTCACTCGAGACACGGCTGGATCACAATTTATCCAGTTTCTTATCCGCCTGGCACAGACTAGTGAGGCATTCAGGAAATTCATCACTAGTACGAGCTCTTGGGGAATTGGGTCATGGACTTGCAAAGGAAGGCAACTCAGGGCATCAGCATTTATTGCCTATCCATCGATGTCCCTGAGAAGGTGGTGGTGAACTGTTTTCTTGAACCGCTGCAGTCCATGTGGTGTAGGTACACCCCCAGTGCTGTTAGGGAGGGAGTTCCAGGATTTTGACCCAGCGACAGTGAAGGAATTGCGATATATTTCTATGTCAGGATGGTGAGTGACTTGGAGGGGAACTTCCAGGTGGTGGTGTTCCCATGTATCTTCTACTCTTGCCCTTCTACATAGTAGTGGTCGTGGGAAGGTGCTGTCTAAGGAGCCTTAGGGCAGAATTTTTCCCTTGTTGGGCTGACTTGGCAGGGGCAAAGGAGAGCAGCTGGGAGGCCGGACCGTGATTTCACACTGACTGGCCAATTAGGGCCTGCCCAGCATGCAACGTGTGCTGTAGCGCTCGGCACTGCCTGTGTGGTGGTTGGGCGGGGGGGAGTTGGTGGTGATGGTGGTGAGGAGAGCGAGCATGCAAGTTTGCACATGCGTGCGGGTGTGCGCTGGAAAAGCTCCAAGGCATAGGGTTGCCGGAGAGATGAACAGCTTTGAAAATGAAAAATAAAGCACTGTAAGATGTTGAAAAACATGTCCCTTCATGTGACTCTGTCACATGAGCAGGGACATGTTAGAAATTAATACGAAAATTATTATTTTTTTATAGTGCGGGTCGAAGCCTCGCCCCACCTGTGAATGAAGTTTCGCAAAAAAATGCAAAAGCCATCTGGCCTTTTTGCCTGCCCACCCACCGTAAGGTTGGACAGGAAGTGAAAAATTTAAATCAATTGGATTGTTAACGCCCTTAATACGCATTTTAATTGTCGGTGGCAGTGCTATTGGCTCCTGTGTGGGAGTTGGCAACATGCCTGCTAACTGAAATGTCGGGCGAGTCTGCGATGATGCGAGGATGCTTGCCTGTTGTCGTCATGCATCATTTTATGCTCGTTTGGGTCGGGCGTATGCCCGCCTGTCCGTCAAGCGGAAAATTCTGCTCTTGGTGAATTCCTGCAGTGCATCTTGTAGATGGCACACACTGCTGCTACTGTGCGTCAGTGGTGGAGCAAGTGAATGTTCGTGGACGTGGTGCCAATCAAGTGGGTTGCTTTGCCCTGGAGGTTGTCAAGCTTCTTGAGCATTGTGGGAGCTGCATTCATCCAGGCACGTGCGGAGTATTCCATTACACTCCTGACTTGTACCTTGTAGATCCTGGACAGGCTTGGGGAGTCAGGAGGTGAGTTACTCGTCACAGGATTCCTAGCCTCTGACCTGCTCTCGTTGCCACAGTATTTCTAAAACTGGTCCAGTTCAGTTTCTGGTCAATGGTAACCCCGAGGATGTTGATAGTGGGTGATTCAGTGATAGTAATGCCATTGAATTTCAAGGGGCGATGCTTAGATTCTCTCTTGTCGGAGATTGTCATTGCCTGGCATTTGTGTGGAGCGAATGTTGTGTGTCGTGGAACGTGAATCAGGAAAAGTTAGTGCGCAGCTCCAGCAAGTGATTAGGAAGACAAATGGAATGTTGGCATTTATTGCAAGGGGAATGGAATATAAAAATAGATAAAAACAGAAAATGCTGGAAGAACTTAGCAGGTCTGACAGCATCTGTGGAGAGAGAAACAGTTAACGCTTCGAGTCCATGTGACTCTTCAGAGCTAAAGAGAAGTAGGAGTGTGATAGAATTTACAGGGTTTAAGCAGGGTGGAGCAGGAAAAGCAGGAAACGGTCAGCGATAGGTGGGGGCTAAGGAGAGATTGATAAAGATGTTGTGGACACAAGACAAAGAGATTGTTAATGACAGTGATGAAGACTAAAGAAGATGCTGATAGTGGCATAAAGACAAGAAAGCAGAATGTGCTAATAGCAGAACAAGAGTCAGCACTCTAAAAGAAAACATCCTGAAGGCTGTAAAGTACATGATTGGAAGATGACGTGCTTCACTGTGTGACGTGTGTTGTGCTTCATTGGAACATTGCAGCAGGCCAAGGACGGACACGTGGGTGGGTGTGAGAGCATGGTGGTGTGTTGAATTGGCAAGCGACTGACAGACCGAAGGTGTTCCACAAAGCGGTCACCCAGTCTGCGTTTGGTCGCCCCAATGTAGTGGAGACCGCTTTGGGAGCAGCGAATGCAGTAGACTAAAGGAGGTGCAAGTTATGCATTGCTTCATCTGAAAGGAGTGTTTGGGGCCTTGGACGGCAAGGAGGGGCAGGTGTTGCACCTTTTGCGATTTGCATGGGAAGGTGCCGTGGGAAGGGGATGGGGTGTTGGGGTGATGGAGGAGTGGACCAGGGTGTCATGGAGAGAACGGTCCCTACAGAATGCTGATTGGGTGGATGAGGGGAAGATGTGTTTGGAGGTGGCATCTTGCTGGAGTTGGTGGAAATGGCCGGGGATGATCCTTTGAATGCGGAGGCTGGTGGGGTGAAAAGTGAGGACAAGGGGTCCCTATCATGTTTCTGGGAGGGAGGGGAAGGCGTGAGGGCAGAGGCGCAGTAGATGGGTTGGATACAATTGAGGGCCCTGTCAACCACCATGGGTGGATGGGAGCTTCGGTTAAGGAAGAAGGAAGACATGTCAGAAGCGCCGTTTTGGATAGTGGCATCATCAGAACAGATGCAATGGAGCTGAGAGAATGGAATGGAGCCCTTACTGAAAGCAGGGTGTGAAGAGCTGTAGTTGAGGTAGCTGTGGGAGTAGGTGGGCTTGTAATAAATATTGGTGGATAGCCTATCCCCAGAAATAGAGATGGAGAGGTCAAGGAAGGGAAGGGAAGTGTTGGAAATGTGAAGGTGATTGATGGGTGGAAATTGGAAGCAAAATTGATAAATTTTTCCAGGTACAGTCAAGAGCATGAAGTGGCATCGATGTACAGAAAGAAGAGTTTTGGGAGGGAGCCTGAGTAGGACTGGAACAAAGAATGTTCCACATACCCCATAAAGAGACAGGCATAACTGGAGCCCATGGCAGGTACTCATAACCACACCTTTTATTTGGATGAAGTGAGACAGTTAAAGGAAAACTTGTTCAGTGAGAAAACAAGTTTAGCCAGACAGAGGAGAGTGGTGGTGGATGGTGATTGTTCAGGCCTCTGTTCAAGGAAGAAGTGGAGAGCCCTCAGACTATTCTGATGGGGGATGGAGGTGTAGAGGAATTGGACGTCCATGGCGAAGAGGAGGTGGTTAGGGCCTGGGAACTGGAAATTGTTGACATGTTGTAGGGCATCAGAGGAATCGCGGATAAAGGTGAGAAGAGACTGGACAAGGGGAGAACGGAGTTGAGATAGAAAGAAATGAGTTCCGTGGGGCAGGAGCAGGCTGATACGATGGCTCTACTGGGACAGTCCTGTTTATGGATTTTGGGAAGGAGGTAGAAGCAGACTGTCTGAGGTTGGAAGCTGTGAAGGGAAGATCTCCAGAGGAGGCGACGTCAGTGACTGTCCTGGAAACAATGGCTTGATATTCAGTGGTGGGATCATGGTCCGGGGGAGGTAGGAAGAAGAGTCTGAGAGTTGGTGCTCAGCCTCTGCAAGGTAGTGCTCAGTACACCAGACAACAACAGCACCACTCTTGTCGGCAGGTTTGATAACAAAGTCAGGATTGGACCTGAGAGAATGGAGTGAACAGCCAATGCTGCAATGGACTCACTTCTGCATTATGAGACTGTGAAGTATTTCAACAATGAGAAGTATGAAACAGAGAGTTTGGAAGGTGACAGTTTGGAGTGGGTGAGAGGAGCAGAGAAATTAAGACAGCTGATGTCACGCCAACAGTTCTCAATGAAAAGATCAGGAGCAGGTAAGTGGCCAGAAGGAGGGGTCCAAATCAGGGGAGAATACTGGAGGTGGGTAAAAGGATTTATTTAATTGGCAGGAGGACCAAAGAAATAAACATGGAGATGAAGGTGGCAGAAGAAGAGTTCAGCATTGTGTCGAGCCTGAAATTCATTGAAGTGAGGGCGTAAGGATATGAAACTGAGTCCTTTGCTAAGTACAGAATGTTCAGCATCAGAGAGGGGAAGGTCAAAGGTTATGGTGGATACATGACGAGGGCTAGGATTAGAAGAATGAATGGGGTCAGAGGGATGGGAAGGGGCGGAGGGTCCTAGATGGGCGTTGGTATCAATAAATTGTTGGAGCTTGCGTTCCTTAGCACCTGAAAGGAAGAGATAAAGTTCCTTGTTAAGGCCTCGGATGAGACGAAGAATAAAATGAAACTGGGGTCAAGGATGGCTTTGAGACAGGGTGAGTCAGTACTGCTGGAGAGAGAGGTCGAGTATGTTCATGTGACGATGCATGGCACTGAGTATGGATCTCAGGATGTGGCGGGAATAGCAGCCTGAGGAACATTTTATGCCCTACAGATACCTGTAATCTTGGGTGGATTTGAAACATGAGGGATGGAACTTCAGTTGGAATCCACGTGGGGTAAGTCGGAGTCAGTCGCTGAGGAACGAAATATGGCTGTAAAAGTGAGTTTTGGTAAACATCAGCAGGAAATGGGAAGCAAGTATTTCAGATTTCCAGCATCTTCAGTACTTTGCTTTTATAAGAACATAACATAAGAAATAGGAACAGGAGTGTAAACCATTTGGCCCCTCGAGCCTTCTTCGCCATCCAATAAGATCATGGCTAATGATCTTGTGTTTTGATTTCCACATTGTCACCTAACCCCAATAACCTTAGATTCTTGTTGGGCAAGGGAATCAATCTACCTCTGCCTCAAATAATGTTCAATGACCCTACTTCCATCACCACCTGAGGCAGAGAGTTCCAAAGTCGCACAACCCTCTGAGAATAAATTTCTCCACATCTCTGTCCTAAAAGGGCGATTCCTAATTTTAAAAGTGTCCCCCCATCAAGTTCTGGACTTACTCACAGGAGGTAACATCCTTTCAATGTCCACTTCATCAAGACCAAACTTCCCTGGCCTTCATTCCCAGACCAGAATAGATAAAGTAAACATAAATGAATATAAAATCACCGTGACCTGCTCCTCTTCTGCTCACGTTGCATTTAACTAATGCTTGGGAATGCTACGTCTTGGTGCTGCCCCCCTTGCTCGCACCAGCATTGGAGACAGCCTGCTGGCTCTGCTGTCTTGTTAGCTTTGATGACCTTGGCAGTCGTTCTCTGGCCAGTGGAGCCTGTGCTGGCCCCGCCTGGGTGGGGAGTGGCCAGTGCCATGGCTGACATCACCCCAGTCATTGCAGCTTCATCAGATGCGACAGTCACTGGCAGAAGGGCAGAGGAACTGCTGCCATCATGCAGGGCACCCTGAGAGGTGCCCGCAGAGACAATAAGCAGCTCATGCACCAACAGGAGGTTGTTCTGGACCTCCCTGTTCACCATTGATGGATGGGTACCCAGCTGGGATTCTGGGTGCCTCATTCATCTCCCACACTGGCAGTGACCACCTGAGTTTTGTGCCTGTGTGAGGGCTTGCAGCTCTGAGTACAACCCCTGGAACCCCTCGTTCTGTCCCTGGAGCTGCCTCTCCATGAGAGTCACCACTCTCTCAATGGAGGAGGCAGTGCTGGGCCATGACGGTCAACGTAGTGTTAATGCTCCACATGGACTCCTCCATAACGGAGGCACGAATGGCACACTTCCCCTAATGGATCTCTGCCAGATCCTCCTTCACATCTCGCTGGACATCCAGCATCTGCTGTCTAATGGACGACTCCAGAGGTTTATCACCAGCCTTTGACTGAACATCGAGCTGGTCCCCAGCTGTCCTCCGACTGCCGGCACCCTGGGCACTCTCTGCCTCTGCCTGCACCTCAAGTAAATGTTACGTGACCTCAGCAATGTGCATTGAGGTACTAGCTGCTGAACTAATGCCCATGAGGCACTGGTATCTGTGCTGGTGCCTGCTTCAAAGAGCAGATGTGACGCAGGCGTAAGGGAAGCTTGGTGGTCTTCCGGTGTCAGGGGTGGCCCTTCGGGGTTTGCAGAGCTAACGCCTGCTGGAGCACCTAAAAGGGAGAACAAGGACGTGTCATTAGTTAAAGTCATTACACTGTCACTGTGCATGCCAGGCACCCTTGTGAGACAGTGGAGATCTGCATCACTGTGCCATTGTCTTTCAATGATCAATGGGGACTTCAGGTTCAAGGCTCACATCAATGAAGACACTACACTAGAATGGTTGCACAATCCGAAACTCTCACCTCTGTGCACTGCATTCTTACCTTTGTCTGGCATTCCCGCCTCCCCATGCTCGGTTGCTCATGAAGCATGCCAGCTCTCGAGCTCCAGAGCTTCTTGCTCCAACCGGCTGAACACCAGGAGATGGACTGCCCTCTACCTATACGTGCCCTTTCTCTCTGGTTATGGCTTGTCTTCTCCTGAAAGAACAGAGGAGTATTGATTAGTCCTCTCTCTACCTGCAGTGCCATTGCAGCCTGGCCAACCCCAGCTGAGGAACACCTCCTAGGGCACACCTGAGTCGTGGCCCTTGAGCCACAAGGCAATCAGTCAGGACTCACCCCTTTGGCCAGCTCCGACGTTATTAACATTTGGCACTCAGGCCCTAGCATCCCTGAGATCCACGGTGGACAGCCACACTTTAACACTTCTGCATACTGACCCGTGCCAACACGGTACTCACCCTTCCTGAGTGCAGCAGGCTATTGAAGTGCTCCCAGCGCTGCACCACGCCATGGCTGCTTGGTGAGGTGCAGTGGCCTCCTTCTCCCATCTCTGGGGACAAGGGTGTCCAACATGGCAGCCAGCTCCTCCTGGAGGATGGCATGGCATTCGTTGGAAAAGCGGGGCGCCAAGAGCCCACCCGACCTGCCCTCCCACCTGCTGTGTCCAGCTGCACTCGACTCCATTGAGAACGCAGAACACACGTCCTTTTGTGGCAGCCTTCCAGGTGCTGCCTGGGCTGTTTTTAAACCGGCCACCGGGTCGCCATTGGATCCGCCAGCCGACAGGTCTCTGCCCCTGCCTGCCTCTTCCTGGCCAGTGCGGAGCTGCATTTCACGCTGAAGGCCCGCCAGCATGAAATCGTGGTCAGCGGGCCAAATGCAAGTGACAGACTGTTTCCCGGCCACTCCAGGGCCCTCCTGCTGTGCCCGCCCAATGACCTCAAAACCCTGCCCCAAGTAATTTGTACGTCAGCAGCTATTGAGTACTGGGATCACTCCAGATGCGGAAGCCTCCCTCATTAATTCGAATGTTGTTTTTAAATGTGCTAGACAAAGTGGCAGGAAACCACAGACAAGATGCTTGCACCATTTTGGGTCACGTGGCCACGGCTCTGGAAGGCCAGGTGATGCCAAAGACATGACCCAGATAATGTCAGATGCTGACAACAACTGTAGTGGCCTTGTGTGCACCTAGTTGAACACCATCAAGCTCACTGAGTTTAGGATTATGCAGATTCCAGAAATACACATCAACCTTCAGCAATTTGCTGATCAGTGTTTCTTGTTTTCCTCCCCTCTGGAAGTTGCAAGATCAGGAACGAGGGACGGGTTGTAAAGTTTTACTGCCGAGAGGTTGTTTTACCAACTGCCATTCCATTAGCATTTTACTGGCCTGATAAGCAGGCAGGAATTGTTATATTTGTCCCTTAAATAAAGGAATCCTTTTTTTTTTTAACCAGCTGAGGTGAAGACCAGCAAAATCTGCCCAATTGAGGTAAAAAGTTAGAGGCAACTATGGTTGTCCCAACTCATTGACATATTGTTTAAGAGTATGTAGATTTCCCCATTCTCTCTCCCAAGCACTAATACCACAGCGCTCAGCCTCTTCTTAAGGGTATCGAGCCCAAATAGAATTGTTACAGCACAGATGGAGGCTATTCGGCCCATTGCGTTTGTGCCCATTCTCTGCAAAAGCAGATTAGTCTCACTCCTTCACTCTTTCCCCATAGCCCCATTTACCCAAGACTGATCTGTTTTCTTCCCACTGAAAGTGGTCCTCCTCCAATTAATTATTTTTACTGTAGATTGCTCCATGTTCTCTATGATGAGGTTTAGGTTATTTATTCCTACGATAATCACTGTTCCCTAAATATTCCCCTACTGATACTTGATCCACTTGACCCATCTCATTCCCCAGAACTAGATCCAGCAATGCATCCTTCCTCGTTAGGCTGGAAATACACTGATCAATAAAATTCTCCTGAATGCACTTAAAAAACTCTTCCCTGCTCTCTACCCTTTACACTATTACTATCCCAGTCTGTATTAGGTAACTAAAGTCACCTATTGTCACTGCTCTATATTTTTGCACCTCTCTTTAATTTGCTCCTCTATTTCTTTCCCATTGGTTGGTGGCCTATAGAATACACTCAGTAATGTAATGGCACCTGAAATGCTTCTTAATTCTAACTAAATAGATTTTGTCCTTGACTCCTCCATAAAATCCTTACCCTCTAGCACTATAATATCCTCTTTAATCAATACCACCACCCCCTTTTTTTCCTTCCCGATTTTTCTTGAACATCTTGTAGCTAGAAATATTTAGTTACTCAGTCCTGCCATTTATTTCAGCAATGTCTTTGTTATCATCATGGCATCATATTCCCATGTGACAATCTGAGCATGCAGCTCACCAACCGTATTTACTACGTTCTGTGCATTTGTGTACATGCAGTGTAAATCTAGTTGAGACATTGTTGCCATCCCCTCTTAGTCTGACCCCACATAATACCTAACTATTTCATACTTTAGTGCTATCCTCCATGCATCTCGTTTTTCCTTTCTAATGCTACATCTTGATTTCCACCTCCTTGTCAAATTAGTTAAACCGTCTCCCACAGCATTAGCAAATCACCCCGTGAGGACATTAGCCACATTTCTGTTTAAGTGCAATGGGCTGTACAAGTTCCCAAGGAATCTAAATCCCTCCCTCCTGCACCATCTCTCCAGCCACATGTTCATTGCTCTTTCCTCCTGTTTCTTTCCTCACTTGCACATGGCACTAAGAGTAATCCATTGTATTCTACCTTTTAAGGTCCTGCTTGCAAGTCTCTTTTCTAGCTTCCGACCATCTGCTTGCAAGACCTAGTCCCTCTTTCCACCTTTGTTATTGGTACTGAAATGGAACATGGCCTCTGGCTGTTCATCCTCCCCTGTCAGAGTGCTCTGCAGCCTCTTAGTGACATCCTTGACTCTAGCACCAGGGAGACAACATAGCATCCTGGATTCACATCTGTGGCTGACATAATCTGACTATTTATCCCAGTATCTTTATAGTGCAGAAGGAGGCCATTTGGCCAATTGATTCTGTACTGGCTCTCTGAAAGAGCATTCCACCTAGTCCCACTCCCTGCCTTATCCCCGTAACCTTGCACGTCTTTTTCAGGTAGCAATCCAATTCCCTTTTGAATACCACGATCAAACCTGCCTCCGCCATCCTTTCAGGAAGCTTATTCCAGACTCCAACCACCTTCTGGGTTAAAGACATTTTCCTCGCATCATTTTACTCCTTTTGCCAATTATTTTGAATCTGTGCCCTCTAGTTCTTGATGTTCTCTTGAGTGGGAACAGTTTCTCACTATTTACCCTGTCCATAACCCTCATGAGCTTGAATGCTTCTATCAAGTCTCCTCTCAGCCTTATTTTCTGCAAGGAAAATAATTGGACCAAATATTGGCTCAAATCGGGGTGGGTGGGGGGGAATAAAACTCAATTCGCACTACAATTCTGCTGGTCTTTTAAATAAAAATGCACTGTTGGAATAGGGGGTTTACTGGTGGTCTTTTTAGACCTGAAATGAATTTGGTGAATAATTTTCATAAACAGTTGTGGATGGTAGTGAGGAAGGGACTGTTCAAATGAAGTTTACTTTGATGCTTGGCCTTAGCTCAAAAGTAGAACTCTAACCTCTGAGCCAGAAGGTTTAGATTTCAAATCCAACCTCAGAGACTGACATTCCAGTGCAGAACTGAGGGAGTGCTGCTCTGTCTGAGGTACCATCTTTTGGTTAAGACATTAATCCAAGGCCCAGTCTGCCTGCCTAAGGTAAATATGAAAGATTCCATGCTGCTATCCTGAAGAAGAGCAGGGCAGAGGTCCTCTGGCGGCCTAGGCAATACTTTTCCCTGCGTCATCTTGAACATAATCTGGTCATTTATTTGTGAGAGCTTGCTGTGCTGAAATTAGCTTAGATGTTTCCTGCATTATGATAGTGTTGGAATTTACTTCAAAAGTGCTTCTTTTGTTTAAAAGGGATGCTATATAGCACCTTATATGATTCTATAAAGGTTATTTTTGTATCCACAAGGAGGAAAATGTTGAGCTAAAAACACCTGGGTTAACTTGACTTAGTTGTTAGCACTTGTATTCAAAGCCACAGGACTGTGGGTTCAAGTTCAAGACATGGTCACATATCTAGGTTGACAATTTTAGTGCACTACTGGATTGTTGGAGGAGCTATTTTTCAGATGAGAATTTTAGCTTAAACCCCTTCCATTAGTTCAAATGGATGTAAGTGGTCCCATGCCACTATTTGAAGAAGATCAACAGATTTTCCCAGTTTCCTGGCCAACATTTGTGTCTCAACTAAGGACGGATTAACTGGTGATTTATCTAATTTGTTGTGTGCAAATTCAGTGTGACATTTGCCTACATTTGTGACAGTGACTACACTTCAAAAAGTAGATCAGTGACTGTGCATTTGGGGAAACCTAAGGACATGTAACATGCTATGTATTGCATTTTTTTTCTGATAAGGTACAATTATTTTTAAAGAAATTTTTTACTGTAAATGACCTGGGTTTGTCAGAGTTAGAATGCTTTAAATAGCAAACATTTTACAGCAGAGCCATCCACAAATTTTTGTGCCTGTAAACAATGGGAATGAAAGTTGTCTTGGAGAAGTTGCTGAACTTGCCAATTCAATTAAGCGGAATTGACAACGCATAGTTAAAGCAACAGGATCTCCAAAATCCCTCCCGAGTTAATAACTACGTGTAGTGATAATTCATCTCCATTGCACTGTTGAGCCTTCTTATTCCTCCAGCTTAGTGCCCTTGATAAACACATTCTATGTAGAGAAAATTAACAGCAGGCATAAGAAAAAAGGCATTAAAGACGATCATGGTGACTTTATTTTCATAAAGGGGGGTTGTTGAGTGTACCAGACCTCCCTGATTCTGGGAATAGTCAAGATCCAGGGGCTCCAAATTTAAACCCTGGCTTCGCCAGAGGAACTTATTGCCAAAAAGCTGCAATCTGACAGGGCCAACTTTGTTCATAGCTTATCAAGCTGCCTGTTGCATCGCAGTGATGATGTCATATGGTAATGTCTCACGGTGAATTTCAAGCACATGAATTTTGCTCACCTTCACATGAATGGTGATAGGAAATCTATATATTATCACGACAGATTGATATCCTGCTGACAATGGCTGCTGGTCATCACCAAGGACCACACAGTTGCTATGCATAGCTGTAGCATCCAATGGATCAGAAAGCTACCACTCTGCCAAGCAACTAGCCATAGTTCCATGATTAAGTTGTGAAGTCAGCACAATACGAGTTCCATGTTGTTTCGCTGCCTATCCATTTAGGTTTGAGTACCCCTTCCCACCTTCATCCACAATAGCACAGTCTTCCCACTGTAAGATAACCTGAGATTGTCAGACTGCAAAGCACTACCATTTTGTGTAGATTGGTCTCTGACATTTTACCTTTTGATTGACCTTCAATAATGATCAAAAACAAGACAAGTTACGTTGCTTCAGTAAGTTTGAATGCGTAGGACCTCAATCTTGTCTTTAATAGGTCTCCAACTGGTGCTCCAAGTAGCATTGTCTTGTCCAACTGTATTACCATTAAGTAGCACATAACAGGAAGGAGAGTTGAAAAGCAGAGTTACATGGATTCTGTGCTGTACTGTACTGTACATGGATTTTTGACAGCACCTATTTATCATCCCTCTGAACTGGAAAAGCTGGTGGATTAGTTATCAGTTTTCTGAGAGTTTAACACATTCCTGGAAAAGTCCAGACCACTGTGCTAACGTTTAGAATGCAATGAGTTTGTGCTCTTGCATGGCTGCACTGCTGTGGAGTGTGTAGATTTCCACCTGTAAATTGTGATGTGGCGTTCACTCGAAGTGTGGGTTGTGGGGAGAATAGAGGAAAGTCAACAAATAATCCGCCTGAGGTTATTCAGATACATCTTTGTAGCCATTTGGATATAGACTCCCTATTTGCTTCTTCTGGTGAGAGGGCCAGTTACAAAGGTAGCAAACCACCATTGCTTACTGTTTCTCTACCCAGCCCCCAACCCAAGTTTTAACTGACTGGAATATTGGACAAGACAAAGATTATATTTCTATGTATAACAATATTGCAAAATATGTTATGCAGACCAATACTTGTCAGATTAGAGATTTAAATAGATTTGGTTGAAGAATTTTAGTTGGCTTTTTGAATTTTGTGTGTTCCAAGAAATCAGCTCTGCTGACTTGCTATTACAACTGACTTCTCAACAAAATGGTGAAACCTTTGATAATGCCTCAGTACTACTCTGGACCGTCAGCCTAAATTGTGTACACAAATCCTTGTGTGCGACTCAAACTCACAACCTTCTGCCACTGGCTGAGCTATGTTGAAGTTATGCTGTTGAAGCTATCTTCTCTTTATTAACAGGAGTTGAAATTGAATTTTGAAGAAGTATCCATTTGGATAGGGAAAGAAAGAACAAACTTGCATTTGTATACTTTTATGACTTCAGGATGCCCCAAAGTGCTTTACAAGTAAAAGTATAATTAGAGTGGTCATTTTTATAATCTGTGAAATGTGGCAGCCAATTTGTGCACTGTGACGTTCCAAAATAGCATTGAAATAAATGATAAATTGAATTGCTTTAGTGAGGTTGGTTGTAAGTATTGGCCATGACACTGGGATAACTCTTCTTCAAGGTAGTGCTATGGGATCTTTTACATCTGCCTGAGGGCATATAGGACTTCAGTTTAACATCTCATCTCAATAATGATTCCCTGAAGTGCCTTGGTTATGCGCTCATCGTGTAACCCACAGCCTTCTGACTCAGTGATGAGCACCAAGGCTGATATCTTCAGGTTGATATTATGGCACAGCAGATGGTAAAGGCTGAGCTGCTCAAATCCCAGAGGAAAACTTGAAACAGCTACCACAACTGTTTTTGAAATTTGTATTTTTATTTCGATATGCGTACCTTGATAACGTAGTAATCAGTCCACTGAGTCTTAGGGGTTTTTTACAAAACTAAATTAAACATTTATTAATAAAACAAAGGATTTTGAGCACGCACATAGCTCTACAAATTACTACTATGATAACTCCTAAATCCCCTAATTAATCTAACTCCCAGTTACGCCTCCATTAAGGCAACAGTAAAACAACATAGATTTCGACAGATCCAGGCAAAGCACACAAAACCCTGGACAGTGATATTTGAAATGAATTATCTTAGCTTCAGTTCCTATAGGCAGCAGCTTGGAGGCTGTTCACTCTTGATAGATCTTAGATTGCCTTCTTTCCTTACACATAACCTCACCTCCTTTATACCTGTTTCTCTCTTTTTAATGTAAATCCCATCGTTCCAATATAACTTTGCAACTTTACTTTTTCCATAATATAAATTTTTCATAGCACTCATATTATCAGTAATTTTTGGGAAAAATAAACATACTGTTTGGCTTAGCTTCTTATGGCTAGGTGTAACACCATACCATCTCTTTAAAATTCACTACTCTGGTTTATCTAAAAATGCATATGTTCTTCACACCTTACATTCTAAAAATTCAGCTATGTTTATGTATTCAGCATTTCAAAACTATTTCCCTTCTGATATATAAAAGCATCCAGACTAGCTGTCTGTAATTCAATTAAAACCTACACACACAAACTAATTCAAACCCCACTATTAACCTGCCTTTACAATAAATTATATTATTGTAAAATTATTATATGTTCATGACACTGATGAAACTTGAGGCATGTGAATGAAGAGGAAATGTAGCAGTATTAATAGACAGTTGGTTGACAAACAACAGCGAAGATGGTTGTGGTTGTTGGAGATCAGTCAGCTCAACTCCAAGACATGACTGCAGGAGTTCCCCAGGATAGTGTCCTCGGCCCAACCATCTTCAGCTGTTTCATCAATGACCTTCCTTCCATCATAAGGTTAGAAGTGGGGATGTTTACTGATGGTTGCGCATGTTTACTGATGGTTGCGCAATGTTCAGCACCATTCATAACTCCTCTGATACTGAAGCAGTCCATGTCCAAATGCAGCAAGACCTGGACAATATCCAGGCTTGGGTTGACAAGTGGCAAGTAGCATTAGCGCCACAAGTGTCAGACAATGACCATCTCCAACAAGAGAGAATCCAACCATCATACCTTGATGTTCAATGGCATTACCATCATTCAATCCCCCATTATCAACATCCTGAGAGGGGGGGAGAGTTACCATTGACCAGAAACTGAACTGGACCAGCCAAATAAACATTGTGGCTACAAGACCAGATCAGAGGCTAGGAATCCTGTGACGGGAATCTCACCACCTGACTCCCCAAAATCTGCCCACCATCTACAAGACACAAGTCAGCAGTGTGATGGAATACTCCCCACTTGCCTGGATGAGTGCAGCTCCCACAATACTCAAGAAGCTTGACACCTCCCAGGACAAAGCCGCCCGCTTGGTTGGCACCACATCCACAAACATTCACTTCCTCCACCACCGATGCACAATAGTAGCAGTGTGTACCATCTACAAGATGCACTGCAGGAATTTACCAAGGCTCCTTCGACAGCATCTTCTAAACCCATGACCACTACCATCTAGAAGGATAAGGGCAGCAGATAGATGGGAACACCAGCACCTGGAAGTTCCCCTCCAACTCACTCACCATCCTGACTTGGAAATATATCACCGTTCCTTCACTGTCGCTGAGTCAAAATCCTGGAACTTCCTTCCTAACGGCACTGTGGATGTACCTACACCACACGGACTGCAGCGGTTCAAGAAGGCAGCTCACCATCATCTTCTCAAGGGCAATAAATGTTGGCTCAGCCAATGAAGCCCACATCCCATGAATAAATTAAAAAAAAACAAACAAAAATAAGTTTAAGTAAGAACAATGTGCTGGAAATACTCCAGTGAAGAAGAATCATTATCAACTTGAAATGTTAACTTTGTTTTGCTCTCCAAATGTGCTGCCAGACCGGAATACTTCTAGCACTCTGTTTTTATTTAAGATTTCCAGCTTCCTTGGTATTTTACTTTTATTAAACAATAAAGGTAAATGGGTATAGCTTGGACTGGAGGGACGTTGTACTCCAGGTGTTAGTGCCTGTGCCACTTTTGTACTTGGTGTCTGTAGATACATTAGGGATGGAAATAGGGAGCACATACTTGGAGATTTGCTGAAGATACAAAGTAGGAGGTGATAGTGAGGAGAACTGTAAAAGACTTCTGGAAGATATAACAGGTTAGTGAAATGGGCAAACAGGTGTTCCCAAGATGTATTACCTCATACTCATTCACATGTAATTTAATGTAAATAAGTATGAAGTGTAACATTTTGGGAGCAATCATTACACCTTTGTTCAGAAAAGGATGTAAAGGTAAGCCCAGCAACTACAGGCCAGTCAGTTTAATGTCACTGGTGGGGAAGCTTGTAAACTGATAATTCGGGACAAAATTAGTAGACTCTTGGGCAAATGCAGGTTAATTAAGGGTTTGTTAAGAGCAAATCATATTTAGCTAACTTGCTTGAGTTTTTTGAGGTAACAGAGAGATTTGATAATGGTAATGCTGTTGATGTGGACTTCCAAAAGGCATTTGATAAAGTGCTTACACAACAGACTTGAGGAATGTTGAAGCCCATGAAATAGAAGAGACAGTAGCAACATGGATACAAAATTGGCTGCGTGACATGAAACAGAGCAATGGTGGACAGTTGTTTTTTGGGTTGGAGGAAAGTGTTTGGTGGAATTCCCCGGGGTCGTTGTTAGGACACCTCCTCTTCCTGATTACATATTAATGACCTAGACTTTGATGTACATGGCCCAATTTCAAAATTTCTGGCTAGTATGAAACCTGGAAGTGTTGTGGTCCACAGGGAGCATAGTGTAGAGCTTAGAAGGACATAGACAAGTGGCAGATGAAATTTAATGAAGAAAAGTGTGAAGTGATTCATTTTGGTAGGAAAAACGGAGAGAGAGACAATATAAAATGAAGGGTGCCGTTCTAAAGGGAGTGCAGAAGCAAAGGGACCTGCGTGTACATGTACATAAATCATTGAAGGTGGCAGGACAGGTTGAGAGTGATCAATAAAACACACAGCATCCTGAGCTTTACCATTAGGGGCATAGAGTATAAAAGTAAGATAGTTGTGTTAAACCTGAGCATTATGTGCAGTTCTGGATGCCACATTTTAGGAAGCACGTGAAGGCACTATAAAGAGTGCAGAAAAGATTTACAGGACTGATCCCTTGGATGAGGAACTTCAATTATGTAGGTAAAGTGGAGAAGTTGGGACTATTTTCCTTGGATAAGATTAAGAGGAGATTGGATAGAAGTGCTCAAAATCATGGGTATGGACAGAGTAGATCTGGAAAACTGTTCCTATTAATGGAAGGATCAAGAGTGTACAGATTTAAGGTAATTGGCAAAAGAAGCAATGGCAACATGAAGAAAAATGTCTTCATGCAACAAATGGTTAGAATCTGGAATGCACTGCTTGAGAGCGTGGTGGAGGCAGGGTCAATTGAGGCTTTCAAAAAGAAATTGTATCATTATCTGAAAAGGAAAAATTTGCAGGTCCATGGGGAAAAGACAGGGGAGTGGCACGAAGTGAATTCAGAAGACCAGCACAGAGACAACAAGCTGAATTGCCGCCTCCTGTGCTGTAACCATTCTATGATTCTCAAACAAATAATGGGAATATGTGCTTAATGGAAAGGCTGAGATGTTGACGAACACAGTTGGACTGTTTTGAGTGCATAATTCATTGGAAGTGACTCTGCAGGAAGATAAAGCCATGAAAAGGTCAATACAGTCTTGGGTTTTATATATTGGGATATAGGGTTCAAGAGTAAAGAAGTAATTGTGTATTTATATAAAACATTGGTTTGGCCACAGTTTAAGTACTGTGTGCAGTTTTGGGCACCCATTGTAAAAAGGACACTGCTCTTGTCCTCCACTATCTCAATAATGTGCTTTACCTCCAACCTCCCAACTTTACCAGGTAATTCTGTTTTTGTTTTAGAAAGAACAGGTTTGCTAAGCCTAGTGGCCATTTCCTATTCCTGAAAATTCTTTTATTCCAAACCCTTGAGAAGTACAATTTAATCAAGACTTTTTCAAACTGCAGGAAAAATAGGATTGATCTGCCTACAGGAACAGTGGAATGTGATAGTTCTATTTCCATGTCTAAGTGAGATTGCCAAATCGTGAACAGTTATATGCTGTAGACTCCTTGCCCCTGAAGAAATAGGTTGAGACTGAACAAAGTAATTTTGTAAATGGTGCTTCAGTCCCAGTGCAAAAGGCCATTATGCTGTCTAGGCAGCCCACTCTGGTCCTTATTCTTCTCTCTCTCCCTACTTTCATTTTAATATTTCGTTAAATTACCCTATATTCTTCCTGTATCTTTAATAAATAGAGATCTTAAACACAGACAATATTGTAGGGAGATCAATTCAATTTTTGGAAATATTTTGGAAAGGTTCAGCCTATTGTGTTTGTACTGATCTTCTGATTTCACTTAGTACCACCCCCACTGTCTCTTCCCCATGGACCTGCAAAATTTTCCTTTTCAGATCCAACATTTGCAGTTTGAAAAGGTACAGTTATGTTGTATAGCTATAGAAAGAGTTTTTAGTAAAAGAACTGTAGGCCAAATAAACCTGTCCCCTTTCAATAGCACTCAATCATCTACAACTGCACCTTTTAATTACCTCTTTCCCTAGAAACAGGCTTAATTTTTTTATTTATGCCTGCATCATTGGCCTTACCTACTACCATATTTTACAACAGTACTTGGATGATAGTTTCCTTTGCCTTTCCTCTTGCATCTAGCTTCCTAATTTTTAACTCCTGTTCAATCAGCGAATAATTTAGATATATCCTGTTGGGCGAGGTCCCAGTGAGTAAAGGACCACAGAGCAAGGACCATTCAATGCTTAATTCCCTTTCTGGGGTGGTGATTATTTAGCTGAACTTTCTTTATGCGTCTGTGAAAGTCATGAGGGCTGCGTCAGTCTGATGACGACTGCAGCACAGCTTTACAAGCAAGAGATGGTAGGTTGGATTTTGCTGTCATTGTGCCACTTCAGCAATTTCTGCCTTGCCCACTTATTAACCACAGATCTCTTTTTTTTCCCTCCTGTCATGATGAATAGTGTTCATAACATGCTCAAACAACACAAACACGGTATTGCTCTTCCTCTCTTGCTACAATAATGTTCTTAATTAAGAGAATCTAATGAGATAGATTAGTCATTAGCCCTGACCTCGTTGGCCCATGGTGTGTTGTCAGCTGATAACGGGGGAGCTCTGAATATTATTGGTAATAAAAGTGAAAGTGCTTGGTTAGAGTGATATGTGTCACTGTGGAATTAGTCTTTGATAACCAATAATTGTCAAATTGAGGTGCTCTAGCACTGAGCTGGTGTTGCTCTCTGTACAAGGAGGCCACACTCACCAGTCTTCCCAGATCCAGGATCAGTGGAAAGTTGAATTTTGGTTAATTGCCTGGTGCATCCTCCTTTTCTGGAGCTCCATGGACAGTCCAGTAAGTGCACTGAGTCAGGTTGAGAGAGTTTGTGCTCTGGTGTTAGATATAAATGCCACAGCACCCGGTACTTAGCATGCAGTTTACAAAATTGTCCTGTCGCTGAAGTATAAGCTGTTTTTTGATTCCAAAGCTGTCTCACAATGGGGATGATGCCAACATAAATGCAGAGCAGAGGCATGCATAGGTTGCTCTGCCCCAAGCTTGCGCCTTAACATTTTATTGAAGTGTTTTTTGTAGGGCATTCAATTTCTAATGATTTGTTTCAGACAAGCCTGACCAAGCAAGTATTGGCCCTTCATAGTACTTAACCTATCTAGGTACTGAGGAATTCTGATTATTAAAGAAAGTTGAATATTCTCATCATCTCCAGGTGGCATCCTCGATTATTCAAGGGTTGCTGAATGCTGCTTACGTCGTGATTTTACTATGGAGCAGAGCAAAGAGGCAGGCCCCAAATCTCTGTCAGCTGGAACGGGGATTGAAACCTGCGCTGTTGGCATTATTCTGAACCACAGTCTAGCTGTCAAGCTAACTGGCCCCTGAGCAGCTATAAGGAAGCTGTTTCTTGGCAGGATTTTCTGTCCCCTAATTCTGGAGGCGTTTTATTGCTCAACAGCAACTCACCCCCTCATACCTTGTCAGAATGGTATTCGCTCTGAAATGCTGATGACATGGTTTCACCATTGATCTCAATCCAGCTCTCACTCAATATTCAAATTCAAGAATTATTTACTCCAATAAAATCAGAAAGCATCATTTCTGATGTCAGAAGGGTTGGTGAGCAAAGGACTAAGGTTTTAAGTAATTGACAAAAGAACCAGAGGCAACAGGAGGGAAAAAAATATGTATACAACACGTTGTGATCTGAAACGCACTGCCCTTAAAGAAAAGATGGTAGGAGCAGGTACAATAGTAACATGTACACACACACATACTTGCTTGCTGGATAGCAGTCACATATAGGATCTTTGGCTGGCTTGTTCCCTATCCCTGAAAATCCCAACTAAGATCACTTGAATCAGCATAAACTAGGGACTGAACTGTTCCTGCTTTATGTTATATAAATTCACTGAACTGTCAATTCTGAGGAAAGGCCAAAGAAGTTAATTCATTTTTAAGTTTAGAAACAGAATAAAGTTGATCCAGCAAACTGTTCAAGTATCAGGAGAAGGAGGTTTAAAAATAGTTGACGTTTTAGTTAAAAATAGTTTCAAAAATAAGGTGGAACTTACATTCAAGGAAGGACATTGAAATAGACAACAGAAGTTAGTTCTGGAGAGAGAAGGGTTTGAGGGATATAGCAAAAACAGGAAAATAGTGGAGTTTTGTGAGAAAAAGACAGGCTTGTTCCCTGTTCCTAAATTCAAAATATTTGATTTGTTATTTATATATAATATACATAGAGGCACAAAACCCTAGTTTGTACACGGCTCCATCTTCCACCAGACAGACATCGGTCATTGATTCTAGGTAGTGGGTAGAAGACTTGTGACCCTTCACTGGCAAACTAATAGAAAAGCCAAATGCTGAGTTGGCGGGGGGCAGTGGGGCCGGGAGAAGCTGAGAGCAATCAAAAATAGCTGGGCCTCTGTTCAGAAAAGAGGCCCTATTCATTTGTTGAAATGTTTGTGAGGAATACATTGAATCTCAGACTACAGTTACTAAATATAAATGTTTTTCTTCATTTTTGATATCTAAGTGTGTCACCTAGTTGGTCAGCCTGTCAGTCTGTTGAAATACTTGCCTAGAATGTAAGACACAAATTTGCATTTGTAATTTCTCCATTCAGTAAGGTTTTAATCTCAAAAATTAGAGAAAAAAGTTTAAATGTTAGAATTCTGAAAGCAGAATAGGAAATAATGGAAATACATTTGTCAATCATGAATTTTCAGGAAAAGAGTGGGAATCTTCATCCGGACTGAAACTGTACGGCCATTGAGTAAAGGATGGCAGAATGACAATAGTTTTGCATTTCAACAATTAAAAACAATCAGAGACCTGGAATCACGTCAGGAGATCAGAAGACAAGAACAGAAAACAGCTTCATATTTTAGTTGTTTCTCTGTGGTCGAAGCTAGCAAGGGGCAGCTGTTTGCTATTCCTTACTAGGTCATGTCATACAGCATTAAGAATCAGCTGTGTAGTGTGGAACCAGAGTTGGTGTATATAAGGCTAAGTAGAGCTGGCATTTTCTCTTCCCTGAAGGGCTTTAGTGAACCAATGGGTTTTTACAACAATCTGGCAACTTTCATGTTCATTTTTTCTGATACTGGTCTATAAGTTAAGATAGGATTAGGTGTAAGCCATTCAGCCCCTTTGACATGTTCTACCATTTAGTTTGATCATGGCTGATATCCTTAACTAACAAAAAATCTATCAGTCCGGTTTTGAAATTTGCAACTGACCTAGCCTCAACAGCTTTTTGGAAGAGAGCTCCAAATTTCCAAAACCTTTTTGTGATGAAGTGCATCCTGAAATTACCCAGGAACAATCCAGATCAAATCCCCTCTTTCCTGGGTTCCTCCAGCAGAGGAAATAGTTATTCCGTATCCATGCTGTCAAATTCTTCTGTCCAGAATTCTTTAATATTTTCAGCTTTACAAATTGTCATGGTGAGGTTGAATTTGTAACCTCTTGGTTACTAGTCCAGTCCCATAACCAACCATACATGTAAAGTTGGATTTCTTTTTCTATTAACCCTTATTGTGTTTATTACTCCATTAATACGTTCAAGTTACTTATTCATGAAATGCTTTTTAATGTTTGTTCAGGTCTAACTTTCTCATCCTCTGTGAAGAGCCCTTCAAATAACCGATTAATCAATACGAGGTATAAAATAGTGAAGAAGAATGCAGGTTGGAATAGTTCATTGCCAGATGCCTCATGCTGTGTCTCCTGGAAGGCCAAGAAGGTCAACAGCTCCAGCTCAAGGTAATCTTTTCTTTTTTCAAAACTAATTGAGTACGCTTGCCGTAGTCAGGTGCTGGTTACTGTATTCACTTCAGTGCCCTTAGTAGTGGAATCAAAAGATATCACCCTGACCCTGTCTTAGGTCCACACACATGTACTTTCAGTAGAAGGTGCTGAATAGCAATCAGGAACAGATCTCCAGCTGATTTTATCTGTCCCACGGCTGTTGTGCCCAATTGTAACACCCCTATTGCTGCAGTGTTCAACCTTCAATGAACCTAGGCTAAAGGGCTCAGTTACTCCTCAGATAAACTCACTCAGCCGTGGAGAGGACTCTCTCATCTGATCTTCATAAAGCTAATTTGTAGTTCTCCCCAATCATAGTGGTCCTTACCTGTACCAAATGCACATGTTTCTTCTTTACATTAGTTTTCTGTGATTATGGGTTCAATTGGTAGCTTTTGGCCAACTGAAAAGTTATCTTTCTATAAGGCATGGTTTTAATGTTTTTTAACAGAACAATATGCATCAGATTCTCCTGGGAAATTTTTTGATATCCTTGATCCCTCCTAGTTTAGCTAGGTAATAAACAGCATAAAGTAATCCAGCTTTTCTCTGTCTCTTTTTTTCTGCTGCAGTTTAAAAACAACCCCAGTGATGAGGTCAGACAGAAATGAGAATCATATTAGTCCATCTGTAAAATTCATTTGGGTGAAGTTGATCCCTGTAAAAATGTGTGGATTACAAACTCTCAGCCCCTTACTGTAATTGCTGCTTCAGCTGTGTGGTGAACCATGAAACTTTTTAACTGGTTACTTAGGCATCAGTTGTGGTACATCTAATAAGCATTTCCTGTTGACTTTAAGTTCAAGTCATTTGCTTTAACTTTATCCCCTTTATGCTACATAAAACTTTGAAACATTTTTCACCTTTAAAGATATTCCTCTCATTTTCATAAACACTTGTACATTTATGCAACTTTTGCAGAAATAAAACTACGGTAAATTGAAATGACAAAATATCAGTCATTACAAATGCAGATTAAACATGTGAATACAGTGATCCTTGTTTTTAAAAAAGTTCAATGATTTAAAGAAACAAACAAACATAACACAATAGCAAATTCGGTACTAAAAAAATCGAGTAATCAAAATTTCAATTAAGCAGTGTATGAGAAAAATAGTGAAAAATAGCAATAAGCAGTCAAAGTACAAAGGAACTTGCATATCACCCATGGAGTAAAACAGATAGTGTTTTACAGCAACAGGAGTGTTGTGCTTTATAGCGCACAGCTTGAGACACAAGAACATAAGAAATAGGAGTAGGAGCAGACCATATGGTCCGTCGAGCCTGTTCCACCATTCACAATGATCATGACTGATGCTGGGCTTCAACTCCACTTTCCTGACTGCTCCTTCTCCATATCCCCTGACTTCCTGAGACATGAAAAATCTGTCTTAAATGTATTCAATGATGGAGCATCCACAGCCCTCTGGGGTAGAGAATTCCAAAGATTCTTCATCTTTTTGAGTGAAGTAATTTCTCCTCATCTCAGTCCTAAATGATCAGCCCCTTATTCCGATTCTGTGGCCTCATGTTTTAGATTTTCCCAGCCAGTGGAAACAATCTCTGATTATCTACCCTCTCAAGCCCCTTCAGAATTTTGTAGGTTTCAATAAGATTGCTTCTCATTGTTCTAAACTCCAGAGAACATAGGCACAATTTACTCAGCCTTTCATCATAGGATAGCTCCCTCATCCCAGAGACCAATTTAACGAACCTTCATTGTAGTGCCTCCAATGCAAGGATATCCTTTCTTAAATGTGGAGACCAAAACTGCACACGCTATTCCAGATGTGATCATGTTAAAACCCTGTACAATCCTACCAAGACTTACTTATTTTGTACTCTAATCCCCTTGCAATAAAGGCCAATATATATTTTGCCTTACTAATTGCTTGCTGCACCTGCATGCTAACTTTCTGCATTCCTTGTACAAGCATATCCAAGTCTCTCTGAACAGCAACATTTACAAGTACATACCTATTAAAAAAAATTCTGCTTTTCTATTCTTATGACCAAACTGAAAAACTTCACATTATACTCCATCTGCCATTATGTGCCCACTTCCTTAACCTTTCTATATCACTTTACAGCTTCTGTGTCCTCCCACAGCTCACTTCTCCACCTAGTTTGTTATCATCAGCATTCTTAAATACATCTTCATCTAAGTCATGAATATAGATTGTAAATAGCTGAGGTTACAGCCTGATAACTTGAAAATGCCATGATTATGCCCACTCCGCTTTCTATCTTTAACCAATCCTCAACCCATGCTAATATATTACCCCCAATTCCATGAGCCCTTACCTTGCTTGTTAACCTTTTTTGTGCCACCTTATTGAATGCCTTTTAGAAATCCCAGGTAATACTGCATCTACTGTTCCCCTTTATCTATTCTACTAGTTACATCCTCAAAAAAACACTAATAAATTTGTCAAACAGAATTTCCCTTTAAAACAAGTCAACAATGGTTTTACTAATAATACTATGGCTTTCTAAATGTATGCTTAAGACTTCCTTAATAATAGATTCTAGGACTTTCCTGACATATGATGTGAGGTTAACTGACCTGTAGTTACCTGTTTTCTCTCCCTCCTTTCTTGAAAAGCAGTGTAACATTTGCCAATTTCTAATCTGATAGCACTGTTCCCAAATCTAAGGGACTTTGGAAAATCATAGCTAGCGCATTCACTATCTCTGCAGCTATCTCTTCAGAGCCCTGGGGTGTAGGCCATCAGGTCCTGGGAAATGATCTGATTTTAGTCCTTTAAGTTTCTCTGGTACTTTTTCTTTGCTGAAATTCATTACCTTTATTTCCTCACTCTTATTAGCCCTTAGGTTACCTTCTATTTCTGGTATGTAACTTGTGTCTCCTCCTGTGAAGACTGGCACAAACTATTTGTTCAAAGCCTTTTCCATTTCCTCATTCCCCATGATAATTTCTCCTGTCTCTTCTTCTAAGGGACCAATGTTTACTTGAGTAACGGCCTTAATACATTTATAAAAGCTCTTACAATCTGTTTTGATGTTCCTGGCTATTTTACTCATTCTATTTTTCTTCCCTTTTTATCAACTTTTGGTCACCCTTTGCTGGTTTCTAAATCACTCCCAATCCTCAGACTTGCTACTGGTTTTTTTTGGTAATGTTGTAAGCCTCTTCTTTTCATTTAATACGATCCTTAACTTTCTGTGTGAGCCACAGATGGGTCCTTCTTGCTGAGATTTTGTTTTTCAATGGAATATATTTTTGTTGAACATTTTGAATTGTTTCTTTAAATGTTTCCCACTGCTCATTTACCTCCATACCTTTTACGGCAATTTACCCAATTAGCTTCAGCCAGCACTCATCTCATACCTCTTGTTGGCTTTAAATTTAAGATTCTGGTTGTGATTGGAGTTTTTCACTTTCAAACTTAACATGGAATTCAGTGCTATTATGATCACTATTTCCCAGTGGATCTTCCACTATGACGTTACTAATTAACCCTACTTCATTACACAATACTAGATCGAGGATAGCCTTATCCCTAATCAGTTCCACAACATATTGTTCCAAAGAACTGTCACAAAAACATTATATAAGCTCATCTTTTAGACCACTCTTACTAATTTGATTGTCCCAGTCAGTGTGAAGATTAATGTCCCCCACAATTATTATATTGCCTTTGTTACAAGCTGCAATAATTTCCTTTTTAATGCTATGTCCAACAGTATAACGACTGTTAGGAGGGTCTCAAAACTACTCCCACCAGTGTTTCCTAACTCTTTCTATTCCTGATTTCCAACCATAATGATCCTACTTAGTGACCTTGAGGCCACATCCTTTCTCTCTTTTTAAATTCATTCATGGGATGAGGGTGTCACTGGCTAGCTCCATTGCTCCTCCATTATGTCATCCTTTACTATCAGGGCTACCTCTCCTCCTTTGCCATTCTGTCTGTCTTTCCAAAATATTATGTACCCTAGAATATTTACTTTCAAACCTTGATCACCTTGCAACCATGTCTCTATAATGGCAATCAGATCTAAATCATTTACCTCTCATTGTGCCACTGGTAAACCTATCTTATTGCAGATGCTTTGTGCATTCAGATAAAGAACCTTTATTTTTTTTTAAACTTCTATTCCCTGCAAAGTCCCCCAACTTGAATGCCATTCTTCATCATGGTGCCATGGTCAGGCCCCTCATTCAGCTTGCAGTCCTTCTCATCCACACAGATAGCAAGCACCTTGTACCTATTGTACAAAGACGGGCTGAGTCTCCTCCATCACTACATGCTGATTTCCCATACCTGCCTGACTCGCAGTCACACCCTCCTGTCCCTGACCATTGACCAACTCTAAGGTTCTGCCTAACCAAAGGGGTGTGACTGCCTCCTAATGCTTTGCAACACCCACAATCCAAACTCCATCTCAGCAACTGTGAGCCTAAGTTGCACAAGTTGCAGATACGGCTGTCCAGGATTGTGGTGCCTCCCACAGATTCCCATGTGCTGCAGTCACGGCACACCACCACCCTGTTATTTCTGTCCAACCTTATTTATTTAATTAATCAATTAGTTAATAATTGACATAGCTAAAGTAGTTCTCTTAGCTTGGAGATGAAGCTGGAGGCTGAAAAAGGAGCACCTCTTTACTCCTCTGCAACAAATTCCCAACTACATGCTCTGTCTACATCTCATTCAAGCACAGTCTCCTCTCCATATATCCCCTTACTCCATGGGATTTGAAAAACCTGTTTGCTTATATAGAGCCTATGATGAGTCAGGCTTAGTTTCCTGCTACAGTAATTAACTCCTTTTGAACCAACTACTTCCAGCTGATTGACAAATAACTGCCACTGCTAGGCAGCTCTGTTTAACAAGACTATTTAACTAATTTGAAGGTTGTAAGTTCTTTGTCAGAACACAGTGACACTGTAACTGAAAGTGTTTTCTATCTTGGAAGCCCTTTCCTGATCAGTGGAAAGGGACCACCTTAAACTCAGACTGCCTGTTATTAAATTGGAAAAGGCATTTTGCCTGACCTGTCCCTTTTTAATGGCCTGAAGTGTTCTCTAAATGGAGGAGTACTATAACAGGCAGAAACTGAGATAAATGGAAGGTAATCACTGCTGCTGAGGAAATTTAAGACCATTTTGGTTATAATTTGTTGCTGATTGGCTCAAAATTTGTTTTAACCATGTTAATATAGCCAATGCTTTCAGGCATAATATATGTGCCTGACGCAAAAATGAACAAGTGAAGCAGGCACTCAGTAGAGTGCATATCTC